>NW_018745024.1:3579344-4779344 GCF_001683475.1 Chenopodium quinoa
ATATAGGTATGGATACTAATAATTTTATATAAATTAAATATACAGAGTATATCTTAAGATTTATCCCTACCTAAATTATAAAAAGGTTAACAACTTATAATAGTGCATGGACATGTATATCTCTAAAAATGTTCTTTTTATTAATTTTAAAAGCTTAATTAAAATTGTCTCTTGAATTCGCTAAATTGATTTAAAAGGTTATGTTTATTTAAATATTTAAAGCTATTTACTATTTTCATTTCCTTTTGTTTTAATTTTTCTATTTAGAATTTATTAGACTATTATGTTTAAAGATCGAAGTCAATATCTTTTTACCGTACAATCACTAAACCAAAGTAGCTCAACTAAAGTTATGAACATTGCATAGCTACACAACATCCAACAAATGACTACATGCAAATAATTTTAATAAAATTACGAATTCGATATAAGTTATTAAACAATTTAACTATATATACATTTTGATAGGCTTATATCTTTCATATTAACAAAAATTTACAAATGTTATTATTATATTTTGAAAAAAAATTTAGACTTTGGATTTTTGTATAAGATAGATAAAGGATAAGTTAATTCCCGTCACATATGCATTGAGTTGCCCAATCATTTTTTTGGGTATTCTATTCGGTTCACCTTTTGGGTGAATCCGGATTCAAGGATCAATTCTGGGTTATTAGGTTCCATTACCCTCCCGATTGTTGTTGCAGGGGATCGAACACGGATCCTCCCTACCAAGTGTAGTGTCAATCACCATTACACCAATACCTAATTGGTGTAGTGGTGATTGAGACTACACTTGGTATGGAGAATCTGTGTTATAAAATATTATATTATATACATATACTTTTTTAAATTATAAAAAATATTATATTATATACACATACTATTTTACACAAAATATATTAATTTCATAATATACTTAATTACATAGAATGTAAGAGCTAAGTCCCCGGAGTCAAGTTCCCTCTAGGTTTTGCCTTGGGAGGGTTTCGTTCTAGTTTTTGAACTAGGGTTTCCTTATTCTCAAGATTTTCTTCTCGATTTTGGATCGAGTATCATAATTCGTTAGTGCTTTTGACCTGTGATTATTTAATTGGTAATCATGGGTCATCAAAATAAATCTCTTTCAATTATTGACAATGATAATTAATCTCTCTTAAAGGGGAGAAAGTTACTAGTGAATGTCGTGGAGAAGGATAAAAAATTTCTGATGATTTGAAAGAAGCAATTGTATGGGAAGATAATGGAGAGGAGGATGAAGATTCTAGAGTCGAACTTGCCCTAGTAGGGAAGATTTGGACGAACCGAAACATCAATGTCAATGCCTTTATTGCAACGATGAAAGGTGTATGGCAGCCAAAGCACGGGATTGATATCACGAGCATTGGAAAGAACTTGTTCCTATTTCAATTTTACCACAGGAGGGATAAACATAGAGTTATTGAGGAGCAACCATGGCACTTTGACAAACATGCCTTGATTCTTGGCGAAACTACGGATTCGGTAAAACCTTCTGATATTCAATTCTTTCATTTGCCAATGTGGGTGAGGGTTTATAATCTTCCTCTTAAGGGTAGATTGAATGTTTGTGAAATTAGATAAAGAATCTAGGGTTGGCATTGATAAATTTATCCGAATAAGGGTGCTTGTTGATGTGAGAAAACCTCTGACTAAGCATGTAAAAGTACAACTAAGGGGTGGAATTGAAGAATTTTTTGAGGTGAAATATGAGAAGCCACCGCTTTTTTGTTATTTTTGTGGTCATATGGGGCAGTGGCGGAGCCAGGATTTATAATTCGGGGGGACAAATTTTGGAGGTTAAAGTTTCGGCAAAAATCTCAAGAAAAAAATTGATAACCTAAATTGTTTAATATTTATTTGAAATCACATATGCCAATTATTTCTATATGGAAAAAGAGGGGTAAAAAAGTTTTATTGTATATTAAGAAAATTATCCAACAAAAATGAATAAATTTATATTTGTAAATCCTGTTATGTAATCACATAATTGATAAATAAAAAGTCAAATAATTATCGTTAAAACAAATTGATGGTAGATATGAAGGGCCAGGGTTTGAGTTACATTCGAAAAAATAAACTCAACTTTTTCAAATCAATCATATTATTAATATGTATTTCGTTAAAACACAGTTACAAACAATTAATTAATAGTAATCTATTTATTAGAAATGTAAAAAAAAAATTGAGTTTAAGCACACTTAGTTAAAGTGATAATTAAAAACAAGAAGTAGGAAATAAGAAATAACATTAAAAATCCTAAAACAAGAAATAGGAAATAAAAAATCAAATTAAAAAGGTTGTTGAAAATTAGAGTATGTAATAAAAAAAACAAGAAGTAGGGGAAAAAAAAAACAAAAAAGCTGAAAAACAGTAGAGTAGGGAATCGAACCTAGGACCAAAACACAGCCTTACTAAGGACTCAACCACCAAACCATATTCAATATTGTGATATCTACTGTAAGTATATGTTATTTATAGCCTTTTACTGTATTTTCTTGATTTTTTTTTTTTTTTTAAAAAAAAACTTTTTTTCCGAAAATGGGGGGACAACTGTCCCCCCTTGTTCTAATGTGGTTCCGCCACTGATATGGGGCATGGTATTAAAGACTGTGATGATCATAGGGAAGTAGATAATCCAATAATTCCCTATGGTGCTTGGATGAAGGCTTCTCCTTGGAAGTATACCTCGAGCATTAGAGATAGAGAGGACGACGTAGAGGGAAAGGGGTGTGCAAGACCTTTGTTCATCACTAAACCGAAGCAAAATGTTCACAGTAAATAAGTCTGTGAAAATGTTAGTGAGGTGGTGAGCTTGCTGGGTGGAGTTGACTTGGATAATACAAAGGATGCCATTGTTGAAACTGCCAAAAAGTTTAAGGAGAAAGAAGTAGGGAATGAGTTGTTTGTGTTTGGTACTAATGAAGCCGCAACAGATGTCCATACTACTATTATAAATAATAAGGCAGAAGGGGTAGGTGTAGGTAAGGGAGGGAAAGGTTGGCGAAGAAAACCGAGAGATGATGATCATATTATGAGTAGTGGGGTAGTGTTGGCAGGAGAAAAAAGGAGGGAAAGGAGAAGATATTTTTTTGGGGTGAAAAGGAGTTGAACTTAGAAGAGGAAGTGAAGGAAAAAAAGAAACGTGTGCATTCCATTTCTGCTGAACGAGTGGCGAGCCCCACCAATAGGGCTCTCAGTGGTCAATGAGTTACATCCTAGCTTGGAACTGCAGGGGTTTGGGGAGCATCACTGCAGTTAATGCGTTGAAACACATTGTTTTTCTTGAAAATCCCCAGATTGTGTTACTTTTGGAGACGAAGTTGAAGAGGTTTGAGATGGAAAAAATAAAACAAAAAATTAAATTCAACTCTTGCTTTACGGTTGAATGTGATGGTGAAGGCAGAATAAGAAGAGGTGGTCTGGCTCTTCTTTGGAACGACTCTATTGATGTGACTTTGAGATCTTTTTCTTTAAATCATATTGATATATGGGTATGCTCGAGATCTCAAGGTATCTGGCATTTTTCTGGAATTTATGGGCACCCGGAGAATGAAAATAAGATCAAAATAGAGCAGCTTATGGAGAGTTTAAGGGAGGATTGTGATGAGCCTTGGCTTTGTGGAGGGGATTTTAATCTCATGTTGCATTCGGGTGAGAAACAAGGAGGCCGAGTTTTTGATGGTGGGGAAGCTGATATTTTGCGCTCTGCCATGGATAGTTGTCAGCTAGAAGATCTTGGATATATAGGACATAATTTCACATGGTCCAACAATCGTGGTGGAGATGAAAATATTCAAGAGAGGCTCGATAGGTTCTTTGCAAATAGGTCATGGAGGGACTCTTTTAAAGGGTCTTTTGTAACTCACCTTACAAAGAGGAAGTCTGATCATCTTCCCATCCTTCTTTGTATAAAAGATGCAATTCCCATAAAGAAGAAAAAAAAGAAGAAAAAGTTGTATAGATTTGAAGAGATGTGGCTTAGAGATGAGAATTGTGCTAGCATTGTTTCGGAGGCGTGGGATCGAGGAGGTGACTTATGCTCGAAAATTTCCTTTACGTCTACAAGGCTTAGTGCTTGGAGTAGAGAGCTATATTTTTTTACATTGCTGCGCCTTGGCTGCCAGCTACCTTGCCGGGGTGCGGAGTTTTGATTTCCGAAAGACTGATTCCCCGAATACCCGGATGGTCTCCTTTCAACCCAGCTTCTGGCGTGCTCATCCTCTTTGACGCGGACTTCGGCCATTGCTCTGGTTCTAACTTCTTCAAACGAGGCACGGATACCTTGTCAGCTCATAATATAACCTGGATCTGTAATTAAGACCCTTGCAGAAAGCTTCAATAGCAGTTGAGCGATCACAATTCTTGATGCTGACCATTTCTTGATTGAACCTGTCCCAATATTGTCGGGTCGTCTCGTTCTGCTTCTGGACGATTCGATACAGGTCACTGCTTTGCTTATCCAGCTCTCGGCTGGTAGCAAATTGTTGGTAAAATTTGTTCACCAAGCTTGAAAAGCTGGCGATGGTACCTGGCTTCAGATTGATAAACCATTGGAGTGCAGGTCCCGATAGAGTAGCACCGAAGGACTTGTACATGGTAGGTTGAATGAGTTCCCACAGGATTGACAATTGCCACATCTTTTGCTTGTACTAGGCCACGTGATCTTGGGGATCGGTGGTTCCATCGTACAGCTTTGGGAAAGAGGGGATGCTCAGCTTTGTGGGAATACGCACTTTAGCAATTTCTTCCACAAAAGGGGATTCAGCAAATCCATCACGAGATTCATAAGCTACAGGTTTCGGAGCACCTGGTAGCCGAGTCAGGAGCTTCATCATTTTCCAGTTCTGGGCTTTGATAACGGCAACTTCCCTAGCCATAGGGGTAAGGCCCCTACCAGATAGGTCCTCGTTATCATGAGATTTCTCTCTTTCGTCTTCTCCTGACAGATTCGAGCTCCTCAGATAGCTTCTCCAAGGATGCTTCGGATTCGGCCTTGAGCCTCGCTAAAGTTGCTTGAGACTCGGCCTTAGGGGTGTCCGTTCGGTTTTCGGTTTGGATTTAGTCCAAATCCGATCCAATCCGAAATATAATTCAGTTTTCAATTTTCCAATCCGATCCGATCCGAATTTCTCTCTTGATCCAATCCGAATTAAAATTCGGTTATTTGGATCCGATCCGAAAATCCGAATTATAATACATTATTTTTTAGCGCCTAATACAATTATAAAAATAAAGCTTTACTATAAATAAAAGTCTTCAAAATCATGATTAAAATAAATATTTCAATGTCAAGTCATTAATTAATTAATACAAAGTCTCTCTAATTTATTTTATGTAGTAGTAAGTATTTGAGCTAAACTTCAAAATATACAGAAATCCATATTTATACAAACTTAATTTTATAATTCGGTTTTCGGTTGGATTGGATCCAATTAGGGTCAATCCGATCCAATCCGAAAATTTGAATTTCCAAAAAATCTAAATCCGATCGGATCCAATTTAAAGTTTGGATCCGATCCGAATTGATAATTCGGTTTGGATTGGATTGAATTTCGGTTTTTATCCGAATTATGGATACCCCTACTCGGCCTTGAGCTTCTGGCTCTGTTATCTGGAAGCTCTCAGTTCTTCTCGCAATTGCTCGATTATTGCGTTCACATTTAGATCTTGATCTTCTTCCATGATGGAGGGTAAAACAAATTACCTAACTGTATCCCCACAGACGGCGCCAAAATGTTTTGGTAAAAAAAACTGAATACCAGGTTCGACCTGGGTTTCGATAATAACAGCTAGATTAAAAAGGCAAAGGTTGCTAAATTAGGATCTAGAGAACGAATGAAAGGAGAGGGGAAGAAGACACACGAGTTGATGACGCAGAAAACCCCAAGAATAAGGGTAAAAATTACGGGTGGCAATGAGTCCACCAATCCACTAAGTAATTTGGTTGAACAGATTACAATGTAGGTTACAGATTGTTGATTTAATGATAATATTGCGGCTATAATACTAGGATTAAGCTTAGTAGTAAGGCTCTTATATTTTTTGTGATGCCTTTTACAATGAACATACACCTATTTATAACCTATGAAAATATTCAAAGAACCCTTAACGGTTATTTCCCTCAATCCCTAGGAATCCGGAGTGGAGGGCCAAAGTCGTTCCTATTTTCTCTCCACGTCTCCAGGTCTATTGCTTCCAAGTTTGAATTGGTATACTTCAACGGCTGGACTGCTGGAAGTGGTTCCTATTTCCTTGGAAGGAATCTTGGAATCTTTTCTACTCGAGGATTCTTAGGAATATTGTTTGGGAATATATTCAACCTGCTTGGTACCTGAGTGCTAGCTATGCAGCTATCATCAACCAATATCACACTAACCTGTAACCTGGCTTCCTGTAGAACATAAGAATTTGGGATGAAAATTCTAGCACAACACTTTCCCAACCTTAAACATCATGAGATTGATTCATGACTGTATAAGACTAAAACATTCAATGAGAAGCTTAACTTATACGGGAATCTCACTTTTCTCAAGATAATATCAATTGTATCACATTCTGGCAGCAACCTAGCAAGAAAATAATTCTTATTGAAAGGATAGAAAGATGTGTTTTCCATGATATAACCTCCAATTTCCGAACTTTAACAATTACAACAACAATATATAAAAGAGCAAAAACACACCCAAACAAACATAAATTGTTTTTTTAAGATTCTAGATACCTACCGATGGAGGATAGGTGCACATTATAGCGTTCTTTACCTTTCTGTACATGATTAGCTGCTGGTATGGATGATATAAGCTTATAACTAGTTCTTAGGCAAAAAAGAGAAATCAAACAAACAAACTAACTGATTTTATGACATTGTTAAAACAATCATATAAAGATTTTATGCCTTTGGTCACAACAAAGTAATTACTTATTCAACAAGTTTGGTCACAACAAAATCAATTCACCAATGCATATAAACATTAATCCATTGGCCATAGAAAACTAATTACTTAACTAACAACTTTATGGACAACAAATTCACTTGACAACTTAATGAAATTTACAAACACTAACCAAATCTAACAACAAACTAATTACTAAGGGCTTGTTTGGCATCATTTTTGGTTTTCTGTTTCCTGTATTTTTGAAAACTAAAAACCAAAAACAAGAAACAAGGAAAAGGTGTTTCCACTTTTCTGTTGTCAGTTTTCAAAATTATCATGATTTAATTTTAATAAGTCTATATAATTTTTTATTCATTATGTGACATATATAATATACTTTTAAAAAACAAAAAACCAAAAAAAAAAAAAAAAAACCACAGCGATGCCAAATAAAACCCTAACTAAAAACTTTATGGACAACAAATTCACTTGACAACTTAATGAAATTTACAAACAATAACCAAATCTAACCAAACAAGCTTCACTTATAACTCATATTAACAAAATTTAACCACAAAATTCAGTAGTCAAAGATATTCATTTAGGAGCATATACTTACTAACATTTATTCATTTACTTCCTCACAGGCCCGTCCCTAAGGCAGGGCAATAGGTGTCATCGCCCTGGGCCTAACTGAAGGAGGCTAAATTTACAATAAAGCCAGATTTATAAAAAAAAAAAATTAAAAAAAATGAAAATATCTTAATTAATGATACTACCTACGCATGCTTTTTCTCCGATTTTCCATATCATGTTCATCATTTCATATTCCCAATTCCCAAATCTCAAGTTCTTAACTTCCAATTCCTTTATTCATTCCTAATTAATTTTCCAAAAATATTTGGGAAATTCTCAATGGTACTCATCAGCTTTTCTTTTTTTCTCAATGGTAAACACTTTAATATTAAATTATCTTTGGTAATCTATAATTTCTAAAACTAATCTAATGGTAACATTAGTTAAGTATTTTACACAAATGTTAACCATGGTTAATGTTTAAAATGGAGAGAAGTGAAATGCCTAAAATACCCCTATTTAAGAAAAAATCCACCACACACTTCTTCCCCCCCCCCCCTCCCCCACACCAGCCCAACCCCTGCCTACCCACGACCCCGGCACCGGCACTAACCTCACCGGGCATTCCCTCTCTTTTTCGCGGCGCTGACGTTTCTATCACCACCTTGACCATCACCCTTCCCGTTCAGCCGAAACCACCACCCAATTTCCCTGCTGTTAGCCGAAACCCTATAAACCCATTAGCCTAAATCGAATTCAAAAGAGATTTGAGCTCAAAAGAGTTGGAATCTGAATTTATGTGCCAGATTTGAAGGTAATCGGAGGAATTATTCAAGTAGCGAGATGATCGAGTTTTGAGCAATCAAGTTGAACGACGACGCGGTTTTGGGAGTGTTCACAGAGGGAGGCAATTGCGAGATGGTTTCGGGTAGGGGATTGTGGGTTTTAGGGTTAGTCGGTTTTAGTCGGCGTGGGGTTGGTCAGATAATGGAGTGGAATATGAGGGGGATGCATGGAAAGGGGAATAGGTAGTTGGGTCGCCCGACAAGGGGAGGGGGATTGGGTGATTGGGATCAGCGGGCGGCACCGGCATAGGCTGTTTTAAGGAGTTTCTGGTGTCGCGACATGGGAACAGGGAGGAGAATCGGCGCCGACGCCGAAGCAGGGTGGTCTGTCACGACCGGCGCTGGGGGGACAGGGGTGGTTGGGGCTAGTAGAGTGGCAGCTGGCAGGGGAGTGACTGGGGATGTTGTGATATATTTTTAAAAAATAATTAATTATTAAAAAATACACAAAACTAACCATGGTTAATAAATGATTAAATTGATTAACTAATATCACCATTGAATTAATAACGAAAATACATGAATACCAAAGATAATTAAAGTTTTTGTTGTTTACCAAAGAGAAAATTACGATTATTCAACTTCACTTCCTAATTAATCTCTTCTCAGTCAAAATCAATTGATATTTTCTTCCCCTTTTATTTATTTATTTTTGTTGTAATTTTCAACCACATTAATCTCCTAAAACATGTATTGAGAAAAATATGTTAGAGCATATTGATGTCAACACTATTATTGGTGGTTTTGCATCTAGAAATGCTACAATGTTTTGTATGATGATTTGGATAATAAATTTTAAGTTTACTTTTTTTTTCTTTACTGTAAGTTTGCAAACTTTTTTTTTTATCATTTAAAAAACAAGTTTATTTTTCATATTTTTACTTCACTCGATAATAAGGGCCTAATTTTTCATTTCGCCCATAGGCCACCAAAAAGCTAGGAACGGGCTGCTTCCTCATATCTAACAAAAATCATAAAAACACTTACTGAAACCTTATATCAATTACTAACACAAACCTTAAATCCTTAAATCAATGCTTTATTCAAACCTTTAATCAGTAAAACTGTCAAACACTTAATTCCTACTCGTATTAAAATCTTAAGCCCAATAACAAATATCCAACTATACTTACATACGCCATTATATACTTGGATTCAACAATAAACAAAATTTATATACTTATTCAAAGATAAAATCCTTCACCTAACCGCAAATTCATGGTCGAACTGGTCTAATAAAAGGAATCAATGTATATCTATAACTAAAAACCTATATATCATCTTTTCTCTCTCCTCCTTTCTCTCTCCAAAAACCCTAGCCTCCATTATTGATTTTTGAAGGGGCTCCCATCGATTTTAATCGGTGGAAAGCCTCAATCCTTGTTTCTTTATTGTTTTTTAGGTTTATAATAATGCTTCCTCCTTTTGGGAGGAGCTTTTCTCCCTCGAAAGAAAGAGTTTCCGATCTCCTTCGAAAGACAAGGGTTTTTCGACCTCCTTCGAAAGACAAGGTTTATCTCTTCTTTACGAAGGAGAAATTTCTTAGTTTTGAATTCATGGTAGCAGATCTAATGGATTGTCATGAAATTATTTTGCTGGTGAAAAAGTTAACAAGTTTTCGAATACGGACAGATGAATCAGAAGGAAAACATCCTCACGGCTACAAAGGATCGTAAGATTGTCTCTCCATTAAGGCTGTAATTTTCAGCGATATAAGCGGGAGATGCTCCGCAGCGCAAGATTTACTCGACGATCGTAGTTTTTATGAAGGGAAATTCTATTTGATTCAATATCTTATGTATTTGTTAACGTCGAATCTCTATTGTAGATGTCGTATGACTTTTAATTAATGACATATTTTTTCTATTAAAAAAAACTAATAACCTATATAAAAGACCCAAGCACCCTTACTATTCCTATGAACAAAAAATTGACGCTACTGCCCTCCCCTGCCCTTAGCACCCTTCCCAGATTGAAAGGGGTAGTTTGGTCTATTCGGGTTGCCCATTTTCTCTCCTGCTTTTGCTCCTCTCATCCTCAGTTCCTCACTCTTCTCCTAAGAATCCTCAAATTTCTCTCTCTCTCTCTCTCCTCCATTGAAGCTCACTCTGAGTTCTCCATTAAAGCGCACTCTAAGTTCTCCATTGAAGCCTAATTTGAGTTTTCTTTCCTCCATTGAATCAGTTTCTGAGGTATAATGTTTTTTCTTTTTTCGTTTTTTCAATAATCTTATATAATTTTCACCATCTAGCGTTTAATTTCACTCTATCGTTGATTTAGTCAAATTAAGGTTCTTCTTAGGTGGATTTCATGTAATTTTTGGACTGTTTTTGATGAAAGAGTAGTGAAACTCTGATGAATTTGGGTTGTTTGTGAATTTTCTCTTTCATTGATTTTTACTTTCAATTCGATTTTTTTTTTCCAGATTTTATTTGCTGGTGAAATAATGTCTTCCCTTTTTTCTATGATCTGGAATTGATTTATTTATAGGTATAGGGTTTTAAAATTCGTTTGGTTTATTAATTCCAGAAATCGAGCTTTCTTTAACTTGAATTTTCCGCGAAGTCTGCTAATGTTTCCGGCGAAGGAAAGGATGCTTGGGTTTTCGATGGTGTTGAACACTTCTCTTTAATTTACGTTATTATGAGCATGGATATGGGTGAGATTTTCTGTATTTTTTGCAATTAAATTGATTGTTTGTTTTATTTTAGTTTAATTAATTGGAATTTGGTATAATTTGATTTCATGATTATCGTTGTTATATTGTCATTAATTTCTTTAATCAAGTTGTCAAGGGTCAACTCAGGAATTAATCTCTCTAAATTGATTAGTTATAATTTAGTCATTGGTCTTAGTGATTGGGAAATATTTGTATTAGCTTCATATCTCTGCTTATTGTTTCTTGGGGAAGATAGAGCAAATGGAGATGGAGCTCGAACAAAGTAGGAAGGTAAAGTTTTGTTTTCTGTTTTTCCTTACCGGAATGACATGACATATTATTTACCTATTTGTATCTTTTACTCTTCCAGGAAGTTCAAAAGTACCATGACATGTATGTTTTTGAGCAAGAAGAGAAATTGGGTTTAGATGTTGAGCTCCAAGATTGCAAGGTATCTTATCACTGTCCTGAAAAGCTTCGAGGAAAGGAAATGGTATTGGTTCAAAATCTCTTATTCATGCACTAAACTTTAGCACCAATTCTAATCTAAGTCTGCTAATGAAGCCTGTTCTTCACAGCACTATAAAAAATAATAAAAAATGAACCGAAGAAGATTGAATAAGTCTTGAAGCAAAGTAACAGATAAAGATATTAGTCTAAGCTTTTTAGGGTTTACGAGGTGAAAGGTAATCAGACTTAATAGAATAATCAGGCTTAATTGGATACAGAAACAAATGCAACTACAATGGAAAAATTGTTGTGTATTGAATAATTATTTATTTGTTTATACAGACATCACCAAATATACTCTTCTTTAGGGATAATTCCACATTCTACCGCATTAACTACTCTTAGTTAGCGAAATAGGAAACTGTCTTTAGTCAGTCTTGAAATTTATATCAGGAAAAAACTCAGGTTATGGATTATACAGTATGCAGTAGGATGTAGGGAGTATCAAAATATGCAATATTTAAGTGCAACAAGCATTCTCAGTTGATTCAGGAAATTTGAATTGAATAGTTGATTCAATTTAGAAATTTTGAACAAATTATGCAAATGTTCAAGTGCAACTTGGAATTGAATATTCAAGTGCAACAAAGTATGCACACATTGAATCTAGATTTTGTTGGATTATAGCTCAATGTGAAAAATTTCCACATTTTTTGTTAGTTTGGGGAAGAATTACATTGAATTAGACTAAGTTATGTTGGTTTTGGAGATTCAAATGCTGGATTTTGTACTAGGAATATAATGATTAATGTATTCTTATCTTATATGTTGATGCTTAATTTGGAAGGGAGGTTGAATATTGATAGTTAACTGATTCATGTACATGTTTTTGGATGTAAGAGCAATGTATTGCTGATGCCCCCTCTTTTTGGATGTAAGAGCAATTAGAATGATTGATGGTTGAAATTAAACTATGTTTGCTTCACTATTTAACATTATTGGTTGTAAGAGCAATTAGAATGGTTGATGGTTGTTTCAGTTTTTTTTTTTGTTTTTTTTTTTTTTTATGTGAAATTGTGTTATCATATTTGAAAGTTAAAACTTTTAGTTTGGGTTTTTATAAAATAGAAAAATAGTAAACTAACCTCTTAATAGTCTTGATATATGTCACCTTCATCTCCTCGGTCGCCTCGCCTCACCTCTTCACCTCACTCCTCGCAATAACTCCTTGATGCTTTAGTTAATTTTACAGGGCTTTAGCTTTTATAGAATTTAACATAATTTGATTTTTGATATTTATTTTGTTAAATTTACAAGTTGTTTGCATATTTAAATATAGAATCTCAGCCGCGTCGGAACAGCAGCAGCTACCCAGCAATGAGCACCCCTTGCCAGGTGCCAGTGGGCCACATGTCATCAGATGAGCTGTGGTAATGTTTTTATTTATTTATAATGTTAGTGAATATCAATTTCTCAGTCCAATTGTGTCAGTATAGTCAATTTAAGCTTCTGCTATCATTTTAGCAGCTATGGTGATGGATCATCTAGGGCCAAGCGTACCGTTATTGCATGTTATTGTTGGTGAGGATGAAGCTTCTGAAGATTCAATTGTTCGGAAATTTCGTTGTAACACCTCTTGTCAAAGTTGAGGATTCAAGGACTCTGGATGTAGCATATGATATGGACCTGAGTTTCTTGGCAGGACCAGCTAATCGAGGTATGTTTGGATTTTCATTGATATGCTGATGCGTACATCATTTTGGTGAGAGGGCTGCCCAGTTTATCTCTTTGATTGCTGGAGTTTGTTAATCTTGAGAGACAAGTCAGCATTTGAGCTTAGTCAGGTCAGGACAAGTACACGATGGCAAACGGAAATGGCCACATTGGAAAGCCACATGTTAACGTCCCCAAATAACGTCAAGTAGACGACATTAAGTTTCAGGAATCAGAAATTTTAATTTGTAGCAGCAAATTTATTGAAGGTAGTTGGTGGTTTACGTCCTTCAAATTGTAGCCTGTGTGCTTCATTTTTTTTACCATCAAGTCGGAAGGTAGAGGGAGTTGATTCTCGTATTTGATTCTGATGAATTAACGAATCTGCTTGGGAACTCTTAACACATTTGAAGGTGTGTTTAAGGTTAGTGGTGTGTGTTTAATTAAAACTCTTGTAGCAAACTATCGATCACGTGCAAATTTTATAATAGTGTATGATATAAATTTTTGGTTTATGGTATCAAACATTAGCGATTGATGTTGAACATATATTGCCTTTACTACTTACCATGGTGTTAAATTCTCCTTAAAATTTGTTGATATGGTATCATTTGTATTGAGTGTAATGCCTCCAATTTGTTTTTTTTTGTAAATTTATATTAAATTTTGTATTTTGGTTTTTTTTTTTTTTTTTTTTTTTTTTTTTTTTTTTTTTTTGTGTGGAAAAGATTTATAAAATAAATTTGCATTAAGTCGAATGCCAATGAAAATATGGAAATAAAGTTCAAATTTTAAAATCAAACATTGAAGCAAATAGTAAGGCGGTACTAGATTTTATTATGTTCCACCCCATTCATAAATCGAATTAATTGCATAGTCGTGATTGTTTCAAAGGCCCAGATCCACCTTAGAAACTTAGAAGAATAACTTAATAGCTAGTCTAGTACTTAATGTGTAAATCTTATTATTTTAAAATACAAACTCTATTTGTAACATGATTAACCTTTTAATCAGTCTGGAAATACAACAACCATGTCATGTAAATTATTCTTGTTATTATTAAAACATTTAAAGATACAAACAAACTCAGAAAAGAGACAAAATAGTTTATCCAGTAACCGCTCCAATACTATTACTACACCAACCAGTACTCAATTGTAAACTAACGCTAAATGTACAGATAGTATAATAATGTCACACATATGATGCAGGTTTTGTTGAGATATACGGAAGGTTGTTATTATGGATAACGATTTTGAAGGTGGGTCTGGAGGTGACCATGTCACTGTCTCCACTGACATTGATGAGGTGGTCCAAGAGGGTGATCGTCTAAACACACCAATGGGGTCTGATAACCAAAACTGTCCACAAAATGTAACCCCAAGCGTAGGGGTGTCAACGGGGCGGGGCGGGGCGGATTTTGGCATTCCCATCCCCATCCCCGCCTCACATTTTCATCCCCATTCCCATCCCCATCCCCATGTCGGGTCTGAAAATAATCCCCGTCCCCGCCCCGGCGGGTCCAACTCTAAAACCACCCCCGCCCCATCCCCGTCCCCGCCCCATACCCGCCAAACCCCACCCCATACCCGCCAAACCCCCGCCCCATCCCCGCCAATTCCCCGCCCCATACCCGCCAACTAAGTATTGAGAAAAGCAACTGTCTTTCAAGTTTCAAGTGTCAACTGAAACCCTGCAGACTCCATAGTAGACTAATGAAAAAGTAGCAGTGCATACAAATCCCATTAACTCAAATCCAACAAAAACCACTGCAAGATCAACCATTTTAAAAATAACCATTTTAAAAAAAAAAAACACTAACTCCAAATTGTCCAAAGTCCAAATATTAAAAATAACTACAAGTCTACAAATATTCAAATACATAACAAGAAATTCATTAGGCCTTGAATTATTCGGTGCAAAGTCCACTTGTTCCAGAATCGATATCACATGTTTCAAATCCTTCCTCTAATTCTCCCACTAATTTAGCATATTCATCATCCTTAAATTCTCCACAATCTGCAAATACAATGTGAATTAATTAAAATAAATAAATAAATAATATTATTAATCAAATAAAATTTTATTTTAGCTATTTACTTTTAGAAGCAGCCCATATCCAATTTTGAGTACACATCAAAGCTTCTACAGCTTCCGGTAAAAGCCGACTACGATAAGGATTAAGAACCCGACCACTTGTGCTAAATGCGGACTCTGATGCAACAGTAGAAACAGGAATGCTCAATATATCTCGTGCTATTTGCTGAAGAATGGGATATGTGCCTCCATTTGTCTTCCACCAGTTAAGAATATCAAAATCTTGGACTAGAGGCACATTAGCAGCATCTAAATACTTATCCAAATCTGATATATCATGACTTGAGTCCTTATCTTGTTGTAAAAATTCAGCAAATTCTTGCATAAAGGTCTCTTCATTGGATTTGCTACTACTACCCAAATCAAAATCTTGTTGGTTGCTACTACCTTGAGTTTTACCCATCTTAGACCCATATTCATCAACCAATCTTCGTAGAAGATCACTAATTCTACGAACCTCAATTTCAAAGTCATGCTCATCAAAAATTTTTGCAAAATAAAAGCGAATAAGAGCCATTTTGTATCTAGGATCTAGTATTGTTGCCACTCCCATTAAGCCATTCACACTAGCCCAATACTTGTTATATTTTTGTAACATAATGTCGGCCATTTTCCTTACATAATCATGAGGAGATAAAAGCCAACCAGAAATAGCAATTCTCAAAGCACAAATTTTAGGAAAATAAAGATTGGCCGTAGGGTAATTTGTTCCTGAAAAACTAAGGGTAGTTTTACTAAACACTTCCAAATGTTCACATATTTTCTCAACTTTTTCCCAATCTTCAGGGGTCGGTGGATTCTTATATAAATTATTACGAGCACTTAAAACAACAAACACTTCTTTATAACTAGTAGCAATAGAAAGCATTTCATAAGTAGAATTCCACCGGGTTTTGCAATCAAGTGCTAACTTTCTACTACACTCAGGAGTTATTTGCTTAGCCACTTGTTCAAACCTTTGTACTCTCTTATCAGAAGCAGTCCAAAACACAACACTATCCCTAATTCTTTGAACACCATTTGATACCACAGCACTTAAACCATCTTGAACAATCAAATTTAATATGTGAGCACAACAACGCATATGAAAAAAATCACCTCGCAATAAAAGTGAGCCATATGGAAACACTCCTTTCAAAATTTCCATCATTGCATCATTAGTTGAACAATTATCCACGGTTATAGAAGACAACCTAAGATCAAGATTCCATGATTGAATGCTTTCTTTCAAAGCATCAGCAAGAACCTCAGCAGTATGAGGGGCGGGGACATATAAAAACCTACCAAAACCAATGAAAATAACATATATTATTTGTCTATTCAATACTATTGTGGATATATGGGCTCATTATTATCATCCATCATCACAACTTATAATTCTTATGATTTTAAAATTCACACAAAAAACTATAGCAATACAAAGACAACCAAAAAAAAATAAACAAGTTATAAGTAACCAGAAAACAATACCTTATGATCCGACTTTGCAACTTCCATGTATTATCAATAAAATGTGAGGTGACCGCCATATAACCTTTTCTCTGGTTGTCAGCTGTCCACATGTCAGTAGTTAAGGCAATCTTACCCTTTGCTTTCCTCAACAAGGTTGCAACATTCTCCTTCTCAAGCTCATATCTTTTCATAATATCTTTTCTAGTTGTGTTGCGAGACGGCACTTTAAATCCAGGTTGGAGTGTGTTGCTATATTTTCTAAAACCAATATGCTCAACCATGCTAATTGGATACTCATGCAAAATAATCATCTCTGCCAAGTCTCTTCTTCCATCTTCTTGGTGGAATTCGTAAGGAGCCAATGTCATCGTGTCATTCTTATCATTCAAGTTTTTTTTTGTACCAAACATTCTTGTTTGTCGAAGATCTTGACATACTCTCTTTGGACATATTTTTATATGATCTTTCAAATGAGTAGTTCCTGCTTTTGACCCACCAGCAAGTAGCTTGGAGCAATGGTTGCACTCAGCTTTTATCACATCCCCAACTCTCTTTCTCTTAAAATCAGACCACACTGCCGAAGTATGCCTACTAGTAATTGGTAGGAGAGAAGGATCGGAATTAGTCTCTAGAGGACTTTCATCATCATCTATTGCAATTGGAGTATTACTAGCGGAAGTGGGAACACTAGCGTTATTTGACATCTCAGACAAATTCTCCCCTGTAAAAATTAAATAAAGACAATTAATGCACTAGACATATTGACTACAGTATTGAACACATTTGACATCTCAGAAACAGCAATAATAAATTAATAATAGCAAATTAGCAATGCACAGCAGCAAAGGCAGATCATGCTTCTAGCACAGCTATCGGAAGATATCATGTTGAAAGGCCTATCAATGCATAATGTCATACTGTAACTGCTATGTTAATATATTGTTGCTGCTGCATAACCAGTTAACCACCTATCACACTAAGTCACTAACCACTACATACAGGATACAACACAAATTTATAGCCACTGAGCCACATAGATACAAACACAAACGCTCACACACACCATGCATCATTCATAGGCTAATAGCCAGTCATTTTCAATTCAAATATAGTAAAAAATCAGTATATATATTTTGAACTACAATACAAATTCATCCCCACTTAATTATATACAAAGTGTGTTAAGTTAGTGTGTACTACAGAGATTGATCTTAGTAAATGAATTAAATAAAAAAAAAAGTAACTAAATCTATAATGATCGAATAAGTGGTCAAATGACATAATCCGAATTTAGTTATCACACATAAGCTAAAATAATAAACATAAACTTATAAGTCTGAAATTAATGAGAAAAACTAATTACAATCTATACATATTTCGACTTTATTATATCTATTTTGTGAAATTAAATATAAAAAAACAAGTAATGAAAATTCTAGATTAAAACCCTAATAAACTAAAAAATTTGGAGGTCATCATATTCATACATTATCATACAAAAAATAACAGTAATCAACACGAAAAAATTTGATTTTTTCTTTCCTAATAGTTTCACTAGAACAATTTCTGGGAAACGGGGCAAAGGGTAACCACTCACTCACCGTCTCTTAAACGAATAATTCACCACCAACAATCAGTGTTCTAGCAAATTAATCACCTCCATATAGATCAAAGCAAACCACTAATTAAAACCCAAAAAGGGCTACAAATCCTAATTCATGCAGTCTTTAAACAGCATTAAACCATTAATCATTCTTATCTTTGTACATTATTCAGTCAAAATCATATTTTCCAGGACCAATTAATGACTCTTTTAGCTAAATTGAAAACTAATGAAAAGTACTCATTCTGAATACTTTTTCTGATCAAAATTTGACCAGCACATACGAATTGAAACAAGAAACTCAGCTTACAATCACAACAACACCACACAAATGCAACAATTAGGAGTGTTTCAAGAATGAACCAAACCAAATTACAAATTAAAGTCACACCGAACAGAAATCAACGGCAACAAATGTTCTAATTTATAGCAAAGTACTAATGTAAAATTGTTAGAATGGTAATTTAAGGAGGTGTATATGAGCAATATGGCAATTGAAAAAAAAAAGTTCAATAATTGCATTAGATTGAAAGTATCATACAAATATAACACGAAACCCTAGCTCAATCAAATGAAATATTGAAAACCGCAATCGAACAAATCATAAATAAAAGACGAATCACATACTTTCAATCGAAAACCCAATTAAGAAATTCTTAATTGAACATATTGAATTAAGAAAACTCAAAGATAATAATGCGAAAACGTTTACCTAAATTGAATGAGTTGCAGCCTTGCAAGATCGAGGTTGAAGAAGAAGGATCGAAGAGATTTGATTGCAGACGAGGACCACGAGGTTGAAGAAGAAGGATCGAAGAGATTTGATTGCAGACGAGGACCACGAGGTTGAAGAAGAAGGATCGAAGAGATTTGATTGCAGACGAGGACCACGAGGTTGAAGAAGAAGGATCGAAGAGATTTGATTGCAGACGAGGACCACGAGGTTGAAGAAGAAGGATCGAAGAGAGGGGTTTGAGGCTTGAGGAAGAGATTCAGCGCTTGAGACTGTGAGAGGAGAGAGTGAGGCAGTGAGGCTAGGGTTTTTGTTTTGAGAATGAGTGAATGACTGAATGAGGGTGGGTATTGGGTAAGTGGGTTTCGTGTCTTATGCGGGTATGGGGTGGGTATAAAGCGGGTATGGGTCGGGTATGGAGTGGGTCAGGCGGGGCGGGGCGGGTACGGGGTGGGTCAGGCGGGGCAGGGCGGGGCGGGTATGGGGCGGGGCGGGTATTACATAACAACCATCCCCGCCCCATCACCCATGGCGGGTATGGATTTTAGACCCATCCCCGCCCCGCGACCCGCCAAAGCTAGACCCATCCCCGCCCCATCGGGGCGGGGATGGGGCGGGTCTCCTACTAGACCCGCCCCAGTGACATCCCTACCCAAGCGACACGATCGAGACAACAGAGACAAGTGTTGGTAGTAATCAAGTGACTAATGTTGAACCTCCTAAAGTTGGGATGATTTTTAAGGGTTGGAAAGAGGTTGAGACTTATTACAAAACATATGTCGAGCAAAAGGGGTTTGGTGTCACAAGGGCACAAGGTGTGTATTCTAAAGAGGAGGTAAGGGATCAGATTACAACTACTTGGCGGTGTGAACGTTGGGGAAGACCAGACATGAGGGCAATGAGGGAAGCAAAGAAGAGGTCTAAGTCTATGGGCGTGTCTGGTACTGGCGGGGTAGATGATGGTGTAGTGTGTGCTAACGAGCTGAGCAATTGTAAGCGGAAGTAAAAAAATGTGAGTGTAAGGCGAAGATTTATGCTAGCATGAATCGTGAGGGGGAGTGGGTGATTAGGACAGTGGAGTTGGAACATACGAATCACACCCCAAATCCTGTAGACGCAAAGCTAGTTAAAGAGTATCAAATGAAGAAATTGACATCTACTGTTCGAAGAAAGTTGCTGAAATTTTTTGATAAGGGTGTTCCTGTCTCTCAAATACATGGATGCTTGGCTAGTGAAATTGAAGGGGAGGATGACTTGCAATATAGTGTAAAAGACTTGGCCCATGTGGTTTACAAGGCTAGTAAGTTGAAAATGGCTGGGGGCGATGCTGCTGCCATGATTTCTAGCTTTAAACAAATGCAAGAGGGTAACCATCACTTTTATCACGCACACAGATTAGACGCACTGGGTAGGTTGAAAGATGTACTATGGGTAGATGCGCGAAGCCGTGCAGCTTATGAAGAATTTGGCGATGTTGTATGTTTTGATGCTACATAGTTGACGAATGAATATGAACTGCCTTTTGTAAATTTCGTGGGTGTAAACCACCATGGACAGTCTATATTGTTGGGTTGTGCATTGGTTTCTCATGAAAATTTGGACAAATTTGCATGGTTATTTAAGGAATGGTTGTCATGTATGAATAACCGAGCTCCTGCTGTCTATTCTCACAGACCAGACTGCGGCTATGAGAAAGCCCATAGAGGATGTCATGCCTTTGACGCGCCATCGATGGGGCATTTGGCACATAATGAGGAAAATTCCAGAAAAACTTGGGAAATGTGAAGGTTAAGCATTTACAGCTATATATAATTCTGTTATACAATTTATATAGTTACCTGTTCTTTAGGTTACTTACTACTTTCAGGTTTATTTCTTTACAGTTACCATTATTTCAAGGGAGTGCTGAAAAAAGTCGTGTATGAAAGTTTGAATGAGGAGGAGTTTGAGAGAAGGTGGAATGACCTACTTGTTGATTTTAATTTGGAAAATAATGACTGGTTGAAAGGATTGTACAAGGAGAGACAAATGTGGGTCCCCGCGTATATGAGGGATTATTTTTGGGCTGGAATGAAGACTACCCAGCGTGTCGAGAGCATAAATAGTTTTTTGATGGATTTGTTAATCGCCACACCAAATTATATGTATTTCCTGTTAAGTATGCTCAGGCTTTGGAGAAACGGGTGCGTGACGAGACTGCTGCAGACGCGAATTATGGAAAATATGTTCGGAGACTAGCTACTGCCTTCCTAGTCGAAAGGTTTTTTCAAGAACTGTACACTGACACCAAGTTTCAAGAGGTACAAACAGAGTGTACTAGAATGTTGTATTGTTATTGTAGTGTGGACAAGATGTTGGATGAAAATACAATTCAGTACACAGTTGAAGACCGTGTCTGGGTTGTGCCTGAAGGTCAGAGTGAAAAAGTTGTTACTGATCGAAGGAGGTATTATTCAGCAACCTTTAACATGGAAACCAACGAGGTCTCAAGTGAATGCAGGAGATTTGTTACTCATGGTATTATGTGCAAGCATATGATGCGCATACTTGATCAGAATGTTGTGGTTGACATACAAGGAAAATATATTGTCAAACGATGGCGTAAGGATATCCTAAGAAAACATACTAAAGTGCGTATTTCTTACCACGATCCTAATGAGAATGTTGTTTTGAAAAGGTACTATAGGTTGATGAGTGAGTTTGAAACACTGTGTGATGAAGATGCTATGGTGAATGATGTAGCTGTTGATTTGGTAAGTAAAGCTTTGTCCAGTTTGCGGACTGAGGTGGAAAACTGCAAGATAACAAAAGCAGATGAGTGTACCATCTTATCTTTTTCAAACGATGTCACTGAGCTTCACGATGCAAACACTATATCCGCTGTTCACCAGACACAAGATGGGGTTGATCAATTACATGATTTTGTTCCTTCTCCTTCGCAGTTTGATAGAATCATACAAGATCCAGTGGTTACAAAGAAACCTCGAGGCCGGCCGAAGGGTTCAAGACTCAAGACTTTAGCTGAAATGGGCTACAAGAAACCGGTGGTAAGGAAAAGGAATAGGTCGGTGGTCAACAATGACAGTGGAAATGACAAAGGAGAGGACACTGCCAAGGTAAACAAGAAACATGCATCAACCACGGATAAGACGTCAACAAAAGGCATCGCCAAAAAACCTAAAAACAAAGGAGTTGACACCAATCTCACCGATGTCAATAAAAATCCACCGGCTAAGAATAGGGTTGGTGCTGCATCAACAAAAGGCACCACCAAAAAACCTACCAACAAAGGTGTTAACACCAATCTCACCAATGTCACCAACAAGGGGGCAAAGAAAAGGGTTGGAAAGGCTTCGAGTAAAGGCCCTACCAAACACTTTCCTCCTGACAAAGGCTGTCACGCGAATGTAACCAATGTCAACACCAAATCACCAGCAAAGAATAGGTTTAACGGTAAAAATGTCGAAAAAGGCAACAAAACCGGAAATGCATTGGTTGGGACCGCAAACATTGACCACAATCTTAAAAAGCACATAAAACATACGAAGGTAATACCCAACTCGGTAAATTGTTGATGAAGTATGTCAATTGTACCCCTTTATATTATTACCTTCTATATTTGAAACCCACTTACGATTTTTCCATTAATGAGTTTTTAGGTAGTACCAAAGGTGAAACTGATTACTGAATTGGTACCAATATCAAATTCAGAAGGAAAGACCACTGTAAGTGTCATTTAATTACTTATCCAACGACATGCCCAATTTTTTTTTTTTTGGTGGTTTATCAGTTTTCCGTAATATATTGTTAATGCAGACAAAACAAAAACGAACAAGTGGTAACATGTCTGCAGATCATCATTCAAAGGCAGTAAGAGTTGGTTAGCAAGACAATCATCAACAAAGTCCCCATTAAATGTATCAATTAATCTCTTTAAGTGTACTATTACTTTTAGTTTTTTCACCTTAAATTACTAGCTGGAAAATCTACCAAGTATTTTGTTGTGTGTTTTATTATTTGTTTGACAATCTACCAAGTATTTTGTTGTGTGTTTTATTATTTGTTTGACAATCTACTTTGATATATTTTTTATTGTGTAAGTATTAGATGACTTGCGTTAAACTTATTATTTGCTACACTAGCTCACACAACGTCCACACCTGACTATGCTTAAATAAACAATGATATGGTTGTTAACATAATTTTTAAGCATGTACATCAATCAAACACACCTAGGTGAACATAACGCTAAATTCTGGGGTTTTGTTGCATTGCAACGAAACGAAGACTGTTTCTCTAGGTTGAATTCCTTCGGCCTTAATCAGTTTGTCAATTCCGTCCATAATAATGCACGAATTAATTTTCCCACTTTTGTGAAATGTGATGTGCATTGTAGCCTTCCATACTCTGTTTGTCCAAACTTCAACTGGTGTTGTTTGATCAAGATGGATGAAGTTTGCTCGTGCAAATGCCACTGGTGCATTCTGCAATAAAAAACACAGAAAACATCAATTGACAATGAACTAAAACTTAGATACAAATAAATGACATATTTTGTATCATACACATACCATCCTACCGCACTTTATGTTATGTCTTGTGAATGTCGCTTTGAACTCGAGGAAACCGTCACCGCGAACTTCCATTGGGATGAATTCTGTACTGTCTGCATCACTTCTCGTCCCATCATTCTCAATGATCACATGTGGGTCAACTATTTTTATTTCGCCAAATTCTGACCCTAAATAATCACTTCTGCCAATCCTTCATTTCAATTTCTATATAGTCACCAATTTCAAGGTTATTTAACCTCACAAACTCACTCCATCCTTCTATTATACGTGTTTCAACCCCAGTTTTGTTCTCACTTCAAGCATACGAACCAAAAAAATCTTCTCTTATGTGCCTCGGTGAAGGCGGAGCAGTCCATCACCGCCTTTCTCATCTTGTAGATCTTTGATCTGCTGAGCCAACCAGTTTGATATCGGTTGTTATACAAACACATGTTTATTATTCTTTGCATTAATAATCTAATAAAAATTCTAAGAATTTACTAGCTTAGAATGCTTACCAGATATTGTTTCCTCCTACGGTCAAGGTTGAACGCACATCGTGTATAAATATACCGCATGTCCTTCAATGATTTTACAACCTTCAACCCTTTTTCAAACACCACTAGTTTTTGCACCTTAACAGAGTATCACCCCCGACATGTTTCACAGAAATAAGTATCCCCAATTCGACATGCAACCGAATATAAACTAAATCAATAATGACTTT
This sequence comes from Chenopodium quinoa, assembly GCF_001683475.1. NCBI lineage: Eukaryota > Viridiplantae > Streptophyta > Magnoliopsida > Caryophyllales > Amaranthaceae > Chenopodium > Chenopodium quinoa. Next base: position 3,603,649 of record NW_018745024.1, read on the forward strand.
GAGATCTAATCTCAATCTTACACCCATGTGACTCAACATCACAATAGTAATATGATTTCTCTACAGATAACCTATTACCAGATAACCATACTAGCATGATTTCAACTTGAACACATATGAGCCTTAGTCAGTCTTGGTTAAGGGCTGTGAACACATATGAGCCTATGATTTATGGAGGGAATTGGGCGGATAAGTTGTTTTCCCCATAGTTTGTTGTAATTTGGGCCACGTGTTTTGGGTCTTGTGTTGTTGTTAAAATGTTATTAGTTAAGACCTATTGCATTCACAATAATATTAACATTCAAATGACATCCTTCGTGTACTAAAAAAGTGGTAAAACGATAACAATAAATACCCCTTAGATTCATTACAATTAATAAACACTCATAAAAAGTCAATAGTTGCGATGCTACAAAATCAACGTATTATACATCAATTTTAAAAATAAATACCACAAACATCCATAACTATTCCTAGAAGCTCTTAGAAAGATAATAGTTGCAACGTTACAAAAACAACGTATTATACATCACTTTTTACTAATACATTAGTCTGAGAAACTAATCAAAACAACATGTCATAGTAGCCATTATGTTAAAAAGAAGGTGATAAACTTTGACTCCCCAGATCAACAAGCTTACCTTTCTCCAATAGGTCATATGCCCAACCATCAGCTACATCTTTCCATGAAAACTTTTGTGGGCAAATTAATGTCAGATTTTTCAATCCCCTACGAAAATTGATGTTATCTCAATGGGTTAAAGGATTAATTCCACTTCTCAAAAGTGAATCATATTTTTTTATTGTCTGAAAAAGTTGATGTGATAGAGGAATCACAAGTTTCAACTGATGATAATATTTGGAGCCATGGAGGAGATGATTATGATGACCCTCAACATTAATTATCCTTTTTACTTTCGCTCACAGTGTGTTTTACGATGATGTATGTAACTTTTCAAGTAAGCCAATAAATTTCCCTAATTTATGTTAGATTGATAATTAATGCTCTATAATGATAAAATAATTCCACTGCTTTGATGATTTTTATATGGCCCAAGCCAATAGGCTCCCTAAATAAGGCTGTAGCTGAACCTCTATAGTGATTGATTGCTGCCATGATTTATAAGCCCAATCCTGAGACTGTTTGAGATTTATTTATATAGTGATATTTTTATCATTATGTGTGTTATTTCTGTTGCTTCATATATTCTTGTTTAAAATTAGTATTTTTTTTCCTAGTCATTTTATTTTATTTTATTTTATTTTAATGTTTAATCTTGATCGTGGTGTTGCTTATTCACTATTTTGGTGTTTACTATCTTTCCAGGAGTTAAATCAAAGAGCGGTCTTTGAAGCTGATAAAGAAATGCTTACAGATGCACTGCTTTAAAGGTTTGAAGGTATTCTTACTATCTTTCCAGGCCAGGTATTCTTCATCTGAAAAGATTTATAGGTTTGATGAGAGTACCATGTTGAGGAGGCTTGCCTAGGTCGTTTAGGGGGGCATCATGAACTTTATGATAATGTTTTCTCTGTGGATGTTGCTGAGAAATGTCGCGTGTTTATGGTGATAATAATAAACCCCAAAATCTACCCCATCCCGAACTTTATCCCCTCCACAGTGTAACTAATTAATTTCAAGAAAATTCTAAAACAGTATGGGCCTGTTCTCATACGATTGTTTTCAGCTCAACTCAGCTCTAATCAGTTCAGCTCCTAATTTCCTTCTCTTATAAAATATTCAGCTCAGCTCTAATAAGTTAATTAAGTTCAGTTCAACTAAGTTCAATCAATGAGAACAGGCTATATGTGTACATCGATTAAACTTTTGAGTTTTTGGAGCAAAGATTACACAGTTAATGGTGTTATGCCCCATGGTCGTTTTCGTTATGAGCATTTTTCCCTTAAGTCAACCAGAGGCAGCAGCAGAAGGCAGTGAGCTCCACATCCTGCAATGTTCAAAACCATTCAATCTTTCCTTTTTAACATTTTATTTACTTGAAGAGAAAATGTGGATAAGTTTTATCGAGAAGGATATATGTCACTGACAATAAGATTTCCTCAAAACAAGATTTGGGATTGCGTTTTATGGTGCTAGGTTTGTCCATGTTGATTGAAAGGAGATTTGTGCAATGACCTGATGTTAGGGAAGAGGGGCAATTTAGGGAGTAGAGTTGTAATAAAGTTGTGAGTAACTTGAAGGAGAAGTTAATTTGTTAAGGAAATGCTCTATAAATAGAGCTAATTACAGAGAGAAAATCAGATACGTATGTTGAATACTGTGATCAGTGAGTAGTTGTAGTTTTGGTAGAGTGCCATTTTTCTCGAAAGATTTGCGAGGCTGTAATTGGTGATTAACACCTTGTTTAACATTTATTCAATCATATCTTTAATTTTTTTCCTTGATCTCTCTTCTTCCTCCCCTTAATATCTTGTTTCAGTCCTAAATTTCTTCGTATTGGTCACCAATCTGCGCCAATTCATAGCAACTTGATCAACAGATGAACTTAATAATTGGGATGTTGTATAAATTATAATGCCAGTTCTGATTTCTTAGTGGTGGTATCATTAAAGACGCCTTCCCAGCTTCCTCCAAAGAAAGAAAACTCTCAGTCTCACCCAGCTTAATTTTACAGAGCCATCCTTGTGTTACTTTGGTACCCACCTGATTCTTCCAATTACATTTTCTTGTTCCAGCTTATGTATATTTACTTTAGTGACCGACTGACCTAGTTTTTGTGCTTCATATGTTTGTGCAAGTATCAGGCCTGTCAGCTAGGATTTTCTCTTTCTGAAGGAGTTTAAATATTAGAAATTATTTTGAAATTATCATAACTATTTTCATGCTCCTTTCCCATAGGAACCATGCAATTAGATATGGTATGGACTCACATTTCTAAATCTTAAAGCCTTGTTAGAAGATGTTATTACAGTTTCTCTGTTGTTGCTTCAAGTTGATAACTAGAGTTTTTTGCAAGTATAGGTGTCTGCTATATCAGTCTTGCTGTAGTAACTAGTGCTTTCATTGCTGGATACTTTAGGAAAGTTGGATGAACTGATGTATTAAGGAAGCAGTGCTGTTTTAGGGTACTAGAATTATTTGTAGATTGCGGGTTGAAAATTTATTTTTGTATAGCAATTTGGTGAAAGGCTAACAATAAAAGTATTTGCAAGCGGTCATTGAGCTCTGACATTTTATGGATCTAAAGATACAGCAATCAGACAGACTTGTTAATCCATTACATCATGGGAAAAATTAGGGTCAATGATAATTTATATCTTCAGTCTTTTAGCTCCGTGCATGAGACCCTCTAATAATTTTTTGTTAACTCTGCTCTGTACACTTCAATGTTGAATATGACCATTGATTACAGATCTTCCTCTAGTTCCTTAAACAGAATGTTGAACATAAATCTATTTTCCTTTCTTACTCATTGTCTCTAAGCTCTGCTAAAATTTTTCATGACACTTTCCTAATTGTTCCTTCCATTTCTTGTTATCATGTCAATATGTTAATGCTAAAGAGAGCTTGATTTCTTGAATTTTTATGCTTATAACATTGGTCCATAAAGGAGAGATGGATTGAGTGCTACAGGGGCGGGGTTGGTCAACAATGAACTTTATCAAACCCGGTTTATTTGGACTATGGTACATTTCCCTCCCTAAGTTCAACCGCATGACTTGTTTCAACCAGGATTCCCTTAAAAAAGGCTCAAGAATGTTGAACGATGGACAGTGAAGGAAAGAATATGTGTAGCTCATAGGAGTTCATGTTCTAGTTTGCAGCGTCTCACTATAAATCTATGATTAGGTTTGCATGTTCACATGTTATTCTAGTCTTCTTTCAAAATTACTTGTCTGACTTTTGATCTTGCATAATGCATACAATGTTTCTTTGCAGTTGGCATTGGCTGTACTCCGTAGGGCAAATTCTGAGCTCTTAGTTCTAGATTTTGACAGGTTTAGACTGCTTATGTTTTCTAGATATAACGCTGAATATTTTGCTTCTTGGTTTATTTGACTTTTCATTGATTGTAACTAGATAATAAATACACTTGTTATGCAGATGTCTTAACAGCATTCTCTCACGCCTAGAAATCTTCAAGTGAGTTCATTTGAATACTTTGCTACTAGTAGGAGATGATGTGGTCATGTCAATACCTAATTTCATTCTTTCTTGCTGTTTATTTTGGACCTGATAAGTTGCTATATATTTTCGAGAGAATTCAAGATATTTTCTACCTTTATCATGCTGGTATTTGCCTCATTGTTTATTGTTGATTTTTGTATCCTTATATTATTATTCTTTTTTGAACAATGTTTGTGACAGGGAAAAGTCGTATCCCCTAATCAAAAGTAAATACCTAAGTCCTCTAACTAAATTAGATAGGGAAGTAGAGTCGAACTCCACAGAGAAACAAGTCTTTCTATTCCTAATTAATCAATTATAATCTAAATTATCTAAGTAACCAGTATTTGTGGGAATAAATTCTATACTACGAAGAATAAGTTTAGGGAGAAAAACAATAATAAGAAGGTCTAGGGTCACAGGTTCACCAATAATTAATATTCTGGGATAAAACATAATAATTAATAATTAACATTGCACAAATAACATGATTAACAGGCTCTCGGAATTTATTAATCAACATAGGTCTAACAGGCTCTCGCAATTTACTAGATCTAAGTTCCTATTAAAAATAGCCTTTAATATTAAATTAACATCTGCTTGATTCATCAATTCAATATTGCTAAACATTCACAACCAAATTACATCTGCTCGATTCATAATCTAATTGCAAAGAATTAAAACAATTCAATAAGAAATTATCATGCAATACCAATAATCAATAATAACAAATTATCCCTCCATATTAATTATGGATCCCCATAAACCCTAGAATTAAACTACTCAGACATAATCATAACTAAACTAATCAAATAAATAAAACAAAACATAATCAAAGAAGTAAAATGAAATAGCTGAAATTAAAAGGGAAGAAATTGTTACCAAAGGAAATCTGGATTAATGGAAGTAATTAAGAACAAAAGTTGAGAGAGAATTTAAGAGAGAGAAATATCCTAAGTAGAGAGAGAAAATCTAAACAAGAAAAATATCCTAAGTAGAGAGAGAAAATCTAAACAAGAAAAATATCCTAAGTAGAGAGAGAAAATCTAAAAAAGAAGGTAATTCAAAATTACGTACATAATTCGTACTTAAACATTCCTCAAAACAAAAATTAAAACTAATCTAATCAGCTCTGAGAAAAACACGCGCCAGATCGGGCTAGAGGTTGCCCGATCGAGCGCGCCTTTTTCCTTGCGCCTCTTCTCAGCAGCAACGCCCGATCGAGCTAAATGCTCGCACGATCGGGCGCGCCTTAGGCCACGCACCAGCAGTTGCATGCCTCGCCCGATCGAGCTAATGCTTGCCCGATCGGGCCCTTGCTTCTCTTCGAGGCTTGGACTTCGATTGGGCTTGATTCCTCGGCCCAATCCGGATTTCCTCTTCGGGTCTTGAATACTCGGTCCAAATACCTCGGTATCCCGATTACCGAGCCCTTAATCACTGGCTCGACGACTCTAACCGGCCTTGGGCTTCAAAGATGGTCGTGCTCTTCTAATTTCCGTAGTCGTTCCATGAAAAACCCGAGAAAATGCTCCAAAGGCGCAATTTCCTACAAAACTCAACAAAGACTATGAAAACACTAGAAAACACCAATTAGTAATAAAAGTGGCTCGAAAGAGCCAAAAACACTACTAATTATGACCAAGGGACGGGGGTAAATTACTATATAAAATGGACATATCAAACTCCCCCAAGTCAAACCTTTGCTTGTCCCTAAGCAAAGAGCTCATCAATGAACATATAAAATATGCCTCACCCCAATAATCAAATCAAGCACAAACGATTCAAGGCAAATCTAATGAACATGCTTCAACATCAATCAATCTTATTCATCCAATCACCCTTCCTCCCCAACAATTGTCAAATAGAGCAAACCACAAGAGCATATAGAATTCAAGACTAGTGCTCACACACTCAACTCTCATTTATGTGGCGAGCAAAATATGTACTCCATCACTCTCCAACCAACCCCTTTACTTGTGAACAATGTCCACCCATCTCACACTCTCGTGTATTTAAAACAATGAACGCTCAACCTACTAGTCGACTCGAAATATGTCAAATCATAACTTGCATTGATAAACAACACTTTCACATTCACACAACTCTATGCACAAAGGTCGGAAGGTCTTTAAAGCTTGTAATGTAAGGTTAGGGTAAAGGGTAGGATAAATTTGGGGAAATGTGAGAGAAAAGCTATGCATTAAGGGAGCCAAATCATAATAAACTCATGATCAAAATAAATGATGATCATACATCTCCATCAACATAACTAACTCCAACAAGAATCCACCAAATACAACTCCAAACAATATAAACAATCCCAACACTTACAATTTTCACTCATAAAAATATGATAATGTAGAACTTGAGTGAAATACAAACTTTGAACTCATTCTTCTTTTTTTTTTCTTTCTTGAACTTGAATTTTTTTTTCTTTTTTCTTTCTTGAACAACTTCAAATGGAAAATTTGAACATATGAAACAACATTTTTTTTTTTTGCTCTTTTTTTTTCTTTTTAACTCATATTGGAAATTTCAACTTTGTAACACAACATATCAATATTTTCCAATCATAAAATCAAAGAACAATCACTCTCCTTTTATTCCCACATTGTGCAAATAATGTGCACACCAAACCTCCCTCACCTCACCAACTAATAGCTCCCCCAAGCCAAGTTTAGGACTAGTAACCAATGGGGCTCATATAGGCTTTTAATGTGGCTAAATAAACAATAAAAGGGCACAAGCAACAACATGGGAAACAAGAAGGGAACAAATGTATCAAATAGCGTCTGAAGGCTTCCTAAGAGAACAAGTGCCTTCGTCCTCCTCAATGTGAATAATATTGAGCTATGTAGACATTACTAATAGTTGCAAACCAATACTCAAATTCATTGACATACCAGGAACTATGGAACTATCACACATTCCTAACCAAATCAACTAGTCAAGCACTATATTCACAAATAGTTGGCAAGATTGACGCATGTTTAGGAATCCAAACAATTAAACTTCAAATCATGACCAACAAATCCACAATGCTCATTATCAATAACCAAGAATCAAAACAAATTTTCTCAAGTAAGGGGAACAGGGAAGCATGATTTACAATTTATTGGAACGTATTTTTGGATTTTTTTTATTTTTCAATTTTTTTGTATTTTTCATATATAAGAAATCAATAAAAAAAACTACACTAGGAAAGCAATAAATAGATAAGAGAGAAAGAAAGTTACCATATATACAAGAAATCCCCCCCCCCAAGCCAAATCAAGCAATGCCCTAATTGACTTGGGAGGGTAGCTAGGAGGAGCTACTCCTCATCGTCATCCATCCTCTCAAATCCTCCTCCATAGCTCGAGCCGGCACCACCCTGGCTCGGTCCAGCACCACCATAACCCGAACTACCTGCAAAGTAGTTAGGGTTCACATTCCCCCCCATACCCCCAAAAGGAGCGTCACCCCCATATCCATGGACTGAAGAGTAGTCCATATAAGTACCATATGCACCGGGGTGAGAATACCCTCCTTGGGGGTATTGGAACCAATCGGTAACTAATGCCTCGGGGGGTATAGCCCCTTGGCGTGCGTAATCATCGTACATGGGGTATAGACCCCTCCCGAGGTTCCTCTCTATGTGTCCTACCCGCTCATCCAAGGTGCTTAACCTAGAATCTAGGTTTTGCATCATACCCTCAACTCTCCCTTGCCCCATCTCGATACGGTCTAATTGGCTTCTAAAAGCCGAAAAGTCATAAAGGGCATTGGGGTCGACGTTATAGTCGACCGAGGAAGTGGGTATGCCATAGGTGAAGGGTGGAGGTGGTGGGTAGTGTGGTGAATGGTGATGGGGGCAATGGTCTTGGGGAGATTGGTGGGGTTGTGGTGAAGGGTGAGGTGGTTGAACCTCACCTTGACCGTTAATCTCGAAAGTATAAGAAGGCTTCCCCTTCTCAAATTTGGTCAAGGCGGGGTTGGGTAAAGTGAAGGCTTGGTCCCTCCTACCCGATTGTCGGTGGACTATCCACCAAGTGTCACCCCCCACGGGTTGCACCCAATTTAGACTCCTTAAATAGGCTAGGTCCATAAGTGTCGGGCCGGCTACCTTCCCCTCGTTGTTAGGAACAAAGTTAAGGTGTTTGACCGCTATGTGAGTTACTAGACCGCCAAAATAAATGGGTACTGTAGGCGTCGTTTGAATTGCGCCAACGTAAAAGCATGTTGTGAATATTCTTGGCACTCATAGAAAGTGGGAATCGACATTACGATTAGGGACAATGATTAGGGACAAATAAAGTAGGGAGCTGCCAAAAAGTTTTTAAGGAACTTGTAAACCGTTCACGGATCATAAAAAGGCAACCACGATAAGGGACAACGATAGGCAACAACGATTGACCCGTGAAGGTTACACCCCATTCATAATCCATGAGATTACTAACTCCATATGGCTCGGAACCACGAAAGGAGGATCGGGGATGATGGTACGAAGTGAGTCATGGAGTCACATTTGCCCGGGTATCGGCCTCTACTCGATTCTTATAGTGAAAAGTTATTCCTACGATCTCAAAGACATACAAACAAAGATTCAATTTGTTCCAAACTATTATTAAGCTAAATTGGTTTAATATTAATGCAACACATAATTCTAAAATATTTGTGATCACTTGAATTAACAACAAGATTAAAAAGGAACCTAAACCGGTTGTCCAAATTATCTTATTAGGCGTGATTTTCAATTACATATTCCCTTTAAACATGCAATATGATGATCATAAAAATAATAGAACAAACACTAATATTGGAAGCAATTAACAATAAATTGTTAGTCAAATCAAATAATAAATAAACCTAATCATGATACTAGCAATATTTAAATAAAATAAGAGTAATTAAATTAATTAATTACTCACATTCTGCGCGTTCCTTTAAATTGCTACATCATGAATAAACTGTTAGTAACTTCAATATAAATATAAATCAAATTGAAATAATTAAATTAAATAAATGTAGATTTGATTTGGTCCAAGCCCTCAGTCAATTATACATTTCACACCTTGGTTAAAGTATAGAACTTCAGGTATTGTATGGACTCCTTGGAGAGCTTAATTAGGGGAAGTATTTTGAGAAAATAGGATGGCTAGTGTTTAGGCTAAAGAGGGATAAGAGAATTATTTTATGATCAAGATTTTTGATCCATGAAAAAGGGGAGATATGACCTCTATTTATAAGGAAAAAGAGGGTCGAAGAATCAAGAAAAGATAAGAATTCGAATCGGATAAAACTCTTGCGATAGACAGCAGTTTTTGCGGTTTTTGTTTTTATCATATCTTTTGATACAGAAATTGGAATAAGATAAATAAGATATAGTCGGAAAGCTCTTGAAGTCTACTTTCTAAACCAATTAAAATCAGATTAAAATATTTTATAGAATAAAAGATATGGCCAAAATAGGGAGACGGTGTCAGCTTTGGATAGAGTTTTTATTTAATTCATATCTTTTTCGTTATAGCTCGGAATGATATTATAATATATCATTGGAAAGATAATTTTAAGGGCTATCCAACCATACAAAATTTGGATAAAATCTATGAGACACGAAAATAATATCTGTCTATCTTTGAACGTCTTTCAATTCGGATAGAAATAGGATTTTCAAAAAGAAAAGTTTTATTCAATTTCAAACTCGTTAATCTTATCTTTTCAAAAAAGGATAATTAATATCTTTTAGAAACTTCTAGAAGCTTCCAATTAATCCTAATTGGTTTAGGAATTGTATTAAATAATTTGGACCCTCCACATGATCATTGGGTCGTAGGTAAGGTGGGCTTAGGTTCGGTTTGGGCTCGGTTTAATATTTTGGCCATAACTTATTCGTTATAACTCGGATTTGGGCTTATAATATATCGTTGGAAAGATATTTTCAAGACCCATCCAACTATTCAATCATTGGATCCAGATTATGGACCAAAATAAACTGGATTAAACGTTTTTGTAAAAAGGACACGAAATGAATGATTTTAAAGGACACGAAATGAATTATTTTGGGTTTAAAGGCACGAAAAGAGGAGAATAAGTTATGGTTTGGGGGAATGGGCTAGGAATTGGGTTGGTTTATGGAATGAAAATATGGATTTGAATATGGATTTAAGCACTCCAAAGATTAAATACTCAACCCGACCAATAATGGCGGTAAAAGGTTGTTCATCATCGGGTTTGGTTTTGGGGAGACATTTTTAGGTGTCTACAGGCACCCTAGACCTACCCCACTCGGCCGCATTGGCCACCCTTTGGAAGTGTTGGGCCATCCTATGGACAATGTTGAGCTTATCACTCCTAGGTATCATGTATGACCCTAACAATTCTAGCTCATCCATTCTAACATTGGCGGGTTCATGCCTCCCAAAGATGGTAAGGCCAACAAACCGTTGCCAAAACTTTGACACGAGATGTTGTATCCAAGTGCCCTTGGCATGTTGGAGGTTCAAGTTTGCATCCCCCGTAAGGGATTGATAGACAATGGCAATGTTGTCTTGAGGAGGTTCGATTGGTCAATCCGATTTTAACTCAAATAATTTGCCAAATTCTTTCAAAGACAATCTAAAATCATTATTAAGCAATCTAAATTGAACATGAGTAATCAAAGCATTAGATTTTATAACATTAAAACTAGAAATAAATTCCAAGGTCAAATAGTCATAAGTATCATAATGCAAGTTAAACAAACCACTCATGCCAATTCCTTTAAACAATTTTTCTACGGGTTTATCAATTCCTAATCTAGCAAGGGTGGGGTGATGAACAAAACGTGTAGGAATTACCTGCCTTGACGTGAGATTGATCATCCGTTGTCTTTGCTCTTGAGTGGTGATGACCACTCTCTCCCATCCCAGAACTTGCAACTCCGAGTCAATCCTAGGCGCTTGTTGCCTTGAGCTTTCCCCCATTATGGTCCTAGATCTTTTGAGAGCCATTTTTTATGAGAAATGGTAGGAATTGAATCTTCCTCTCTCTTAGGGTTTTGAGAAAAATTGAGAGAAAGTGGTAGAAATTTAGGGTAGATTGTAGAGAAAGATGAAAGGATTAAGAATATGTAAAAATATTTGAGTTTTGATGGAAGAATTGGAGGAGATCTTGAAAATAAGAGAGTTTGAAGGTGTGAAAATGGAGGTTTTAGAGAGAGAAAGTAGTAATGAAGAAGATGGGAGGAGAAGAAAGTGAGGAAAGAAAGAAGGGAAAGGAATAAAAGGGGACGGCCAAAAATAGGCGCGCCCGATCGGGCAAGCCTCGCCCGATCGGGCGAAAGTGGTTCAGGAGGATTTGTAAAGTGTGCGCCCGATCGGGCGCGAACTCGAACCTGAAAATTGCCCTTTGCTCGCCCGATCGGGCGAGCTTTGCCCGATATTTCTTTTTGTGGCACTCGATTTCTCCAAAATTCCGCCCGATCGGGGGAAATTTTCCTCAATTTCTTTCTTCACTAGCGCGCTCGATCGGGAGAAATTTAGCTCCGACAAAATCAACATTTCGCACCCGATCGGGCAAAATTTTCGCTCAAATCTGACCGTAGGTGCGCGCCCGATCGGGCGAACCTTGCCCGATCGGGCCCGTACCCAGGCCTGGAGTTCTCTATCTTCGCCTCTTTTTTTCTTTTTCTCTTGAAATTTTTCTAAGTCTCCTTATCTCTCAAATCTATACCTGTACAAAAACACTTATAAAAGGTAAATTTTCACTCTCCTCGCCTCTCTAAAATAAAAATAAAAATAAAGAAAAAGGAAAACTAGTCTAGAAAGCAAGAAATACGGGTTGCCTCCCGCAAAACGCTAGTTTATCTAGGTCTCGCACGACCTTCTTACCACCTTGTGCTCAGGTTGGAAGTGGAGTTAGGAGGGTTTCCTCCACATCTCTACTAGTAGCGCCCTCATGATACACTTTCAATCGTTGGCCATTTACCTTAAACTCTTCACCCTTGTCGTTGACCAACTCTATCGAACCAAATTTGTTCACCCTTGTGACAGTGAAGGGACCGGACCACCTAGGATTCAACCTCCTTGGAAAATCTTTAATCTAGAATTGAAGGGAAGAACCTTATCACCCGGTGCAAATTCTCTTGGTAAGATCCTCTTGTCATGCCACTTCTTGGTCTTCTCCTTGTAGATTACGCGCATTATCATATGCCGACAATCTAAACTCATCTAACTCATTGAGTTGGAGGAGTCTTCTCTTACCTGCGACCTTAGAATCCATGTTAAGCTCCTTGATCGCCCAAAAAGCTTTGTACTCCAACTCCACGGGAAGATGACATGCCTTACCATATACTAATCTATAAGGCAAAGTACCAATTGGTGTCTTGAATGCCGTTCGGTATGCCCAAAGTGTGTCATCAAGCTTCATACTCCAATCTTTCCTTGACTTGGCTACTACCTTTTCTAGAATCGCCTTGATTTCCCTATTAGAGACCTCAACTTGACCACTAGTTTGAGGGTGGTAACTAACCCCGGTTCTATGATATACACCATACTTCTTAAGGAGGTTATCCAATTGTCTTTCTTGGAAGTGAGTACCTCCATCACTAATAATAGCCCGTGGAACACCAAACCTCGGAAATATGATCTTCTTGAAGAGCTTGATGACTACCTTGGCATCGTTTGTTGGTGAAACTATGACCTCGACCCACTTGGACACATAATCGACGGCTACAAGTATATGGCAATTCCCATTAGAAGATGGGAACGACCCCATATAATTAATACCCCAAACATCAAATATTTCGACTTCAAGAATCCCGGTTTGGGGAATCTCATGCCTCCGCGAAATGTTGCCAGTCCTCTGGCAAGAGTCACAAGTCTGCACAAAAATGTTAGCATCCTTAAACATAGTGGGCCAATAGAAGCCTGACTCATTAATCTTAGCCACCGTTTTAGTGGGGTCATGATGTCCTCCATAAGGTGAGGTATGACAACTGGTAAGAACGCCATGAACTTCCCATTCGGGAACACACCTGCGAAATAATCCATCTGCACACTCACGAAACAAAAAAGGATCATCCTAAAAATAATGTTTAACATCAGAAAGGAATTTCTTTTTCTGTTGGTAGGACAAGTCAGGAGGTAGAGTACCACCCACTAAATAATTAGCAAAGTCCGCATACGAAGGGTGTTGCTCTACAACTGCATACAGGTTGTCATCAGGGAATGAATCATCTATAGGAAGAGAATCCTTACCCTCATCATACCTGATTCGGGACAAGTGGTCTGCCACTATGTTCTCTGCTCCCTTTTTATCTCTTACTTCAATGTTAAAGTCTTGGAGCAAAAGAACCCATCGGAGTAGCCTTGGCTTTGATTCCGCCTTAGCTATCAAGTACTTCAATGCTGCATGGTCAGTAAAAACAATGACTTTAGAACCAACAAGATATGATCTAAATTTTTCTAAAGCATAAATAACAGCAAGAAACTCCTTTTCCGTAGTGGCATAGTTGACTTGGGCTTCATCCAAAGTTTTGCTTGCATAATAAATAGCATACAAAACCTTGTTCTTTCTCTGTTCGAGCACGGCTCCTAGCGCAAAGTCACTTGCATCACACATGATCTCGAAAGGAAGTTTCCAATCGGTAGCACATATGATGGGTGCCGATATCAAAGCCTTCTTAATCCTGTTGAAAGACTCAAGACACTCGTCAGTAAAAACAAAAGGAGCATCCTTGAGCAAAAGCTGAGTCAGTGGTTTAGCAATTTTAGAAAAATCTTTGATAAAACGGCGATAAAACCCTGCATGACCCAAGAAACTTCTAACTCCCTTAACATTAAATGGGGGAGGTAATTGCTCAATCACTGATATCTTAGCCTTATCTACTTGTATTCCCTTATCAGATACAATGTGACCTAGGACTACTCCCTCTGTCACCATGAAGTGACATTTTTCCCAATTAAGAACTAAATTACACTCTTCACATCTTTTCAAAATTTTAGCGAGATTAATTAAACATGAATCAAACGAAGAACCATACACGCTAAAATCATCCATAAAGACTTCCATAATAGACTCTATGAAATCAGAAAAAAAAATGCTCATCATACAACGTTGAAAGGTAGCGGGTGCATTACATAAACCAAAGGGCATTCTACGATATGCAAAAGTGCCATAGGGGCATGTAAAAGTAGTCTTCTCCTTATCTTCAGGGTGAATCGGAATTTGGAAAAATCCCAAATACCCATCGAAATAGCAAAAGAATTTATGATTAGCTAACCTCTCAAGCATTTGATCTATAAAGGGAAGAGGGAAGTGGTCTTTTTTAGTGGCGATATTTAATCTACGATAATCAATGCACATACGCCACCCTGTTACAGTTCTAGTGGCAATTAATTCATTTTTTTCATTTGTTATCACAGTCATCCCACCTTTTTTTGGCACTACCTGCACAGGACTTACCCATTTGGAGTCAGAAATAGGATAGATAATACCTGCATCAAGTAATTTCATAACCTCCTTCTTGACTACTTCCTGCATGTTGGGTTTTAATCTTCGTTGGGGTTGAATGCAGGGCTTATAGTTGTCCTCTAGATGTATCCTGTGCATACAAAAATCAGGGCTAATACCCTTGAGATCATTAATACTGTACCCAATAGCTTTCTTATGGGTTTTGAGAACCCCTAGAAGTTGGGAAGTTTGTAGGTCAATAAGTGCAGTACTGATGATCACGGGGTATAGTTCCTGTTCATCAAGAAAAATATATTTTAAATGAGAAGGGAGAGGTTTTAGCTCAGTCACGTGCCGACTACTTTGCCCTAGTCACGCACCGTGCGCCACCCGCTTACAGTCCGTCGTAAGACGAGTCAGGCTTTCTCCTTGGCACTTACTCCTTGTGCCCACGTAGCACAACTCCTTGTGCTGCTAGTATAAGTTTGCTAGCACGATCCCTTTGTGCTAACAAGTCCCCTTTGGTTGAACTAAGCACTCACCCTTAGTGCCTTAGTCCGAATTTACGACTAAGTGTCGTAGACAATTGAGCACCCAAGCTATCACCCTTGCTGGTATGCCCGATCACTCACTTGGCACCCTCGTGCCTTAGTTTTCCTCACACTCTCTAAGTGTTGGAAGGAAAGGATTGAGTTGCAAGAGAACACAAGTGCTTAAGAAAGGCTTTTTGTATTGCTTTCAACTTCTAGCTCTTAACTTGTTGATCTCTCAACTTTATTCACTCGCTTCTCAAGCTTTTGGACAGCTTGAATGAGAGCCTCAGGCGCATAGCCCTCGGTTGTTTGTGAAGCACTAGCGTCCTTGCCGTCCTTGCTCTTTGCCATTCTTCCTCCTTCGCTCACAACTTGCTAACAAAGCTCGACAGCACTATAGTCCCCCGCGACCGTAGCTACTCTGATACCACGTGTCACGTGCCGACTACTTTGCCCTAGTCACGCACCATGCGCCACCCGCTTACAGTCCGTCGTAAGACGAGTCAGGCTTTCTCCTTGGCACTTACTCCTTGTGCCCACGTAGCACAACTCCTTGTGCTGCTAGTATAAGTTTGCTAGCACGATCCCTTTGTGCTAACAAGTCCCCTTTGGTTGAACTAAGCACTCACCCTTAGTGCCTTAGTCCGAATTTACGACTAAGTGTCGTAGACAATTGAGCACCCAAGCTATCACCCTTGCTGGTATGCCCGATCACTCACTTGGCACCCTCGTGCCTTAGTTTTCCTCACACTCTCTAAGTGTTGGAAGGAAAGGATTGAGTTGCAAGAGAACACAAGTGCTTAAGAAAGGCTTTTTGTATTGCTTTCAAATTCTAGCTCTTAACTTGTTGATCTCAGAAAATACTTGTAAACACTCTCTCTCAAGCAATCAAAGCATTCAAAATATTTATATCCTCTTGTGTTCTCAACATTCCTTAACTTTCGTTGCACACTCTTGCTTGAAGCATTTCGGGGTTAAGCCTTGACTAGCATCCGAGGGAGGGAAGTTAGTAGGCTAGCGTGCATAAGACTAGGGGGATTAGTCAGCACGTGACAACGTGGTAGGTTTTGATTCCTGAACTAAATTTACTACCTTCATTGTTTCCTTGGGGCTTAACTCTTTTAAGGAAAGAGCCTTTTGAATATCTTGTACCTCATTACCCCAAACGCTTGCATTGTCTCTAGATAAATTCCCGCAGAAGACTTCCTCTAGGGGATCCCTCGCAAGAACCTGTGGCAAGCTATCATCACAAATATCATCCATTATATCAATTATACCAATATAGCAACAATTCTCCTCTAGCATAGGCCCTTTCAAACCTTCCCTAAATTAAAAGTAACATTGTCGTCACCTACAAAAAGGGTTAGTTTACCATTTTTAACATCAATAATTGCTCCAGCAGTATGGAGAAAAGGCTTACCTAATATAATGGGTATTTGTGTATCCTCTGCCATGTCTAACACAACAAAATCAACAGGAATAAAAAATTTACCAACTCTGACAGGGACGTCCTCTAAAATACCTAAGGGGTATTTTACCGAACGATCTGCCATTTGAAAAGTTATATTAGTAACTTTTAATTCTCCCATATTTACTTTAGCACAGACAGACGATGGCATGACACTAACACTAACACCCAAATCACACAAAGATTTATCAATAAAAACATTCCCTATATGACAAGGGATAGAAAAACTACCGGATCCTTTAATTTAGGAGGGGATTTGTTTTGCAATAAAACTATCCAATGTATATTCACATCTTGCTAACTTGTGCTTCTTTCTGCTTGTATACATTCCAATTTAATTTGGTTATTGGTTTTTTATTTATTATTTTTATTTTTTTCTAGATTAGTATGAATTGGCTGTTCCTTTTTAAATGTTTGAATGGGGAAGAAAAGAAAAGTGCATACACAAAGTGAATTTATAGTCCCCGCACGACACAGAGGGTTTATACCTGTGTATAACCTATCGCAAAAAATGAATTTCGGCTATACCTGTTACTCTGTGTTCACAAAAAAAAATCCATCCATGGTATCGGAGAGCAAAGTTTGACTATTTTTACCCCTTTTTATTACAAGTATACATAAATTTTCAAGAGAAAAATTTTCATATATACCCAGTTTACAATAATATTTTTGTACATTGAAGAATTCTAGGATAACATTTGGGGTAGCTTTTAACCGTCTTTGGAATCTGACATGATTTTAATGTAAATAGGCCATCGGATAAGTTTACAAGGTTAATATAATTACTTTCACTCACTTAGATTTGATTTTCAATCCTAAATAGAGTGACTTCATCAATAGAACATATTTAATTTTTATTTTTATCAGTGTAACCTTTACTTGTATTGGGGTAACTTTTGATCATTTTCAGGTAACTTTATATCCAAAGTATTTAATCAATCAATCAATCAACCAAAGCCTTAATCCCAAAAGTAGGGTCGGCTAACATGAACCAAATTTGATTATTTCGTGTAGTCATCAACATGAATCTTTCTCCTCCATCCCTTACGATCCAAAACTTCATCCATATGTAAATCCATGCACTTCATATCCTTTCTAACTCCTTCCAACCAAGTCATTTTTGGTGTCCCTCTCCCTCGTTTAATCCCTCCATGGTCCAACTCTTCCACTCTTCGCACCGGTGCACCATCGGGTCTCCGTCTTACATGCCAAACCAACACAGACGATTTTCCCTTAATTTATCTACAATGCCTGCCACACCTACTTTCTTGCGAATAAATTCATTTCTGATTCTATCTCTTAAAGTGTTTCCACACATCCACCTTAACATGCGCATTTCTGTAACCTCCATCTTTTTAATATGCTCTTTCTTAGAAGCCCAACATTCTGTATCATAGAGCAACACCGGTCTTGTGGTAGTTCTATAGAATTTTCCCTTCAACTGTAAGGGAATGCTCCGGTCGCATAACTGGATTTTAAAAAAAGTTTGTATTGGAAATATATCCAATAATAACATGCCTAAATTACTTATCCTATTAATTCTCAACAAAGCAAAGGTAAAAAATGGCAAACTTTGGCCGGCAAGACGGTAGGAAATTTTTCTTTTTAAAAAAAAAAAAAAAAATACTTCGTGTAATTTTATTAGATGACCTCCAGTTTAGGATTCTTCAGCTCTTTTTATATAATTTTTTTTTTTCAAATATATTGAGACTTATATGTGGTGTGTAAAATATCATATGCAAAACCATAATCCTATAAACAGTATATGTTATATTATAAAGATTAAACATAGATGCTTTATAGAATACTTTCTTAGATACACCCAGGCATGTACCCGTGGGGCTATAGCCTAGTATCCATAGCATAGCAGAACCCCCCAAATTAAGTTTGTTCGCATTGTTCTTTTCTTCATGTTTTGCTGCAATGCCTTGAGTCCTGGACTTAATAGTGAAGTTAATCAGTGACCACTCACCAGGCTGCTTTGGATGAAGTATGATGGTCATAGTTCATCATTTTACTATCCTAAGTGTAACTGGAATGTAATTAAAAGAATCTGAATTGGCATTAAAAGAAAACTGTAAAACCCTTCCTACTTAACAGTGTGTTTGGATAACATTAGAAGAAGGAAAAGAAGGGGAGGGAGGAGAAGAGGAGGGGAGAGAAGAATGGTGAGTTTTCCTTCCAAATCTCTCCATTGTTGGAGGGATCATTTTCCTACAATTTAATCCCTCCGTTTCTCTCCCCTCCAATTCCCTTTACTTCTTCATTTGTTATCCAAATGAAAGATATCACATCTCTCCATTTTCCTCCCCCTTTTTTTCCTTCCATTTCCTTCTATCCAAACACACCGTAATTGTATAAACATGGGAAAGAAAGTATGGACTCTTGATTCTGCTCTTGCACTCATGGTCTGTAATTGCTAAAAATTTAATATATCTGAAGTTTGAGCCATAAGATTGTATACAATTTTTTCCGTACAGCATAACTCGTGATTTACTGCTTCACAAGTGTGTTAATTGACATGGATTTTTATGGTCGTCTTTAGAAGAATTACTTACACTGGGACATTGGGTAAATGAAAATTGTGGAAGCTAATATGTTAACGTGTTAACTTCTAACATGTTTTAAAAGGGTCAATTCATGCTTGGATCTCTATTTTAGACATTTAGCAGAATGATGTTTTGCATGATTATTGCCCTTTTTTTTAATCTAAGATAGATTGAAAATAAAATTCACTAGGTTCCTTTTTCCTTCTCAAAATTATGACTATGGTGAGAGAATGCTGAAGTGGCATTGCTTATCAGGAATCAGGATACATATGTATTAAATACCATATAAAATCCTTAGTAAAGCCTAGCAAAATGATTCTGAATTCTGTACGCTTCGTATTTTGTATACTCCGTAGTACTCCCTCTGTTTTTTTTATATGCATCACTTTCTTTTTATGGGTGTTTATTTTTTTAAATGCGTCACTTCCTTATTTGGAAATTTTATACTATATTTTATCATTTCTCTCTCTTACTTTAAACCCCACTTAAATTATTTTATCATTTCTCTCTTCTCTATGGTCCCCATTTATATAATAAAAATATCTACTCTCCCTCACATTCTTTCTCTTTTATGGTCTCCATCTTACTTATACTATAATAAATTATTCATCCACACACAATATTATATTACCTTTCTAAAACTCCGCGCATCACCAAGTGATGCATATAAAAAAACAGAGGGAGTACTTTTTGTCTGACTGTAAATGTAGCTAGATAAGTTTCTTAAACCACATGAATTTGTTTCTTGATCTTTCGTTCTTTATTGTACATACACATGCTTCCATGCATATGTTATGAAGTTAGACTAAACGGATTTGTGTAGAAGTATTAGGATATATATTTAGGAAATATCATATATTTAGGAGAATAATTATTTGATATGATATCTTTTCTATTTTCTTATCTTCTCTAATTTCCATGTTTGTCTAGGACTAGGATTCTAGAGAGCTTTGTATTATATATTTCGACAGTAACCTTCAATGAAAGTCAAGCTATTTTCTGCCTAATTCTATCTAATTCTACATGGTATCAGGTCTAAGTCTTTAATTTTTTAATTTTAAAATTATGGTTGGTGGCAATGATCAACCACCACCACCACCACCAAAAATCGAGCCAAATTCACCATATTACCTCGGTTCCCAAGATTGACCGGGGGATTTCATTACTCCTACTCGCTTAACTGCTGAAAATTATGAAACATGGGCTGCCGACATTCAAACAGCATTAGAAGCTCGAAGGAAATTTGAGTTTTTAGATGGTACTATTACCACACCGTCACCCCCCTGCACAAAGTCCGATTGGACGGCAATCAATGCAATGCTTATATCGTGGATTACAAATACGATAGACCCCGATTTAAAATCAACTCTGTCAAAATTCAGAGAAGTTAAACCCTTTTGGGATCACCTTAAACAACGATTTTCTCAAACAAACGGTCCTCGCATTCAACAATTGCGTGCCTCCATTGCAAAGTGTGAGCAGACCAAAGCGATGTCCGTCTCTATGTACTATGGCAAACTTCATACTTTATGACAAGAACTTGATCGGCACGAACCTTTGATTTCTTGTTCTTGCTGTGATAAATGTATGGCAGGAAAATTACATGAAGAGCGTAGAGCCCAAGCTCGTTTACATGATTTTTTAATGGGATTAAATTCAGATTATTATTCCTCTCTCCGTACACAAATATTATCTCAAGATCCTCTTCCCAGCCTAGACAGAGCATATCAATTGGTGACTCAAGACGAGCGTGTTCGCTTGTCCAAACAGGAAGCCGACTCCACTTCTGCCACGCCCTCAGAGGCTATTGGGTTTGTGTTCAGGCAGCTGATGCAACAAATTCTGGTGCTGCTCGTGGTAGGGGTCGAGGCAATGACCCGCCTGTTTGTTCTAAATGCCGCAAAACAGGTCACGAGACCTCTAATTGTTGGGGGGACATAATCTGTGGACATTGCAAGAAGAAAGGTCACCCCGAGAGTCATTGCTTTGAACTTGTGGGTCGACCCGATAATCGGAAGCAAGGGCAGGGGCGTGGACAGGTTCAGGGACGCGGCCAGGCTCGAGCTAATGCTGCTACAAGTGGAAATCCATCTCCCACACAAAATTCCCTTAGTACCTCAGCTTTGGGGCACCTATTTACGCCTGAACAATGGAAGGCTATTGCCGGCATTGTTGGTAATGCCCAAATTCATGATAACAGATTGACCGGTAAGTTTGATGTCACATCTTGGATTATTGATACCGGCGCAACTCACCATGTCACCGGAGATAGTACATGGCTAGTTGATACTAAAAACATAGAATGCTCTGTTGGATTACCGAATGGAGCGAAAGTACTAGCTACCTTGGTGGGATCTGTCTGTTTATCGGAGAATATTACTCTCACCGGAGTTCTTTATGTTCCGAATTTAAGTTGCAATTTATTATCTGTGTCTCAACTTAATGATGATTTACATACTATTGTCCAATTTGATTCTCATGTTTGTGCTATACAGGACCAAGCGAAGGAGCTGATTGGAACGGGAATTAAGAGAGATGGACTATATTATTTTAGCAAACCGAAAGTGTCAAACATCGTTGAAGCAACATCAAAGTTGGAGTTGTGGCATCGCCGGCTTGGACATCCTTCGGAAAAAGTAGTAAAATTACTTCCTCATATTAGTAGTAGTAAAGATCATTTAAATACGGGTTGTGAAGTATGTATGCATGCTAAGCATCCTAGAAACAAATTTCCTTTAAGTGATAATAAAGCATCTCGAATATTTGAGAAAATTCGTTGTGATTTGTGGGGTCCCTAACGACATGATTCGTCGTGTGGATCTCGTTATTTTTTGACAATTGTTGATGATTATTCGAGAGCAGTTTGGGTTTATTTGTTTATTGATAAATTAGAAGTTTTTCAAATGTTTATGGCTTTCATTGCTATGGTTGATCGAAAATTTTCTCAAACAATTAAGGTGGTTCAAAGTGATAATGGTACAGAGTTTAATTGCTTACATGACTACTTCAGGGCTACTGGAATTTTGTTCCAAATATCATGTGTGGGGACACCCCAACAAAATGGTCGCGTAGAGAGAAAGCACAAACATATTTTGAATGTTAGTCGTGCTTTAAGATTTCAAGCAAAATTACCCATTTATTTCTGGGGTGAATGTGTTCTCACTGCTACGCATTTAATTAATCGTACTCCATCTCCTCTTTTGGAGAACAAAACCCCTTTTGAGATTTTGTATGACAAACCTCCGTCCTTTGATGCTATTCGAACCTTTGGATGCTTATGTTTTGCTCATAATCAGAAAACTAAGGGCGATAAATTTGCTGGTCGTAGTCGCAAGTGTATTTTTGTGGGATATCCCTTTGGTAAAAAGGGATGGAGATTGTTTGATTTAAATACAAAAGAATTTTTCGTTTCACGAGACGTGAAATTTATTGAGGAAGTGTTTCCGTTTGGGAGTCCAGAAGAAGTCAACATATCCAACAATGAGTACGTTGACCATAATATTGATGAGGATTTTTCAAAAATTATTTATGAAGATGAAGTTGAGGTTAGAGAACCACAACATGAGAACTCGGCCCCCAATCCTTTCCAGCCCAACGGCCCAGTGACAGATCACGCTTCACCAGCGCCCAACGGCCCACTATCTGATTCGCCTTCTGTTCAGCCCGCTGGTAATTCAGCGCCAGCTGGCCGCGTGATGATCATCCCACGCAAGAGGTAACTTCTGATGGGCCTCTTCCAATTGGGTGTACTGCTGGACAGCGTGACCATGATAATGACGCAGGCTCACATGAACAAGCTTTGGGTCGTGGCCATCGTCAAAAGTTTCCTAATGTCCTACATCGTGATTTTGTGACACACACGGTTTTTGCTAATAGTCCACTCTCCTCCTCTTCCAGTCACTCCTCAGGTACTCCTTATCCTTTAGTACATTACATAAATTGTGACAATTTTTTTGTCAATTATCGACAATTTTTGGCAGTTATTGTTAAGGGTAATGACCCAAAATCGTTCAAAGAGGCAATGAAATATGATGGATGGCGCAAATCTATGAAGGAAGAAATCCGGGCTTTAGAGGATAATGGTACATGGACTCTAGAACGTCTTCCTCCCGGGAAACGCGCACTTGCCAATCAATGGGTCTATAAGACCAATCTAATGGTGATATTGAGCGTCTTAAATCCAGATTAGTTGTGTTTGGTAATCACCAACAAGCTGGAATTGACTATGATGAGACTTTTGCTCCGGTTGCCAAGATGACTATCTTTCGTGCTTTTCTCGCAATCGCAGCTTGCAAAAATTGGGAAATACATCAAATGGATGTACAAAATGCCTTTTTACATGGTGACCTAGAAGAGGAAGTATACATGAAGTTGCCCCCCGGGTTTGAAAGCTCTGATCCTTCTTTGGTGTGCAGGTTGCGCAAGTCATTGTATGGCTTGAAACAAGCACCTTGGTGTTGGTATGCAAAGTTGACAACAGCTCTGAAACGGTATGGTTTTATCCAATCCTATTCAGATTACTCTTTATTCACATATACTAATGGAAAAACTCAAATCAATGTCTTATTTTATGTGGATGATCTTATTATTTCTGAGAATGATTCCGCTGCACTTAAGGTTTTCAAAGCATATCTTAGTGATTGTTTTAAAATGAAAGATCTTGGTTCCCTTAAATATTTTTTGGGCATTGAGGTGGCTCGTAGTTCGTCCGGACTATTTTTGTGTCAGAGAAAGTATACTCTGGATATTATCTCTGAAACAGGATTATTGGGAGCTAAGCCTAGTGGGTTTCCCATGGAACAGAATCACATACTCGCTCATGCTAATGGAGAATTTCTTCAGAATCCGGAAGCTTATCGTCGTCTTGTGGGACGACTCATATATCTCGGAGTCACTAGACCGGATCTAGCTTACTCAGTTCACATTTTGTCACAGTTCATGCAAGCACCACGCATAGAACATTGGGAGGCGGCCTTGAGAGTTGTTCGGTATCTTAAAGGATCTCCAGGCCAAGGCATATTATTGCGTTCGGATAGTGAGCTTACCTTAGAGGGTTGGTGTGACTCAGATTGGGCGGCGTGTCCTTTAACTCGACGCTCGTTGACAGGTTGGCTAGTGTTTTTAGGAAAATCACCGATTTCTTGGAAGACTAAAAATCAACCTACAGTTTCTACTTCTTCTGCAGAGGCGGAGTACAGGTGTATGAATGGAGCCACTTGCGAATTAAAGTGGCTCAAGGGTTTATTGTTAAGTTTGGGTGTGCAACATCCTAAAGCTATTAAATTGTTCTGTGATAGTGAGTCAGCATTGCATATTGCGAGGAACCCTGTGTTTCATGAGCGTACGAAACACGTAGAGGTTGATTGCCACTTTGTTCGTGATGCGATTACTGAAGGCTTAATTTCCCCGTCACATGTGTCCACTAAAGATCAATTGGCGGATATATTCACAAAGGCACTCAGAAAGGCACAGTTTGATAAACTTCTTTTCAAGTTGGGCATTTTTGATCCTACTGCTCCAACTTGAGGGGGGTATTAGGATATATATTTAGGAAATATCATATATTTAGGAGAATAATTATTTGATATGATATCTTTTCTATTTCCTTATCTTCTCTAGTTTCCATGTTTGTCTAGTACTAGGATTCTAGAGAGCTTTGTATTATATATTTCGACAGTAACCTTCAATGAAAGTCAAGCTATTTTCTGCCTAATTCTATCTAATTCTACAAGAAGTCTTCTTTTACTTTTTGCCATGCTGATTCTGGAGCTTGTGCGTTGAGTGTGTATAACCTTCCATTTTGGGCACAACATACAGTCACATTATGGTGCTGAAACGAGGAGCTTTCAACCCTAAATTCTAATTCATAATAATTTACGTTTCTCAGAGAATCGCCTCTCAGGTTTGATCTCAGCAATGTAGCCTTCACATCTGGACGGCGAGTGGGAGCAGTTATTGTTCTGATAACAGCTTCTCCTGCCTCTTTTGGTCATCCAAATGCTTCGACCCTGTGAACAAAATACGATTCAAAAACCAAAATAGTTCCTGATTGGTGTAGAGGTGCTATTGTGCCAATAATTCACTTTAAAATTTGTTTATTTGACTAAAAAATTTAAATGTTCCTATTACAATAAATGTTGAGCTGTTGATTGTTACAGCTAACATCAGAGAAATCAGTTGTAGTAGTTTAAGATAGGTGAAGGATCAAAAAACATAGTTGATGATGCGCTAAGATCAGCACGGGTACATGTACGGCTTGTGCCATTGGTTTACAATGTGCTTTAGATATATTTTGTTTAACTAGTGTGTTTTCTTTATCCTTAGTACTGAGTCGCTTGAGTGTAGAGTGCCTCAGGGGTGGAGGGTTGAGACTAATAGACCATGCTTCAAACTTAATTACCTTAAATCTGGAGAGACTGATGAAACAATGACGCTGACGTTAAACTCACCAGCCGAGCCAGGAGGACCAAAGGCGATGACTGATTCATTCACATTCCTTTTGCTACGTTTATCAGAATTGAGTGGAGGGGGATCGAGTGAGCTCTCCTGTTCTGCCCGTTCTGCTGCTCGATAGAATAATGTTTGGTCCGCCACCCATGTAGCTGGATAGAAAAAAACATTCAATATTTAATCTGACAGCTATTTGAATTTATGCTCTATAGTGGCTTCAAATAATATATAGATTGCATGTATGATACGAACTTGCTAACTAAATCCTTCATCTGGCTGAATGCAGCGACTATATCCTCCTATTGGATAAAGAACATCTAGCTTGAGATTACGCCCTGTATCCGGAGAAAGTCCGAAGAGGAAGCTTGTGATCCCCCCGAAATTAGCACCAATAGCTACAAAAGAGGCTGACCCAATGCCTATCACAAGCTGTTGTTGAAATGTCGATGTAAGTGGTGCAAATTGCTCGGCAGGTGAATACTGGGTGCCCCTCCCTTTCTTGTCACCGGATGATTGAGTAAGATATATTCGGTTCCGGTTGGATGGTATTGTAAGGTAATGGTAAGGTTGCTGTAATGCCATTCTAACTTCTAAGATCTCTATGACTGGAATGTGTATTTACTGCTCTGAATTAAATGAGTTCTGATGAAAATGATGCAACAAATCGCATGGAGAAAGTTCCCAGTGTGCCTTGCCTTGTATGAGATAAACAGATAATGTTAACTACTTTCCGTGGGTCATTTTTAGTGGCTCTCATTTGCTGTTGTGTGCGTTGAAGCTCAACTCAGTGTCGCCCATTCAAATAGTCACGTCACTAATTTTATTGCTGCTTTCCAAAAGGGCCAAAATTCCACACATTTCCTTCTTTTTCTATTTAACACGTTTTTTTAGCTAATTTGATAATGCATATTTGAGAGGAAAATGATTAAACAAAATTTAACAAGATTTCATGTAATTATATTTTTTCATAAATATAAATCACATTAGTCAAGTGTGTGTGAATATTGAATAGTGCTAAAAATTAAATTGTGTCCATTTAAGAATGGATGAAATTTGAAATTTTAGTTTAGGTAAGAATAAAGTTATTACAAATTTACAAGTAACAAATCTGAGAAGTTTGAAAGAGTGCAAATTTGAACTTACATGTTTGCCAAAGGGAAATGAATAGGCTTCAATTCATGACACAAGGAAATTCCCAAAATAACAATCACTTCATCCCACTAAAAACTTGAGTAGTTGCATTTAGCTAGGAGATCTGAATCGTGTTACTATTGTCAAATTACTGAGATATGAAAATGACATTCCCGCTTGATTGATGACTGATGAGTTCAAATAGATGAATGTTCTCATCGTTGAAGAAACAAAAAAAAAATAAAAATAAAGGTGACATCAACAAAGTATTGCTACTCGACCGATTTCAACAAAGTGAGGCATTTCCAACCGCAACGTTTGTGTTACTGCCGTCACGATTGCGGGAGGGTTTAGATATGAAATATCAGAAAAAATATGTGTGATATATTTTCCGTATATATCTTATTACGAGAATAATATATTTAGGTTTATTTATGTTAAAGTAATATTTAGTGAATATATTGTTAGGATATATGGTATATCTTTTAGTAAGATTGTTTCATACTCCCTCCGTTTTTAAATACTTGCTCCACTTTCCTTTTCCGACCGTTTTTAAATACTTGCTCCATTTCTTTTTTTAGAAAGCTTTTACAATATTTAAGTCATTTTCTCACATTTAGTGGACTCAACATAATACTCTCTCTCCTCCTATTCTTTCACTACTTTTGCTTTTTACAATTTTTTATTTTCTCAACTACCCCACTACCTCCATATTTTATTACCATTTTTTTTTTTAGAAAGCTTTTACAATATTTAAGTCATTTTCTCACATTTAGTGGACTCAACATAATACTCTCTCTCCTCCTATTCTTTCACTACTTTTGCTTTTTACAATTTTTTATTTTCTCAACTACCCCACTACCTCTATATTTTATTACTTTCTCCAAAAACTCCGCGCATGGAGAAATGGAGCAAGTATTTAAAAACGGAGGGAGTATCTTATAAGCATAGGTTTTGTATAAAAACTCAACATATTGCATTCTATTCTCCCTTCTCCCTAATTTGTCATAAAGTGATATAGAGAGAAAAGTTGTTCTCCTCTATTTCCCAACCAAATTCGCTCAAGTTTGTTGCAAATCAAAGCTTGTTTCATTTATTTTCCCGATCTATGTAAGTTCCTTTGTTCACGAATTTTCAAGAAACTCGAACTTAAATTGCTTAATTTGCTTCGTCCGTTGAATTTTATGCCATGAAATTGCTTGATTATGCTTATACATTGAAAGAATATAATAAATGAAATTGCAAAATACTTCAATAGCATATCATACATGAAATTTTGATTTACATTATGTTCTATATGGACACAAACTTAGATGCAGTGAACACTTTGTTCATTAATTATGAATATGTTATTAAATTGTGAAGATATATTCATAGCATCAAATTATATAAACAGTTTTAGTTTTAAGGAAAAATGGAAAAGAATAATCTCACCTTTAACACTTCTACTCAAAATAATCATACCTTTGAATATTCTGGGAATAATCCCACCTTTAACCCTGATTTTTCCAAAATAATCATCCTCTTCAGTTCTTCGTGAGTTTGTGAGCCCTCTCTTTTTTTTTTTTTTTTTGAGATAAATTTGTGAGCCCTCTAATTCCTCTACTCCTCCAAATTCTTACAACTGTATTTGTTTGAATTTTTTTTAAAATTAGTGATAATTAAAGTAATTACTTATTTGTTGGGTTTTTTTTTTCTGAAATAATGTTGAATACTTGAATTGTAGAAACTTAGAATTTTAAATTTTTACTTGGTCTTTTAATTGATTATTAGAAGAAATTTACGTTGTCAAATTTGTATTTATCGGGGATTTGGGATTTTTGTTTTATGTGTAATATTGTTTTTTTGCAATAGAACTATAGATTTATGCAGTAAATAGTAATGTATTAGGCCCTGTTCTCTTCACCTTAATTTTACTGAACTGAACTTATTTTTACTGAACTGAAATTATTTTTACTGAACTGAAATTAATTTTATTGAACTGAACTTATTTTTACTGAACTGAAATTATTTTTACTTAATATTATTTTTTTAAGGTGAATAGAACAGGGCCTTAGCACGCTTTTAAAGTATGAAAACTCAAAGAATGTTTTTGTAGTTTTTTTTTAAAAAAAAAAATGTAATACATCCATTTGTAATAAAAAATTTGAGCTTATGTATTGAATAATTAATTAATATATGATCATCGTTTTTTTAAAAAAAAAAAAATCGAACCCACAGTTCGGAATTCTTGGATATGCCACTGAGAGTATTCCAGGAGGTGAGGTGACATTTTGGGGTTGAGAGGCCAGTCTGGTGGGGCTGCGGGGAAGAAAATGAGGGTTTTTCTTTTTGGGTGGTGGTTGTGGTGGTGGTCGTAGAAGGCCATGTGGTGGTTATGGTGTGGGGTTGTGTTGCTGTTGAAAATAAAAATTTAAAAAAAAAATTAACTTCTTGAACAGGTTATAGGTAAATGGGATTGTTTTGGAAAGATGGGGGTTAAATGTGGTGATTATTACCAGATTAATTAAAGGTGAGATTATTTTGAGCAGAATTGACAAAGATGGGATTATTCTTTTTCATTTTTCCTAGTTTTAATCGTCTTTCCTCTATCATTATGCAAAGTTAGACATTGTCAAATAGGTTGGCCTTGTGATGAATTTTGGGCCTTTTACCCTATTACAGGTGAACAATTTAGATTTGGAGTTAAGGTAAGAATTGCACCACTCACAACTAAGTCATAAGCACGAGCAGATGGTGAAGCTCAAACTTATGACCTCAAAATCACAAAAATGAGTTCTCCACCATCTTCATTAAGCTTGATTGGTTAGCAAACCTAAGTAACTGGCTTAAAAAGTACAACTAAAATACCTAATCCAAGACAAAGAATCCCTGATAGAGGCCAGCTTGTCAATAAACATATCAAATCTACGGCTAATCAATGACAAACATTAGAGAGCATCTCAGCTATTAGCAAAATTTGCAAATTGCAGCCATTTAAAGTTCGTATTTTGCAAATTGCAGTCATTTAAAAAAAATTGCAAATTGCAGCCCAAAAGTTCATATAAATTGTAAATTGCAGCCCGATTCAACTTTTTCATTGGTTTACAAGTTGAAAAATCTTTGATTAAGGTTTTAGAGGGCATTTTAGCCTTTAGGAGTCCGAATTGAGCTCGGAATTAGCAAAAAAACAACGCAAGTATCTCGTTTTGCGTAACAAAAGTGTATCGATTTGTGGGAAACTGTAAATATGAGACACTTACGTTATTTTTTTGCTAATTCCGAGCTCAATTCAGATCCCCAAGGACTAAAATGACCTCTAAAACCTTAACCGAAGATTTTTCAACATGTAAACTGATAAAAAAATTGAATTGGGCTGCAATTTACAATTTATACGAACTTTTGGGCTGCAATTTGCAAAAAAAATTTAAATGGCTGCAATTTACAAAATACGAACTTTAAATTGCTGCAATTTGCAAATTTTCCAAGCTATTACTATCAATTTATCAAACAAAATTTATTATCATCCACAGCTAGATACAGTAATCAATAAAAATTGCTTATAAAAAGTTTCTTCTATTTTTATTGGTGTTTAGAGGAAAGAGAGTAGTTACAATCCTAGATGAATAACAGCAGCAAAACACCACAGTTTACAGGTCCTGCACAGCTGCACAGTTAAATCACATATCTCATGATCTGACAGCTTTTGCTTGCACTTCTGCCCAGACATGCATACTTTAAAAAGACGGTTGAGTAATCTGCCCAGATAAGCGTACTTTAAAGACGGTTGAGTCTTCTGCCCAGTCAAAGCCAAACATCTGAGCATGGAGATCTTGAAACAAACAACATACTAAGTAGTACACTAGCATGTATGAGAGACTATGAGACATGGATTAGAACACTGGCATGTATGCTGAGACTATGGGACTCCACATTTTATATCACCCTAGGAGTTCTTCCATCATCCCCTTTTTAAAAAACAAGATTTTGAGTTAGAGTGATCTCTAGATACAAAATGTTTAAAACCAGCAAAAAAGGTTGTCTTACTGTCCATCTACTTGAAACATGTAATGCTCAGCATCACTTCGTTTGAGGAAGTGGATTGAGTGGCTTGCAAGATTGGTATCTCAATCTCCCATTGCTGTCACACCAATATCATCAAGGACTCTTACTTTAAATGTAGGGATCTTTTGGTGGCACCATATCCTGCCACAGAAACCCACAATTTAGTATCCACAACTTCTTCAGAGTTCATCTGAAGGAGGAATGTTCAGATTTTGCAGTAGCAAGAAAATGATGAGTAGAAGATAGGGAGAAAGAAGAATGGATGCGTACCACAGTCAAATCAAGGCCATCCATGTCCCTCATATACGATTGTAAAGCTGAAGAGTGGCTCTTAAATTAACGCTTTTCTGGATCACTTAGCTTGTGCTCAATTTCTTTAGGAAGCAGCCGTCTAACCTTCCAGCTTAGGTTCTGTATAATTTCAGATCGGTTATGCCTGCAATTTTCAGAAACTGATAGTTGAGATAACAAATGATTGGCGAGATAGCTAAAGATCAAGTGAGAACAGGATCATAAGCTATTACTTACACATGCCATTAGGCAGCGCTTGTTGCGTAATAGAGAAAGATGATGGATAAGCATTCCAAAGTTATCAGCCTTTCTAGCTGATTGGACATCCAATATTCCAATCCTTCATCTTGCATTTTCCTGCCAATAGATAAGGCTCATCAGTACACAAAAGTTCACAAGAATAAACTAGTGTAAACAACAACAATCAAAGCCTTAATACTAAAATAGGGGTCAAGAATAAATTATTATAGACTGACTAAAATACTCAAGTTTCCCATTTTGCTTCATAAATCTGAGACAAAGCTTTGCGAGTTGCAATTTCAAGCTAGGTAAACATTTGAGGATGGAGGATAAATCACTAATAGAAAATATGTGATGGGAAGCCCCAAATGGCAAGCGATTTTAAAAATCCGCTTGCCACTTAGCCTTTTTTTTTTAAAAAAAAAAACTGTAATATTAAATGGCAAGCGGTTTTGGAGCGAACCGCTTGCCAATATATATAATGACAAGCGGTTTGGGGTTGAACCGCTTGCCATTAGATATAATGGCAAGCGGTTCAACCCCAAACCGCTTGTCATTTAAAAAAAACCCTAAACCGCGCGCCCCCCTTCTTTTATTTCTCTTCTCCTCTTTCTTTACCCCAGCTCTCTCTCTCTCTCCTCTTTCATTTCGTCTGCTCTCTCTCTCTCTCCTCCTTCTACTCCCGTTTTCCCTCTCTCTCCTCTTCCCTCTAATTCGCCCCTTTCTTCTTTCATTTTCTCTTTTTCTTTGTTCTTTCTCATCTCATCAAATTCGAACATAACTGGGTAATTCGAGCAAATTTCAAGGATTATTTCAACCAAATTTCGAGCAAATTCGTGGCAGCGTGTGGGTGTATAAGTTTTTTAAGTCAAATTTGACCATAAAAACTCTAGATCTAGAGTTTTTATGGTCGAATTTGACCTTTAAAACCATAATTTGAAGCCAAAATCGGAGGGTTAGATGGTCGTGGTGGGTTAGATCGATGGTTTTTTTTTTTATTTTTATTTCGATTTTAGTTTTATTTTTTATTTTAATTTGATTTTTGGTGGGGGGTCGTGGTGGGTGGGGGTCGTGGTTTGGGTTTGGGTAGGAATCTGGTTTGGTGGGTAGAGGTCGTTGTTTGGGTGGGAATCTGGTTTGGTTGGTGGGGTCGTGGTTTCGGTGAGGGGTTTTGTGGTGGGTGGGGATCTGGTTTTGGGTGGGGGTCGTGGTGGGTGGGTGGCTGGGGGTTGTAGTTTCGGTGAGGGGTTTTTTTGGTGGGTGAGGGTCGTGGTTTGGGTGGGGGGTCGTGGTGGTTGAGTGGCTGGGGGTCGTGGTGCTCGTGGTGTGGGCTGGTGGCTGTTGGTTGGTGGTGTAGGGTGGTGGCTGGTGGTGTGTGGTGGTGGTGGCTGGTGGTGTGTGGTGGTGGTGGCTGGTGGTGTTTGGTGGTGGTGGCTAGTGGTGTTAATTTATTTATTTTTTGTGATTGAAAATCAGAAATTGTAATTTTTTTTTGAAGAAAAATCAGAAATTGTAATATTATAACAATTAATTAATAAAAATATTAATGTTTTTACATATGGTTTGATTATATATCAATTTAATAGAAAAAAACCAAAAAAAAAATTATTTTTTATTTTTTATACCCCTAATGGGCAGCGGTTTGGCGCCAAAACCGCTGCCCCTTCACTACAATTGGCAAGCGGTTCAGAACCGCTTGCCATTTTAAAGACCTATTGGCAAGCCCCCTAAAGGCATGCGGTTCAGAACCGCTTCCCATTAGGGGGTTTGAACCGCTTGCCATCACTTATTTTCTACTAGTGAATATACATAATATGTTGCAATGGAAACAAAACTAGAGATCATCATAGCTAGCATATGCATAGTACAAGCTAAAATATGGTACTTGTCATCCAGTTGAATGGATTATTGAAAGTCCGGGAAGGATAAGTACAGTTGAGAGCCGATGAGATGCTTCTCAAACTCAACAAAAAATCACATAGCTTCTGGGACAACATCAGTACAATAGTTGTTTACTGGCGGTTCAGTTATGCAGAAACAGATGAATGGCTTGTTCAAGTGTTGAGGGGAAGAGGCATGGGCGCATGGCAAGAATGTGCCGAGGAGCAAAACGTTTAGGGAATTGAAATCAAAACTTTATTTAATGAAAAAATTAAAGGGAAGCTTACCTAGTAAGTTCGTAAAATTGACTGTATTGAAAAATACAAAAAACCAGAGTTCCCATCATTTAAACTAATAAATAATCTTTGACTTGGTTGGATGTAAAATAATTCAAATTCAAAATAATATCAATTAGTAGCAAATAGAAAATTAAGTCAAAGATACACCCAAATAACGAATTATCAAAGTCCAACAATGGATAACACATGCAATTAAAAAATAAACCAATTCATAACTATTAGTAATTAACAAAACCAACTTAAAAATAATCCAAGATTCAAAATTTCAGAACCAATTTAATAAACCCAGAAATCCCATCAACTTATGTCATGAAAAATTGCGAATTGGGTGAAAGTAGAATACCAATCCAACAACAATAATAAATTCCAGGTAATCGCAGAGCTTGCATGCAAGTTAAACGACTAATAAAATTGTTATTGTCAGCAAAAACCGATAACACAATTGTCAAAATCAGAATTTAACAACCAAAATCAAAAACCCAGAGATCCGATAAACTAATTTCATGAAAATATATGATTTTGGCAAAAGTATAATACTCCAAATTCGAAATAATCTCGAATATCAGCAAATAGAAAAATCACAGTCGTTGAAAGCAAAAAACGAAAACAAAATTGCCAAAAACAGAATTTAAGAACCAAAATAAAAAAAACCCAGAGATCCCATCAACTAATCTCATGAAAATACGTGATTTGGGCACAAGTAGAATACTCCAAATTCGAAATAATTTCGATTTCCAGCAAATAGAAAATTCACAAAAAAAAAAAACCCAAAAACGAATTATCAAAGTTCAAATTATATATCAATCAAACCCCTCAATAATTACTCGAAGATATCAAGAGAATTTCGAATAATTGCAAAGCTTGCTTGCAAATTAAACAACTAATTGAACACTATTTTAAAATTGAGAATAAATACTTACCGAAAATACTTCACATTAATGCGTGAATAGCAAATTCACGAACCGCAGAATTAGATTCAGATGAAATAAAAAAAATTAAAAAAAAAAAAGCAAGAATGAAAGCTGGACCAAAAATGAAAACTGGACCAAGAATAAAAGCTGGAGCAAGAAAAAAGGAAGTGAGAAATTATAAGAATGAAAGCTGGAGCAAGAAAATAGGAAGTGAGAAATTATATTCAGATGAAAGAGAAAGAATAATAGCTAAAATGAACGCTGGAGCAAGAAAAAGACTAAAAGAAAGACTTGTTGTAAGGGCATTTTCGGAAGAAAAAAAAAGGGCAATTTCGGTACACCACTATTCCTTTTGAAGTTACTATTCACTTTCAAAGATTTGCCAAAACTCTTAATCTCTCTCAACTTCCCTCTTTTAAGGGTTGAAGATATTACAATTAATTATGGAAAAAAGATTATTACTACCGTGCATCACACGAGATTTAATCTAGTATAAAATATAAACTTGTATTTTCTCAATAAGGTAGGTGGATAAAAAAAAATAGTATGGGGATTGACCGTATGATTGTAATCCCTGGTTTATACACATGGGTGTACAGTGCTCATCGTACACCCGGATAAATAAAAAAAAGGCGGAAAGAACATCTTGTGTTTCATAAAGAACATGTTTGTATTTGACAAAAACATGCATTACCAAAGAACATAAAGATATAATAAAAAGAACGAGATAAAAACTTAATAAAAATTTTCTGAAAAATTATACATTAACGGAAAAAATTTAGAAGTGATAAAAATCGAGTAGGGCCGGGCCATAACATAATTTCTTGTGCCCAATCCCGTGAAAAAGTAGCGGGTTTTTGGGTTTTTTCGTGCCCGTTTCGGATTTTAATTGAAAATGCATTTTTAGGCTTGCCCAAACCCACCCTATTTCGGGTCGGATCGGGTCGGGCTGCGAGTCATGCCAATGTTGATCACCTCTTTACAAATCTTTACCAAAGATTTCATTTCCCCAAAAAGTAGTTTTCTATCTCTCCAAAAAAATCAACTTCCCATAATAATTTAGTTTTTTTACTCTAATATTATTTTCAATTAAAAATAATTTAAGATTTCAATATCAAATTTCAAAATAATATATTTAAAAGAACATAGTTTATATTGGAAAGTACATATAGTTAATACCTAAATAACACACTTATCAAACCTAAAAAACATACGATTGTAGACACCTAAAAATGTCTCCCCAAAACCAAACCCAATGATGAACAAACTTTCATTGCCATTATTGATCGGATTGAGTATTTAATCTTAGAGTGCTTAAATCCATATTTCCATTTCATAAACCAACCCAATTCCTAGCCCATTTCCCCAAACCATAACTGTTTCGGGGTTTTCTGATGTCCTGCGGGAGAGTTACAATTCCGAGACTGGAACCGGACGCCTGTACCTGCAAAATAACGGAGACTCCTGGGAGCTCCGCCTCCAACGGTCAAGTTAGTACCTGATTAAGGAGTAATTAACGCGGAAAATTAAAGTAATAAGGTCTCTCTAGGTGAGAGTGTTTAATGTAGGTAATCTGCTTTGTTAGCGAGATCAGCCGGTTATTAGTGTGTTCCGTAATGTTTCTGTTCTGTTCCCCCCCCCCTTAATGAGGATTAAGGGAGGTATTTATAACCTTGGGAAACGTGCCCATCCTAGGTTTAGGTAAACCTAGGGCCGATTGGGCTTCCCTCGGAAGTTGGGCCTGGGTGGCCGGTTTTCCCATTTGGCATGGGTGGACACGTGGCGTGTCTCAATTGGTCCGTAGAGGACGTATCTGTGATTGACACGTGGCAGGCTCCTATTGGCCTACGTGGAGGACACGTGGCGGAACCTGGTTGGTCCACTTGTTAGACGGTGATTGGTGGATAAAAATCCCCTAATCATTTGCCCCTCACAGGTGGCACGTGACTGGTCACGTGTCACCTGTGACAGGTGCCGCACGGTGACAGGTGACGGCCTGCTACAGGTGTCACCTTGCAAATGGCCGAGAGATTTTCCCGCCCAAATTTTGAATTTGGAAGCGACCCTTCGCCTTCTCACTTTGCCTATATAAGGAAGTGCTGACTTCGGTCATTTTCACATTTGAGAACTTTGCGAGAACATTCGGACCCCTGAACTTGCTCTGACATTTCGGACCTTTTCTGCCTACCGCCTGTTCTGACAAGCCGACTGCACAGGATTTTCAGAACTTCATCAACCGTCACTCGTTCAGGTAACTGTCAGTTCTCTTACTCTTAATTTTTCTTTTTATTTTTTGAAATGGCACCACGGAAGCACACGACACGACCTAAGTTAGTGATCAGCCGGTCACCGGGGACGGCTGAATCTAGGACTAGGAGTGCCGCCTGCCCTTTTCTGGACCCATCTTTGCCCTTTATACAAAGTCCGACTGTATCTGTGTCTATGCAGAACGTGATGGCCAGAACAAAGAAGACTGCTAGGATCTCAAACTCGGACGGCTCCTCCCAAAGAGTGCCCATTAGTGAAACATCTGACCAGGCGCCAGATGTAGATGGGAAACAAGGCGGCTGCCAAGCCGACAGTTCTGAGGGAGGGGTCAAGGTGATTCCTTCCCATTTAACCGTTGATATGTCTAACTTTTCTCCTGCTCCTTCTAAGGGAGAGGAGGCGGGCCCCTCTGGGAGAGGGGAGGAGTCGTCCTCTTCGGACTCGTCAGAGGACGAGTCCGAGTCCAGCTCTTCTGGCCACGCTTCTCCAGGCTCAGAAGAAAGAAACAGCCGCCTACAAGAGGCGAGGCTTTCTCATGCAGTTGAGAAGGGGGGCAATTGGGCGGAGCCGTCCGCCTCTTACAGAGAGGAAAACACCCCCTACTACTGCACGGTACCCCGGGGCCGGATCGCGGCCATGAAAGACAAAGTGGAGAGCTTTATAGCTAACCACAGAATGGGCCCCGGATTTTTACTGTTCGTTCCGGATCCAGAAGACACTGTCGTCTGGCCGGCTGGTACCAGCTATGATGGCGGCTGCTTTGGCTGCTATGAGGCGGCCATCAAAGCTGGACTGCGCTTCCCATTACATCCGGCTGTTCAGCGGATTTTAGATGGGTATGATTTGGGGTTATGGCAGTTAGCCCCCAACTCTTGGGTAAACGTACTCGGCTATGTGGCCGGGTGCGAAATGTACGGGGTGGAGCCAAGCTTTGAGGCTTTCGCCCATATGAACTATCTCAGCCGGACCCCTAAGTCGGGAGGTACCGGCTGGTATCAATTAACAAGCCATAGGGGCTACCTCATGACGAGAGGTAAGGCGAACAAATGGAAGGATTGGCGGAACACCTTCCTTATCATCGAGGGTTCAGACACGGAGCTGAACAAACGCTTTAACAAGTGGAATAGGGATCCGCCTCTTCTCGCAGGCGGCCGCAGCATGCCGCCTGTTCCCCCAAAGGCTAAAAAAGAGATCCTAGACAAAGGACTCTTCAAAGTAGAGACTAGGGTGAACTCTACTTCAGGGGTACGAGAGCAAGTACCCCTAAACTGCGTCCCGAGCTTCAAGTGGCTCTATGACGAGTACTTTTTGGCCGCCTGTGGCCTCAGCAGTCGGTGCTCTAGAGGTAGCCGGCCTGACAAATACTGTTTTTTTCACGCCTTGTTTACTTGGGATTTTTACTAACTTTGCTGTTTATTTTTTGCAGCTGACGCCATGAGTAAAATAATAGCATCCAAGACTGCGGCGGCCATGTTACGGGCCTCTCTCATGCAACAGTCTTGTACCGACTCCCCCAACAAGGGGGCACCCTTGGTAGGCCTCGAAACTCTTCCTCTTTAAGGAGTTGTTGTCTTATGCATATACTAACTCTTTTTTTTTTTTTTTTTTTCAGTCGGGCACTCCAAGAGCTTCTTCCTCGCAACATCCGGACCCCAAGGCCCGGAGGACGACTGTTGCAAGCTCTCCTGGGTCTTCCAGGAAAACAGTGGCGGCTGAGAAGCAGCCGGCCACTTCTTCTAAAACTCCGGCGGGGCCGCCTAGAAGTATGGACAATTACTTGTAAAAACTTTCACTTGCTTCCTTCTTGACTAGGTCTAACTTGCTTTTTTACGCTTGATGCAGCCGGCCCTCAAGAGCCTGACTTGGTAGAGGTAGCCAAGTCCATGATCAAAGCAGTTCCTCCTTCTGAAAAGGAGGCGGTCAGGGGTGTCGGCACCCTTGACCTTGATGGGATTGCAGGGGTCCTTGCTGAGGTATACTTGGCATATTTTTGAGTATTTGAATTCCAGGACGCCTGTTATCTTTTTTGTTTGGAAACTGACGCCTATTTTTTTTTACTTAGGCCATGCTCCGAGTTAACGGCCTTCGCAAGCCGATTGATCGGAAGAACAAGGAGGTAAAGGCTGCAAAAGCTATGGCCGCCTCTGACTGTGATAAGGCAATGTTTCAAATTGCCCAAAATGAAGTACTGACCATTGATATTCTTTATTATCAGGCGCAGGCTACCGCCGCTGTTCGGGCTCAGTTAGAGGCGGCCCAGAAGAGGAACAGCGAGCTGGAGGCGACCGTCTCCAATCTCAAGGCCGAGCTTAAACCTCTCCGCCAAAAGATACTCTCATACGATGCCATGGAGAAATCCTTGGCTAATGTAAAGGAACGCCTGGTTACCCAGGAGAAGAGTCTAACTAAAGAGCTCTCGGAGAAGGCTGAGCAAGAGAAGAGAGAGCTCGTCCGAGAGATGATTGAAGACTCTTCCCAGATCCAGCGCATGACCTGGAGCCGCCTCTTCCCCAGTGCCGACTTTGCCTCTTGGGAAAGAACGTACCGCCAGTGTTCGGAAACATATAATCAAGAGATCCTGACGGCTGCTGAAGAAGAGGCGTTGGGAGAAGCGTTGGAGGAGGAGGAGGAGCCGGTTGTGGCGCTTGTGCCACTTGGGGGTAAGGCATCAAAAAAGGATGCAGCTGAAGCCGAGTCCAGCAAGAAGAGTGCTGACCAGGCGGCAGCTGCTAACACTGAACTGCCCCCTTCTTAAGCTTTATGTATTCTTTCCACGGCCTGCGTGCCGTTTGCTTTGTATTTACCCGGCCAGGGGGCCGGGGTTTTGAATATTTTGATCTTCATTAATGCAATTTTATTTGCTTGAAATTTGTCTAAGTGTTGAATATTTTGATATTGATTTGTACACTATATCGACTGTTTTGCATGGCCGATTGTAGACAGGTACGGATGGTCCGCCTATGCCCCTGGACGACTGGTTGTCTGTTTCCAAGCTGGGCGATCAGTCGGCCATTAATTCAATCGGTCTTGGTCCCGTTTAAAAGATCGGATTACCTTTAGGCAGGCGGTCCTGTTATTTGTAAAATTAACCAAGAAAGGGTTTTCTTACTTGTGTGACTAAGTAAATATGGCTCTACCTAGTCGCCGAGTGATTGAGTAGTAGAGGTATCAAGCGGTGGGCACCGGTTGTTCCCCTTTATTCGCCAATGTTTGTTGGCTATTAACTCAAAGGGAAACCTAGTAGGAATAGTAGTTTGAATGCCCTTGTTTGCCAAAAAACAGGTGGTCTATTCAGACTTTTTAGGTTCCATACCAAGTTTGGGA
Source organism: Chenopodium quinoa (assembly GCF_001683475.1). Taxonomy (NCBI): domain Eukaryota; kingdom Viridiplantae; phylum Streptophyta; class Magnoliopsida; order Caryophyllales; family Amaranthaceae; genus Chenopodium; species Chenopodium quinoa. The sequence goes on from NW_018745024.1 coordinate 3,643,583, forward strand.
GAGTGACTGTAAGTTAACGTTGGTGTTACTCAGTCGTCCTCATTCTAGATTGAGTAGTAGAGGTACCAGCCGGCTGGACCCCTTGATTCGCCAATGTTTGTTGGCTATTAACTCAAAAGTTGTTAACCTAGCAGGAGTAGTGGTTGAGAGCCCCTGTTTGCTAAAAACAGGCGGACGCCTCATACCTTTTAGGCTCCATACTAAGTTTGAGAGAGTGACTATGAGTTAACTTTGGTGTTACTCAGTCGCCGTCACTCCTGCTTGAGTAGTAAAGGTACCAGGCGGCGGAGGCCGGCTGAATCTTTTGATTCGCCAATGTTTGTTGGCTATTAACTCAAGAGGTACCCCCTGCATTTATCCCAAGTAATACAGGCGGTCATCTGACTCAGATGTCAACTGCTACCACTGGTTTGGGTAGTGATAGAGTTATCCTTGTCTCAAAAACGGCTACGTGGTTGCCCTTGGGGACAGTCGTATAGGTGCCGTGTAATTAGTTTATAGAACAATGTTCCACCCAAAAGGGAGCTGCTCTCTGCGACGAATTTCATCCGGAGGGATGCCGTCGGACGCCTGCTATGATGTTGGGACAGGTCGTATTAGTTTTGTAGATTTGATCAGTTGGCTTGGCGCCTGGTCTGATCATTCGGCCTGTGGCCTTGGTAAGTTCTTGGTGAACGTAGGTGCTAAATAAAAGAAGGGTAGCCGCTTGTTAGGCACAGGGCCGGCCAGGCCCTAATCTTTTAGCTAAGTATTAGGGGGGTGGCTATGTGCTTGGAACCAGTCGGCCATCTTCTTATGGAGAGTAGCCGACTATATGCCCAGGCGACATGCCCCTATTGTGAGTGAAATACTCAATGGAGAGTAGCCGACTGTAAAGGTACAGACGGCATGCCCCTCTGAAGATAGAGTGTAAAACTCAATGGAGAGTAGCCGACTGTAAAGGTACAGACGGCATGCCCCTCTGAAGATAGAGTGTAAAACTCAATGGAGAGTAGCCGACTGTAAAGGTACAGACGGCATGCCCCTCTGAAGATAGAGTGTAAAACTCAATGGAGGGTAGCCGACTGTAAAGGTACAGACGGCATGCCCCTCGTAATACAAAATTGAATAGTAAGTGCAAACTTTTATTAAGTAGCTCTTTACTTTACATCATTCAAAAGAGATATTTTTTAAGATTATCTACATTCCAAGTTCGAGGCAACGGTTGTCCGTCTGGTGTTTCCAGACGGTAGGTACCGTCCCTGACTTCCTCATAGATTCGGTAGGGTCCTTCCCAGTAGGCCAAAAGTAGCCCTGACGCCTTGCCCTTTGAGCAAGCATCCTACCACCTATATGAGAAGCACAGTAATCAGAGGAGGCGGATGATGCTAATTTTGACAGTGCATCCGCCTGGTTGTTTTCCGATCTCGGCACTTGGATCAGATGGAAATCCTCAAGGGAGCCGACTGCTTGTCGGACCGCCTGTAAATACTTGATCATGGCCGGATGGGTTGCTTCGTATTCGCCATTGTACTGACTCACTATCAATTGTGAATCGGAACAGGCGTCTATTTTTCTTGCCCCTGCCGCCTTGCACATGCGGATCCCGGCTAGTAAAGCTTCATATTCTGCCTCATTGTTTGAAGCCTGAAAACTGAAGCGTAGAGCATACTCGAATCTGTCGCCCTCTGGCGACTGACATATGACGCCTGCTCCACAACCATTTGAAGTAGAGCTTCCGTCCACATATACCTTTCATACTTGGTCTGGAACTTGAGAGTCAGGAGGACGAGTCATCTCTACAATAAAGTCAGCAAAGGCTTGCCCCTTCACTGCTTTTCTAGGCTCGAAAGTAACTTCGAGGCTCTGTATTTCTATGGCCCATTTGATCATTCGGCCTGACGACTCCATGATGGTAAGGGGCCGCTTGATAGGTTGGTCTGTATACACGACGACTGCATGTGCCAAAAAGTAGGGCCTCAATTTTTTAACAGCCATGAAGAGTGCAAGACCAAATTTCTCCACTAGGGGATACCTCAACTCGGCATTTTTCAGTACGTGACTGACAAAGTAGACCGGGAGCTGACAGCCGTCCCTTTCAGCAAGGAGAACAGCGCTTAACGCATGATCAGAGACGGCCAGGTACATGTAGAGAACCTCTTTGGGCAAAGGGCTGACCAGCCTTGGCAAGGAATGCAAGTGAACTTTTAATTTCTGGAAGGCGGCCTCAGCATCCGGCCCCCATTCAAACCTTGCCTTTTTCTTAATTGCCTGGAAAAAGTATAGGCATTTGTCGCCTGATCGGCTTAGAAATCTTCCCAAGGCCGCCAGACAACCTATTAACTTCTGAACCTCTCGGATGGTACGAGGCGACTGCATGTCAATGACCGCCTGCACCTTCTCAGGGTTCGCTTCTATTCCTCTCTGATTGATAAGGAATCCGAGAAATTTCCCAGACTCAACTCCAAATACACATTTCTTGGGATTGAGCATGACATGGTGCCGCCTGAGTGTGGCGAAAGTTTCTCGGAGGTCCGACAGATGATCTTTCTGAAGTTTAGTCTTGACAATCATATCATCAATATATGCCTCGACGTTTCTCCCAATCTGATCAAAGAACACTGTGTTTATCATTCGTTGGAAGGTAGCCGGGGCATTCTTAAGACCAAACGGCATGACCGTGTAACAGTATAACCCCTGATCAGTGACGAAGGCCGTCTTCTCCTGATCTTTCTTCCATAAGGGAATTTGATGGAAACCAGAATAGGCGTCCATGAAACTCATCAAGGCATGGCCGGCTGTTGAGTCGACCAAGTTATCAATTTTAGGCAGAGGGTAACTGTCTTTGGGGCACGCCTTGTTTAAGTCTGTGTAGTCTACACACATTCGCCAGGTGCCATTCGGCTTTTTAACAAGCACCACATTTGCAACCCAGTCTGGGAAGTAACATTGCCGAATGAACCCCGCATCAAGTAATTTTTTAACTTCGGCGGCTGCCGCCTGACTTCTTTCTTCGCCATGGTTCCGCTTCTTTTGCCGTACCGGCTTCTTTTTCGGATCCACGGCGAGTTTATGTACCGCCAGATCAGGACTAATGCCTGGCATTTCATGGACTTCAAATGCAAAGATGTCCTTGTATTCTTTCAATAGGTTGTGAAAGTCGTCACCAAGGTTTCTCAGAGCAGTCGTCCCAACTTTGACTGTTCGGTCAGGACGTGAGTCGTCTAAGATCAGGTCCGCATGCTCACCAGCCGGCTGAGGGCGGAACTCATCCGGCCGCTCCTCTGCCAATGATTGCTATTTTCTTGCTTTTCTTGCGGACTCTGTCTGGGACGCCTTTCTCTTTTTGCCGCCTGCTTCTTGAACAGGCGCACTCTCCTTGACATTGTCAAGGTCTGTTTTTTCACCACTTGACCCAGTGGCCATAACAGTGGGCTTGACATCCGAGAGATAGCACTCTCGGGCCATCCTCTGATCTCCCCTTAGGGAGCCGACTGTTCCATTATCCCTCTCAAACTTGAGCAACATAAGAGACGGGATTATAACAGCCTTGGAATTATTCAGGGTTGGTCGACCCAGAATCATGTTGTAGGCCGAGAGTTCCTCTACTACTAGGAACCGGACTACCATGTGTCGTCCTTCCCCTTTTTCGCCCAGGCGAATGGGTAGATCTACTCGTCCCAGTGGGTGGACGACTCCTCCTCCAAACCCTATTAAAGGGTGGGAGGCCGGATGTATGCAGTCTGTCTGATATTTTAGTTTCGACAGACATTTGCTGCTGATGAGATATGAGGAGCTCCCGGTATCTATGAGGATTCGGCCAACTCTCTGGTTGGCCACTTTACATTCAATAACGAGAGGGTCGTCATGCGGCCCCCTTACCCCTCCTAGATCCTCTTCAGTGATGACAATCTCAGGAAATGTATATTTGGACGGCCGTTCTTGGTGAACGGAATTTACATCTAACCGCCTTATATTATCTTTGTTACCCCTAATAGTGGGACCGCCTCCTGAGAAGCCGCCTGCAATGGTGTGGACGACTGCATCATCTGTATCAGAGCTGTCGGCCTGTTGATTCTTTTTGGCCGACAGCTTTTTTGAGGAAGTGTTCCCCGTAGATTTCTTGACATAAGTTTCAAGATCACCTTGCTCAGCCAGGCGGTCTAGGTACCGCATAAGACTGATGCAGTCATTGGTGTGATGACCAACGTCATCATGATAAGCACAGATTTTATCTTGGTTCCGGTTGTTTGCAGAACCCTTCATGGGGACCGGCTTCTCAATTGAGATCCGTCCCTTGATTTCTTTTAGGATAAACTGGTTATCCTTGTTAAACGCATACTTTGGGGAGTATGGTTTGAATTCTTTTTTCTTCTTCTGGGCCGGCTGTTTAGAGGAATCAGCCGCCCAGACCTCTTTTCTTTTCTCATCTTTGTTTGACGACTGTTTCTGTCGTCCTTCTCTTTTGTCGAACCTTTTCCCGTCCGACTGTTTTATCGTACACAGATCAGTCGCCTGTATATAGGCTTCTGCTTCAATCAAGGCCTCTTGAAGAGTCGCCACCCTTTTTCGAACCAAATCAAATTTGAAGGTAGACCCGTCTTTGAGACCTCTAAAAAAGTCGGTATAAGCTACCTCATCCGGTAACCCTTGAATCTGTATTCTCATCAGGTTAAACCGCCTGATGTAAGAACGAAGCCCCTCCTTCTCGCCCTGCTGAATTGTTCCCAAATCAAGGGTCGTTTTCTTCGCAGGGATGTTCATGGCGAAGTTGGAGGCAAATAAGTAAGCAAGCGTCCTGAAGCTATTTACACAACCAGTCGGCAGGTTGCCGAACCATTGCTGTGCGATTCCTTTGAGAGTCGCTGGGAAACACTTGCACCAAGTGGGATCATCCAACCCTTGAAGGTACATCAGGTTGGTGAATGCCATCAGATGGTCTTCTGGGTTAGTAGTGCCGTCATAGGCGCCTACTAGTACATTTTTTACTTTGGCCGGCTGAGCGGCGTCAGTAATTTCCTTGGAGAAGGCCGACGGCTGTTCACCAAGTCTAAGCAACCGTAGCTGCCAGTCCATAGGTTGGACGTTTTTTGCTGCAGGTCCACCAAATGGAGGTGGCTGCATAAAATACTGTTGTTGCGGCACAAATGGTAAGTTTGGTACCGCCTGGGCACTATGAAAGCCGGACTGACGGGAGGTGTCGCCTGACTGACTCTCATGGTACGACTGAGTATGCCTCATCGAGGCATTTCGCAAACTGTCTTGAAAGTTTGAAGTAGAAGCCGACTCTGACAATCGGTCACTCTTCTTCTGCTCTAGCAGTAGCCGAGCATCTGTGAATGTTTGCTTTGACCCGTCCGCCTGAATATGACGAACCGGTTTCCTATTTCCTGTAGGATAACGGAATTTTGTGAAATCAAGGGCAGGTGGCTCCCGCTTCCTAGATTTAGGATGAGGAGTCGCCTCTCGCCCTTGAACTGGCTTCCTCTTCAGTGAAGTGGAGGGTTTCTTGGCCAACTGCTCCTTGACTGAAGCAGGCGGCTTCTTGTTGATCAACTCTTGAATCTCTCCCTTGAAGTCCCTCATGAAGGTTATGAGTTCGTTCCTTGTGATGGGAGCAGACCCATCAGTCGGCTGTTGCCGAACAGGCGGTGCGCCTGCCGGCTCGCTTCCTGTTTGAAGATGCTCCCGTTCCCTCCTTTCGGTATGACGGGTACGTCGGGCCCTTAGGGTCCCGTCTGAAGCTGTATGAGTTTCAACTTCAAATTCACTTTCGGTGTCATGGTCCGACTGAACTTGAGGGTCGTTTAGGGGACGAAACGCGCTCACAAGGCGCACAATAAGAATAAGACCAATAGCCTCTCTTCAGGAGTCGGTACAGACTTGGATGCCATCTCTGAAGTACTCTCCCCACAGACGGCGCCAAATGTTTCGGGGTTTTCTGATGTCCTGCGGGAGAGTTACAATTCCGAGACTGGAACCGGACGCCTGTACCTGCAAAATAACGGAGACTCCTGGGAGCTCCGCCTCCAACGGTCAAGTTAGTACCTGATTAAGGAGTAATTAACGCGGAAAATTAAAGTAATAAGGTCTCTCTAGGTGAGAGTGTTTAATGTAGGTAATCTGCTTTGTTAGCGAGATCAGCCGGTTATTAGTGTGTTCCGTAATGTTTCTGTTCTGTTCCCCCCCCCCCCCCCCCTTAATGAGGATTAAGGGAGGTATTTATAACCTTGGGAAACGTGCCCATCCTAGGTTTAGGTAAACCTAGGGCCGATTGGGCTTCCCTCGGAAGTTGGGCCTGGGTGGCCGGTTTTCCCATTTGGCATGGGTGGACACGTGGCGTGTCTCAATTGGTCCGTAGAGGACGTATCTGTGATTGACACGTGGCAGGCTCCTATTGGCCTACGTGGAGGACACGTGGCGGAACCTGGTTGGTCCACTTGTTAGACGGTGATTGGTGGATAAAAATCCCCTAATCAATAACTTATTTTCCTCTTTTCGTGCCTTTAAAGTTTAAACCCAAAATAATTCATTTCGTGTCCTTTAAAATCATTCATTTCATGTCCTTTTTATAAAAACGTTTATTTCATGGTATTACATTATGGTCATTTTGTTCCCTGCAATGTATTCGTGATCAAGCTTTTTTTACATGGTAATATGGCACCTTCTGTAAATTCTACCTTGTAGACATGTTTCCACAACGATTTAACGAAGAAACTGTGCTGTTGTTACTTCTGTGTTTATGACCAGCTACTCATTGGTGTGTTGCTTGTCTTTGTTTATATGAGTATAAGTGTCTGATTGTATGTGATCTTACAGGTAATGGCTCTAAGAAGGCCAATTCTACATAAAGTGTTGGACTATGAGAATGAGTACTTTGCCTTGTTGATGCTAGTTTTGGAGACTCATAGCATGAGAACTACGGGTAATCTTTATATAACATTTTTGCATTCTCCTTGCTTTCAATGTGCTTTCACATGATAAAATAAATTTAAAAGGATATTGGAGCTCTCTTAAAAGTGTTAAAATATGTGTGAACTTATACTTTATCTGGCAATCCCCGGAAGTACATTGCTTGCAGAGCCCATCTTGAAGTGACCCATTGATCTGGTGTCAGATTGTTTTTTAACATATACTTGATCTAGCAATTATTTTGCCAATGTATAGGGCTGAGTCTCAATTTTAAGATCCTTAGGGGGAAGGCTACCTATATGTTGAATTCTTGACCTCTCTAAACTTCCAGAATAGTTAATGTAGGATCCATTTCAAGCGATTGTGTTCTTTTAAAAAGGGGATTGATAAGGAAAGTGTGTTAGGACAGTGATCATAATGTTCTTGGTGGTAACTAGTAAGATTAAACCGCTTACTCCTATGACTTTTGTTGACATTCATTCCTCTTAACGTCATCCTAATAATGAAGGATCTTGCGGTCTTATTTTTTTATAAAACTTGTCATTACTTTCTTAGGATCCACTGAAGTTTTTCTCTTGCTTGGTATGTTTTCAGATGCATCTTTCTCAGAGTCATTGTATGGCTTGCGAAGAAGAACAGTAAGATTGAAATTGAAAAAAGATGATCTTCATTCCAACTCCACAGATGGGATTCAGCTTTCTGGGATAGAAAAGCACCAAAGAGTCCTTTCTGTTGTCTTTCTGGTATGCTTTCAATTACGTTTGGCTTTTATTTATATATTTTGCAAATCATCTGTATCGGCACTGACTGTAAATACTGAGTAATTTTAGTTTTTGTAAGAAGTAGTTAAATTGTCATATACTAGAATGTATCTGTGCCAACACACGATATATACGTAGCATGTATATTTAGAAAGAAAAAGAATAGGAGAGGTGGAAGTTATAAAAAAAGGTTGGAGGTTATAGCAAAAAAAAAAAAACCCTAAATCATGAGAGTTGAGGATTGAGGTTTTGGAGAAATCTCATTAATTGACTCTGTAATTATATTATAGATTGCAATCCTCTTTGAATTTCTCCTTTCTGTGCTGAGACGTACAGCTCATGACACATAAAATGGGCGTAACCATTAAGTTGTATTTGGAAATTCAAATATTAAAAAGTTTCTTATACCTTATTTTAGAAAAAAGGCAAAATGAAATGAGATGGAAAACTTGCCCTAGAAATTTGTTATTCTCTACTAGCTGATCCTTTTAGAGGGTCTTTTGTTCATTTAAAATTCTTTAGTTCCTCGCAAACTTAATTTTGTAAGGATTGAACATTCTTTGCATCTGAAAATGTGATTGTTTCTCTCCATTTTTTAAAAACTTTGTAGGTTGTGTTACCGTATTTTAAGTCAAAATTGCATTCAATATATAGCAGAGAAAGGGAAACTGCAGTGCGTGCAAGCTTATGGGGACCAGGTGATGAAAGCTTTGATGATGCTGACTATCTAGATGTGGCAGAGAATCCAGTTGATCAGAGTAGAACTTCAGATCAAGATCTGTCATCAAGAGAACAAATCTTGCAGGGAGCAAAGAAAATTATAGCTGCGTGTTACCCCTGGATACATACTGGCCATGAAGGTACTACATATCTAAAAGCTGAGTTGCTTATTAACTTTTGATGGTGCTTTTTGCTTTGTAATTTTCTGATAAGGATGTGATCACGTTATAAACCGACAAAAGTCAATATGATCTATTGTTGTTCTGAGTGTCAATATGGTTCACCTATGTTTGTCCTGCTATGTTATGGTATTTAGCTTTTTTGTATTAGGAAAAGGTATCCGTTGTTGAATACCACCTCTAGCCCCCTCAAAGCCAACAAAAACTACTTTTACTTTTCTCTCCCTGAACATCAATGGAGTCTATAATAGCCATCCATTGCCATTGTTAATAGCGCTTTTACCTGCTTTTTATCCTTTATCATCAATTACAAGTTGAAGAAGATCAGCAAATTACTGAAGGACATGAATCGAATCAGTGCAATGTGAGGTAAAATTTGCTATCTGAGGGTAATGATGGAGAATTTAGCTATTAAGCACAGAATGACAATTATTCCATTTCTCTTTCTCTCTCTGCGGGCATGGTTGCTATTAGCCTGGTTGTGAGACTTGTCAATGGTGATGTGAACTGCGCATGTGTGTGTCTGTGTTGGAGTGTATTTTATCGCTGTGCATGCACATATCTGTTTTTGTGAGCTTGGTGGATAGTGAGTTGGGAAAAGGGGTTGGGAAGGCAGGAGAAGATGAAATTTGGTGGCTTTTGATGGATAACCATGTGCTTGTATTTATCTTATTCCCTTTGAAAGGGAACTAGAAGTCCTATTGTTACTTTGGTTGACTTAGTTAACCTAAGGTAGTACACTCACAGTACTATATAGTATATACGAATTGAACAAGGAAAAAAAATTCCCTTCCCCCGCCCCCCAACACCAAACACACACACACACACACACGTCTCTTGTGAGGCGCAGTTGTGCAATAATATATCAGTGTAGGTCATGAATTTGCCTTATGCTGCTGTTCTTCATTATATTCATAGTAGTAATGCTTACAATTATTTTTAATAATCATACTGGCAATGCTGCTTTTGGGTCAGGTGAGTATTAAATTAATATATTTTCCAATCATGGTAGAAATGTTTCTGTGTTTGAGAATAAATTCTTGTCATTGATTTGTCTTCTGAAGAACTTTTTGTACTATGGTATTTTTAATGATTGGTTAGTCATTTAAGTGAATGATTATCAACATGCAGGATTAACATTTGCTTATCAAACATTGTATCTGTTGGATGCTACTGGGTTTTATTCTCTTGGATTGCATGCTTTAGGGATCCAAGTCTGTCGGGCTACTGGACAGGAACTGGTATTACTTTTGTTCACGAGTCTTTGTTTCAGTGAAACAGATTCTGTATTTTCTTATGTTGAGCTTAACCTTTTAATGTCAAGGTAGATGGATGCTTCTTCAAGAATATCAAGGATGAGAAGTCGTGAACGTGAGAGACTTCGTGGTCCTCCATGGTTGAAGGTAATGCTCTATCCAATACTTACGGAGTTACAGATGAGGAAAAAAGCACAATCTCTTGCTACCCATACACAAGTATATCTTCTGTATCTATTTTTCCACTTTATGAGCAGTGGTGACTGTGGTCCGTGTGGAATTGGGTGGCTAGAGAGGTGTATTGATGTTACTAAATTTCAGAAAGGCTTACATGAACTAATTAAGTCATTAAAGACAGTAGCTGAAAGCTAATCCCAGTCACCCAAAAGGGGGAAAAGTCTCGTTGAATTTCAACTGTCTGTAACTTTCTCCCTTTGCAAACGAATACCATATGTTTCGTTCACTCGAGATTTCATATTGTTTGAAATCATTGTAATGTTCTCAAGCAGCTAGAGAAAAGGCAGCAAAAGAAACTTGAGCTATGCATTTATCAGGAGCATTCACTTTCTAGTTTTCACATTTCAATCAGTAATCCTAAACAGCCAATTCAAATACAAAAAGTTATTCTGCTCATTTGCTCAAGTGTTTCGGAGCTATTGCAAAATGAATATAGCCTGTAAAATACCGTCTAAACATTCAAAGGGCATGTTTTCCAATACAAGGCTTGAGAAATCAACATGCTACAGCTAACAAAGTACCCCATCCATTTCAAAAACACAAGAAGAATCTAGGGCACATATTGTACCAACACTCTTACCTCTGTCTTTTTTCAGTTTGAGTTGAATCAATAAAAAGAAAAGAAAACAATTTTCCTTATGTTGCTTTTCATCACTTATGTTACTCAATATTTTCTCATACTTATGTTGGATATGGTCACATGTGCAAGTGTTGGACTTGGCTAATTCCACTCATTCATGATAAGGTTCCTTGTTCTTGTGATCCTAAGATATAGTGTCAAGTGCTTGTTCCCATGTCAAATTGTTGAGGATCTAACACGGTACTTAAGGTGAAATGAAGAGTAGAGTAACGTAATTTATGGCACCTATTGTGGTAATTTTATGTTGACATTGTGTATATGGGATTTTGATTTTTTTTTTTTGCTCTATTGAAAAATTATGTGAATTGGTTGTGTTAGTTTTTTTGATCTACATCTGACTACGTGATCATGATTTGTCATGCATGATGTTTCAGAAATTGCAAGGAGCATTGCTCAGCTGTATGTATGCAGCACTTGATTATTCACAGACAGGCTTAATTGCTGCCGTATTTGTATTCAAGGTAAATATATTCCTGTTAAGTGTTATGACTGTGATCTGACAATTTTGAAGCTCTAATCTAGAGAAGCTTAGCCTTGTTGAGTATGACTGATCATCTTTGTCCTTCATTCCTAATGATCATGATTGTAGATGATGGAGTGGTGGTACCAGTCAGCAGAGGAAAGGATGTCTGCACCGACAATTTATCCCCCACCACCACCGCCTCCAGCCCCAAAAGTAAGCAATATCTTCGTACCTACATCCTAAGCATTCCCCTCATCATCCCCCCCCCCCCCTAAAAATTATGGAAGGAGAGTGCTTGTCTACCCAAATTTACAGTTGGTCATTTTTCCTCTATTGTGAATTTTGGAGCTTACTAATTACTTTATACAGGCGGCTAAAGAGGGTATTCCACTGCCGTCAGACAGAACAGTTTGTCCTTTGTGTTCGGAAAGACGTGCAAATCCTTCAGTTGTTACAGTATCAGGATTTGTTTTCTGTTATGGTTGCATATTCAAGTATGTTTCTCAGGTAAGGCTTGAACCCTTGCATTGCTTCTCAGATGTCAGGATTCTGTTTTGACACACTGACTTGTGGCTTTGTCTGCTGTTTTGAAATACATTTCCAGTATATAGCTCCTGCTATTATTATTTTTTTTACGAACTTGATATTTTAGGCTTTCTTTTCGTGTGGTATATCATGACTATGGAATCCATGCTTAACCTTTTGGCTGATGCTTTTGCAGTATAAGCGGTGCCCAGTCACACTCATCCCTGCTGAAGTCGAGGACATTAGACGGCTCTTCCATGACATGTAGACTATGTGAAAACATGGTAATTGCCAATGTGCTTATCTTGGCCGTGTTTCTTTTATTTTCTGACCTGAAAGATGTTTCAGTGTTCATTAAGTGGTATGCTGTAAATAGTTTTATCCCGATAATATTGCATTTTATAAAGATATAGATTTGTGTAAATCTCTTTCCTTTTGTATTTGTAGTCCTGGATTTATGTTTGAGGCAAACTGGCAAAGTATGTGTAGTTTAGTGAGAGAGACCACAGCGAAAGTTGTTGCTGGTTGATACAATGAACATCTGTAGGAACCATTGCAATCACATCTGTAGCCTACGTAAAACAATAATAACCACCACTAATGAATTTTTGCCAATGTATCATCAAAGTATAGGAACCATTGCAATCACCAACATTAGGAAACCCCTTGTCTTGTCCGACGGATGCATGAAAGCAGGTAAAGACTTTAGCATGAAGAGAATAACCAAGGCAACCCCTTCGAGTTGAAAGAAACCAGCCCGGCCAAAATCTGTACTTGGAGAGGCATTGGGATGAGTACACACAACAGGGTGTTTACTGGATATATGATGATGATTTATAAACTGAACCATTAGGATTGGTTTCTAAATATGCTTCACAAATTTGAAGTTCTGGACACTTCATAGTTTTTTATGTATAACACTTCACAAACAAGATGCAAATAAACTTGAATATCTCACATCTGGACTACTGTCACTCTGTACCACCTAATGTGTCACTAAATCTCAATATATAACACATTGTTCTTCCAATTTTAAAGCCTTTTTTCCTCAAATTGACCCTGATATAGGATATTTGTAAGCTAAATTGCATAAATCTTCAATGATCAAAATCGCGCACATATTCCCACTTTTAACTAGATTATGTTTCAGCTGTTTAATCAAAATAAAGGATAATAGGACCTTCAAAAAATCAACACACATTTTATTGCAACTCACACAACCAAATTCAAGTAGTTACAATAGATCACACGGTATTAGACATGGTCAATTGACCACACTAATACGGCAAATAAATAAAGAATTGGGGATGGGGGAGATTTTTGTTCTTTCTTTCATACATTTTCTGTTTTACAGCATTTCTTTCCATCACATTGCTACAATCTGTTCACCACTGCCTTCTTTTTCAAGTGCTTTCTCCAACTTCGTTTCGAACGGTGTTGCATCCCAAATCACTTCGGCACTCTGCAATCAAATCACCAATTCACAAGCAATACCATAATCAAAGACATTAAGCACAAAAAAAGCCAACAATTATTGTAACATGTAACAGAATTTATCAAAGACAGTTATACTGTCAGACTAACCTCTCTGAATCTGCTTTTAGTACTTTTTGTGCTTGACCCAGAATTAGTAGTCTGCTCTGTATGACTCCAGTAACTTCCAACAGTTCCAATGATGGGGATATCATCAGGATTCTTGCTTGGCGATTTCCTCGGCGAGGAAGTAGCCGAATGCTGCCTTAGCTCTTCAAGAGTTAAAGCTCCTAATATAGGTCTATCTTCAAATTTATTAGGAGAACAGGAGCATGTTTTTCTGTCAGATGGTGAATTTCCCACTGAAACTGAGCTGCTTCTGCTGTTATTCTTGTGTGTTCCTTCTGAACACATTAGCCAGCTAGAAAGGCTTGTATCAACCCCGATTTCTCGGTCTGAAACAACCGCCTTTTTCACAGGAAAGCTGAAATCTTGGCCTGATGAAACCACATTCTCCTTTGCTTGAGACTGATCCTTTGATGCAAGCTTTGATCTTGCCTTAATAAACTTCCACTGACTCAGATTCTCAACTGGGTTCAATACAGAATTGACGTATTTACGAGTATTTTCATCAAATTCACTCGAATTCGAGTCTTTAGTAGATGAATTCTTGATTGGTATTGGGCTATTCACTTCTTTATCCCCTGTTTCTGACTCAAACCCCTGTTTTCTGGAATCTAAAGACAGAGAAAACAGAGATTCTGATGACTGTTCTTGACACTTCAACTGATTTTCACTCTTAATTTCACTCTCTACATCATTATCTTCATCATCAGTATAATCATCATCAATTTCACTTTCATCAGATGATAATTCATCAAATTCATCATCACTATCCCTACAATTTCGATACCGATGATCAGTTGGAAAAGAAAACAAGCTCGAAGAGCTTGAATCTGAATTACATTGACTACCAAAACCCGATTTCTCTTCTTTAATCTCTGCTCTCTCATCTTTCTCTTCCTCTTCGTTTCCCTCAAAATCGACATCCAATTCTTCCTCTGTTCGAAAATCTTCATAGATTTTCACATTCAAATCAAATGTAACCTTCTTCCGCTCACTCGAATTCGCCTTCTCGATTTTCTCTTCTCTAAACAATACAAAATCCAATAAATGATTTAATTTTCTGGGTATTAAAATCCAACAAAAAATTACGAGAACAATATGAAAGACCTTACTTTGAATCAGGAGTAAATTCAATTTGATTTTCACCCTTTTCTTCTTCTTCTTGCTCTTTAATCAAATGCGGCACTTGAAAACCTTCAACAGATTCATATGTCTGCAGCTGATAAAAATATAAACAATGAATCAATAGTCAATTCATACAAAAACAAAATCAAACAAAATACAAGATGAAAAAACCCCTTAAAATGAACATACATGATGAAGAAGGGAAGACGTGTTGGTATTCCCGTGCCGTCTTCGACGTCTTCGAGAGCGCTTGCAATTGCCAAAGCAGGTGGAAAAGCAACCCATTTTATCCAGAATTGATTGCTACTACTGATAAAGTTAAGAACTTGTGAATTGTAACTTTATCAGTGTTTCAAAGAGTAAAATGGTGAAGACCCAGAGAAGAGGATAATCTGAATTAAGATTCAGAGAAAGAAAGAAGAAGAATTACATTGTTTTTCATTGAGGAATTGAGTTGAATGAAGATGAATAATTTCTGGGGTTTTGGAGGAGATGAAGGTTTTTGGGGTTGTGACTTGTGAGTTTGAAGGATTAAATTGTCTTTTTCTTGAGATTAGAAATATTACCGTTGGAAAAGTGTAGGGGCTAGCTATTGAGCCGTTGCTACTCCTTGCTAGCTCGATTGTATCAAGTAATTTTTATTTTATTTTTATTTTTTTGGTGGGGTGTTGTATTGGGCTATTAATTTTGGGTTTTGTTTTTGGATGTTCATTGATATAGTAGAAATACAACGAGCTAGGCCCATCATAACTTATAAGTAAAAATTGGAGAATTTTGACATTGGTAAAAAACTACTGTCCACGTACTAATCGACAAACAATACAAATGTATTCAAAAGTTGTAATTTTTTTTTTGGCCTGTTTGGTTTAATGTAAAACGTTTTCATGGAAAATGATTTTTTTCATTTTTTTTACCATTTTTCTTTGTTTGGTTTGTTAAGGAGTGGAAAACAATTTTTCCAATGGCGGAAAATTCCATCCTTAATGATGGAAAACATTTTCCTTCCCAAAACAAGAGAAGCCATATTTTCCACTCTCCTCTTTACCTCTTTTTTTACTTCCCTCTCATTTATCCTTACATTTCCACTCCTATTTTTTATTTTTCTTGGGCCCCGTTTGGTTTAATGTAAAACATTTTCAATGGAAAATTAGTTTTCATGGAAAACATATTTTCAAGGAAAAACACAATTGCAAATTAGTTTTCCTTTTGTTTGGTTGCATACAAGAAAAGTCCAAGAAAAATAAAAAAAAAATAAGAGTGGAAATGTAAGGATGAATGAGAGGGAAGTAAAAAAAGAGTTAAGGAGGAGAGAGGAAAATGTGGCTTCCCTTGTTTTTGAAAGGAAAATGTTTTCCATCATTAAGGTTGGAATTTTCCACCCTTGAAAAATTGTTTTCCACTCCTTAACAAACCAAACAAAGGAAAATGGGAAAAAAATAGAAATTTCATTTTCCATGAAAACCTTTTACATCAAACCAAACAGGGCCTTGTATGCAACCAAACAAAGGAAAACTAATTTGCAATTGTGTTTTTCCTTAAAAATATGTTTTCCATTGAAAATGTTTTACATTAAACCAAATTGGGCCTTTACGTAAATAGACAAGGGCAATGATATAGACGAAATTTGTTTGGATATTACCCCCAAGATTCTAATTAAGCCAGTTGGCATCCATCCGTGTAAAGCTTCAATTGTAATTTCTTTGTGGTATATTTTGGGAATTAATCTTTAATGAGGAGGATTGGAGATTCAATTAATGTTGTAAATATTTTGGAGGAGAGTCAAATTCGCTGGAGAGAAAATGAGATGATTAAGTGCTCCATGCCAATACCAAATTGATAAATAAAAAAGACTCCTAACTATAACTTGGTAAATAAAATAGCTCTGACGACACTTTGGTAAAAAAAAAAAAAAAAGCTAACATCAAACGACAATTTGGTAATATATATATATATATCAGGCGACAATTATACAAAAAAAAAAAAGAAAAAAAAATCGACAAACGACTCGCAAATGCTTAATTTAGTTCATTTTTCGTGGTTTTCTTACCTTAATCTCCTACCCCTTTTTCAGAATTAACCATTTGAAGAAAAAAAATATTGTTTAAATATTAATTTTCATGTAAATTTTTCCTGCTCCTTATTAACAAAAAAAAAATTTAAATGGGGTTGGAAATAAATTTTATGTCGGGATATAGCCAAAAAAAAAAGGAAAAAGGATATGACATATTAATTTTAAAATTGAAAATATAATTTTAAAAAATACAATAACGAATTGAATTAGGAAATTTGAAGACTTAATGATTGTTAGTTGTAAATGTATAACAACTAGTTTAGTTACATAAATTTTCTCTCCGCTCTCCTCCCTCTCTCTAAAACCCTACTCTCCATTGTTGAAATTGACGGGGCTTTCATCGGTTTTAACCGGTGGGAAAGCCCAATCCTTATTTCTTTAAAGTTTTGTTTTAGGTTTTATAATAATGTTTCATCATTTTGGGAGGAACTTTTTTCCCTAGAAAGAAAGAGTTTCCGATCTCCTTCGAAAGATAAGAGTTTTTCAACCTCCTACGAAAGACAAGGTTTATCTCCTGTTTTCGAGGGAGAAATTTCTTAGTTTTGAACCATGATATTAGATCTAATGGATTGTCGTGAAATTATTTTATTGGTGAAAAAGTTATGAAGTTTTCAAATACAGAGAGATGAATCAAAAGGAAAGCATCTTCACAGCTACAAAGGATCGTTAGATTGTCTCTCCAACAAGACTGTATTTTCCAGCAATATAAGCGGGAGATGTTCCATAATATAATGCAAGATCTACTCGACGATCGTAGTTTTTATGAATGAAAATTTTATTTGATTCAATATCTTATATATTTGTTAATGCCTAATCTGTATTATAGATATTGTATGATTTTTAATTAATGAAATATTTAATTTATAAAAAAAAATTGAAGACTTTGTCGGAAAAAAATTAGATATTTCGATCTGAATGTCATATGAGATTAATTTTTTTACCAAATTGTCTCTTAAAGTTAACTATTTTTCCATAGCTAAAGACTAGAATAGACCTAGTCTACAATAACTTATTGTAAACACAACCTTCTAGATACCATACGAATGTGATTATATCATACGAAATGTGATTATATTATTACAAAAGTGATTATATCATCTTGAAACTGTTATGTAAATGTATCACTCAAAAAGTGAATTTATCATTATAAACAGTATCAAATAATAAATTACATCATTTAAAAGATGATTTTTAAATTTTATCATCCTAAAGATAATTATATAATTTCATTAAATGGTTTAATATGAGATCAAAATATGACTCATAAAAAGATAATTATATCATCTAAAAAAGTGATTATATCATCCAGAATGTGATTATATTATTTGAAAGTGTCAAATTTTGGGTGTACAATAATTTTGGGTGTACAATAATTTATTGTAGACTGGTCCATACAAGACCAATTGTTTTATCCTCATTTTATAATAAAGTGTAATATTTTATATGTAATCAAGTCCAAAATTATAAGTAGCATTGGTCCTTTCCCATGGTCCATTCCATGGTAGGTAGACAAAGCACAGTGATGATTGAATCCTAGCATGACGGCACTAACACTACTATCTCTAAACGTACTACCTTTTCCACCATCCAACACCCCACGCTTGCTAACTGCTAGAATGGACTATAACATTACTACATTAGTCGCCATTTTTTTTTTTCTGTGGGTAATCAAGTACTCAACCAATTGTTTGGGTCAAGTACTCAACATGAGTATACTTCGCATTATTATTACTTCATCCAAATATCCAATCATCCTTCTTTAAGAAATTGTTACATACTTGACCCCACATATATAATGATATTTAAGGGCTTGTTCACATTTACTTAATTTCAGTTTAGTTTAGTTCAGTTCAGTTCAGCTCCAATAAGTTCAGTTCAGTTCAACTCCTAATTTCACTCTCTCATAAAATATTCAGTTCAGTTTAGCTTCAATCAGTTCAGCTTAGTTCAATTCAGCTCCAATCAGTTCAGTTCAGTTTAACTTAATTCAGTAAATGTAAACAGACCCTTAGTAAATTGTTACATACTTGACGTTACATATATTATGACATTTAGTTCGATCCTCACCCCACGGTCCCACCCCTCTGTGACATGAGGAAAAAAAAATTCAAAATGTTAGGAACTCTATTTTGTAAGAGTTACTAGTGTATCTCCTTAAGACATTGAGTGACACATTTGTTGATCATTTCATAATCAAAGATGACATTACTCCCCATTGCATGTCATCCTAAATTCCTAATGTAGCTTTAATGTTTCAAGCTGAACTCGAATAGTTTACATATTAGCTAGGCTCATTAACACTTCTCCATAAAACAATCCGTTAATTGTTATCCACAAATTTAAAAAAATTTATATTTCTCAAAACATACCTTTAAATTGCACATAACCGTTAACGTATGTAGTATACATTTAATTTTTTACAAAAAATACTCCGTACATTTTTTTCAATTTGGATCAATTTTAGGTTGGATCACGGATACAATTGTTAGGTGTGTGATAAGATAAGGACTAAGGAGGAAAACAAGCATTAGACAAGTACTTGACCCTGCAATTCTTTTAACCTGACGAGAAAACCACAAACACATACATAAATTAAATTAAAATATGTAGTAAATCCAAAGTTAAGTGGAGTGTGGACCGTCGTCAATGGTCCCCTAATTTGTCGCGTATAAATCACGTGATCTCAATTGTTTTTCATTCAATTTGACGGCTGTGATTTATTCTTGTAGACATTCCCTCTCGATTGTTGAAAATCCACCTAATTATCATTAATCATGTTAATTAGCTTTTTAATTTTGTTACTCTACCTCTTCTCCTCTTTTTTTTTTTTTTTTTTTTTTTTTTTTTTTTTCTCTTTAGTTCTTCTAGTTCAATCTTTCTACTTTGCGTCTTTGCCAATTAAAGTGCCTTTTTTTTTTCTTGCTCAAGTAATTTATTTCAAATTATAACAACAAAAAGTGTATGTATGGATAATCAAGTGCTTTGATGTAATTTGATTTTAGTATATGTATAGTAGGTAAAAGGAATAGAAAAAAAAAATAAAAAGGGGGAAGGAATTAACTGAATGAATGGTTGGAAAAGATTTTTATTTTCTATAGAAAATCAAAATGGGTTATTAGGGGATGACGAGTACTAAGGGTATGTCACATTTACTTAATTTCAATCAGTTCAGTACAGCTCCAATCAGTTCAGTTCAATTCAGTTGAGTTTAGTACAGCTCCAATCAGTTCAGTTCAATTCAACTCCTAATTTCTCTTTCTCATAAAATATTCATTTCAGCTCAGTTCAATTCAGCTCCAATCAGTTCAGTTTAACTCAGTTCAGTAAATGTGAACAGGCCCTAAATAGCATGCAATTTTTCTATTATATAAAATTGATGTTACTCCCATTAATTCACAATGATATCTAAACTTTACCCTTTTATAAGGAAACTAAGTTAAAATCCCGTGCAATGCACTGTTATTAAATGTTTTTGATTTTTTGACAATAATATTACCAAATACAAAGTATATAAAAGATACGCAAAAATATTTCATTTGAGTATATATGGAATAAAAGAAAATATCATAAAATATAAATAGTTTACTTAAAGATTTTGGAAAAAAAAATGAAAAAGGTGGGAAAATTTTTCACAAAGTAATGATAAGTGTCATTGGTTATTCGCCTTTAGTATAAGTTAATAGATAGATAGATAGATACTTGTAAATATATTTGAACTTTATTATTTCTAATTACACTCATATTCAAAATAATAAAAAGTCAATAGTTTAAAAATACAAATTGAGATAAATCGCATAACTATTCAACGGGGTCCCCTCCCCTCCATCACAAGAATATATTCTCACTTGGAGTGCATACAAATAAACGATTTACAAGTAGAGGTGTCAAAATGAAAAATTAAGGTGATAGAGAGAATTGAATGACTTGTTTGTATTTATACAATACCTAACATTATAAGATAGAAAACAATATTCCTAAATGATTAACTACCATAAACTTATATCCTAAAGATATATTCACTAGATATCATCTTAACATTAATAATATTAGCTATATTATTACTCTAATCAAGTAATCATATCCACGGAAAATATAACACACATATATTTTCCGATATCTTATATCTCTATCACCCTCCCGCAATCGTAACAGCAGTAACACAGACATTGCGATTGAAAATTCTTCACTTTGTTAAAGTCGATTGAATTGCACTAATCTGTTGATGACGTCTTCAATTACTTCACTTTGTTGAAGTCGATGAGATGCACTACGTGGTTGATTCGCCTTCACTTTTTTTTTCCTTTTTTTGAATGATGAGAACATTCATCAGCTTTTCGAACCCATCAATCATCAAATAAGCAGGAACACCATTCTTTTCAAACTTACAAAAGTAACAATTTTGGTTTTTTTTTCCTGAGCAAAACCGACCTCCAATCAAATATTGATTTTTCTAAGCAAAGCACACTTAAAACAGTTAAAACCCTTGTCTTATGGTACAAGGAGAACCAATATAAAAACCTCATCTCACGGCACAAGGAAAACCAATATATCTTATCTCATGACACAAGAGAGTAGAAAAAAAAATTAAATAAAAAATTGTGCCAATAGTGGCTTTTCTTCATCTCCATGGAGTTTCTTTATACACCAACAAAATCACATACCATCATATATTCATATAAGATGGATTAATCACGTATACCAACCCCCCCCCCCCCCCAAAAAAAAAAAAAAGAGGTTATTTAAAAAAAAATTATTATTCACGAGATTAGAAAATATATACATGGTAAAAAAAAAAGTAACATTCGAATTAACGCCCGAATCATACACTAGCTATACAAACCGTTGAACATAATTATCAAATTAATGATGTACAAAATAAAAAATAGCAATTTGGGGCATCGTCCAGGGTACACACTAGTTTCTCTATTGAAAAATTGTGAAGTAAGCAAGTTAAACAAGATAATTTTCATGCTAATAAGAAGGTTTAAATTCATTTCTCTAATAATGAACGAACGAAAGATTAGAAGTTTTACCATTCCATCTCAAAATTAGTCTCTTACTCATAATTAGATACAAATATACAATTAGGGCCTGTTATGATACGATTATTTTCAGTTCAGTTCAGTTCAGGTCCCAATTTCCTTCTCTTATAAAATATTCAGTTCATTTCAATTCAGCTCTAATAAGATCAGTTCAGTTCAGCCAATTAGAATAGGCCCTTAGTTTACAACAACAAAAATAAATAAATATAAAATAAAATAAAATTTAATTAAAAAAAAGAAGAAGAAGATACAATTAGTACGGTGGAAACTTCACACAAGTTATAATGTGGTGTTGATTATGTCTAGCAATATTGAGTACATTAATTGGTCCCTCAAAACTTACTAATACCATAACTAATACATTTGACTATAAGTATTAGGGCAACGACAACATAAGGTATAGATCTCAACTAGACTAAATTTGTTAAAGTGTTACTCAATACATGAAATAAAATTCACGTTCTGTTCTCATTGATTGAACTGAAATGAATATTTGATAAGAGAAGGAAATTAGAAGCTGAAATAACTGAACTGAACTTATTAGAGCTGAACTAAACTGAACTTATTAGAGCTGAACTAAACTGAACTTATTAGAGTTGAACTTAACTGAAAATAATCGTATGAGAATAGTCTATATAAATTTTCTTTTACGATGCTCTTAACACAAAGAAAAAATATATCATTAAGATTTAACTTGGTGAACTACTATACAATAAAAAAAAAATGGAGAATGATTGATTAACCTATAATTCAATCTTACTTGATCAGTTTTTTTGTTTTTTGTTTTGTTTTGTTTTTTTTTTTTCAAAGAAGTCCTAAAATACACTTATTCCTAAATTATCTATCTTCATAGGTAACGTATAACTTGTTGACAGCTAACAACTACACCTACTATCACAGCTAACAGCTTCCTACACAGCTATATTTTTCCGAACACGTCCTCTATACAACGGCTTAGTTTTGGCTTTTAGGCAACCATACCCTAGACAATATACACCTCTTTATAAATTTAAGTTAAAATAACATTATTAACCTTCACTAATTAAAGTGTGATTTCTCTACCATTGACTACATTAATGATCTTTCCCTAAATTATTTACTAGTACTTATGTTTTTAAATTTTTTTTTTTTTTTTTGAAAAAAGTCCTAAAGGACACTAAATTTCATTAATATAAGTCATACGACATCTACAATTGACAATGAACGATAATGCAAACGAATTTAACAAAATCAAACAAGAAATAATTGGGGAAGGGCTAAGAATCCAAATACATAAATATAACAATTCGGCATATTCTCGTTTCGTTGTCTCATACAACTTTTTGAGTGGATTCGTCGTCTCTTCGCAATTTTGTGAGAAAGTAAATTCTTGTGCTGATTCTGTAACCCGAATCCGAGCCACAATCAGTAGTAGCCCCGCACAACCGGAGACCAAATTAAGCTCAAATAAAACCTTGTCTTTCGAAGGAGTGCGAAAAAGGAGATCGAAAAAACCTTGTATTTCGAAGGAGATAAACCCTTTCTTTCGAGGGAGACATTATTGTTACCTAAAACAAAAGGCTTAAAAGAAAATAAAGATTGGGGCTTTCCACCGGTGAAATCCGATGGAAGCCCCTTTAAAATTGACAATGGAGACTAGGTTTAGGAGAGAGAAGAGAGAAAAGGAAGCTAGGGTTTTTTTCTCTATGCGTTCCGTATGTATTTATGTTTTTAATTTCTAAAACCTTAGAATTGTATTTACTTGATTTAATTTAATATTTTATATTAATTTATGAAAATTAAATGACATATTATTGATATTGTTCCTAAATTACATTTCTACTTCTCTCAATAATGTGAGAAATAAATGCTAGAAATAAGAATGTAATTTAGGGACAGAATGAGTATTAAGTAGAGAGTATAATATTACAACTGTTTTAAAATAAAGATGTGGACTATTATTTAAAAACTTGCCACAAAATCCTTTTCAAGACAACTTGTAAATACACAAAACTCTGTCAACTAACAACAAAGAAGAAAGTTATAGACTATCACCATCCAATGAAGTATTTCATGTGGACTGAAATAGACAATCAGTCCATTTTATGCTAAGCAATAAGAAGTGAATTATTGATGATAAAAATGACATTTTAGACTGGCATCATCGAAAATTATAGTTGTGCAATGAACAATTGCCAGCTTATACTATTTATCAAATTATCAATGTAAGTGTTTTTGGCAAAGAACTATTTAGGGGGGTCCCCTCTTCTCCACTATAAGAATATATTCTTAGTTGTAGTTGATAGAATCTACTTCCTTTGCAACATTCATTTGCTTTTAGTACTTTACTCAACAAGAAAGAAATTTCTCCAAACAATGAAAAGTCATAACCCTTAAACCCTTTGAATAAACTTCATTATTAATTTCCTTAGTTACTAACAATTTATCAATTAGTAATTAATATAATACATTATAACTTATGGGTTTTGATATAGGTTTCCTACAAGTTATGTACTTCTAACCATACCTAAATTATTATAAGAAATAATTATCTATTATCTATTGTCAAATGTAATATTATGTCCGGATAAACAACATTCTGGTTTTACTTCTAAAATCATAACTAAACCTGAAAATAATAAAAGAAAATCTGAACATAATCACTTTAGTTATAACATTTTTTTTTTATTTATTTATCATAATAGAATCCTAATTAAGAGAGGTAAAATGACAAGTGATGCATATACAAGTATAAAAATATATAATAGTGAAGAATGTTCAAAAGAGATGAAGAAAAGGTTTTTTGAAATTAGTCCGTACATTATCTTCATAAGAAAGGCTCTATAATATTGTAAGCTTTTTGGAATAATATACACATACATAATAACATAACCTCCTACCCCACCCCACAACAAATATCATCCTTAGACCAACGTATATACTACAACAAAAATTCTCAACATCAAAATTCCACACATTTTTAATTTTTTATAACTTTACTATAATACATTACTCTATTTTTCTTCAATTTGTTGGCTTCATTTTAACATTATTTGCATGCTATTTGTAAGTCTGATTCTTTTCTTCTTTGTTCGTATTCATTTTCCATTTCTTTTTTTGTTTTATTTTTATCTTCAATTTTGTTGGTTTATACAAGTGTTCCTCTGTTTCCTCTTCTTCTTCACTCTTCTTTTACTTTTCTCTCTGTTTTTTTCCTCTCACAAATGTTCAGTTGTTCAACAGTAATCTAAATTATCTGCTTCTCTATCACAAAGAATTTCCTGGTAATTTTATCTGAATTTATTTTCCTGTGATTTAATTTTCTAATTTGATTTCAAAATTATATGGAAATTGGGTATTTTTAATTTTCATTTTAAATCTTTTTCTTGAATTTTACATGAGAATTGGAAATTCTTATTCTCATCATTTTTTATACATGGTAATGGCTAAATTAATCTTTTCTCTGTTTTATTTATCTCTCTTAAATATACCCAATTAAGAGTATTTAATTTTGATAATTCACTGAATTTTCATTTATGAATTATCACTCTTTTTGATTCTTGTAATTTTTTTTTTTTAATATTTTGGAATTTATACTTATCCTTTCCTTTATTTCAGAGTTTTCGAGTTCATGCAATTCCTAAATTCCATCTCCCAACAAAGTAATTTTTTTTTTAAACCATTAATACATGATATATGACTTTACTCTTTTATCTCGAATTTAATTTTTTTTACTTTATGGTTTTTTTAGTTTTTTTTTTAAATAATACTTTCACAAAATAACAAGTTCTTTTTTTCAAGAATTCTATTAATTTTTAATGTTTAATCCATACGTGAAAATACATTACTAAATTTATAAACCCAAATTTCCCCTTTTTATTAATAACAATACTTTATTATTATGCATGTAACGAGGTTGATACACCCACCATAAATTTTGAAGCTCCAAGTCTTAATTTCTCAATTATACATCAATATCATATAGTATAAAAATAAAAAAATAAAAAAAATACCATCATCATTTTTGTCACAATTTTTTTCTTTTTAAATTTTTTTTCTGGTTAATAGTTGAAAGAGAATTTAATTTTTTGGTGAATTTCTAGCTAACATTTGTTTTTGGTACTATTTTGTTCACAGAAACAAAGGATGAGAAGCAGTTTCATGTGATAAAGTGGTTGAAAAAGTTAGTTGCTATTTTGATGGGTGTGACACTTTCTT
The DNA here is from genome assembly GCF_001683475.1 of Chenopodium quinoa. NCBI lineage: Eukaryota > Viridiplantae > Streptophyta > Magnoliopsida > Caryophyllales > Amaranthaceae > Chenopodium > Chenopodium quinoa. Next base: position 3,669,289 of record NW_018745024.1, read on the forward strand.
TAAAAAAGATTTGATATAATCCCAATAATTTTGGTCTAATATATCAAATTTAACACTGAAAAAAACAATGGAAGCAGAAGATCATAAGGGTCTTGAAAGGGTTTTGTCACAAAAGGCATTATCAATGAGTAGTTCATTTCCATGTCAAATTTGTGTAGTTGGATTTCTTTGTGGAGTTTGTCTTACTTCTCTATTCCTTGCTGCTCTTACTTCCTTCGGCCGTTTCGAATTCGATGGCATTCAGTTTCATCAGATTTCAGCTGCTATCTTGCCCTGGAGCTCTAATCCACAGATTACTTGTAAGTCGAGTTTTTCGATTTGTTAAACATTTGAATTTGGTTAAGAAAATTGGGATGTGCCTATAAGGGCTACGTTTAACATTTTCCATTAAAATATACATCTTTTACTCCAAAATAGATTTGTCCTCTATTAATTCTTAGGTACCTTAATTTCCGTGCAAAAAGTAGATAATTTGATTGTGGGAGGGTGGGAGTATATTGTATGGAAATGAAATAATTTGTTTGTTTGTAGTGCATTTACCTTAGACATTGAGAAGACATAAATGTACTTCATAGGAAGAAATTAGTTTTTTTAGAAGAAAATGTATGCTATGAATTGTAAAGGTTCGATTATTTAAAGTTTTGTAGTTGTACTCACGAATTTTGTTTTAGGTTGAAAGTAGTATGATTCACATATCACAATGTACCTCTGTGCCTAAATAATTTGTTACAAGTCGTGTACTCACATTTAAAGGAATGAGTCAATATTCCATAGTTTTAGGTAAATTCTAAGTTACCGATTATTGAAAATGACCTATTATTTTGGGACGGCCTAAAATAGAAATATGGCATTGTGTTCTACAGAGGAAGTAACAGAGTAAAGATATAAATGCAACATGATTGATTACAAGACCAGTAATCAAGATTTGTAGTGTTTCTTGGTAAAGTAATTGACTTTTTCTTTTGTTGGGCTCATTGTTCATGTCTTAAAGTCTGAAGTTGTAATTTGCTGTGATACAGTAGGAGACAGTGACTTTAACTCAAGAACAGTGGAGAAGGAAGTGAATCCAAGGGGGAAAAAATTGTGCTGTGACGACGATAAGGTGTCTATGCTACTATTCAACTTGGAGCAACTTAATGAATCTGTAGACCCATGGACAGACACGAAATCAAGTGTCCCGAATGCTCCTCATTTAGAGAACTGTAAGTCAAAAGCCCTGATGAACAAGAGGCTAGATACACGTGTTGGTAATGCAACATTCCCCCCTTGGACCCTTTGGAAGGGATCATTAGACGTATACTCAAAGGATTCGGAAAATGAGCAGTTGAATGATTTCAGGCATCAGGATATGTCTCAAGGTGCTTATCCTCCCTGGGTATGTTTCTATATTATCTTCAACAATGTATGTGAATTACCCTTTTGTTTATAATCTAATGTCTGCATCCTCATTACATTGGTAGATTACAGGATCTGATGAAGAAAATTATCCCTTAACAAGGAAAGTGCAGCGTGATGTATGGCTTCATCAGCATCCATTGAACTGTCATGGCCCTCAAGTGAAGTTTCTTGTGGCTGATTGGGAAAGACTCCCCGGGTTTGGTATAGGTGCACAAATTGCTGGAATGTGTGGACTTCTTGCTCTTGCCATTTCTGAGAAGAGGGTGCTTGTAACAAATTACTACAACCGTGCTGATCATGAGGGCTGCAAAGGTAATAGCTACATTAAATGGATGTGCATAATTTATCGGAATTATTAGTGCTTAATTAGTTTGGTTGAATTGACATCTTAGGTCATGAATACTATCATGCCTAAGTTTCGGCTTTTTTTTTTAATTGTTGAAACTCATATGCAAGTGTTTTAAGTAGCTAACTTATAACCTGTTTGAGATATGGTGCTTAAGAGTGCTGAATTTAGTCAAGTCAGTGTGCTTTTGATGGATATTACAGGATCATCTCATGCAAGTTGGTCTTGCTACTTTCTTCCGGAGACATCCCAAGAATGTCGGAATCGTGCTTTTGAACTCATGAATCATAAGGAAGCATGGGACAAGGGTATCATAAAAGCAAAAGAGAACTACACTTCTAAGGAGATATGGGCAGGACGGACTCCTAGGTAATTTCTTGCACCTTTTGTCGAGTACATTATCTTCTGAGAACGATGCGAAATATTCATGTGTACTGAATTACTGCAGAAACTGGGGTGCTCCTTGGAGTTATTTGCAACCAACAACAGAAATAAACGGGAGTTTCGTAGCATTTCATCGGAAAATGGACAGAAGATGGTGGCGAGCACAGGTAATAACTAGTTCATGAATTAGTTATGCTTGGTGATAGTCTAATGGATTACTTGCCATCCATTCCCTTTCTCCATTCTTTATGCAAATAACCGAAAATCTCCCTTTCCCTCTGAATTTCATCTGAAGTTCTGAACACGCTGAATTAGAGTTAGCTACATGTACAGGAATATATTAATAGATGTTTGGCATCATCAGCAGTTATATTTTGAGATATCACCTGAGCGTACATATTAGCTTTAGTTATAATTATGTAAAGAGAATAGCGTAGTATTTGGATCAGACTTGAGGACAGCAACCTCCTGCTTCGTCTCATGAACGAGTATGCAATGAGAACGAGAAGTCTAATCTCATGATTTAGTTTTCCTTGGTTGTGTACATAACATGATAAATCAACACTTATTACTAACTTGGTTTAATCTGTCAGGCTGTACGATATCTGATGAGATTTCCGACTGACTACACATGCCATCTAATGAATGTTGCTCGACATGCTGCATTTGGAAAGGAGGCTGCAGAAATGGTCCTCTCGAATAGTAATGGAGACTGGCTGAAGGTAGGCATGCAACGTAACTCTTAAACCATTTTGCTTTACATCTAGAAAGATGAATCAAGCACACAGGCTATTTCAGCATAATCATGTTCAGTCACCTTTGTTTCCTCATCTGATTGCATAAGAAAATTCAAAACTTCCTCCGGAAAAAGAGGTTACTTTGATTCATCTTGTATAGTAACACCCATTCACTTAATGAGCCCTTCTTTTATGTGCTTGTTCAGAAATATCATTAGGCATTCCAGATACAGTTAGTTCATCCTGAGACGAAGTTATTGTGTTCATCCAGGATTTTAGATTGGATTTTTAGTCATTTTTTATGATGAGCCAATTGGAATTGCTAATGTGTATGATGTATAATCACAAAATCACTATGCTTCCTTCATAACAGGACGAAACAGACCACCCTGCACCTGAGATAGAAAAATATGTATGGTCCAACCGCAAACCATGGATTCCAAGACCACTTCTAAGCATGCATGTAAGAATGGGAGACAAAGCTTGCGAAATGAAGGTGGTGGAGTTCAAAGAGTACATGCGCCTAGCTGAAAGGATAAGAAAACAATTCCCGGACTTAAGGAGCATCTGGTTATCCACCGAGATGCAACAAGTCATCGACCTTACAAAGCATTACACTTCATCAGGATGGAACTTCTACTTCACCAATGTAAAAAGGCAAGTCAGCAACATAACAATGGCAACCTATGAGGCGAGCCTTGGGAGAAAGACAAGCACGGAATATCCTTTGGTCAATTTCTTGATGGCCACTGAAGCTGATTTCTTCATCGGCGCCTTAGGTTCCACGTGGTGTTTTTTGATTGATGGTATGAGGAACACGGGAGGGAAAGTCATGGCCGGATATCTGAGTGTTAACAAGGACCGATTTTGGTGAAGGGAAAGAATCAGTATTTATAAATTCCATTGTAGATCAGATTACAATCGATCAATTTTGCTTTCTTGTGTACAAATATGTGGCGACATATTTTCTTGTAAATACAGAGTAGATTGTTGTATATTTGAGGGCCATAAATGTATCGTTCTGCCTCTCTGATGATTTTCAATAGTAAGCTCTAAATAAAGCTATATACATTTTATGCTGATTGTCTTGCTACCTGATCTTTTACAATTACACTGAAGAGGAAGCAGAAGACGAGAAGATTGCACATACAGAAGCTTTCCGAGCAACAAAGTCATTTATACTACGAGTTATTATACTAGTATATAGATATAAATGTAGTTGAGCTGCTATATCGTCCTGTATACAATACACCCGTTGTAGACAAAGTTCATGTCATTAGATTTATAGTAAATTCGGATTTCTCTCCTTTTCAATACACTGGCGATTTTGTAAGATGATGTAATTCCCCATTTAACAAAGTTGTGTCGAATGATGTAACACTCCATTGAGTAAAGTTGCAAAGTGCTAATCCAAGAAGGTAGAACTTGATTCGATCTCTCAACACTAAATTACAAAATCAACCCCACAAATTCATCAAAATTGGCAACGTAGCTAGTAACACTTGCAAAAGCAATTTAGCACCAAGAAAGATAAGTCAGCAAGCTTTTCAACGAAGTAACATATCAGCGGATCTGTCGCCATCAAGCTACATTGATGTGATCCCTAAACTACACATCAAAGTAAGTACAAACAACGATCAATTTAACATTGATGAACAAAAACTTACGAAACAAACAAATGCCTTGTGGGTGAGAAAAATAATAAATAGATACATAACACTGGTCTAAGGGAGGAAAAACGAAGGTTAGAACAAAAACAATGCTATCAAGAAACATGGTAGCTTTTACTTCACGAATTTCACATCACATAACAGAACACAACAGCATGAAGAAGCGCCATTTGGGGTCAACAAGAATTGCCCTGCAGCCTCCCTCCCTCTCTTTCACAACAGCATGTAACATTCCATCACTTGGTCTAATGTTTTGAGTGCACATAAGGAGAGATTTTTACCTCTACCTTGAACGGGAGTCTCTTCACTTGATACAGACATCATTCCTTGCAGATATTACTCCACTTCCTCACTCAATTGTTGTCCAATATCCCCATTTTTGGGTGCTGTTGTTGGTCTACGGTTTTTCTTGCTCTTAGCTTTTCTAGCTTTCATGCGACGTTTCTTCTCATTGGCATCAACCCAATTGTAGTCCGCTGGAATACTAAAAGGGTCATTTTCATCTTTATAGCGATGACTTTGGCTCTCACCATCACTTGATTGCCCACCACGACTTCCTCGCATCCATGAGATCCAAGAAGAGGACCCCTCTGAGTCTTTCGATTTTGAGCCTTCTTGAAAATGAGCTGGACTAGAAAGAGGTGTTGAGAACTCTTCTATAGGCTGGAGTTCCTCAAATTTTGTGAATGTGACAACTACTCTAATTGTTGGAACAATTGGGATGGCGACCTGCATAAAGAAAAAAGTAGGAGCTTAGAACAGCTAGATTTAGAGGAAAATTTTCACTGAAGATAGATCAAGTGTACGTCTTTGTATAAGCCTAAAAAAGCCAAATCAGCGTAAAGAGCAATAGACAAAATTTCACAGCACTTTAGACCAGACAAGGCTCATTAGTTACCATATTCTACATTCAAAGAGAGAATGGATAAAAAAAAAGGCATAATGGATCAGAAAACTGTATTACATTTTCTATTAAGCAATTATGCACATCATTTTATTTAAGTGTCGCAGATAAATAAAATTAATAGGAGCTGCATTTAAAGAATATCCCCCAAAAAAACCCCAACTAAGGCCCCACCCACTAAGGGAGAATCTCATCAACAAAAAAGGGGGAAGTCAGGGTGTGTGAAAGCATGAAGGAGAAACAATCACCCTTACATTGATAAGCTGAAAATTCAGGGCACCATTGACCATGTTTCATTCCACAAACATTAATATCATGAAATACATCTGCAACAATAATACAATACCAAATACACTTGATGACAACAGAATACAGCAACTAGAATGAATGATTGACATGCCACAATATGATCATGAATCTAAGCCTATGCATATGTGACTCAATAGATTAGCTAGCTTTTAAATTTAAAGCCAACATATTAACTTCAGAATGCCAAAATATCTCCAAAATGGCCTAGAATGAATGATTGACATGCCACTATGATCATGAATCTAAGCCTATGCATATGTGACTCAATAAATTATCCAAAGCCAACATATTAACTTTAGAATGCCAAAATACCTCCAAAAAGGCCCCCCCTCTTCCATACCCTACCTCCCCGCTTTCAAATTGGAGAACCACAGAATGACAAATAACATTCCCTCCATCCAACCCTTCCTCCCACACCAAAGATTTAGAGTTGGACTAAAATGATCGAAACAAAAGCGATACCCAATGGATCATTTAGGTCTGTTGCCCTTTGGCTAGTACAAAAAATAATAGTAAAATGATGGTTTGTATATTCTTTTGTCTGCTGATGTAGGATGCATTGACAAATATTATGTTCTGTATCTTATCCATAAGATTTTGCATGATCACAATTTTGATTTTGTTCATAAGTTGTCCTGCAACCAGGTGGACTGCTTGCACCCCAACTCTCCCCCCCCCCCCTCTCTCTCTCAAACCAAAAAAAAAAACTTCCTTTTCCTTCAATAGGTCATTTGTCTTATAATTGAGATCTCACCAGGGCACAAGGGTACTTCCAGCAGTGTTCTTATGTCCAAACATTGAGAAGCATGAGAAGTAACAAAAGGTAGCTTGACGTCGCAAAAAGTGCCAAAAAATTTATCAATATTTTCAATAAGTCAGGCACCACAACTAAGTTGTGATCTTAAATGAATGAAAGTCCCTACATTAAAGACAATAATAAGTGCATACCTAGCCTATTTTCACAGCAAACAGGCTCAGCTTACATAAATTAAGGGTGGCATACACAATAAAAAAGAACATCAATAAAAAAAAAATGGGTACCCTAGACTATTAAACCAACTCAAATCCCAAAAGACCACCACAGCTTTGCACTACTCAAATTTCACATTTAAGCTCAACATACAGCTGGAAGCTTACAGCACCTGAACGTTGCATGGACTCTTTTAATGGCAAAATCAGCTTCCAACTTATTATGGGACCAAAGCATCAGCTAAAGTTAGATCACAGTATAACCAACCAATCCCATCTGCAGCACACTGGACCACAACCTCATACTGATTTTCTTTTTTTCTTTTATTATTATTATTATTATTATTTGTTCTCACTTTTTGTCAATTATCTCTTAATGGGGGCAGAAAGGCAGAGAGATAAAGGCTTGATAGATGAGCTACAGATCTTTACTCAATTCACATCCGATGTTACCTAATCCACACAAACCCCCATCCACTGAGTTATACTGCTAACCACATCTTGGTGGAATGTGCAAACTGTTTTCCAATAGAGTGGTGCAACAGTAGACTAATCTAACTAAATCTTGAAGAACTATAAATTACCATATCTGTTTCATGTACAGGAAACATGCCAGTGGCCTGTTCTATATGACATTGTCAGCTAATGCAAAGATTTTACCATAAGATTCTAGTAATCATGAATAATAGATTAGCAACTAAAGAAATATGTTTCTTCAAATGAAAAGACAATGTCAGAGTAAAATGAAAAATCAAGTTTGAAATTGAAAGTATAAATGGACATTAGAGGACAGGTACATGTTAGATACCACTCAATAAATGACAAGAGTAATAATAATTTCACAAACTCTAAAAGATAAAAGTAATAAATGAGGAATACAACGTAAACCTAAAAAAACGTAAAAAACAGCACAGGGAAGCATTGAAAGATGATATAGAAGAGGTAAGTGAAAGTACCTTGACAGGGAATGTCCCAGATGGTAGCTTAGTGGTTAAAAGTTCTCGAAGTCTCCTAACAGCCTTAACCTTATTCGCTAGTATATCTAGCAATGGCAAAAGCTCCTCGGTTGTCAAAGGAAAATCTGGGGTCAACCACAGAACAGGTCTCAAACCCTTCTTGTATTCACTCTCATGCTTAGACTCACTGGTTGGCCCTTTCTTCTTTTTCTTCTTGCTGTTCTTATCTTTTCCTTTCTTTGGATCACTTGCGTCATCCTTTTGAGAATCAATATGTTTTAGGCTGCCCCCTTCAGGAGCAAGCTTTGAGAATTTCTTTAATGTCTTTGCATCCTCAGCATCATCATTGGCACTTTTGGAGTTCTTCTTGTTCCAGCCAAACCAACCTTTCTTCTCTTTACCGTTACCATTTGAATCACCATTTTCAAAAGCAGACCCTAATCCACTTTCGTGACAGTCAGCATCACCATGCTCATCATCCTCGCCATTACCCTCGGAATATCCCATAAGAGCAGAATCTAGTTGTTTTCTTTCTTCAACAGTTAATATGTCATCAAAATCATCATGCTCACCCCCATTAGCAAGCTTATCTTCAGGATCAGCAGCAAAAAGCTCCTCATCAGTCATAGCACCAGGAACTCTTCTAGACTTCACACTCACCATTACATGAAGCATGTCATACACTTTACCCTTCCAATTTCCAACCATCTCACTTCTCTCCTGTCGCCTCCAGTTCACTTGAGGAACAAGCTCAGCCTGTGTGACATCAATGCCTGGTCTATATGTGTTAGTTTGAGACATCAACGTTACTTCATGGGCAACTTCAGATTCTGACGGTTGAGCACCAGCTCCTTCCAAAGCATTGGTGATTTCTTTCTCCTTGTGAGCAAGGACAATTAATGAGCCTGAAGGCAAAGACACCTTCCCATCCTCCGAAGAGTAGCCATCTCCGAGGAATAAAAACGTCTGGTCAGAACGTTGAATACGGAACCCATCAAAGCCCGCAAGAGTCATGTCAGCGCGTAGGTTAGACCCACGTTTCCAAATACGATAAGTATCTGACGGGGCAATCCGGCCAATGAAAGGAATAACAGAACTCTCAAAATGGAATGATATTTCCATGTAGAAATCACGAATCCTAGATGCTGAGGCAACAATTCGAGGAAGCCTACGGCACCATTTAGCCCAAGCAAGAGGCTGGTAGTGCCTCGCAATTATCATAGCAATCTGCTCCTCTCTTGTACAAACAGCTTCTTGGAGAGCATTCCATCCATTCTCATTCTGTAAACTCCAGTCAGCACCAGCAGCCATCAAAATTTCTGCTGATGTAGGATCCCTCAAACGCACCGCAAGATGCAACGGAGTCTCCCGGCCAGGAACATCACGTCGATCAATCGTAGCAGAAAGCTCATCAGCCTGAAGCTCAGCAGCAATAGACTCATCTTCAGTAGTAACCTCTCCTGCCTTAGCTAGTCTAGGAAGGGACGAAATTATACGCTTTAAACCCGCATAATCTCGGCGCATAACAGCTAGATGAGCTGGGCTATGAGCATATTTGGACAAATCTTCCATTGATTTTCAATCTAAATGTCTCTCACCCTCTTCCACTTACTAATTTCAATGCCTAATTTGCTGATTCTTCCATTTCCAAGCAGCCATCTAATCTAATACACTTAAAGATCGAAACTTTCCAATACTTTTCCTCTACTATGGTGAAATATAAATTCCAGGGTTTCAAAACTCTTACAAGAAATCTCAACCAACAGTCAAATCTGAACCATATACTCAATCAACTGCCAAATCTGAACAACCCCACAACTAATTCAGCCTTAAATGACAAAATAACAACAATTTCCTCAAAATTTACCAAACTTTCACCAGATTCACCAGAACATTAATCACAGACCTTAAATCTGCAAATGGGTACAAAAAAAACTGCAAATTAAACAAACTGTTATACCCCAGAACACAAACAGCAGTAAATTAAACAACACCTTTGATTCAGCATCAACTAGATTCAAAACAAAAAAGAAAAAAAAGTTAACAATAATTAAATCTTTAACTAATTAATCCAAGAAACTAAAACCCAAGAAAAACAAAGAACAAAATTAGGATTAAGTACCTGGAAAAAATTTCACCAAGAAAGCTAAAATATTCCAAAAAATTAGAGAATTAATCCTCAAAAACTCAACTACAGTTGGTGAGAGTTGGTAAAAAAATGAGTAGAATGACTGTGATTGACTCACTTTCTCTCTCTAAAATTCAGAGATTTTTGGATCTATATTCTCCCACGCTCTCCCTTTTCTTTTGAAAGAAAAAAATATATAAAAATTAAAAGGGTGTTAATTTCTTTTCTTTTTGTTAAAAAAGTTCGCTTATTTTTTTTGGGAGTATTTTTCTCTCTCTTTCACGTTAACTGGTAAAGATTACAGAGGTGACCCATTAATGCTGACAGCACGGTGAACCTCTCTACTGGGCTCTGTCTATCATCGGACCACCCTTATTCCATCTGCCTTTTTCTGAGCTTTTCTATACCCTACGATTTTATAAAATTTCTTTTCCGTTTTATAATAATTGAAACATTTAGTATATGACAATGTATAACTTTAACAATTTATCCCTACCTTTTATATCTTCAAAAATGTTTATTTATTGAGCGATTTTCAGAGTGCATCTAGGCGCATAGGAACTATTTACAATCTTTGTAAATAGGAGGGCATAGAGGTAATTTGGCTAGCTGAGTCAATAAAATGCAATTTGTTTTCTTTTATTTATAGTGTTGACTTTAATATTGACTCCGTTATATTTTGAAATGTATCGGGACATTTGAAAATGTCCTTTTAACTTTTGTTTAACTTTCTCTCTCTTTCATTTAGTTATTTTTCTCTCTTCTAACTTATTTGTTTCTCTGACTCTTAAAGTTCTCTGGTTTATTCTCTTCTCCTCTGTCATCCTTCGTCTTTTGGGCTTCATCAGAGCATACCGTCGGGTTTTGTTAAGTGAAGTGAAGTAGTGAATTCCTGTTTTGTTAGGTAAGTCGTTGAATTTTGCATTTTCTGGGCTTTATTGAATTTGTGTGGGTGTTTAACTTGGTCGGTGGTAGGGTGTGAGTTAGTATGATTTTGTGTTCGCGAGTGGTTTTGATGTCATTTTTGGTGAAATTGAGTAGAATTTAATGTTATTTGCGATCTATTACCTTTTAATTTTCGAATAAGCAAGTCAGTTAGGGTTTGTGTGTAGTGGTGTTAATCTTGATTCCGTGAATGTCAATTGTGGCGAAATCGTTTAGTGTATAATGGTTTTTCCGTATTATTACCTTCTAACTTTGGGAAAATCTAGTCACCTAGTGTTTGTGATTAGGGTGTAACTCAAAAAAATTGAATTGTGATATGGATGTTAGATGAATGCGTGTTATACTGTGTTATTTAGTTATTCATGCATGAGGAGGTTGAAACCTTTAAGTAGTTGTTTATACGTTGAAGGAATGTTGAGTATTGTAAATTCTGGGCTTATGAGTAGGGTAATGATGTCCTCCCTTTTCTGGATTTTGGTCTTAGCTGTTTTCCAAACATTTTTTAAGGTATTGTTGAAGTTAGGATTTAATCACTGTGTAAATGAAGTTTATTGATTCCATTGGTTGTATGAAATTGGATGATTAAGTGCTTGTGTTAACATGGTAGGATTGGATAATGACTAAGAGGAAATGATCTGAAGCCGGTGGAAGTGGTGTTGGTGGTAGAAAGGATGTGGTGAGTTGATGTGCTCGTGTTGACTGTGTTTTTTGTTTGTTTATGGTTTATGTAATTTTGTGTTAACACTGCTGTCTATTCTGAAATTTTTTGGGTTGTAGGGGAAATCAGTGAAGGTGAATGATGGGGTTAAACCCAAAGGTGCTAACAAAGGCAAGAAGAAGGTAAATTTTGATCATGATCCTGATTTTGAGCAAGAGGAATTGGAGGATTTCAGTAGTGGGGACGGTTATGAAGATAAACGATCTGAAGAGGATGATTCAAAGTCATCAGATGGTGAGGGAGAGGATGGTGAGGGTGATGAACAAGAGGATGATATCCTTCTTCTGCTCAAAATAACAAGTGGCAGGAACTATGTATGCAGTTGCTGCAGGAACGACTTCAAAATGCAAAGAGGAAGGGTGGTAAATTAGTAAACAATGCAGCCAAAAAGGCAAAGGTAATGGTTGTGATTCTTGTTGTATGTATAGTGTGTAAGTTTTGTGTAGTCAATTCATGGTAAAATCCTTCTTATGTTCAGAAAAACCGAGGTGAAGTAGTGAAGGAGGAAGAGCTGGTTGTTAAAACCCAATCTAGATGGACTCAAAAGGTAATGTACCTAATCTGTGTTGACTCATGTGTTGGTGTAAGTACACTTAGAGAATGAATGATACATTTGAGGTAGTTGGAATGTACCATTAGTGTACTCAGTGGTGTTTTTTTATTAACATATTATTGAAAGTGATTCCAAGTAATAATAATGGGAAAAGAAATGTATAAATGTACCATTATTGTAGTCAGTGGTGTTTTTTAATTAAAATAATGTTGAAAATGATTCCAAGTAATACTAATGGCTAAAGAAATGTATTGTACAACCAATACTAAATTGATAGTGGATTTATTACATGCAGTGCTATGACTAGCTTAGATATGTTGCTTGAATAGGTTTAAGTAGTTTATGCATTTGAGGTAATCATGTGAAATTAAATTAAATGTACCACCATTATTAAAGTGATAGTGTATTGAGGTATTAGGACAATCTTAGATATGTATCTGGAATGAGATTGGTAGGCGTGTCGCGTACCTATCAAAAATAACCTAACAGACCAATACTAATGTAGACTGGCAAGTAAGGGTCGGATCCCAAGAGACTAAGGTTCAAAAATAATTAAATAGACTCGAATTTCTACTAAGCAAGGATCAATTATAATCAATTATCTACGGAACTAAGTATGAGAAGAATTCGAAAATAAACTAAATAAGATGATTAAATCAAGTACTTAAAACATCCAAGATCTAGTTTCACCACAATTATTATCGATGCAATTGTAATTCTACCTTTAACATACGATTTCAATCGAACGGGGAAAAGTAAACCCTAATAATTACCAAGGATCTCTCTCGAGTATCAATGGCTTCCCTAACATACAATCAATCCTATTCTCATGGTATCATGCATATTAAAGACATTAAACACGTTACTCTCACTTCCCAATTATCAAACACAACTACTCTCGTGTTGAGAATCAAACCCTAAATTGATTTACTCAAATCCGTTTATACCCAACTCTCGCTGTGATAAAAACAATGGAATAATCGCAATACTATAGTTACGTCTAACCTAGCATTGGCATAATCACAATCAATTTAGCAATTCAATTGTTAAATTTGTTAAAGAATTTAAAGATTTAATTTATGCATCAATAATAATAGGGCTACACTAGATCTTGAATTAAAGAATCTACTCACACATGATTAAAGAAACAAAAACAATAATAAATAATGAAAACATAATTGAATAACAAAGGATGAAAAATAAATACCAAATCTTGAATAAAATTGAAAGTAGAAAGCTTGAATATTGAATCTTGAATTACAAAAACTTAGAAAATAACAATGTAGAACTAGTTCTTAATAACGTAAAAATAAAAGGCTAGAATAAAACTTATGAAATAATAAAACACCACTTAGTATATAAATAGCCCTAGAAAAGATAAGAAAGTCGGCAAAAAGCTTGGCGCATAAGGATCCCAGGAGACACGGACATGCCTCACTATAAATAAAAACGCTGCTGAGTCTGTCTTCCAGGCACGGACGTGCCTGGTGATGGGCACGGACGTGCCTGCTCTGCTGCGCGTATCACTCATCTTAAATCAGTCATAACTTCATATCCGGAGCTCCGTTTTGAGGCGTGTAATATATTGTTGGAAAGGTCTTCAAGTCTACTTTCCAATGCAATTTGAATCACTCCATTATCATTTGTATATCAAAAGTTATGAGCATAATAGTGAACAGGTGTCATATTTGTCAAGTATTTCATCAACGTTTTGCTTCATTTTCACTCAAGTTCGTCTCGAACACATGATTTAATATTTGTGGGCCTCGGCATAGCTTCGTGACTTCGTAAAATCTCCAAATTAGCTCCGTTAATCCTGAAATACATCAAAAACAATGAAACTACCCATAAAAGCATCGAATCATCGAAACTAAACCAAATTACACCAAAACGGACTCAAATACTCAACTAAACTAACAAAACTAACTTGAAATAAGCCAAATAATATACACAAAACACGACATATCAAACTCCCCCAAGCTAAACTAATGCTTGTCCTCAAGCATTTAACCATGAATCACAAAGGAGGAGAATGACAACTCCTCAAACAATCACAATGTGCCATCAAGTTCAAAACCACGATAAAAAAACGAAATCAAGAGTCAACATGCACAAAAACCACCATTCATCTCATATACTTGGACTTGACAACCAATCTTACCACACATCTCCCCATACCTTCTCACACAAACATGAATAGTTCTCACTTTAGTTGTGAAAAATAAAAACAATAACGCTCATGTGTTTTCGGGGTGAAATATGAAGCCACTCAACCTAAGCATAGCATGCATATCAACTTCACACAACCGGCATCTTTAGGCTTGCAATGTGACTTTCTCCACTTTTAGTGACTGATGCAATTACGAAAATCATGAAATCCATAAAGGGTAAGCTCGGTAAATAAGGGTTGGACGACGTAATTTGGGAATGTGGTGCTCAAAATATTAACAAATCCTAATCCCACTACACATTCAAATGTCGGGTTCAAGCCAACCTTATTTCCTCCAACTTCATAAAATATAAACATAGCCCTTTATTCTTTCCTTCCTTTTTTTTCGTTTCTTTTCTTTTCACACAAAGAGGAAGCGATTAAATAAAAATAAAATGGAAGACTTCTCTATTTTTTTCAAGGGCCTTTAAGACCATATTTCTTTTCTTCCTCTTTTTTTTTTTTTTTTTCTCATAATCTCCCTTCTTTTCTCTTTGTTTTTTTTTTATTACTTTTCTCTTTTTTTTTTTCATTTTTCATTTTTTTTTTCATCATTCACACTCATAGGGCTTAACAAATGTAAAACACCTTCAAAATAAACCTAGAAAAATAGCTCTAAAGCTTTAAATGTAGGGTATCAAGAAGGGGTTAATATGGCTCAAATTGGTTCAACCTACAGGTGAATGTAAAATAAAAATAAATAAAAACAAAAAGAAAAAAAAAACATGAAGGCCTAAAATGTGGAGGCTCTAATTTCTACAAGGAAATTTCAATCATCTTTTCGCGACATGCATCATAAAGTCTCAAATAGTCAAAAAGCAAGACCAAGAATTCGATTATATGAAGGACAATCTAATCACACAAGAAGAAACACGACTGAGGTAGAGTGAAATCAGTTAAATAAGGCTCAAGACTCTCACCGGGTACACAAACTATTCACATAAGTAGAGCGGGGAGACCATCCTGGCCACAAACCAACTCAAATCCAAGCACATCAATGAATGGGTTTTCAAAAACTCTTTTTTTTTTCAAAAAGCACACATATGTGATTATAATCATAGAAGCATAGTCATGCAATGGCATATTATTCGAGACTAGAAAGAAATAAACTACCCAAAAACTGAAGAAAAATTTAATATATACAAAGTGAAAAGAAAATCCTCCCCCAAGCTAAACCATACATTGTCCTCAATGTATGCATAAAACAAAGCATATAAACAAGGGGAAGGGAAAGCAAACTACTGATCAGGAGGGGTGGGGGGGAAAGCCATACCTCGGGTCGGTGCTAGGACCGCCCTGGAAGTGCTGTCGCATCATGCCCCCGATGGCTTCGAAGGTTTGGGGTTAGGAGAGAGAAAGCTTCGAAGGTTTGGGGATGATTTTTTTTTTTTGAAAATAAATAAATTAAATAAATAAAAAAATACGGAAAACCTGAGGCACGGACGTGCCTAGTGGGGAGGCACGGACGTGCCTCTCTGAAAATTCAACCCCCAAACTTTCTGCCTCAGAGGCATGGATGTGCCTCCTCAGGGGCACGGACGTGCCTCTACAGAAATTGATTTTTCTCCTTTTTCCTTCCTTCTGGCGCTTTTCCTCCTTGTTTCTTCTTCTTTTTGCTTACTTTTCACCTATATAAAAAGACCACAAACAAAACAAAAGCTAGACACAAGAATCAAAACAAAAAAAAATCAAGAAAAATAATGAAATTAAAGAAGAAAAACTAACGAAATAAGAGTAAGAACTCGAGAATGGGTTGCCTCCCATTTAGCGCTTGTTTAAAAGGTCTTTAGCTCGACCTCCCTTATTGGCTCAACCGGGATCATTACACGGAGGAGGAGGACCGCGATGTGGTTCATGAATTCCTCCAAGCGACTCTTTCATCGGCTTATTCACTTGCCTTATAATCGAATTCACCTTCATATAGCCAAACATGCCATCGGGTGGAACTTTATCCTTTCCTTTCACGAAATTCCTGTCAAACACATACCTATCAAACGGGGGGTTAGTAGCATCGATTCTCAAACAGGTACCACCATCGAACGTAGAGTTATGCCCATCAAGCACGGCTTTTGACAACCGTTGCGAGAAAGGCATCGGTTCATCATTGGCCGGTGGAGCTACATATTTGGAGCCTTGAACACCTTTCTCTTTACGTCCTTTCTAGGCTCCTTGATGCACACCTTCTCAATAATTTGCTTCAGGATTAGTTCATCTCTTCTCAGGAAGATAGCGTTGCATTGTTCTTTCTGAACCTTCGCTTGATCTTGAAGAGTCGATAGGCGGTTCACCTATTGCGAAAGTTGGCTTATCTGATAAATAGTGTCTCCCGTAGAGGGAGCACCCATGACATTCAAAAGTGAGTATTCCAACTTTTCATCACCTACTTTAAAAGTGATCTTACCTTTCTTCATGTCTATGATTGCACCTGCAGTAGCTAGGAAAGGTCTACCAAGTATGATCAGAACATTCACATCTTCTTCCATCTCCATCACAACAAAATCACATGGAATGAAAAACTTACCTACTCTGAGGGGTACATCCTCAAGTACACCCAAAGGAAACTTCACTGACCTGTCTGCAAGTTGTAGAGATATATGTGTGGGTTTAAGCTCACCCAGCTGTAGCTTCTTGCATATGGACAGCGGCATAAGACTCACACTTGCACCTAGATCGCATAGTGCCCTATTGATCTCAATATCTCCAAGCTTCACTGGAATTGAATAGCTACCTGTATCTCCTAATTTCTTAGAGAAAGTTTTCTGCAAAATAACACTACACTCTGCATTCAAAGCAACAGTAGTATTCTCTTCTAATTTCCTCTTGTTAGATAGCATATTTTTTAAAAATTTTGCATAAGAAGGTATCTCAGATATGACATCTAGGAATGGAATATTAATATGAAGCTTTTTAAGAATATCGAGGAACTTACTGAACGTTTTCTCAAGTTTAGCTTGTGCTAACCTTTGAGGAAAAGGAATCTTGGGCACATATGGAGCAAGTGGCTTTAGTGGTGTTTCCTTTGATGCCTCCTCAACCCTAGCATCTTCTACTTCCTTCTCACTTGCCTCTGCTTCTTCATTGACCTCCCTTGATGGCTCCATGGTAGGAGGATCGTCCAACTGCCTTCCACTCCTCAGGGCTACAAAATTCATTTGGGCTCTTTGAGGTTGTTCTGTCTGGCCCGGGAAGGTTCCTGGAGTCTTTAGAGCTTGGTTAAATTGGTTGGCCAATTGGCTTATCTGATTCTCCATAAGTTTACTCTGGGCCTGCAAGTGTTGGATAGAGCTATTTTGATGTTGGATGGCACTGTTTGTTGCGGATATGAAGCTCTCTAAGGTCACCTCTAGGCTTGATTTCTGAGGTTATGGTTGCATAGGTTGTTGGGCATTGGGTGGTTTATGTTGGAAGCTTGGTGGTGGTTGGTTGTAGGTATTGGGTTGAGGTGGTGGTGGAGGGTTTTGTTGCGCTTGGGAGTTTTTGTAGGAAAAGTTGGGATGGTGTTTCCATCCTTCATTGTAGGTGTTGGAATAAGGGTCATAAGGCCTCTTTGGGTTAGAGGAGTAGAAAGCATTGGCTTGCTCGATTGACATCTCTTCCGCATTCTGCGAAATCTGTGGGCAATCTGGAGCAACATGACCCTGCACATGACATAACTGACACAACTCCTGTGGGGTGTTAGAAGTTCCTGCTTGGAACTTATCAAACCTGCTTGTTAGTGCCTACACAGAACTAGTTAGCATAGTTAAAGCATCAACATCAAGTTTACCCCCCTTTTTCATAGTGTTTCGGCCTCCAGGATGATAGTTATCATTGGCCGCCATCTTCTCTATGAGCTCCCTAGCTTCAGTGGGGTTCTTTGTCAAGAGAGAACCTCCTGACGCAGCATCTATGTAAATACGGAACTCATGAGTCATGCCATTGTAAAAGGTCTGCATCAAAATCCAATCTGGAATGCCATGGTGAGGGCATTGTCTCTGCAATCTTTTAAATCTCCTCCAAGCCTCATAGAGAGACTCATCATCTGACTGCCTAAAAGTTTGTAGCTCATTCTTCAATCTTGCAGTCTTCTCATTCCCTAAAAAATTCACTAGGAAGGCTTTCACTAACTTGTCCCATGTATCGAACGAGCTAGTACCTTCATCTCTTAACCACTCCTTTGCCCTATCTCGAAGTGAGAAGGGGAAAAGGCGTAGTCCGATTGCATCATCTGTAACACCATTCAACTTCATAGTGTCACATTTCTCCAAAAATCTATCTATATGGCTTACGGGGCAATCGTGTGGTAGCCCTGCAAATGAATCATTGGAGATGAACTGTATGAATTGTGGCTTGAGCTCGAAATGCTGAGCCGTGACTGGTGGTCTTATGATGCTTGAAAAGACTCCGGTAGTCGTATCAGGAATACCGTACTCCAAAAGGGATTTCGTTGGTTGGTCTACCATGTTTCTATTGGCTTGATTTCTCCTTCTTCTTTTACCTGCCCGTCTTCTTGCGGTTGCTTCGATTTCAGAATCAAAAGGTGCTAGATCTTCTGAACCTGAGCTTCGTGTGGGCATGCAACAAGAAAACTAGAGAAAAAGTATCAAAAACACAAGAGAAAATAGCCGAAGCAACGAAATAAGCCTAGCAAAAATGAATCACAATTAATCTAATGAAACCGTTAGTCCCCGGCAACGGCGCCAAAATTTGGTAGGCGTGTTGCGTACCTATAAAAAATAACCTAACAGACCAATACTAATGTAGACTGACAAGTAAGGGTCGGATCCCAAGAGACTAAGGTTCAAAAATAATTAAATAGACTCGAATTTCTACAAAGCAAGGATCAATTATAATCAATTATCTACGGAACTAAGTATGAGAAGAATTCGAAAATAAACTAAATAAGATGATTAAATCAAGTACTTAAAACATCCAAGATCTAGTTTCACCACAATTATTATCGATGCAATTGTAATTCTACCTTTAACATACGATTTCAATCGAACGGGGAAAAGTAAACCCTAATAGTTACCAAGGAACTCTCTCGAGTATCAATGGCTTCCCTAACATACAATCAATCCTATTCTCATGGTATCATGCATATTAAAGACATTAAACACGTTATTCTCACTTCCCAATTATCAAACACAACTACTCTCGTGTTGAGAATCAAACCCTAAATTGATTTACTCAAATCTGTTTATACCCAACTTTCGCTGTGATAAAAACAATGGAATAATCGCAATACTATAGTTACGTCTAACCTAGCATTGGCATAATCACAATCAATTTAGCAATTCAATTGTTAAAGTTGTTAAAGAATTTAAAGATTTAATTCATGCATCAATAATAATAGGGCTACACTAGATCTTGAATTAAAGAATCTACTCACACATGATTAAAGAAACAAAAACAATAATAAATAATGAAAACATAATTGAATAACAAAGGATGAAAAATAAATACCAAATCTTGAATAAAATTGAAAGTAGAAAGCTTGAATATTGAATCTTGAATTACAAAAACTTAGAAAATAATAATGGAGAACTAGTTCTTAATAACGTAAAAATAAAAGGCTAGAATAAAACTTATGAAATAATAAAACACCACTTAGTATATAAATAGCCCTAGAAAAGATAAGAAAGTCGGCAAAAAGCTTGGCGCACAAGGATCCCAGGAGGCACAGACGTGCCTAGTGTGAGGCACGGACGTGCCTCTCTATAAATAAAAACGCTGTTGAGTCTGTCTTCCAGGCACGGACGTGCCTGGTGATGGGCACGGACGTGCCTGCTCTGCTGCGCGTATCACTCATCTTAAATCAGTCATAACTTCATATCCAGAGCTTCGTTTGAGGCGTGTAATATATTGTTGGAAAGGTCTTCAAGTCTACTTTCCAATGCAATTTGAATCACTCCATTATCATTTGTATATCAAAAGTTATGAGCATAATAGTGAACAGGTGTCATATTTGTCAAGTATTTCATCAACGTTTTGCTTCATTTTCACTCAAGTTCGTATCGAACACATGATTTAATATTTTTGGGCCTCGGCATAGCTTCGTGACTTCGTAAAATATCCAAATTAGCTCCGTTAATCCTGAAATACATCAAAAACAACAAAACTACCCATAAAAGCATTGAATCATCGAAACTAAACCAAATTACACCAAAACGGACTCAAATACTCAACTAAACTAACAAAACTAACTAAAAATAAGCCAAATAATATACACAAAACACGACATATCAGAGATCAATTTGATTATGCATCTGTTTTGTATTGTGTAGGCCTTTAATCTGAATGGTGTAAAGGCATTTGGAAGTTTGATAAGCAGTTTGATAAGACGCGGAAGGATTTGGTCAATGAAATGGGGTTTGGGGGGCTGTTAAGCATGCCACTGGAATATTTGCCTCGTAAATTTTCTTAAAGGCTGTTGTCAAGGGTTGATGGAGATGGTTCCATGGTATTTGGAGATGAGTATGTATATCCTCTGTGTCCAGCTCAGGTGGAGTGGGTGCTTGGTATACCCAAGGGTTCCAAGCCAGTTCCATCTACCATTCCGGATGATGATGAAGTGATGAAAACTGAAATGAAACGTATTTCTGGACTTTTTGGCAAGCCTGGGGAGAGCATTCCTGTGGCAGCAGCTGCGGCTGCGGTGGTTCGTATTGATAAAAAAGGGAAGTTGTTGCCTATTAAAATAGACAAGGAGAAGGCTGAGTTTAAGATTGCATTTCTGGTTGTTGCTCTTGGGTACATACTGTGTACCACAACAAATTCATCAAATCTGGCTGTTTCTCTGGGACATGCTTTAACTGTTTATAATGATGCTGCAAACTACGATTGGTGCACTTTGACTCATTCTTGGCTGTGCACAGCAGCAAGGAAGTTCCAGAAGAAATTTACTGAAAAAGGCTATGTTGCAGGCTCTGGAGGCTGCATTTTGTTTGTGCTGGTAAGCAATGTGGTACTGTATCTTATAAATCGTAGTTGATTAATGTTTTAGATTGTTACAAGTTGAGGGATTGTTTATTATTAGTTGTTAACAAAATCTTTAATGCATTCATGTTGTAATCCCATGTTGTAGATCTTTTATATTGACCATCTGGATCGGGTACCCAAGTCTTGGGGACTGACTCCGAGGTTGGCGGCATGGTCACAGGAAGAAATTAATAAAGTTGTACAAGATGATAAAAAGAAGACAGGGGACTATGGTATGTCGCTTGTTAGTGTTAAAATCATTGTTCTGTTACATGACATCAGTGTTTATTGTGTAATTGTGTATTCATTTGATTAAGTTTGTTTGTTGTGCAGTTAGTGAATATTGCCTATGGGGAGGAGCATCCGCTAGCACCCCGTGACGGTCTAGTGGTAGCTCCTGCACCTGCACCTGCACCTGCTGTTGATGTGGATGGGATCACTGAGCAGGTCTGGAATGAATTAGATGGCTTTTTGTTCTACGTTATAGTTCGATAATTTTTTTCTTGCTTAGGGCCTGAGTTGGTTATCTTCCATTTGTGTCAACTAGTTTTACAAAGGAATTTGTGATATAATTACTTTGTCAAAATGGATATCTTGTAGTTAATTTATCAAAATGGAAATCTTGTAGTTAATTTATCAAAATGGAAATCTTGTAGTTAATTTATCAAAATGAAAATGTTATGTGACATAGGGCTGTGAGAAAATCATTCCTTTTAAGTATGTTGATGATTGTGGTCAATTGTGACATATGCTTTTTGAGTCTTCATCTAGATTACCATGATGATAGCCTAGCCTGGTGATAATTTTTCTAGTTTTAGTTTTATTTTACGGCTAAAAAGATTTTCAGTTCATGGTTGGTTGGGTATTGCTTAGTTAATTCTTTATGTATACAGGTGGTTTCTAGGGTGGTGCATCAGTTGACTCCAAAGTTCATGGATGCAATTGATGAGAAAACGGGTAAGATGTTGTACAATATGAATGAAATGTTTAAAGAGAGTCTGGCCGCATCGGCTGCAACAGGGCAACCACTGAAAAGGGCTGTTAAGAATACTTTATCGATGGATAAACACACTAAGGTTGATACCATTTTGGGGGAGGTTGGTAAAACAGTTGGTGCAGCTGCTGATGATGAGAAACCACCGAGGTTGATGTAGAGAAGGTTGCAGCCGAGTGTCTAAAGGATGCCTTGTTGGAGGGTATTGATGGTGAGGATAGCGAGCAGGGTAATACAGGGGGTGTTGTTTCTGCAATCGCTGAAGAGGATGATGTTAATGACAATGAGGGTGATAGTCCTCGTTTTGATGATGATAAAGAAATGGATGATGCTAATGTTCCCCAACCAGGAGGAGAGTATGTTGTGAAATAGGTTGGATCAAGGGGGACGACTGTTTTGCTGGCCGCCGGTTGTAGTGAGACAGACTCTGACGGTGAAGAGGAGTCTCCGTCCCCTGGCAATGACAATTCAGGTACTGGTGATAACAAGGTTGTAAAACCTACTGCTGTAGCCGTCGCTACGATGTGTAGCAAAGGGTCTGACACCCGTAGGCACACGCGCTGGAGGCAAGGATGCTGCTATACGTGCGGCAATGGAAATAGTTAAAAGACCCTAATTGGTATGTGTTGCTGATCTCTGTGTAATGAAGTTGTAAATTTTGCCATTTATAATCACTTAGATGGTTTACAAAACAATTATGTGTGTATATGTTTTTGTATATGTGTCTAGCATTGGTGTTGTCCTCATATCCTGTGATGAGATGACTGCCGACTAGAGGGATTGCTTTGGTGTTGTTCATCCCAGAGCAAGGGTCGCGTCAGGCTACATCCAAATGGCTAGTGTGTTGTACACAAAGCATTGGGCTACCAGAGAGTTTGTCAACCGGAGCAAGCGTATCATGCTTGATCCAAGCTTTGCAGTAAGTACAATTATTTTGTTAGTTTGCTGTTATCTATTTGTTGTGTGTTGGGTTGTGATATTTGATATTGAGTGTGTGTGTTGTAGAACCGATTGCTGCTGAAGGAGGGAAAAGAAGAGCACGTAGCGCAAACGTACGACAGTACGGGAAATTGTTTTTAAGCTATAATTTTCAACGGATTAAAAAGGTAATGGATAGACCAAAAACTACAATTAATTAATGAAATTGTACAACTTAAAGTTCATGTTATTACCAATGTATGAAATGATTACGCAGGTTTTTATCCCGGTACTTGAAGTCCCAAAAGAATCGCCTGATGATGCACATTGGTGGTGCCTAGCCCTTGACTTGAAAGCAAGGAATTTGTGGATGATTGATTCCCTCAACCCCAAGCCTTACAACACACATGCTAAGGAGGTTGAGATTCTGGTATGTATTCTCTTGTTTTAATGCATCTGTTACGTCTGGCTGTTGTACAAAAAATTTATATGCTAAGGAGGTTGATATTTTGGTGTGTATTCAAATACGCAGCTACATGGAATTGATGTGCTCTTCAGCCTTAGTAACCCAGAATGGATAACGGGAGAAATTAGTGGTTGGAAAAAATGCACAATTGAGGTTATCGTACCTTCTGATGCGTGAGTTTTGATTTGCTATTTGATTTGAATATTCTTCTTATATGTCTACGATTCATTTGAGCTTATGCATGCTTCCCCTGGCTTTTAATATGTAGGGCTTACTGTGGTGTCTACATGTTGGCTTGCATAAAGGTTTGTGCTGGAAGGTTCACAACTAAGGTCAGTGTGGTGAGTGTTAATGTGTAGCGTTAAAGCAATTTTCCCTCAGTGGGTTTCTTTGGGAAGTGGCCTCACCATATGCATTCTTTCTTTGTAGGGAAAGATTCACAGTGCAAGGGAGAAATTATTTCTGGACGACCTGCAATGCAAATCTGATGACTTGGTTGATAACTTAGAATCACTGATTCCCTCGGTTAGAAAGACACTGAGGCAGAGATAGGTGGAGTACGTGGATGGAATCATGTTTGGGGCTTTGGATTTTTTGGTGGTTTTATGATTTGCTTCTTTGTAGTGATCAGTGGTTTTTGAACAATGTTGATTATGCGATGAACTTACTAACTCAAATATCTAGATGGCTTAATAATTAGTTGGAAATTTGGCCTTGGTATTAGGTGGCCTGTGAAACTGTTTATAAGTAGACATGTTCAGTGGTACATTTTTGGGTTGTTGTTTGTACCATTGACGGTATTATGCCAAGTATTTGTAGTTACTTGGTACCAACTAGGACATATACATTTTGTACGCTTTTATGGCAGTGGTACATTATTTTGATGTGTACATACTACCTAAGTGTGGGAATGTACCACTTATCATGTAGTTTATGATATTTCAGTTTGAGTCATCTTTAACTTCTTGATTTTGTTTCTGTTCTGTTACTCCACAAATGTAGGACATGTACCTTGAAATTCAATGGTAATACTAGTATCTAGATAGTGAAATTACTACTTAATAAGTTAAATTACTACAAATACTATTAAAAGGTAAGACTAGCTATAGTACTGACATGAGTGTCTTACTAAATCATGTTCGACGCCAAAGATCTAAATCTTAACAAAAGAAATACATGAAATAAAAGTGCTTAAAGTACAACCCAAGTGAACATATGTCTGAAGTAAATAGAAGAACAAGTACCCGCGACGGCGCCATCTTCAACCAGGATCTCCTCCACATCAAAGGTTCTTCCCGAACTGTTCGTGGTGCGAAAAAGCCAAGCCTGATGAGAACCAGTGGCTGTTTATGTCAGGCTCCTCGTCTGAGCTGCATGGGTCGTTGTTCAGTTCTGGTTGCTGAGGAGGTGGTATGTAAGTCCATGTTGGAGGTGGCGGCTTCAATTTCAAAAATATTTTTATTAAGAACACTTAAACGTAACACATCGTAATAAGTTTGAAGTAATAAGTGGTACATACTATACTACTATGTGAAGCAAAGACATGACATACCCGCAAAACCGCATCCAAAACCACTCCCTCTGGCCTGGTTGATATGTACAAAAAAGTAGCAGTAAGTGCCCTTGGCCTCTAAAACGCCAAAAATCCCCCTGGGTTGTTGTCTGGACCAGCTGTCTCCACTTCATAGTCACCCGGGAGATCACCCAACAACCCGTTCTTTGCATAGTGATTGCCTACACGTGCTTCCAATATGATAAATAAAATGGGGTTATAATGCTGATGCAGGGTTGTGAAGTTACGAACAAACGAGGGCCTTGTGCATCCTCTGGCATTCCAACACAAAGAGAACGACCCAAATAGTATGGTGGTCTTGTGGCTACGGCCTGATCCCAGTTACTCTCCTGTGTAACTAACACGGTGGTATCTCTTTCTGATAGGCAGAACTTGGTGGAGCTTGGGCTTAATCGTGCAACCCGATATATTGAGCCTAATCTGGGTATGTCCATCGGCGACCTTCAATACATGTAGCGTATCCATGTATGACCCAACAAAGATATTACGCCACATCATAGGGAAGGCATATATGGGTACCTCGAATATGTTCAGAATGAGCTCCAAATCAATTGCTTCAGCCAATTCGGAGGGTAACGTGCGCATCGAAGAATAGGAATAGAAGGCTTGGAGCAACCAAAATATCATGACAACTACTCCCTCATTGTAGCAGCCCACTAAATCCTCTGAAAGGGGTAAATGTCCGAGAACAGGGCTTCCGTCCTCGAGAACCATGAATTGAGTTGGGGAGCACTTTCCTTGTAGAAGACGTGCTCTCAAGTTTTGGATAGGGTGGAAAGAACCACTTACTAAGTGGTTAGTTGTCTTCACATAATTCAGAACATTTAAGTTTAATTTGTTGTATTCACGCTCCGATTTCTGGAAGTACGTTATGGGCAATTGTGGGTGGGGTACGACATGAACAAATGAAACGGGAAGGGGATGATAGTTTTCCATTGATGTGAAGAAAGCAAAGGTTGGAAGAGGATTGACAAGAAGGATGAAGAGCAATTGGACTTGAGTGAGGAATAGAACTAGTACTATGGGAGGGAAGGAGGGAAAATTTAATTTTGAAAATTTGCCAATTACCATGTTATCGCGGCTGTAGGGAATAGATTTCAAGCGTTAAGCCCCTAGCTTGAACCCCAATGTGATCATACACTAAAGTATGGTGGCGTCCAAAAGGGAAGAAGATAGAGCAAAAGAGTCGCCAACAAGTTTTAGGAACTTGTAAACCGTTCACAGGATGAAGGTTACACCCCTTTAACGATCCAAGAGATCGTCAACTCCATAAAGTCTAGAACCAAATAAGGGTTCAGGGATGAAGGTACAAATCCAACCTAAAAGAGATTGAATCTGCCCTAATAATAGGCCTTATTCTGATCGTATTCATGTGCGCTTTTTAATTAACATACAATCAATAGGATTAACCCTAAACCTGTTTATCTATGTTGGTTGAATATAATGCACAAATAAACCTATTATTGGCGATCACTTGAATTATAATCAAATTAACCCTAAACAAGATTATTAATTATCTTATTAAGCGTGATTACAAGTACAAATTCCCTTTAAACATGCATAAAAGGCGTGATCAAGCAATAACAATATAATCAAGCAACATAATAATAATAAATATAATGACAATAAAATTATAACCATAATCATAACAATAATAAACATAAATAAAATAACCATCATCAAAATAATAATAATATTCATATTCATCATAAATTATAACAATTATGATCATAATCATGTTCATGTTAATATTAAAGCATAATAAAAATAGCAAGATCCTAGGCATGATACTAACAAGATTAATAACAAACCCTAGCATGTCACTAAGCCATAAAAATCAAATCTTCAACCCTAACATGATACTAACAATCATAAATATTAGGAAGAACATAGGAAGCATCGCAGGAATCATAATAAGCATATTTGATATTATAACCTTTTCTCTAAACATGATACTAGGAATATCATAATAACAATATAAACAGGATTTCTACATCATAATATCAATTAAAACCATTAAAGCACTTACTTTGATGCTTCGTACCTCTTTTTAATTACAAAATACACACGTTAGTAACTTCAAGGAAAATAATAATCAAACAATTAAATTAAATAATCGAAATAGAGATTTGGGACCAAATCCTCAGAAATTAAACCTTTCACGTCTAGGGCGAAGGCAACTTCGAATATGGCTAGGTGTTTCTAGATCTTGTGAATGCGGAATTTTGTATGTAAAAGCGATGTTTAGAAAAAAAAAGAAAGAAATGGTGAATGATTAGAG
Organism: Chenopodium quinoa; assembly: GCF_001683475.1. NCBI lineage: Eukaryota > Viridiplantae > Streptophyta > Magnoliopsida > Caryophyllales > Amaranthaceae > Chenopodium > Chenopodium quinoa. The sequence goes on from NW_018745024.1 coordinate 3,696,707, forward strand.
AGAATTAGAGAGAATAAGAGATAATTGAAAACTGATTGTAGGTGAATTCGTGAGAATTGGTGAAAATTGGTGAATGAAAACGGAGTTTTTAATACGCTATTTATAGAGAAAATCAGCCAAAAAGATAAATTAACAAAACAGAGTCTGACGCAAAAAAAACAGAGCTGGCGCAAACCCTGGCTAACTGGCGCCAGGTACCAACACTAGCGCCAGGCATGGTTCCAGCCGCCAATGCCTGGAGTCAGGCGCCAAGCCTGTTTTTAACGTGTTTTCGAAAATCAGCTAAGTTTGCCGTACTAGAGGATAAAATCGTATCTTTTCCTCGAAAATGCCTTTTGATTTTAATTAAAACTCTGAAAAGTCAACAAAAGTCAATTTATCAATGTTAATTGAATTAGGAATGAAAAGAACCTTCTAGAAGAATCTAGAAGACTAAAACCATTCCTAATTGCATTAGGAATGATAAATCATATTAGGCCCTCCCCTAGATCATTGGGCCGTATATAAGGCTCAAACCGAGCCCAGTTTGGTAAATTGGCCATAACTTCCTCAATATTCATCGGAATTGGGCTTATAATATATCGTTGGAAAGGTCTTTGCAAGCCCCATCCAACTACACTATTATTGGACCCATATCATGGACCAACCAAACTGGATTGACTGTTTTCTTAAAATAAGTTTTCAAAAACAGAGAGAAGAGAAAAGAAAATTAAAACTTTTCGCAACACTAGACTTTCCACACTTTCGCTTCATTCGATTATGATTCGACGTGAAAGGTACTCATCACCGGGTTTGGTTTTGGGGAGACACAAGTGGGTGTCTACAGCGGTAATCCTACTACAGTAGGTGTACTAATAAACGTCATAGGTGCAGCACTAGGCCACAGTGCTGTCTTGTCAAAAGAAGCACAAAATCGAAAAAATGGTATATATATGTACCGTTTACGAACTACCTTCTATTTCATCTGGTGGTACATTTTGGAAAAGTCACATGTACCATTTATATAGAAAATGTTCGGTGTTACTTACCCTTTTACCAATTAGTGTAACAAGTACAAATTAATATGCAATAGGCACCACTACTAATTTTAGTAGTACAGTAATAAGGGTTTTTGTTCCAGGTGGTACAGATAACCTTATGTAATTGCCAAAAATAAAAAAAAAAACTATGTATAAAACTGATATAAATTAAGTAGAAACAAGCATTTGTTAAAATAAAAACACACACACAACCATAGGAAACCATGATGATTACAATGTCAAAGGTAAAAGCAAAAATTAAACAAACACTATAGCATTGATTAAACTAGTTAAATGTTAAAATAGGAAAACAAACTAACCCCCCAAAACTAAACAAACGCTAAAGCATTGATTAAACTAGTAATAGGAAAACAAACTAACCCCTAATTAACTGCAAATCAAATCTAGGACAATTTAATAAAAAGAGACAACCTTTTCTTGATATTTAAAATACAAAATGGACAAAATGTAATTGGCATAGATTAATTACCCCCCCATCAGTTGAGTTTTTCAATTGTTGAAGTTGAGTGCCCATAATCACCAGTTTGCTGGCCGGAAACCTCTGGAGACCAACGATCACGGACATGGTACGCAGCGTAGGGAACGGTGTCCTTGGGGCTGTCAGGACTCCTCTGCCTTCTCTGTCTCCCCCTGCGCCTGGTTGATAAATCACATTTATATAGAATTTATAGGCACAATTATGCTAGTTTTATAGTTGTTTTTAGTCTTTTATCACTTTTTAGGCCGCAATTGCATAAGTTTTCCTTTTTGTGCTCCATTACGCTTCGTTTGTGTTTTTATTAATGTTTCAGCTAGTTTCTATAACTATTTGGACGCTTTCGAAGTGGTTTTGGAAGAATCGGTTAATGAAAGGATGAAAAGTCGATGAATTTAGTTTATTAATCGAAGATCTCATGTTCGTGGATGTTAACTCTGAGGAATTTATGCATGATAAATGAAAATAGCATCCACAATGATCGTTACGCACTTTTCGGAATTGAATTTGAGTTAGAAACGAAGTTAAACAATGTTTTACAAAGTGGTAAAACTGACCTTTGTCCAATCTTTTGATCATAACTTGAGTTCTACAGATCGGATTGATGCGATTCAAACTGCGTTGGAAACTAGACTTGAAGAGATTTCCAGTAATAGGTCACACGCCTTGAGACTCCTTCTAGAACAGGAGTTATAGCCCTTGAAAGACGACCCTGCGAACCAGTGGACCACCAGCGCCCGAAGCTCGGCACTCCCAAGCCACGAGCAGCTACTGGTCTGGCCGATGGATACCTAGCGGCCGCTGGTTTCCGCGCCCAGCAGCAGCAGGTCATCTCCGACTCTCCGAGCCTTGTTTTCCATCATCGCAACAATCCTTGATCGACTACGACTCCTTTAATTGTACATTAGTTATTTTAATTTCGTATCTTTTATTTATTTATTTATCTATCTTTAGATTAGTTTTAGGATAATATAAATACTCCAAGGGATATTATTTTTCCCTTATGCTTTTTTTATGCTTTTATATCTTTTATTATTTTTACGTTCTTTTGAGTTTTCTCTTGAACCCTAGTTTCTCATGGCATCTCCATGGATTCTTCCATGGATGATTCTTGGGTTTATTATTTCAATTCATTGAGGTATTTATTTATATCTCTTATTTTTAATTATGTTTAATTCCTTAGATCTAGTTTTAATTATTTCTTCCATGTTTGAGTAGTTTATTTCTAGGGTTTGGGAATCCATGTTTATATTATGAATCTTGATTGATAATTTTAATATTTTGATTATTGATTTCTCTAATTGATAGTGTTTTATTGTTAATCTTGCAACCTGATCAATTGTTTGATTAATTTTTTTTAATAAGAGTTTGAATCGAAAGATCTTACTTTTAGAGGCTTACCTACAATTAGCAATTCTGATTATGTTAGCGATCGAACTACATATGTTGAATTGAGAGTATTAAGACCGGACCGTAGGCTTAGCAATTGCTCTAGATAATTGATTGATTGAATTGTTATTGATATTTGATAGATTTAGAACTATAAGCATTGTGAACCACAACCCTAGGTCTTTTTATCAATTGTTTTATTCCTATTTTAATTTAGACTACTTCCCTATCCCAATTTCATGACATAGTTTAGTTTCTCCAATTTCTTAGAGGTTAGATTGAATACCATCTCCCTGTGGATTCGACCCTACTTACCCTACTACATTGTTAGTTGGTTTTGTTAGGAATTTATTTTTGACAGGTGTACGACAACCTATCAAATTTTGGCGCCGTTGCCGGGGAGACGGCTTAATTTTATTTAGCTTCTAATTTGGTGAGACTAATCTGTATATATATTTTTTTTTCTTATTTTTATTGTGTATATACTTACTATTTGTTTTACTCTTATTGTGTTTTCATGGAGTGGTATGATTATAATTCGTATGGGATGAATGATCTTAATAATCAAGGGCAATATGATTATAATTTCGGGTATTGTAATGCTAATATTTCTATGTTTGATACATCATATGATTATCAAAATTCACATAATAATTGCATGAATTCCTGTGAAATTTCTTATTACCCTAGTGAGTCTTATATGCCTGATTTTAATTCCTCTTACCAACCTCAAGTGGATAATTATACTCAACCCAATTTATCGGAGTGTAGGGAACTTTTTAATATGATGAATGATTTTATTGTTTATCAGCATGAAGAGCTTAATGAATTGATGCATGATTGTCAACGTATTTCAAAATCTATTGAATTACTTGCTGTGCAACAATATACTAACCAACAGGTAATACATGATGATAATGATATTGGTTTTGAGAATTGTATTTCAGTGGAGGAAAGCATTAATTTGACTCATGATATTTACTCCCCGTCAAATGAAAGTATAATAGAGGAGAATAATCTTTCATCTCTTTATGATTCTGATGGTGAAAATTATTGGAATGAAGATATAGAGGTAGTGGAAAAGGAAGAACAACCAATTATTGTTAAGTCTTTGGTTGATAAACCATTGGTTTTGGATATTTTGGTAGTTGAAGATTTTACTGACAAGTTTACTCATGAGGGTGAAGTTGAAGGTAAATGCATTGATGTTGAGCTTAACCGACTAACCCTTTATATCCCGTTTTCCCAGAGGTTTAATCTAGTTCCTTCATTCACTATGTTGAATCATCCTTACTTTCTTAAAATGTCCCCATGCCATGATACATTTGGCCATGTAGACCTTGATGTTTATTCAAAAAGGTTTACATTGCCTAAGGAGCAAGCAAAGGTAAGTTGTATATACTCTCCTTTTTCTTATTATTTTAACTTTTTTTCTTTCGATTATTTTTCTTTTATTTTTTCTAACCCCCTGTATTTCAAGTTTTGTGTGCTTGTAGTCAAGCCATATGTGGTGTTCAATGATATGTTTGCAGGGGCGTATGATAAGTTACTCAAGGCATTGGATTCTTCCGATTGACGAATTGAGTAAGGTCGTGCGGGACCTTAAAAACCAGCGCTAATTGGGAGGCAACCCAATTTTCTTTTTGTTTTTTTTTCTACTTCCTATTTTCATTTCATTTTTTTCGTTATTTAAATAATAATGCAAATGTGTGTTCTAGTGATGACGTCTTTTTCTAGGTACAAACATAGCTAAGTTTCTTGGCTATGTCGGCTACCCAATTACAACTACCAATTGTGGTGGAGGTGTCTATACATTTGACGCTCCCTTCGCTTACCCACCCCTTTATGCCTCTCCCTTATTTATGCTTTAGTTCCTCTTTGTTCACATTGAGGACAATGTGATGTTTAGCTTGGGGGAGGATGATTGCCATCATTACTCTATGCATGTTAGTTGTGTTTAGTTTATTTTTATTGCTTTTTAGGTGTTGTATGGTTTGTACCATTCATTAGGAGTGGGAGTTTACATACAACGAAAAACAATGTATTGCTTTCTTAGTGTTTTAAGTTGTTTTTAGTTATTTTTGCTAGTGTATACTTGTGTCTATCTTTTATATTTTTACTTCGAACCGTGTGCAGATTTGATTTGACTCTCTTGAGCTTCTTTTGATCTTAGTTATAATTCTAAAATTCAGTCGGTTTGTGCTATACATTGCTAACTACTTGAAATTATGTGAATCAATTGAATGGTTTGTGGAAAGATTGGTTGTCCCATATCAAGTATAGCTAGCCAATTCTCTTGCTAGGTCACCTTACTTTGTGTTTGTGTGATTGATGCAATTTGTTATTTCAATGACTTTGGCTTGAGATTTATTAGTAATTTGATTATGATTCACGCATGCCGCACATGATAAAGGCCATGTTCTTTAGGTAACCTTCGGATGATATTTAGATACATTTGTTCCCTTTTCTCACCCATATTGTTGCCTTGTCCATTTATTGATATATAGCTACATTACAAGCCACTTTAGCCCCATTGGTTACTATTCCCAAGTCTAGCTAGCTTGGGGAGCTTATTGATGTGGTGTTGTTGTTTGAATGTCAAGCTTTAATTTATGCAAAATATGGTGGAATATATATTAAAAAAAATTGTTTCTATAGTTGAGAAGTGTTACTTGAAAAAAGAAGGAATAAAAATAAAAATCTTGTTATGTGTACTTCATTGAAAAAGGCGAAGAAATGAAAGAAAAAGGAAAAGAAAAAGGAAAAAGAAAGAAAAAATTATTCATGATGATGTATAGTTGATTTCAATCTTGGTTTTTTATTATGTTTGGAGAAAGTTGGTGATGTCAATTGGAGTTGGATCATTATTTGATCGCGTTTATGTTTTTGCTCCCCAAGTTGGCTCTTTACTCACATTTTCCTAAATATTATACTACCCCTTTACCTTTGCCCCATTACAAGCTTGTAAAGTCCTTTTGATCGGCATGTGTATTTTGTGATTGAGTGAAAGTTATATATTGCTATCGTCAAGTTACCCTTTGTTGCATCAAATATTTATATTCTACAAGGTGTGCGGCGAAGACTATCTTGATTGGGAAATCGTTTATGGCCAAGTTTGGTTTCAATTGTGGATCATGATAATAAGTGGTTCTATTTGTATCCAAGCTAGATTTTGGTCTTAATAACTTTGGTTTGATTGTTTGCTCGAGAGTCAGGTCGGTCTTATTCTGGTTCCCTGGAAGTCTTATTTGTCTTGTTTCTCCGTCTTGAGTCTAGTGTTTCTTGGGGACAAGCAACGATTTAGCTTGGGGGAATTTGATAAATCACATTTATATAGAGTTTATAGGCACAATTATGCTAGTTTTATAGTTGTTTTTTAGTCTTTTATCACTTTTTAGGCCGCAACTGCATAATTTGTCCTTTTTGTGCTATATTACGCTTCGTTTGTGTTTTTCTGAATGTTTCAGCTAGTTTCTATAACTATTTGGACGCTTTCGAAGTGGTTTTGGAAGAATCGGTCAATGAAAGGATGAAAAGTCGATGAACTGAGTTTATTAATCGAAGATCTCATGTTCATGGATGTTAACTCTGAGGAATTTATGCATGATAAATGAAAATAGCATCCATAATGATCGTTACGCACTTTTCGGAATTGAATTTGAGTTAGAAACGATGTTAAACGATGTTTTACAAAGTGGTAAAATTGACCTTTGTCCACTCTTTTGATCATAACTTGAGTTCTACAGATCGGATTGATGCGATTCAAACTGCGTTGGAAACTGGCCTTGAAGAGATTTCCAGTGACAGGTCACACGCCCTGAGACTCCTTCTAGAACAGGAGTTATAGCCCTTGAAATACGACCCTGCGAACCAGTGGACCACCAGCGCCCGAAGCTCGGCACTCCCAAGCCACGAGCAGCTATTGGTCTGGCCGATGGATACCCAGCGGCCGCTGGTTTCTGCGCCCAGCAGAAGCAGGTCATCTCCGACTCTCCGAGCCTTGTTTTCCATCATCGCAACAATCCTTGATCGACTACGACTCCTTTAATTGTACATTTGTTATTTTAGTTTCTTATCTTTTATTTATTTATTTATCTTTAGATTAGTTTTAGGATAATATAAATACTCCAAGGGATATTATTTTTCCCTTATGCTTTTTTTTATGCTTTTATATCTTTTATTATTTTTACGTTCTTTTGAGTTTTCTCTTGAACCCTAGTTTCTCATGGCATCTCCATGGATTCTTCCATGGATGATTCTTGGATTTATTATTTCAATTCATTGAGGTATTTTATTTATATCTCTTATTTTTAATTATGTTTAATTCCTTAGATCTAGTTTTAATTATTTCTTCCATGTTTGAGTAGTTTATTTCTAGGGTTTGGGAATCCATGTTTATATTATGAATCTTGATTGATAAATTTAATATTTTGATTATTGATTTCTCTAATTGATAGTGTTTTATTGTTAATCTTGCAACCTGATCAATTGTTTGATTAATTTTTGTTAATAAGAGTTTGAATCGAAAGATCTTACTATTAGAGGCTTACCTACAATTAGCAATTCTGATTATGTTAGCGACCGAACTACATATGTTGAATTGAGAGCGTTAAGACCCGACCGTAGGCTTAGCAATTGGAAAATCAACCTCAATATTACTGGGACCTAGATTTATTATGTTGTGATTAAATAGTGAACTGGTGGTGGACAAGGAGCAAGGTGGATGAGATCCATGAAGGTTCAAGTGGGAGTTTTTTGCTTTATTAGTTTCTTAGGATTAGGGGCCATGCTATGTCTTGTTTATGCATTCAGTTTATTATGCATGTTAGATTTTATTGATGTTTTGTGATGATGCGCTAGAGTTCACTATTTAATCACAACATAATAAATCTAGGTCCCAGTAATATTGAGGTTGCTTTTCCTATTGAAAACCCGAAGAAAACCTTCGATATTTATGACAGGCCATGCCTCAGCTAGGTGTCATAATATATCTTAGGGGAGTGGGGGTAAATCACGTTTTACACTTTTAATTGGTTATACTCAACAAGGTTACCTAAAGAGTTTAGAACCTTGAAGCTAAGGGTAATAATTAAACATATGATGGGTAATTATTCAACCAAGAATTACAAAGAGTTGTAATCAGTAAAGAGTTTACTCACCTTGAAAATGCAATACTTGATGGTAGGGCCTCAGTCCGGTCAATTATTGCACAAATAAAGGATCTTGAAATCATTTTATTCAATAGGGATCAATTAAAATTGAATAAATGCTTTAAAGTTGCCAATTCAATTCGCTTATGGCACTTTAAATTTTTTATTAAACATAATTGAATTTTAGCTCTGTTAACTTCTCCTCCTTCAACTTAAGGTATTCTAGCTCTGTGTATTTGGGTTGATCTGTTTCGGCTTGTTCCATTGGCTGCTTACCTTTGTTGGGTTTCACCATTTTTGGTATTAAACAAATAAAAAAATATGGAAGATCTCAAATTGATATTTGTGGGATTTGAGAAGAACAACGACGAAGAAAACAGTCGTTAAATGAGAAAGAAATTGGAGACAGGTACATATAATGGGAGGGAAGTTCAATAATTAGTGGGAGGAGGAAGTTATTTTAAATTAATCATGGGATGACGTCACACGTAAACCTTCAACTCCCTCTTTGAGTCTCCCTCTTTATTCGCGCTAATTTAAGTATCATAAATAAAGTACCGTTCAATGTACCAACCTTCGAGGTGGCACATACATTAGTAAATAATGTACCATTTCACATTCATATGTTTTTATTTTACTTCGTTAGTAAATAATGTGAGTAAAATACATGTAATTAACGTGTTAAATTTTACTTCGATAATTGATTGAAAATACATGATAATAAGGTCCGTTAATAGGGATAGCAAACGGAAAAAATCGGTGGATAAGTCATGATCTAATAAGTAACTTACTTCTTATATAATTGACACATTTCATAAAAGACTACTTGAGAAAGACTTTTAATTTCATTACATCAAATAGAGTACTTGCTTCTTATATAGTTGACACCTTTCATAACATTAATTTCTAATCCTAGCTAAGTACATCAGTTGCGTTACCATACTAGCCACATTACTTGAATTATGATTTGAAATACAATAACAATAACACTGCAATTAATAAAATTGTAATCCCAATCTTGACGATGTTTATGTTTTGTTGCTCCAACTCCTCGACCCTACGAACTACGCCACCGATGTTGTTCGGTGGTCCGTCCTTGACAAGGTCGGAATCCACTGCCCATTCCCAGTAACCGCAGTGGCGACATTTATAGTAAGGCCTTTTCGGATTCACTTCGGACATCGAGATGCAGAATTCGATGAGGGTAGCATCTTCCCAATTGCAGTTGCAATTTTTTGCGAAAATCCATGAGATGTCAGCAGATGCACACGGTCGACGAATTACCCGACTCCCCGAAGAGGTTGATGACATGGTTGACATAGTTTGTGGAGTACAAGTTTCTCAAGTAAGATGGTGAATGGACAAAACTAGAACAGTAGAGTCAAGTGAATAAGGGATTTATCAATGGTGATGGGTAGAAGGAAGAAGTATATATAGGGGTAAATGATTAAAACACAGAGCGGGAATGTTGTTATTCTTTCGCGCCTGATTTTTACTTGGACCCTTAATTTTTAACGAGCTGAATTTTGACTGTTTATGTTCACTACAAATATGAACTTAAAATGTCTCACTACAATTATGAACTTCAAATGTCTCACTAGTATACTATATCATGTTAAATGGTACAATATGTAATAGTAAGAGTACCACTGTGAAAGTCCCTTTGGTTAGAGTCATTAAGATTAAGGTGCAAAGAACGTGTTTAGGGATTTATTAAGTGCCCTAATTGTCCCTAAACTTATTATTATGAATAAGGTTGTAAATTAAAACACTAAAAATTGGATTCCAATTATCGATAACCACTGAGTCAATAGTAACTGATTATCTATCTAAACAAGGGTGTATGGAAGTGTATCTTTTGTTACAAACTAACTGAATACAGGAATAAACTAATGAGTCCAATAATATGCTATATCTATTTAAAGTACACGTAGCCCCGTCATAAATCACGTCACCATTGACTAGTAAGGCCATTATATCGACTTTATAAGTCTCCAAACAATACAAATTATAAAGTTTCAATTGAATTTCATATATTTTTTCACAATTAGTCACTACCCGTATGGCAAGGAATTATTACTATTTGCAATTAGGTGGTACCTTTAGTCATATTATTTATACCTTAAACAAATAAGTGGTACAGTAATGCCTCAAGTGGTACCCTAGACATGTGTGCTTTTTAGCGGTACCCTAATAAAATTGCGTTGTGCTATACCTTTTGTAATGGTACAAAATGTAGCAGTAAGAGTACCACTGTGATAGTCCCTTTAGATAGGGTCATTAAGATTAAGGTGCAAAGAACATGTTTAGGGTTTTATTAAGTGCCCTAATTGTCCCTAAACTTATTATTATGAATAAGGTTGTAAATTAAAACACTAAAAATTGGATTCCAATTAACGATGACCACTGAGTCAATAGTAACTGATTATCTATCTAAGCTAGGGTATATGGAAGTGTATCTTTTGTTACAAACTAACTGAATACAGGAATAAGCTAATGAATCCAATAGTATGTGTTTGTATTTAAATTACACGTAACCCCGTCCTAAATCACGTCACCATTGACTAGTAAGGCCATTATATCGACTTTATAAGCTTCCAAACAATACAATTTATAAAGGTTCAATTGAATTTCATATATTTTTTCACAATTAGTCACTACCCTTATGGCAAGGAATTATTACTATTTGCAATTAGGTGGTACCTTTAGTCATATTATTTATACCTTAAACAAATAAGTGGTACAGTAATGCCTCAAGTGGTACCCTAGACATATGTGCTTTTTAGTGGTACCCTAATAAAATTGCGTTATGCTATACCTTTTGTAATTGTACAAAATGTAGCATTAAGAGTACCACTGTGATAGTCCCTTTGGTTAGGGTCATTAAGATTAAGGTGCAAAGAACATGTTTACGGTTTTATTAAGTGCCCTAATTGTCCCTAAACTTATTTTTATGAATAAGGTTGTAAATTAAAACACTAAAAATTGGATTCCAATTAACGATGACCACTGAGTCACTAGTAACTGATTATTTATCTAAGCTAGGGTATATGGAAGTGTATCTTTTGTTACAAACTAACTGAATACAGGAATAAGCTAATGAATCCAATAGTATGTGTTTGTATTTAAAGTACACGTAACCCCGTCCTAAATCACGTCACCATTGACTAGTAAGGCCATTATATCGACTTTATGAGTCTCCAAACAAGACAATTTATAAAGTTTTAATTGAATTTCATATATTTTTTCACAACTAGTCACTACCCGTATGGCAAGAAATTATTACTATTTGCAATTAGGTGGTACCTTTAGTCATATTATTTATACCTTAAACAAATAAGTGGTACAATAATGCCTTAAGTGGTACCCTAGACATGTTTGCTTTTTAGTGGTACCCTAATAAAATTGCGTTTTGCCTGGATTTACCGTGGCCTAATCACCATTGAATTGTATGCATTTATTTTTTACCCAACCCATCGTAGGTGGGAGGGAGGGAGGTTCAGCTATCAGCACTAGGGGGCAGAACTGTCTTGTCATAACAAACACAACTACCCACTATTGGTATAATATATGTACGCAAATGTACCATGTGACACAATTTATAGACCAAAGGGTTTTTAAAGTACCACTGCAAAATTATGTATCAAATCTACTACAAATACTTCAACCCTTTGACTTTGACATTAAAATTACGGCAGTAAGGGGAGTTATTTTTTGCAGTTATTATCCAACTAACTACTTCATAATTACACTACTGCAAAAAATGAACCATTATATTCTTTATCTATACTATTGGCACATTTAATCTTCCAGTAGGAATTATATAAATTGTTTAATTTCACAAAGTAGTTAGGGGGTAATTTAATGAGGCTTTTGTACTATAAAACGTTGGCAGAGGACTATCTACTTCTAAGTCAATCCATACAATAGAAAAGTTTGAAGTAACACATCGTAATAAGTTTGAAGTAATAAGTGGTACATACTATACTACTATTTCAAAAATATTTTTATTAAGAACACTTAAACGTAACACATCGTAATAAGTTTGAAGTAATAAGTGGTACATACTATACTACTATGTGAAGCTAAGACATGACATACCCGCAAAACCGCATCCAAAACCATTCCCTCTGGCCTGGTTGATATGTACAAGAAAGTAGCAGTAAGTGCCCTTGGCCTCCAAAACGCCAAACTCCCCCTGGGTTGTTGTCTGGACCAGCTATCTCCACTTCATAGTCACTTGGGAGATCACCCAACAACTCGTTCTTTGCATAGTGATTGGCTCCACGTGCTTCCAATAAAATAAATAAAATGGGGTTATAATGCTGATGCAGGGTTGTGAAGTTACAAACAAACGAGGGCCTTGTGCATCCTCTGGCATTCCAACACAAAGCGAACGACCCAAATAGTATGGTGGTCTTGTGGCTACGGCCTGATGCCAGATACTCTCCGGTGTAACTAACACGGTGGTATCTCTTTCTGATAGGAAGAATTTGGTGGAGCTTGGGCTTAATCGTGCAACCCGATATATTAAGCCTAATCTGGGTATGTCCATCGACAACCTTCAATACATGGAGCGTATCCGTGTATGACCCAACAAAGATATTACGCCACATCATAGGGAAGGCATATATGGGTACCTCGAATATGTTTAGAATGAGATCCAAATCAATTGCTTCAGCCAATTCGGAGGGTAACGTGCGCATCGAAGAATAGGAATAGAAGGCTTGGAGCAGCCAAAATATCATGACAACTACTCCCTCATTGTAGCAGCCCACTAAATCCTCTAAAAAGGGTAAATGTCCGAGAACAGGGCTGCCGTCCTCGAGAACCATGTATTGAGTTGGGGAGCACATTCCTTGTAGAAGACGTGCTCTCAAGTTTTGGATAGGGTGGAAAGAACCACTTACTAAGTGGTTAGTTGTCTTCACATAATTCACAACATTTAAGTCTAATTCGTTGTATTCACGCTCCGATTTCTGGAAGTACATTATGGGCAATTGTGGGTGGGGTACGACATGAACAAATGAAATGGGAAGGGGATGATAGTTTTCCATTGATGTGAAGAAAGCAAAGGTTGGAAGAGGATTGACAAGAAAGATGAAGAGAAATTGGACTTGAGTGAGGAATAGAACTAGTACTATGGGAGGGAAGGAGGGAAATTTTAATTTTGAAAATTTTCCAATTACCATGTTAGCACGGTTGTAGGGAATAGATTTCAAGCGTTAAACCCCTAGCTTGAACCCCACTGTGATCATACAGTAAAGTACGGTGGCGTCCAAAAGGGAAGAAGATAGAGCAAAAGAGTCGCCAACAAGTTTTAGGAACTTGTAAACCGTTCATAGGATGAAGGTTACACCCGTTTAACGATCCAAGAGATTGTCAACTCCATAAGGTCTAGAAGCAAATAAGGGTTCGGGGATGAAGGTACAAATCCAACCTAAAAGAGATTGAATCTGCCCTAATAATAGGCCTCTACTTTATTCTGATCGTATTCATGTGTGCTTTTTAATTAACATACAATCAATAGGATTAAACCTAAACCTGTTTATCTATGTTGGTTGAATATAATGCACAAATAAACCTATTATTGGCGATCACTTGAATTATAATCAAATTAACCCTAAACAAGATTATTAATTATCTTATTAAGCGTGATTACAAGTACAAATTCCCTTTAAACATGCATAAAAGGCGTGATCAAGCAATAACAATATAATCAAGCAACATAATAATAATAAATATAATGACAATAAAATTATAACCATAATCATAACAATAATAAACATAAATAAAATAACCATCATCAAAATAATAATAATATTCATATTCATCATAAATTATAACAATTATGATCATAATCATGTTCATGTTAATATTAAAGCATAATAAAAATAGCAAGATCCTAGGCATGATATTAACAAGATTAATAACAAACCCTAGCATGTCACTAAGCTATAAAAATCAAATCTTCAACCCTAACATGATACTAACAATCATAAATATTAGGAAGAACATAGGAAGCATCGCAGGAATCATAATAAGCATATTTGATATTATAACCTTTTCTCTAAACATGATACTAGGAATATCATAATAACAATATAAACAGGATTTCTACATCATAATATCAATTAAAACCATTAAAGCACTTACTTTGATGCTTCGTACCTCTTTTTAATTACAAAACACACACGTTAGTAACTTCAAGGAAAATAATAATCAAACAATTAAATTAAATAATCGAAATAGAGATTTGGGACCAAATCCTCAGAAATTAAACCTTTCACGTCTAGGGCGAAGGCAACTTCGAATATGGCTAGGTGTTTCTAGATCTTGTGAATGCGGAATTTTGTATGTAAAAGCGATGTTTAGAAAAAAAAAGAAAGAAATGGTGAATGATTAGAGAGAATTAGAGAGAATAAGAGATAATTGAAAACTGATTGTAGGTGAATTCGTGAGAATTGGTGAAAATTGGTGAATGAAAACGGAGTTTTTAATACGCTATTTATAGAGAAAATCCGCCAAAAAGATAAATTAACAAAACAGAGTCTGACGCAAAAAAAAACAGAGCTGGCGCAAACCCTGGCTAACTGGCGCCAGGTACCAACACTAGCGCCAGGCGCCAGGCCTGGTTCCAGCCGCCAATGCCTGGAGTCAGGCGCCAAGCCTATTTTTAACGTGTTTTCGAAAACCGGGCCCAGTTTGGTAAATTGGCCATAACTTCCTCAGTATTCATCGGAATTGGGCTTATAATATATCGTTGGAAAGGTCTTTGCAAGACCCATCCAACTACACTATTATTGGACCCATATCATGGACCAACCAAACTGGATTGACTATTTTCTTAAAATAAGTTTTCAAAAACAGAGAGAAGAGAAAAGAAAATTAAAACTTTCCGCAACACTAGACTTTCCATACTTTCGCTTCATTCGATTATGATTCGACGTGAAAGGTACTCATCACCGGGTTTGGTTTTTGGAGACACAAGTGGGTGTCTACAGAAGCCCCCACTTTGACTGAGTTTGGAGAAACGCGAGTTTCGAAAACGAAAGTCAAAGTATCGATAGGGACGGAGAATGATTCAGAACGTTCTGCGATCCTAAATCAATCTTGCAACGCCGTTACCTGAAAAACTAGCGTTAGTTTAAACAGATAAAAGAGTTAAGAAACGCGCATCTTGCACCGTCGAGCACACGTCTCTGAAAGTAACCGATCTGTTTTGATGACCTCCTGCAAGCTAGAGAATGCCATCCCGCTTGAAAACCGCTACGCCTGTAACTGCTTCCAATTTGGAATACTGCTTTGCCTGAAACGATCCTCCTCCGCTTTGATAATATTCCACATCCAAGGGAATACTATCGAAGATTGCTTCTCTTGACACAATCTTCAATTGTTTGTGACAACTCTCCACAATCTAGGGAACGCCACCTTGATGTTTCGATGTTCACTCGTCTCTGAACAAAGAGCTTCTTTTGATATGTTCGAATTTCCGCTGTGATAGTCTTTGAAAAGATCACTGCTTTTTAATCCTTAATGCTGCTATGCCAGTACGTCGGCGCTTTGCTGCTTGTGAACCAGCATGTCGGCAATCCTCTTTTATTTGGGAATAGTTGCCAACACAACTCTTGTATGATGTATGACAATCCGATTTAGGGAAATTTGTCAATGCCACGTAACAATCCATCCTTGGAAATGTTGCCACGATGAAGCGACAATCCGTATCTCGGAAAAATTTGCCAAAATCCAATTTTTGGAAAAGTTGCCAATGCTTCGTAACAATCTTTCATAAGAACTTTGCTACGATCGACAATCCACATCTTGGAATATAACTCTTGAAAGCAATCCACCTTGGAAATTTGCCAACGCTATGCGACAATCCTCTTGGGAAAATATTGCCACTATTGACAATCCGCGTCTTGGAACATTTGCAAAAAAAAGTCGACCGACAATCCACTTCGGGAAAATTTGCCACTTAATGAAATGAATGACAATCCACGTTGAGGAACTTTTGCCGATATTTATGATGAATAGAAACCTACAACAATCCTTTGGGAAATTTTGCCATAGGGAACTGGGTGTATGACAATCCAATATCGGAAAACTTGCCAGCGATCTATGAATGTATGACAATCCGAACTTGGAAAAACTTGCCAAACAAAGAAGGAGCACGACAATCCACACTTGGAAACTTTGCCAGGGATGACAATCCAATCTTGGAAAAATTGTCATTGAAGAAGATGCACGACAATCCATTTTTAGAAAACTTTGTCGTTTAATATGAATGCGCGACAATCCATATTTGGAAATATTGTCGTTTAAGTGCTTGCTTTTGAACTGATTGTAATGAGCCAGTGTTTTAGGCGCTTATGCTAAGTGAGACGATTTTTTGTCAGGTCAATCACTTACTACGATTGTAATCAAGCTGACTACTAATCATGTCAAATTGCTTATAGGGGCTAACTGGCGTACTAAGGAACCCGAAATTGCTGCATGAGGTAGAAATCACCTTTCTGAGAGGCTTCGAGCTCTGACGCTGCTTAAATATCTATGGCGTCAAGAATTGGCGTAGGGTCTTCCCTATTCTGCTGCACCTGTATTTATTTTGACTATAGAACTTTGCCAATCTCTTTAATTATCTTAGGGTTGACCTAAGGTTTAGCATTGCTTGACTCATTGACTTGACACAACTCAAGGTATAAACTTGACTCGATATGATTGACTCGAGGTTGACTCGACTCAAAGAGTTTGACACATGTGTTAGACTCAAATCAAAGTGATATGACACGACATGACTCGTGTGTGCATTGTAATGTGATCTTGCAACTCGAAAAATGCAAAAAAAGCAAAAAAATTCCGTCATTTTGTGGAGGGTACCGACTTTCTCACGAAAAAGAAAGACGCAAAAAAGAATCAAAGTGTTTGAAGGTGTATGTTGAATGAGCTTAGTCAAATGTCATTTGATACTATCTCTCAAGGTGCAAGGATTAATCCATCCTAGGCTATCTCGATTGTTGACTCAATGAAAGTATTAGGGTAACTTAGGCACGGAGGCTATGCACTTCATACTTCGTGATGCAATGACAATTATGAGTGTTGAGTGATGTTGATATGACAAGGCATGCTTCAGCGTTGATCCATGACAAAGGGTTCCTAAGGGAAGTATATTTGGTCATGTATCTGTGCAGTGTGTGAAATTGTCACTAAAGCTAGGCCCCGTGTGTGGAAAGAATATTATTGAAAAGAGTCAAATGGTGGTGACTCTTAGGCTAGGTAAGCTAATGATATAGGGATCAAGCCCCCAATTCTAGCTCTAATTGAAAAGGGATGAGCATAGGGAATCCTTGATATGATCATGGTGCAGGTGTGTGAATGTGAATATGAATGCATGTTTATTACGGCCGCACCTCGATGTGAGGTTGCCTACGTATCCGTTAGGAATTAGGCCGAACGTAGCTCTAGCCAAAACTCGCACAAGTGTGTATACCTCAAAAAGGTCTTTTTAAGGTTGTAACGTGGTTAGGCTAAAGGTTATAGAAGAAGGGGATAAAGGCTCAAGACCCTAGACAAGCCCCCAAGGTGTGCAACCTTGCTTTTGAAATATTTACATTTTTATGCTTGAGTCTCTACTCTTGTTTAGCTCTTTTTTTTTTGCTTTATTTGTTTTATTTTAATAAGTGTGGGCAATCCCGATCATGCGGTCTATCACTCACTTGGCATTCATGTTTCTCAGGCACGGTACCGAGCACTCGATAAGAGACGCAATCTGAGACGTGTTCTTATCGAAGAAATTTTCACATCAAAGACATTGGAACACTTGCCCTTTTTGTACACTTTTATTTTTTTTTTTGCTTATGCTTATTTTGATCTTTTGAAATCACTCAAGCCTTTTTAGAATTTCATAGTTGCACACCATCCCATCCCAAGGTTAGGTAGATGTAGGTTGAAAACGAAAGGTCTATCGTTAGACGAGGCTCAAAGTGGTTTATGAAGAAAGGATTGTAAAATTGAAAAGTGAAACAAGATATGATGTGGCTACAAGGGGTGCCTTAAATCATTGGTATACCTTATGCTTAGTTCGACATGGATTTTTTTTTTTGTGTTTTTTTTTAATGCAATGTAATGATCATATGCAAGAAAATAAATGCTCATTTTAAAAAAGGGGGAAAAGGAAAAAGACTACAAAATTAATCTAAAGGAAAAGAAAAGGTGCCTATGCTAGACTTATTATTAAGGAAAGGAAAAAATGAAAATGAAATAGAAAAAGAGGTCATGAAATCTTGTCGTTGAAGCTCGCCTCTTGTCTTGTGTTGTTCGCTTCATCATCACCCAGTCTTCTCGCTAGCTAGAGGCAATGGAATCTTGTTTGCTTCTATGAGATATTGAATGAGATTTTGAAACCTGTAGCATTCATCAGTGGTATGACCGTTTCCTCGATGGTACTTGCAATAAGAGTTGGGATTCCATCTCGAAGATCGATTTTCTGGCGTTGGATCCTCGGTAGGGCCAATAGGTTTGATTAATCCTCGATCATAGAGACGATTGAAAGCAGCATCGTAGGTCATTCCAATGGGTGTGAAATCTCGCCTGGGTTTCCTTTTAGATCCTTGATTGTCCATGGCTAAGACACCATTATGGTCAAAGGTACTAACATTATTACTAGAGTGGGCGTTTTCGGAAGAAGAAGGATTGTCGTTGTTCTTTCCTTTCCAGCCACCGTGGTTACTATTGTTAGTAGCTTTTTGCTTTACGAGGTCATCTTCGATTTCAATTCCGATGTCATAAACGGCCTTGAAAGTATTCAAATTGTGTTGATATTTTAAATGCTTCGAATACTTCTCTTGGAGATTCTTGATAAACATCCTCACGGACTACTTTTCGGTGGGGACCTCAATCATCTTGGCGGAAGTTTCCCTCCATTTATTAAAGAAAGAAGTAAAGCCTTCATTCTCTTTTTGTCTTAGCATCTCAAGTTGCCTATGATTGGTTTCAACTTGAATATTGCACTTGTATCTATCAACGAAAGCGTTTACTATCGATTCCCAGGTAGAGGTCTTCTCCTTGTCAAGAGAGAAGGACCATTGTTGGCAAACGGTTTCAAGAGATAGTGGGAACAGAGAGGGGAAAACTTTATATCGATACCCTTAATGTTCATTATGGTTTCGAAAGATCTTAAATGGAAGTAAGGGTTATCAGTTGCCTTGAATTTAGGGATGTCAGTGGCGTTGAACTTATGCGGAAGAAGTTCCTTGTCCGGCGAGACCCCTTGTGAACTCATGCCCTGAAATTTGTAGTCACTAGATATCTTGGTCTAGCTTTCTTGCATGAGGTTCATTTGTTGTTGCTTCGCAGGATCATCGATCTTGAGTGTGAGTAGCTTCAGTGTCTCAGTCACGTTAGTCAATTGACTCCTAAGTTCATTAACTTCCTCTTGAGTTGCCATTATCTTCTTAGCCTTCCTCTTTTGACGAATCAGTTTATCAAAAAGCGAGACTTGAATAAAGAGATTGTCCTTAATTAATCGCCCTTCTCTCCTCGACCAAGTACTGTGGAAAGGGAAATTGGGGATATTTATTATTAATTATTTGACTCAAACTTTATTCAACATGTGATGGATGAAGAAAGATTGGAATAGAATGAGAAAGAAGATTTAGATGGAGGGATTTTAGGAATAGAATGTACCCCCCAACTCAAATGACGGAAAAGACCGACTCATGCATGAACCTAGGACATGGTCATGGTGACATATAAAAAGTGTGTGCTATGACTAGTGAGTTTATGTGACATGTTAAGACTTGTGTCATGACCATGTGGCTAGACTACGTGACTAGACTCAAGCAAAGACTAAATTAAGACCTCGCGTATATGCATTAAACTGGACAGACTGTAGTATTTTAGTCATAAGTTTTGATCTACGACTTTGATTGGGATGAAACCAACTCCAAATTAAAGAAAACACTTGGGGCTACAGATCCATAGGCTATACAACTCGTAACTCTTCCTATAACTCCGGCTATGACCAAAACAAGTTGACGTTTGTGCAGTATACGGGAATAAAAATCCTGGTTGACTTAAAGGGACTATGACTCGATTTTAAGTTTATTTTTTTTAGCTCAAATTAATTAATTAATTAATTAAACAAAGTCCTTTAGTCATTAATTAGTTTATTAAGACTTATTTACAAACACAAGTCAAACCAAACGATTAATTTAGTCACATAATAAGTATGCACAAGTAGGAGATGCACAAGTAGTCAAGTAGTCCCAACATGATGCAATGAGTTTGCAACCTAACCATGGCTCTAGTTCTCTAAAGTTCAGGATATGGTTTAGTCAATAGAGGGTCCATGGTTAATTGTCCGGATGCACCGCGCGGAATCCTAACCGTGAAGGGTTGGTGCGAGTGGATGGGACACCGCGAGTTTTAGAAAAAAACTCGCTTCCATGGTTTGGTGAATTCGACATCTCGGATGTATCCTTTGTTGCACGGAGCGTTCAATCGGGTAGATGGAGAATTAATTCCCAGAGGGTTATGTCCATATGTAGAAAACATATGGGTTCAAAAAAGTGAGAAAAAATTCAATCAGGAATCGAGAAAACAATACGAAAAACTGGTCGAAATTAGAACGCATATTTCTGGCTCGGTATTGGGGGAAATTGGCGCCATCAATCAGAGACTGGCGTCAGCTTTTAATTGTAGCGTCTGGCGCCAATACTGGCGTCTGGCGCTACGACTAAAATGCTGGCGCCAAGCTCTGGCCCCTGACGCTACTTCCCACATGCCTCAGCAGCTTTCTGTGATCGATAAAATTTTCCAGTTTCGCGCGGTGTTATTTCGGTCCTAGTTGTGAAAGATATTTCTCAAATTTCCTATGTGTAAAATCCTATGTTTTTAACTCATTACGGATGGTCTTTCTAATGAGATCTTTTTTATGCATATGACAATAATGTTAATCAAAATTACGCACATGAAATACTTAGAACGTTTCGAGTCTCATCCACTCATTCTAAATCATTGCCGAAACAAATTCAGGACATAAAATAGAAATCCTCCCCAGTGGAGTCGCCAAAAACTGTGCGGAATATTTCAAGCGTTAAACCCCTAGCTTGAACCCCACTGTGATCATACACTAAAGTACGGTGGCGTCCAAAAGGGAAGAAGATAGAGAAAAAGAGTCGCCAACAAGTTTTAGGAACTTGTAAACCGTTCACAGGATGAAGGTTACACCCCTTTAACGATCCAAGAGATCGTCAACTCCATAAGGTCTAGAACCAAATAAGGGTTCGAGGATGAAGGTATAAATCCAACCTAAAAGAGATTGAATCTGCCCTAATAATAGGCCTCTACTTTATTCTGATCGTATTCATGTGCGCTTTTTAATTAAAAAACAATCAATAGGATTAACCCTAAACCTGTTTATCTATGTTGGTTGAATATAATGCACAAATAAACCTATTCTTGGCGATCACTTGAATTATAATCAAATTAACCCTAAACAAGATTATTAATTATCTTATTAAGCGTGATTACAAGTACAAATTCCCTTTAAACATGCATAAAAGGCGTGATCAAGCAATAACAATATAATCAAGCAACATAATAATAATAAATATAATGACAATAAAATTATAACCATAATCATAACAATAATAATCATAAATAAAATAATCATCATCAAAATAATAATAATATTCATAATCATCATAAATTATAACAATTATGATCATAATCATGTTCATGTTAATATTAAAGCATAATAAAAATAGCAAGATCCTAGGCATGATACTAACAAGATAATAACAAACCCTAGCATGTCACTAAGCCATAAAAATCAAATCTTTAACCCTAACATGATACTAACAATCATAAATATTAGGAAGAACATAGGAAGCAACGCAGGAATCATAATAAGCATATTTGATATTATAACCTTTTCCCTAAACATGATACTAGGAATATCATATAACAATATAAACATGATTTCTACATCATAATATCAATTAAAACCATTAAAGCACTTACTTTGATGCTTCGTACCACTTTCTAATTACAAAATACACACGTTAGTAACTTCAAGGAAAATAATAATCAAACAATTAAATTAAATAATCAAAATAGAGATTTGGGACCAAATCCTCAGAAATTAAACCTTTCACGTCTAGGGTGAAGGCAACTTCGAATATGGCTAGGTGTTTCTAGATCTTGTGAATGCGGAATTTTGTATGTAAAAGCAAGGTTTAGAAAAAAAAAGAAAGAAATAATGAATGATTAGAGAGAATTAGAGAGAATGAGAGAGAATTGAAAACTGATTGTAGGTGAATTCGTGAGAATTGGTGAAAATTGGTGAATGAAAACGGAGTTTTTAATACGTTATTTATAGAGAAAATCAGCCAAAAAGATAAATTAACAAAACAGAGTCTAAAGCACAAAAAACAGAGCTGGCGCAAACCCTGGCTAACTGGCGCCAGACACCAACACTAGCGCCAGGCGCCAGGCCTGGATCAAGGCGCCAATGCCCGGAGTCAGGCGCCAAGCCTGTTTTCAACGCGTTTTCGAAAATCAGATAAGTTTGCCGTACTGGAGGATAAAATCGTATCTTTTCCTCGAAAATGCTTTTTGATTTTAATTAAAACTCTGAAAAGTCAACAAAAGTCAATTTATCAATGCTAATTGAATTAGGAATGAAAAGAACCTTCTAGAAGAATCTAGAAGACTAAAACTTTTCCTAATTGCGTTAGGAATGATAAATCATATTAGGCCCTCCCCTAGATCATTGGGCAGTATATAAGGCTCGAACCGGGCCCAGTTTGGTAAATTGGCCATAACTTCCTCAATATTCATCGGAATCGAGCTTATAATATATCGTTGGAAAGGTCTTTGCAAGCCCCATCCAACTACACTACTATTGGACCCATATCATGGACCAACCAAACTGGATTGGATGTTTTCTTAAAATAAGTTTTCAAAAACAAAGAGAAGAGAAAAGAAAATTAAAACTTTCCGCAACACTAGACTTTCCACACTTTCGCTTCATTCGATTATGATTTGACGTGAAAGGTACTCATCACCGGGTTTGGTTTTGGGGAGACACAAGTGGGTGTCTACAGCGATAATCCTACTACAGTAGGTGTACTAATAAACGTCATAGGTGCAGCACTAGGCCACAGTGCTATCTTATCAAAAGAAGCACAAAATCGAAAAAAATGGTATATATATGTATCGTTTACGAACTACCTTCTATGTTATTATACCACCACATAGTACCTACTTAAATAAAATAGCCTCTTATAGTAATAATGGTTGTTGGGGAGGGAGTTCATCTGGTGGTATATTTTGGAAAAGTCACATGTACCATTTATATAGAAAATGTCCGGTGTTACTTACCCTTTTACCAATTAGTGTAACAAGTACAAATTAATATGCAATAGGCACCACTACTAATTTTAGTAGTACAGTATTAATGGTTTTTGTTCTAGGTGGTACAGATAACCTTATGTAATTGCCAAAAATAAAAAAATAAGTATAAACCCGATATAAATTAAGTAGAAACAAGCATTTGTTAAAATAAAAACACACACACAACCATAGGAAACCATGATGATTACAATGTCAAAGGTAAAAGCAAAAATTAAACAAACACTATAGCATTGATTAAACTAGTTAAATGTTAAAATAGGAAAACAAACTAACCCCAAAAATTAAACAAACACTAAAGCATTGATTAAACTAGTAATAGGAAAACAAACTAACCCCTAATTAACTGCAAATCAAATCTAGGCCAATTTAATAAAAAGAGACAACCTTTTCTTGAAAGTTAAAATACAAAATGGAAAAAATGTAATTGGCATAGGTTAATTAAACCCCCCATCAGTTGAGTTTTTCAATTGTTGAAGTTGAGTGCCCATAATCACCAATTTGCTGGCCGGAAACCTCTAGAGACCAACGATCACGGACATGGTACGCAGCGTAGGGAACAGTGTCCTTGGGGCTGTCGGGACTCCTCTGCCTTCTCTGTCTCCCCCTGCGCCTGGTCCTCTCCACTGCCGAGACCTGCACCGGCGGTTGCACTCCTCCCCCACCCTGCGCATTTGCTGCACTAGCGTTTGTCGCTCCTTGTCCACCACCAGTGGCGTCTACTCCAGAACCATGACCAACTGTTCCCTGCCTTGCTACACCACCAGCACCAGACACCCTCTTCATTGCCGCCGAATTTGCTCCCTTGGTGGGTCTGTTCTTAACACCCAACCTCACCGGACTTTTGTTGACGTTGGTGTTCTGTGCGACATTGGTTTGTGCCTTTTGCTTGTTGATGTTAGAAATGTCCTTAGACACCTCATTTAACTGAACCTTTAAGCTGCTGCATATGAACTGGTGGTTGTTTAATTGCTCTGTTAACATCTCCTCCTTCAACTTAAGGTATTCTAGCTCTATGTATTTGGGTTGATCTGTTTCGGCTTGTTCCATTGGCTGCTTACCTTTGTTGGGTTTCACCATTTTTGGTATTAAACAAATAAAAAAATATGGAAGATCTCAAATTGATATTTGTGGGATTTGAGAAGAACAACGACGAAGAAAACAGTCGTTAAATGAGAAAGAAATTGGAGACAGGTACATATAATGGGAGGGAAGTTCAATAATTAGTGGGAGGAGGAAGTTATTTTAAATTAATCATGGGATGACGTCACACGTAAACCTTCAACTCCCTCTTTGAGTCTCCCTCTTTATTCGCGCTAATTTAAGTATCATAAATAAAGTACCGTTCAATGTACCAACCTTCGAGGTGGCACATACATTAGTAAATAATGTACCATTTCACATTCATATGTTTTTATTTTACTTCGTTAGTAAATAATGTGAGTAAAATACATGTAATTAACGTGTTAAATTTTACTTCGATAATTGATTGAAAATACATGATAATAAGGTCCGTTAATAGGGATAGCAAACGGAAAAAATCGGTGGATATGTCATGATCTAATAAGTAACTTACTTCTTATATAATTGACACATTTCATAAAAGACTACTTGAGAAAGACTTTTAATTTCATTACATCAAATAGAGTACTTGCTTCTTATATAGTTGACACCTTTCATAACATTAATTTCTAATCCTAGCTAAGTACATCAGTTGCGTTACCATACTAGCCACATTACTTGAATTACGATTTGAAATACAATAACAATAACACTGCAATTAATAAAATTATAATCCCAATCTTGACGATGTTTATGTTTTGTTGCTCCAACTCCTCGACCCTACGAACTACGCCACCGATGTTGTTCGGTGGTCCGTCCTTGACAAGGTCGGAATCCACAGCCCATTCCCAATAACCGCAGTGGCGACATTTATAGTAAGGCCTTTTCGGATTTATTTCGGACATCGAGATGCAGAATTCGACGAGGGTAGCATCTTCCCAATTGCAGTTGCATATTTTTGTGGAAATCCATGAGATGTCAGCAGATGCATACGGTCGAAGAATTACCCGACTCCCCGAAGAGGCTGATGACATGGTTGACATAGTTTGTGGAGTACAAGTTTCTCAAGTAAGATGGTGAATGGACAGAACTAGAACAGTAGAGTCAAGTGAATAAGGGATTTATCAATGGTGATGGGTAGAAGGAAGAAGTATATATAGGGGTAAATGATTAAAACACAGAGCGGGAATGTTGTTATTCTTTCGCGCCTGATTTTTACTTGGACCCTTAATTTTTAACGAGCTGAATAATGACTGTTTATGTTCACTACAAATATGAACTTAAAATGTCTCACTACAATTATGAACTTCAAATGTCTCACTAGTATACTATATCATGTTAAATGGTACAATATGTAATAGTAAGAGTACCACTGTGAAAGTCCCTTTGGTTAGAGTCATTAAGATTAAGGTGCAAAGAACATGTTTAGGGTTTTATTAAGTGCCCTAATTGTCCCTAAACTTATTATTATGAATAAGGTTGTAAATTAAAACACTAAAAATTGGATTCCAATTATCGATGACCACTGAGTCAATAGTAACTGATTATCTATCCAAACAAGGGTATATGGAAGTGTATCTTTTGTTACAAACTAACTAAATACAGGAATAAACTAATGAATACAATAATATGCTATATCTATTTAAAGTACACGTAGCCCCATCCTAAATCACGTCACCATTGACTAGTAAGGCCATTATATCGACTTTATAAGCCTCCAAACAATACAAATTATAAATTTTCAATTGAATTTCATATATTTTTTCACAATTAGTCACTACCCGTATGGCAAGGAATTATTACTATTTGCAATTAGGTGGTATCTTTAGTCATATTATTTATACCTTAAACAAATAAGTGGTACAGTAATGCCTCAAGTGGTACCCTAGACATGTGTGCTTTTTAGCGGTACCTTAATAAAATTGCGTTGTGCTATACCTTTTGTAATGGTACAAAATGTAGCAGTAAGAGTACCACTGTGATAGTCCCTTTGGTTAGGGTCATTAATATTAAGGTGCAAAGAACATGTTTAGGGTTTTATTAAGTGCCCTAATTTTCCCTAAACTTATTATTATGAATAAGGTTGTAAATTAAAACACTAAAAATTGGATTCCAATTATCGATGACCACTGAGTCAATAGTAACTGATTATCTATCTAAACAAGGGTTTATGGAAGTGTATCTTTTGTTACAAACTAACTAAATACAAGAATAAACTAATGAATACAATAATATGCTATATCTATTTAAAGTACACGTAGCCCCATCCTAAATCATGTCACCATTGACTAGTAAGGCCATTATATCGACTTTATAAGCCTCCAAACAATACAAATTATAAAGTTTCAATTGAATTTCATATATTTTTTCACAATTAGTCACTACCCGTATGGCAAGGAATTATTACTATTTGCAATTAGGTGGTACCTTTAGTCATATTATTTATACCTTAAACAAATAAGTGGTACAGTAATGCCTCAAGTGGTACCCTAGACATGTGTGCTTTTTAGCGGTACCCTAATAAAATTGCGTTGTGCTATACCTTTTGTAATGGTACAAAATGTAGCAGTAAGAGTACCACTGTGATAGTCCCTTTAGATAGGGTCATTAAGATTAAGGTGCAAAGAACATGTTTACGGTTTTATTAAGTGCCCTAATTGTCCCTAAACTTATTTTTATGAATAAGATTGTAAATTAAAACACTAAAAATTGGATTCCAATTAACGATGACCACTGAGTCAATAGTAACTGATTATCTATCTAAGCTAGGGTATATGGAAGTGTATCTTTTGTTACAAACTAACTGAATACAGGAATAAGCTAATGAATCCAATAGTATGTGTTTGTATTTAAATTACACGTAACCCCGTCCTAAATCACGTCACCATTGACTAGTAAGGCCATTATATCGACTTTATAAGCCTCCAAACAAGACAATTTATAAAGTTTCAATTGAATTTCATATATTTTTTCACAATTAGTCACTACTCGTCTGGCAAGAAATTATTACTATTTGCAATTAGGTGGTACCTTTAGTCATATTATTTATACCTTAAACAAATAAGGGGTACAATAATGCCTCAAGTGGTACCCTAGACATGTGTGCTTTTTAGTGGTACCCTAATAAAATTGCGTTGTGCCTTGATTTACCGTGGCCTAATCACCAGTGAATTGTATTATTTTTTACCCAACCCATCGTAGGTGGGAGGGAGGGAGGTTCAGCTATCAACACTAGGGGGCAGAACTGTCTTGTCATAACAAAAACAACTACCCACTATTGGTATAATATATGTACGCAAATGTACCATGTGACACAATTTATAGACCAAAGGGTTTTTAAAGTACCACTGCAAAATTATGTATCAAATCTACTCCAAATACTTCAACCCTTTGACTTTGACATTAAAATTACGGCAGTAAGGGGAGTTATTTTTTGCAGTTATTATCCAACTAACTACGTCAGAATTACACTACTGCAAAAAATGAACCATTATATTCTTTATCTATACTATTGGCACATTTAATCTTCCAGTAGGAATTATATAAATTGTTTAATTTCACAAAGTAGTTAGGGGGTAATTTAATGAGGCTTTTGTACTATAAAACGTTGGCAGAGGACTATCTACTTCTAAGTCAATCCATACAATAGAAAAGTTTTCAAGAGAAAAAGGAAAAAAAAATGGGGAGAAATGGGAGCAAGAGAGTGTTTGCCTTCAACCGATTGTGTGATGAAAAGAAAGTGGTTGTTCGCAAGACCCCTAGGGGACTTATGAAGCGGTTGGAGTTTATGAAAAAAATGGATTTCACGATCCAAACGACGTTGTCCAAGACTTTTACCTCCCTAAAAGAGGTAAAGAAATGATGTTCTCGCACCAATTGGCGACTATTGCTCGTGGCGGGCTTCAAAATCCCATAACCGGAATTGATTTCCATCCCGAGTACCCTTTTCTAACGCCGTTTAAAATAGGAGGTCCCGATCATTTTCGCAAAGAGGCATATTGTTTCATGCACTACCTTGTGGATGCTCACAAGATTGCGATTAGTGTTAACCTTCGAGAATTCTATGACAGAATGATGGATTGTGTGCGATCTTCGTACTAATGTAGGAATTGGCTTAGGTTTTGGGAGCTGTTTATGTCCTACTATGATTGGTTTGCAAATGTGGAGTACGTGCTGAATAACCAGTGTAAGGAAGGTGAGACATTTGGTCTTCTTCTACTTGGCCATGATTTCACGTCCGACTATGACAAGGACCTGATTCATGTCACTGTAGAGTGGATGAATTTCTCTCATGAGGATCCTTGTGATATGATCCATTCGAGTGAGGAGAAAAGAATGTATTTTAGAAGCAAGATGTTGGCTGAAAATGGGTACGATGAGATGCAACACTTGGATCTCATAACTAGGGAGCCATTTGAGTACGAACAGTGGTATGTCAATAGGCTGACCACGACCAAGGATAGGTTCGATAACAAGGTCAATCCAGATTTCCGAGACTATTGGGACGGACATAAGCCTGATTATGGTGACCCTTATGTTGATCCTTGGATTGACTACCATGATTTTGGGTTGGATGACGATTAATATCAGAAATTTAAAGTTGTCAGTATTGTGTTTCATCTTGCTGGTTTATTGAACTTTATGTGACATTTTTTTATTACTAATCACTTTTTTTGTTTTTATTATGTATGTCCTTTAAATGTTGTTGGGTTTAAATCAGTTTTGTCTGTCTTTGAGAAATATTATCGCACTGTAAGTGTACATTACACCACCTATTTCAGTAATGTTAAGTACTTTTTCAATATCAGTGGTACAATAAACTTTGTGTCAATGTTCCATTTCAAATATTTGTTTTACAGGATTAATTTTTACGCATATGACAGGGTAAAGTCGTATCCCCTAATCAAAAATAATTACCTAAGTCCTCTAACTAAATTAGATAGGGAAGTAGGGTCGAATCCACAGAGAAACGAGTCTTTCTATTCCTAATTAATTAATATAATCAAGATTATACAGTAACCAATATATTGTAATCAAAGGAAACTAAACTACGAAGATTAAGAGTAGGGAGAAAACAATGAATAAAAGGATCTAGGGCATAGGTTCACCAATAAATAATACTCCAGGGTAAAACATAGTAATCAATCGTTGACATTGCATAAATAACACGATTATCAGGCTCTCGCAATTTATTAATCAACATAGATCTAACAGGCTCTCGCAATTTACTAGATCTAAGTTCTTATTGAAAATAGCCTTCAATATCAAATTAACATCTGCTTGATTCATCAATTCAATATTGCTATACTTTTACAAGCCGCAATTGTAAAACGTTAAAACAATTCAATAAGAAATTATCATGCAATACCAAACATCAATAATAGTCAATCATCAGTGCATCAATTAACCAAATTGTAAAGGGCTTTCGCTACGCATTACAATCACACAATTAATTTACCGGTATTAAATCTCATCTCTCGAATCTCGACTTAACCATTTATAAATTAATCTGCCTATTGAAACTAGACCTAAACATTAATTCTCATCTCTCGAATCTCGAATCAATATTGTCAAACTCATGCATAAAAGATCAGGCCTAATCTAGTCACAGAGCATTAAATCAATCAATAGGAAATTAATCTAGCATTGATAATTAACAACAATAAATTACCCCTTCATATTATTTATGGATCCCCATAAACCCTAGAAATAGAAATACTCACACATATTAAAAACTAAACAAATCAAAGCAATAAAATAAGTCATGATGAAAGGAAATAAGATTAAGAGAAGAGAAATCGTTACCAAACTAATCTGTATTAATGGAAATAATCAAGAACAAGAGTTGAGAGAAGAGTTAAGAGAGAGAAAAGATCCTAAGTGGAGAGAAAAAGTCTAAGAAAGAAGATAACCTAAAAATTCCGTACAAAATCGTACTTAACGTTTTCTAAAACAAGAATTAAAACTAAACTTAATCAGGTCTTCTGAAAAAACGCACGCCCGATCGGGCGCGCCTTTTTCTTCGCGTTCTTCCCAAGCAGCATCGCCCGATCATGCTAGATGCTCGCACGATCGGGCGCGCCTTAGCATGCACAACACTATGGTTTGCCGCGCCCGATCGGGCTAGAGGTTGCCCGATCGGGTCTTTGCTCCCCTTTGATTCTTGGACTTCGATTGGGCTAGATTTTTCGGCCCAATCCGGATTTCCTCTCGGGCCTTGAATACTTGGTCCAAATGCCCCGGGATCCCAATTACCGAGCCCTTAATCACCGGCTCTCACCGATCCTGGGCTCCAAAAGTGGTCGTGTCCTTCTAGCTTCCGTAGTTGATCCATAAAGCCCGGGAAAATGCTCCAAGAGTGCAATTTCTTGTAAAATACAACTAAAACTACGAAAACACTAGAACACACAAATTAGTAATAAAAGTGGCCCGAAAGAGCCAAAAACACTACTATTAACGACCAAGGGACGGGGGTAAAACACTATATAAAATGGACACATCAAATTCCCCCAAGCCAAACCTTTGCTTGTCCCTAAGCAAAGAGCTCATCAATGAACATATAAAACATACTTCACCCCAATCATCAAATCAAAAAACCAACGATTCAAGGCAGATCTAATGAACATGCTTCAACATTAATCAATCTTATTCATCTAATCACCCTTCCTTCCCAACAATTGTCAAGTAGAGCAAACCACAAGAGCATATAGAATTCAAGACTAGTGCTCACACACTCAACTCTCATTTATGTGGCAAGTAAAAGATGTACTCGATCGCTCTCCAACCAACCCCTTTATTGTGAACAATGCCCTCCCAACTCACACTCTCGTGTGTATAAAAACATTGAACGCTAATCCTACTAGTAGACTCGAATATGCCAAGTCATAACTTGCATTGACAAACAACACTTTCACATTTACATAACTTCTATGCACAAGGTCGGAAGGTCTTTAAAGCTTGTTATTTAAGGCTAGGGTAAAGGTAGGATAAATTTGGGATTATGTGAGAGAAAAGCTATGCATTAAGGGAGCCAAATCCTAATAAACCCATGATCAAAATAAATGATGATCATACATCTCCAACAACATAACTAACTCCAACAAAAACCACCAAATACAACTCCAATCATCATAAACAATCCCAACACTTACAATAATCACTCATAAAAATACAACAATGTAGAACTTTAAGTGAAAAACAAACTTTGAACTCATCCTTTTTTTTTTTTTTTTTTTTTTTTTTTTTTTTTTTTTTTTTTTGAACAACCTACAAATAGAACATTTGAGCATTAATAAAACTTTTTCTTTTGCTCTTTTTTTTTTCTTTTGTCTCATATTGGAAAATTCAACTTTGAAACACAATATCAATATTTTCCAATCAAAAATCAAAGAACAATAACTTCTTCTTTTATTCCCACATTGTGCAAATAATATGCACACCACAACTCCCTCACCTCACCAACTAATAGCTCCCCCAAGCCAAGCTTGGGACTAGTAACCAATGGGGCTCATATAGGTTTGTAATGTGGCTATATAGACAATAAAAGGGCACAAGAAACAACTTGGGTAACAAGAAGGGAACAAATGTAACTAATACTCTGAAGGCCACCTAAAATAATGAACGCCTTTGTCCTCTTCATGTGCATAATAATAAGTCATGAAACACTACTCATAGTTGCAAATCAATACTCAAATTCATTGACATACCAGGAATTATGGAACTATCACACATTTCCTAACCAAATCAACTAGTCAAGCATTATATTCACAAATAGTTGGGCAAGATTGACTCATGTTTAGGAATCCATGTAATTAAACTTCAAATCATGACCAACAAATCCACAATTCTCATTATCAATAACCAAGAATCAAAACAAATTTTCTCAAGTAGGGGGCACAAGGAAGTATGATTCATAATTCATTGGAACTTATTTTTGAATTTTTTTATTTTTGAATTTTTTTTTGTATTTTTCATATATAAGAAAGCAATAAAAACTATACTAGGAAAGCAATAAAAACGATACTAGAAAGAAAATAAAAAGAGAAAAGGAAGAGAATTACCAAGTGAAAGAACACCCCCAAGCCAAATCAAGCAATGCCCTCATTGACTTGGGAGAGTAGCCTACTCCTCATCCTCATCCATCCTCGAATAGCCCCCGCCGTGGCTAGAACCGGCTCCTCCATGGCTAGAGCCACCACCTCCATACCCCGAACCACCTGCAAAGTAGTTAGGGTCCACATTCCCCCCAAGCCCACTAAAAGGTACATTGGTCCCATAACCATGGATCGATGAGTAGTCGACGTAGGTACCAAAGGCACTTGGGTTCGTATATCCACCCCGCGGATATTGGAACCAATAAGAGACAAGTGAATCGGGGGGAATAGCCCCCAGACGAGCGTAGTCATCATACATGGGGTATAAACCCCTCCCTAGGTTCCTCTCCACGTACCCTACCCTTCGATCTAGAGACCCTACTCTAGTATCCAAATCTCTAACCAAACCCTCAATTCTCCCTTGTCCCGTCTCAATCCGATCTAAGTGGCTCCTAAAAGCCGAGAAGTCATAAGGGGCGTTGGGGTCTATGTTGTAGTTGGTAGAGGAAGTGGGAATATCGTAAGTACAGGGTTGAGGTGGTGGATAATGTGGTGAATGGTGAGGAGGTGAGTGGTCAATGGGAGAGTGATGGGGTTGAGGTGAAGGGTGAGGTGGTTGCACCTCACCTTGACCGTTAAGCTCAAAAGTGTAAAAAGGCTTCCCCTTCTCAAATTTGGTCAAGGTGGGGTGGGGTAAAGTGAAAGCATTATCCCTCCTACCCGATTCCCGTTGAATCACCCACCAAGTCTCCCCTCCCATGATATTAACCCAATTAAGGCCGCCTAGATAGGGTAGGTCCATAATAGTTGGGCCGGATACCTTACCGTCATCTTTAGGGACAAAGCTAAGGTGTTTGACCGCTATATGTGTAATTAGGCCACCAAAGTAAATGGGTACCCTAGACCTACCCGCCTCGGCCGCATTGGCCACCCGTTGGAAGTGGTTGGCCATTTTATGGACTATATTGAGCTTTTCACTCCTAGGGATCATGTATGACCCTAGTAATTCAAGCTCATCCCGCCTAACATTGGCGGGTTCATGCCTTCCAAAAATGGTAAGGCCAACAAACCGTTGCCAAATCTTTGGCACGGGATGTTGTATCCAAGTTCCTTTAGCATGTTGGAGGTTCAAATTGGGATCCCCCGTAAGGGATTGATAGACAACGACAATGTTGTCTTGGGGCGGTTCAAGGGGCCTATCCGATTTCAACTCAAAAATTTTACCGAATTCTTTCAAAGTCAATCTAATATCATTATTGAATAAACGAAATTGAACATGAGAAATTAAAGCATTTGATTTTATGACATTAAAACTAGAAACGAATTCTAAGGTTAAATAATCATAAGTGTCGTAATGCATGTTAAAGAAACCGCTCATGCCAACTCCATTGAATAATTTTTCTACATGCTTATCAATTCCTAGTCTAATAAGGGTAGGGTGATGAATGCAACGAGTGGGAATTACGTGCCTCGTGATGAGGTTAAGCATCCTCTGTTTTTGCTCTTGGGTGGTGATGACCACCCTCTCCCATCCCGAAATTTGCAAATCCGGGTCGATTCTCGCCTCTTGTTGCCTAGAGCCTTCCCCCCTTACCGTCCTTGATCTCTTGAAAGCCATTAGGATTAAAAGGTGTAGGAATTGGGTGGTTTCTCTCTCTTAGGGTTTAGAGAAAATGGTAGAAATTGGGTGTAGATTGTAGAGAAAGATGAAAGGATTAGAAATATGTAAAAAAAATTTGAGTTTTAATGGAAGGATTGGAGAAGATCTTGAAAAATATGTGAGTTTGAAGGTGTAAAAATGGAGGTTTTAGAGAGAGAAAGTAAAGGAGAAGAAGATGAAATAAGAAGAAAGTGAGGAAAGAAAGAAGAGGAAAAATATCAGGGGACGGCCAAAAATAGGCGCGCCCGATCGGGCAAGCCTCGCTCGATCGGGCGGATAGTATGAAATTCCAGAATCGTAGTTGCGCGCCCGATCGGGCGCGAACACGAACGAAAAATTCGCCCTATGGCTCGCCCGATCGGGCGAGCTTCGCCCGACATATCTTTTCCTTCACTCGATTTACGCCCGATCGGGCGAAATTTGCTCGAGTTTCTGACTGCACTTGCGCGCCCGATCGGGCAACTTTGCCTGATCGGGCGAATTTTGCTCGATCCCCAGCTGTCCTTTCGCGCCCGATCGGGCATCCACGCCCGATCGAGTGAATTAAAGGCTGGAAATATCGCTCTCTTGCGCGCCCGATCGGGCGAGCCTCGCCCGATCGGGCCTATGCCCAGTCGTTTCCTTAGCTTTTCTTCGTCTTCAAATTTTTTCTAAGTCTTTCGACCTCTTAAACCTATACCTGTACAAAAATACTTATAAACGGTAAAATTACACTCTCCTTGCCTCTCAAAAAAAAAATAAAAAAAAATAAAAAGGAAAACTAGGCTAGAAAGCAAGAAATACGGGTTGCCTCCCGCAAAGCGCTGGTTTATCTAGGTCCCGCACGACCCTCTTACCAAGTACAATGTCTAGGACCCTCGGCCTAACGCTTGATCGGGTGGTTTCTCACCCGGTCTAGCGGTGTTCAGGTTGCGATGCGGCTTCTTGACATACCCTATAGGATGCCAAATCACTTTATCCGGTGGATCCTCCTTGACTTGGACTGGGGGATCTTCAATGCTACGCACTAAAAATCCTTCTCCGATCGAAGGTTGCTTCAAATTGTCATTGCGTTCAACACTTGCAACTCGATCTGGCGGAACACTTACCGTAGGCTCGGTTCGCACAACTTGCTCGATCGGTTCCACCTGCTCATCCTCGAAACCAAGACCAACATTGTAGAGTGCTCTTTCTATTGCATCGACTTCCTTCTGCCATTTGTCTATCTCATTTGAAAAGGATGCAACACAAGATAGCACCTCCAAGGGATCTTTTTCAAGAGCTTGGGGCCTGTTAGAATAATCTTCAACGACATTAACACTGAAACATTTCTCCTCAGTCATGCAGCTTTTAGGGGCATTATTCAGATTATAAACAACTTTATCATCCCCTACTGATAGTGTTAACTTACCACTTCTAACATCTATGACTTCTCCTGCAGTGTTAAGGAATGGTCTACCCAAAATAATTGGGGTTTGCATATCCTCAGCCATATCAAGAACAACAAAATCTACAGGTATATAAAATTTACCTACTCTAACAGGGACATCCTCTAAAACACCTAAGGGGTATTTGAAAGAACGGTCGGCCATTTGTAGAGTTATATTAGTAGCTTTTAATTTACCCATATTCAACTTAGAACACACAGATAATGGCATGACGCTAACACTAGCACCCAAATCACATAATGCATTGTCAATCAAGAGATTGCCAATATGACAAGGGATAGAAAACTACCCGGATCTTTTAATTTAGGTGGAGACTTATTTTGAAGTATGGCACTACATTCTGCAGTGAAAGCTATCGTCTCTACGTCACTAATAGACCTTTTTTCTCGTCAATATTTCTTTCATAAATTTTGCATACGAGGGGATTTGTGTGATCAATTCAGTAAAGGGAACTATTACCTTCAAATCTTTTACCACCTCCAGGAACTTACCAAACTGCTTATCCAAGTTTGTCTTCAATTGATGATTGGGGAATGGAAGTTTGATAATTGGCTTTGGAGCATTATTACTCTTGTCTGGAGTAGCCACCTTATTTGGAGTTGTACCCTGCAATGTAGAATTAGATATGTTAGTATTATCCTTTAGCCCTGTAGGGCTATCAACTACATTGTTTGGTTTAACGGAATCAAGATTAGCATTATTTAATAAAACAGGTTCATCAACTCTGGGCATAGAGGGCCCTTCATAGTTTGAACCACTCCTTAGAGTAATTGCAAATGCTTGATCCGTAGGTCGGGTTGGCTGCGCCGGCAGAGCTCCCTGTTGGCGGGCTTGTAGAGTAGCGGAGAGTTGCGCAATTTGATTATCTACAATTTTATTATGCGCTAGAATTTGATCAATTATCGCATCTCTACTCTCCATGTGCTTTTGCATATTAACCAACATTGCTCTAATTTCCGCTAGAGAAGGGTCGGAAGATGAGGGGGTTTGTTGTGGTTGTTCTTCTGGCTAGCATTGGGATGATAATATTTCTGCTGTTGTGGCGCTTGTGGTTCTTGTGGTGGTAGATTTTGAACATTAGTGCTCCGGTAGGAAAGGTACGGATGATTCTGATACCCAGGATTGTAGGTGTTGGAGTATGGGTTATTCTGCCTATAAGCTTGGAAGGCATTAACTTGCTCCACGGAACTCCTGCAATCTTTCTCCCAATGACCTATAATACCACAATTTTCACAGAAATCCTCATTAGAATTATTATTAATCACAGAAACATTGGCTACATTAGCAGTGCTCAGATTATCTAATTTTTGGCAAATAGAGGTCAGTTGAGCTTGCAAAAAGGAAACAGAGTCGACACTATGCATCCCCTTGTTAGAAAATCCTCTAGGATTCCCATATTGGGAATTTTGTATCGCCATATCTTCAATAACCTGACCTGCATCATCAACATTAAGATTCATAAATCTCCCACTAGCTGCAGAATCTAAAATTATTCTAGAGGAATTTCCAATGCCGTTATAAAAGGCTTGGATTAACTGCCATTGCGCTAAATTATGGTGAGGGCATTCTCTTTATAAGTCCTTGAACCTCTCCTAAGCCTCATATAAAGATTCATCGGCTTCTTGGGCAAAGTTCTGGATCGCACTCCGTAGTACTGCTGTTCTCTCTGCAGGATAATACTTGTTATAGAAATTCAAAACAAGAGTTTCCCAGTCAGTTATACCAAGTTTAGTTCTATTTAAGCCATTAAACCAAAATTTAGCTTTTCCAGTTAAAGAGAAGGGAAAGAGAATCTCCCTGATTTGGTCTTGAGTGACCCCAGCTTGCCTGGTGGTGTTGCAATATTGACAATATTTGGCAATGTGAAGATTCGGGTCTTCACCCTTGGCTCCAATGAATTTCTTCCTCTCTATCATCGTTATAAATTGAGGTTTAATTTCAAATTGAACCCCATCAAGAGCCGGAGTAGGGGTGAGATGTGGAAAATCCGTAAGCTTTGGTTGTGAATAATCACTAAGCTTCTTTGGAGCCGTCATCTCTGATTCTGCGTCTGATGATGTCTCTGAATCTCTAGAACCAGTTGGAGGATTTCGGTGATTATTGTTATTATCACCAGAATCCGCCAGTATTTGCTTGTAGAAATTTTTCTGTCTATGGAAGGAACGTTCGATCTCAGGATCGAATGGGATGTAATCTGATCTGGAACACCTGGGCGTAAACAAAAACTAGAAGCAAATGTGAGATTTGTCTCAGAGAACTAACGCTCTCGGAGACAAAAGGGAAATAATCTAGACTACAAAAACAATCAGAAATAAAAATAAAACTATTTTCCCGGCAACAACGCCAAATTTTGACAGGATAAAGTCGTATCCCCTAATAAAAAATAATTACCTAAGTCCACTAACTAAAGTAGATAGGGAAGTAGGGTCGAATCCACAGAGAAACGAGTCTTTCTATTCCTAATTAATTAATATAATCCAGATTATAAAGTAACCAATATATTGTAATCAAAGGAAACTAAACTACGAAGATTAAGAGTAGGGAGAGAACAATGAATAAAAGGATCTAGGGCATAGGTTCACCAATAAATAATACTCCAGAGTAAAAACATAGTAATCAATCGTTGACATTGCATAAATAACACGATTATCAGGCTCTCGCAATTTATTAATCAACATAGATCTAACAGGCTCTCGCAATTTACTAGATCTAAGTTCTTATTGAAAATAGCCTTCAATATCAAATTAACATCTGCTTGATTCATCAATTCAATATTGCTATACTTTTACAAGCCGCAATTGTAAAACGTTAAAACAATTCAATAAGAAATTATCATGCAATACCAAACATCAATAATAGTCAATCATCAATGCATCAATTAACCAAATTGTAAAGGGCTTTCGCTACGCATTACAATCACACAATTAATTTACCGGTATTAAATCTCATCTCTCGAATCTCGACTTAACCATTTATAAATTAATCTGCCTATTGAAACTAGACCTAAACATTAATTCTCATCTCTCGAATCTCGAATCAATATTGTCAAACTCATGCATAAAAGATCAGGCCTAATCTAGTCACAGAGCATTAAATCAATCAATAGGAAATTAATCTAGCATTGATAATTAACAACAATAAATTACCCCTTCATATTATTTATGGATCCCCATAAACCCTAGAAATAGAAATACTCACACATATTAAAAATAAACAAATCAAAGCAATAAAATAAGTCATGATGAAAGGAAATAAGATTAAGAGAAGAGAAATCGTTACCAAACTAATCTGTATTAATGGAAATAATCAAGAACAAGAGTTGAGAGAAGA
Source organism: Chenopodium quinoa (assembly GCF_001683475.1). NCBI lineage: Eukaryota > Viridiplantae > Streptophyta > Magnoliopsida > Caryophyllales > Amaranthaceae > Chenopodium > Chenopodium quinoa. The sequence goes on from NW_018745024.1 coordinate 3,735,747, forward strand.
GTTAAGAGAGAGAAAAGATCCTAAGTGGAGAGAAAAAGTCTAAGAAAGAAGATAACCTAAAAATTCCGTACAAAATCGTACTTAACGTTTTCTAAAACAAGAATTAAAACTAAACTTAATCAGGTCTTCTGAAAAAACGCACGCCCGATCGGGCGCGCCTTTTTCTTCGCGTTCTTCCCAAGCAGCATCGCCCGATCATGCTAGATGCTCGCACGATCGGGCGCGCCTTAGCATGCACAACACTATGGTTTGCCGCGCCCGATCGGGCTAGAGGTTGCCCGATCGGGTCTTTGCTCCCCTTTGATTCTTGGACTTCGATTGGGCTAGATTTTTCGGCCCAATCCGGATTTCCTCTCGGGCCTTGAATACTTGGTCCAAATGCCCCGGGATCCCAATTACCGAGCCCTTAATCACCGGCTCTCACTGATCATGGGCTCCAAAAGTGGTCGTGTCCTTCTAGCTTCCGTAGTTGATCCATAAAGCCCGGGAAAATGCTCCAAGAGTGCAATTTCCTGTAAAATACAACTAAAACTACGAAAACACTAGAACACACAAATTAGTAATAAAAGTGGCCCGAAAGAGCCAAAAACACTACTAATAACGATCAAGGGATGGGGGTAAAACACTATATAAAATGGACACATCGACATAGCAGCTTAATTTACAGTAATAACGGGTTGAAAGTACAAGAACAAGAAATTAGTACGATTTTCATTAATTTGGTTTATAAAACGACATTATTATATACCATTTACAATCAATAGGTACAATCATTATCTATGAAAGTACCACCGTATAATGGCCTTTGCTTAGGGTCATAGTGTTTAATTGATTATGGTGTACAGAAAGTGTTATGTGCAATTTATAGTATGCCTTGTTCACCCAAAACTTTGACCCACATTATTCACCATGGAAATAACACGTGCGACGAGATTTGTATGACTCACTGAATATTAGTACATTACAGGGTCAAATATATACCATTAACCGTTTAATGGTATAAATACGAAGCATTTTATTCAACATATGCAGATGAATAATTCAACGGTATTTTAGTTACGGCCTCATGTGCCATCTAGGAATTGAATTTGTCCAATGGTACATTTTATAGGAATTCAATGTGGCCGTTATATAACTGGCGCGAACATAGAGGGAGAATGAAAGAGGTAGTTTATTTTTCAAATAAAAGAGAGGGAGTTGACAGATCATCCCAAGATCAAAATAACTGCTACGGCTTCCTCCCTATATAAATTCAACTTCCATCATCAAATAACTTCCCCCATTACCATATAACTTGTCATGTTGTGTTTTTCTTTCTGACATTTATTCTTCTATCTGTGTCCTCTTCTTCTTAGATTTCACCCATATCCTATAAGTGTTTGCAAATTTTGTAACTCGCTTTATTTCCATAATGGTGAAACAAAGCAAAGGCAAACAGCCAATGAGCCCAAATACTCAGAGTTACAATTCCTTGAGTTGAAGGAGGAGATGTTAATAGAGCAATTGAACAACCATCAGTACATATGCAGTAGCTTGCAGGCTCAGTTGGATTAAAGTGGAACGGAGCTGAGGGACAGATAACGGGGCTTGAAATGTTAAGCGAGAAACCAAAAATTACCACTCCCCACAAAAGTAATTATTTTCATAAAGAATATTTTAAAAAAATAAAAATTCTGAGTATGAAGAGGCTTTAATGGCAAAGACGGAGATCGAACGTTTTGCGAGGACCTGCAACTCACAATTCTTTGAGGTAGCTGAACCCGAAATCGCAGTCTGTTGGGGATTAACTGCATTGTTACAATGCGAAATCGTGCAAATCGAATAGCTGATTTGATGGGAGTTGACTTAGAAGAGGCATTGCGGGAAGAAGAAGGCCATGGTTGCGCTAGGAGGGAGTTGCGGTTTGAAAGCGAGAATGAAAATGTAAGTGTTCGCTACCCTTATGTAGCTGAATCTGATTTGCATGTGGTATTTGTTATACTGAATTAGTCGAGTAAACATAATTGAATTAGACAGAAAGTTAGGGTTTTTTTTGGGTGTATTTCAATTATTGGGAATGATTGGTGTCGTTTGAAGTTATAATTGTTGTTGGTAGTGAATGTTAGAGTGGAAAAATTAGCTTGCATATTGTCTAAATGGTTCCCATTGTTGGAGGAATTGATGCTGGTATTTTTTGATTGATGATTGAAACCCAATTAATTGAGGTGGATGTTGTTAATTTCTGATGTGTATCTTGAATTTGGTGAGCAGGATAAAGTAAAATATGATGTCTGAGCTTGTCTTAAAATTTTTTAAACTAAAAAAAATACTTGGTGAATGTTTGTTCTGTTATGAAGGTTTATTTAGGCATGAAATTAATGTGTAATATGGGTTTTGTTATTTATGTGTGTTATTAGTTGTGGTGGTGATGTGTATATGATTGTTTTATGTGTGTCATTGTTATAGGGGGGTGTTGGTGGTGGTGATGATACATCATATGGTAATGAGGAAGGATTTGATAGTGATGATGGGTATGGAGAAGGGGATGAGGAGGAAAAAGAACAGGGATCAGAAGATGATGGAGAGGAATGGGGGTCTGTTAGTGGTGAAGGAGAGGAATGTAGGTCAGATTATGAGGAAGAGGAAGTAGAAGAGTTTGAAGGAGTTGAAGTTGGAGGTGTAGGGGCAGCAAGTTCTAGTTTCATAACGGCGAAGAAGAATACCAGACTGGTTAGCACTGTATTTGGTGTGGAAGAGGCAGTAGAAGCTCCGACTTTTGGTATGGTATTTGGTAGTTGGGATGAGGTTGATAGTTATTTTTGGAGGTATGCTAGGCAAAGGGGGTTTGGTATAGTGAGGGCAACAGCTGGGTTTGGGAAGGTGAAGACTGATTTAGGGGATGGAAGGTATTGTAAGCAGAAAAGGAATGCTAAGTGGACTTGCGACTGCTATGGTAGACCCTCGAGGAAGCGTAAAGTGGATGTATTTAAGGAAGGGTTGTTGCAAGATGAATAAACAGTTGTGAAAAGGAAGAGTAAAAAGTGCGGGTGTGAGGTCGAGTTGTATGCTAGTGTTGATGAGGATGGGAATTGGGTTGTTCGAAGGCTACACTTGGAGCACAAAGGTCACATAGTTACACCGGGAAAAGCAAAGGATGTAACAATGTTCAGGAAGCATGAGTTGGAGGCAAAGAATGGACACTTGGTGGAACGTGTGTGTAATGCAAAGAAGTCTAGGATGAAGGTATCGCAGATGTATAGTTGTTTTGCACGGGAGAAGAACGGGGTGGATGAGATGTCATTTACGCAGAAAGACTTGGAGAATGCGGTGGCTGAGAAAAAAAGACTAGAGCTAACCGAGGGTGATGCCAATGGAATGGTAGAGTACTTCAACAAAATGAGTGCAGACAATCAAAAATTTTTCCATCTTTGTAGGTTTGGGAAGGATGGTGCTTTACAAGATGTTGTTTGGGTAGATGATAGGAGTGGAGCTGCGTATGAGGAGTTTGGAGATGTGGTCTGTTTTGACAGTACATACCTAACGAACAAATTTCACCTTCCCTTTGCTGTGTTTGTAGGTGTGAATCACCACGGTCAGAGTATTCTATTTGGATGTGCATTGATCTCTTGGGAGACGGCTGAGACCTACGAGTGGGTGTTGAGGACATGGCTGCATTGTATGGGAGGCAAAGCTCCAATGTCGATCCTAACGGATCAAGATCCAGCTATTAGGAAAGCTGTACATTTGACCGTGAGTGAAACTTGTCATACGTGGTGCATTTGGCACATCCTTCAGAAGTTTTGGAAGTATGTGGGTAAGCATGAGAACTATGATGATGTGAAGGATGAGTTTGAGAATATCATTTATGGTAGTTTAGATGTCGAAGAATTTGTATGTCGTTGGACGGACGCAGTGGATTATTATAAACTAGAAGACAACACTTGGCTTGAAGGTAAGGGTAACGAGCCTTATTTTATTTGTTTGAATTAAATGCTTTTGTGGTAGATTCTTGGTTGTGATGATATCAATGAAGCACTGAATCAGGGACTGTGATTTAGTGTGTTTCATGGTTAAAGCAATTCTGGTGTAGCCCTGGTGTGTTGTTGTTCACTGTCTTTGTATTATTATGTACCACTGTATGTATTAGCCGCAATTTTTTAGGTGTCAGGTGGAATTTCTAATGTGCTAATGAATTTGTTGGTGGCAGAGGCTACTCCCAAATTATGTGTATTGTGTGTTAGAGGTACTGATTTCATGTTTGTATATGATACTTGCAAGTCTATTTGAGGAAAGGCGGATGTGGATCCCAGCCTATTTGAAAGAATTGTTCTAGGTTGGGATGAAAACAACACAACGTTCGGAAAGCTTCAATCATTTCTTCAAAGGTTATGTTGACAAGAACACAACCCTGTCTGAGTTTGTGTTGCACTACTGTGATGCTACGACCATAAGGGCTGAGGCCGAAAGAGTTGCTGACTCGAATACACTACGTGAAAAAATGAATTTGGCACCGGTTCAAACCCGGCCTAAGGCACCGGTTTGATCCGGTGCCAATGTGGGGGGTGCCAAAAAGGGGTTTAAAAAGGCAACGGTTCAAACCGGTGCCAAAACTTGAAATTGGCACCGGTTAACCGGTGCCAAAAAGTACCAAAAAATTTTAATTCACCACTTTTGGCACCGGTTAACCGGTGCAAAAAGCGCCAAAAAAATTAAATTTTTTTTCTTAAAAATTAAATAAACTAAAATTAAATGAGAATACAAAATATAAATCTAACATCACAAAATATAAATCAAATCTGTTCAATATACATATAATAAAAAAAATTACAGTATAGATCAATAAAAAATTACAACATATAAATCAAAATAAAAAAATTACAACATATGAATAAAAAAAATACAATATAAATCAAAATAAAAATTTACAACTTTACAATAAAAAAAAACCCATACAACATCTAATTCAATATACTTGCATCTTGATTCTTCAATTTAAGATCTAAGTACCTGCACCAATTAAAACAACCAAAATAAATTGATTAAAATGATTTAATTAAGCAGCGAAAAAAGTTTAAAAAAAAATCCAAAAAATCCAAAAAATAAAAAAGAAAATCAGTTGAAAAGAAAAAAAAAACCAGAACATCAATTAAAAAGAAAATCGAAAAATAAAAATATAAAAAAAAACCAAAAAAAATCGAATAAAATAAAAATCAAAATCGAAAATCATAAAAAAAAATCCATAAAATAAATAAAATTAAATTCGATTAAAAAAACCTAGAAAATAAATATAAAAAAATTTAAATCCAGAAAATAAATTAAAAAAACCCAGAAAACAAAAAAAATTAAAATCGAAAAAAAAAAATTGAAATCTGAAAAAAAAAACCTAGAGATCGAAAAACAAAAAATGAAATCAAAAAATAAAATAAACCCAGAGATCCAATATCAAAAATGAAAATCGAAAAAAACCCCAATTAGAAGAGAATTGAAATGGGGAAAAAAAAACCCCAGGAAAAAAACTTAAAAATCACGAAAATAAAAACCACAAAACTCCATGCATTAACCCAAAATAATCAATTATTTTAACAGAAAATTAACCCAGAAATCGAAATTGAAATCGAAAAACAAAATAAAAATCGAAAAAAACACAATAAAAAAAGAAATCGAAAAAAAAACCGAGAAATAGAAAGAAAAAAAACAAAATCGAAAAAAGAAACCCAGAAATTGAAATTAAAAAAATCAAAATTGAAAAAAAAACTATTAAATTCGAATTATAAAAAACCAGAAATCGGAATAAACAATCAAAATAGAAAAAATTGAAATCGAAAACCCAGAAATCGATTAAAATGGTAAAAAAAAAAAACCAAGAAATCGATTGAACAACCTCAAAATCAGTGTTACATGTTGTTGTGTTCGAATTGTTGGTGGTTTTCGAATTGTTGGAGGAGGAGATCCAGAAAGATAAAGAATGAAGAAGGTAGATCGCCGAAAGAGGAGGAGAGGAGAGAGAAAGAGGAGGAGGAGGAGAGAGAAAGAGGAGAGGAGAGGAGAGAGACGGCCGAGAAAATTAGGGTTAGGGGGGTAGTTATAAGGGCAGTTTTTTTTATATTTAAATGGACCGGTTCGTAAAGGCACCGGTTCAAACCGGTGCTCTTTTTATTTTTGGCTCCGGTTTGGGTTGAACCGGTGCCTTTTCTATTTGTGTAAAATTGCGCCCAATTTTGGGCCAGTTTAGGGCACCGGTTTGGCTTGAACCGGTGCCTTTATGGGGGTGCCTTATTGTATTTTTCTACTAGTGATACAATGCGCTATGTGTGGCAATTAGTGATTGATTTTACTGCGGAGGAGGTGTTCCAAAAGTGTTATACGGACACGAAATTCAAAGAAGTTCATTGGGAGTGCACCAAGATGTTGTATGTGCGTTGTTTAGATCAAATAGAAATTGGAGACACTGTGTGTAGACACCTAAAAATGTCTCCCCAAAACCAAACCCGATGATGAACAACATTTCACCGCCATTATTGGTCGGCTTGAGTATTTAGTATTTGGAGTGCGTAAATCCATATTTCCATTTCATAAACCAACCCAATCCTATCCCATTTCCCCAAACCATAACTTATTTTCCTCTTTTCGTGCCTTTAAACCCAAAATAATTCATTTCGTGTCCTTTATATAAAAACGTTTATTCCAGTTTATTTTGGTCCATAATCTGGGTCCAATGATTAAATAATTGGATGGGGCTTGAAAAGAGCTTTTCAACGATATATTATAAGCCCAAATCCGAGTTATAACGAATAAGTTATGGCCAAAATATTAAATTGAGCCCAAAAACCTAAGCCCACCTTACCTACGACCCAATGATTATGTAGAGGGTCCAAATTATTTAATCCAATTCATAAATCAATTAGGATTAATTAGAAGCTTTTACAAGTTTCTAAAATATCCTAATTATCCTTTTTGAAAAGATAAGATTAAAGAGTTTGAAATTGAATAAAACTCCTTTTTTTTTTTTATAAATCCTATTTCTATCCGAATTGAAAGACATTCAAAGATAGACAGATATTATTTTTGTGCCTCATATTTTTTATTCAAATTTTAAATGGTTGTATAGTCCTTGAAATTATATTTCCAATGATATATTATAATATCAGTTCCGAGCTATAACGGAAAAGATATGAATAAAATGTCAAACTCTATCCAAAACTGACACCGTCTCACTATTTCGGCTATATCTTTTGTTATACAAAATATTTTAATCTGATTCCAATTGGGTTAGAAATTAGACTTCAATATGTTTCAAAATATATCTTATTCATATTATTCTGATTTCTGGATCAAAAGATATGATAAAAACAAAAACCGCAAAACTGCTGTCTATCGCAAGAGTTTTAAACCGATTCGAACTCGATCTTTTCTTGATTCTTCGAACCTCTTTTTTCCCTATAAATAGAGGTCATATCTCCCCTTTTCTAAACATCAATAATCTTGATCATAAAATAATTCTCTTCTCCCTCTTTAGCCTAAACACTAGCCTCCCTATTCTTTCATTCCTTCCCTTAAGCACTCCAAGGAGTTCGTACAATACCCAAAGTTCTATACTTAAAACCAAGGTGTGAAAAAGTAGAATTAACTGAGGGTTTGGAATAAATCAACTCTACTTTTTATTTAATTTAATTTTTTCAATTTGTTTTATATTTTAATTGAATTTACTAACAGTTTATTCATGATGTAGCAATTTAAAGGAACGTGCGGAATGTGAGTAATTCATTAATTTAATTACTCTTATTTTATTTTAATATTGCTAGTATCATGATTAGGGTTATTTTATATTTGATTTGACTAACGCTATTATTGTTAAATTGCTTCCATTATTAATGCTTATTTATTGATCACTATATTGCATGTTTAAAGGGAATATGTAATTGAAAATCATGCCTAATAAGATAATTTGGACAACCGGTTTAGGTTCCTTTTTAATCTTGTTATTTAATTCAAGTGATCACAAATATTTTAGAATAATGTGTTGCATTAATATTAAACCAATTTAGCCTAATAATAGTTTGGATCAAATTGAATATTTTGTTTGTATGCCTTTGAGATCGCAGGAATCACTTTTCAATATAAGAATCGAGTAGAGGCCAATACGGGCGAATGTGGCTCCATGACTCACTTCGTACCATCATCCCCGATCCTCCTTTTGTGGTTCCGAACCGTATGGAGTTAGTAATCTCATGGATTATGAATGGGGTGTAACCTTCACGGGTCAATCATTGTTGCCTATCGTTGTCCCTTTATCATGGTTACCTTTTATGATCCGTGAACGGTTTACAAGTTCCATAAAAACTTGTTGGCGGCTCCCTACTTTCCTTGTCCCTAATCGTATTATGTCAATTCCCACTTTCTATGAGTGCCAAGCATATTCACCACATGCTTTAACGTAGGCGCACTTCGAGCGAAGCCTACACTGTGATTGAGTTTATAATGGAGGACCTTGTTTGGATAAAGCCAAAATATGCAAAGAAAGAGTCTGTGACGAAGGTTCGAAGATGCTATAGGCTTTTGTTTGACAGAACCACATATGAAGCTACTTGTGATTGTAAACATTTTGAGTGCCATGGAATAATTTGTCGACATATGATTATGGCGTATGACCTAAGTGGTGTTGGAATTGTTCCTGAAAAATATATTTTGCATCGTTGGAGAAAGGACGTTCAACGGAAACAACACGAGTAAAAGTAGGGTACCATGATCCACTTAAAAGCAAAGAGGTGAGGCAGTATCACAAACTTATGGGGAGTTATGAACTAATTTGCTCAAAGGCGTCTGTTTGTATGGAAGTTGTTCTGGTTGTTACAGAGATGCTGCAACTGTTGGACCTGAGAGTTGATGAGGTGCTGGAAATGGTTGCGAAAAAGGAGGAACAGGCAGCCAAGGGCAATGATGATGATGTTGAAGAGGAAGGTGGTGAAGGTTTTGCTGGGACCCCTTCTTCTGTGGCGCAAAATAAGGTGCCTGAGCCCACAACTACTTCACTCACAGGTGATGTTCTTCCAAAGACTACCACTCCAGTAAGTGGTTTCCAGGGAAGCTGTGAAGCATCAGCCCTGGGGAGGATTAAAGATCCACCGTTACCGATGAAGAAGGCCCACCGTACTACAAATTCCAGGTACCCATCATGCGTGGAAAAAAAAGGCAAAGAAAAAGATGCTAGGGCTAGAAATGCTGCCAAGAAACAAGCACTCTAGTAAACACAAACCAGTGTATCATTGTCATCCAATGAATATATGCGATCGGTTGGAGGTATACAGTTGAGGGATTTGGATGGTTCTGTCGGTTATTTTACTGCTGTTAGGCGAAGAAACTCTGGTGGGGGGGTGTTAGCAAGTCTACTTGGTGTAAATCCTAGTGCAGGAAGGTCCAATCCAAATTAGAGTCCTGCATGTTGTATGCAGTAAACCAGTGGTACTTTATAGAAAGGAAGTAATGTACCAATTGTTGAGTAACAGCGTCAGTGTTTAGATAATGTACTATTAAGAAGGCTATGGCATGGTTTGTGTTCCAGGTGGTGCATACATCATATTGGAATATATTTAAAGTGAGGGGATTGGAAAACAACATCAACTTTTAATGGAATTTTGTAGAAAATTATAGAAAGATGACTTCATTGTTCAAATGGATACAACCAAAACAAACTAAAACAAACTGTTGTAAAGTGGAAGAATAAACATAACCAAAACAAAATAAAACAAACCGTTCTAAAATCGAAGATTAAACATAACCAAAATTAAAGCAAGTTGTTCTACAGTACCATGATCAAACCACACTGAAATTGGACGAATATTGGATTTCACAACATAACCTCCATCAGTCTAGTTTTTCAATGGTTGAAGTAGAGTGACCGTATGCACCGGAATCTTTGCCAGAAACCTCTGGAGACCAGTGATCACGGACATGGTACGGTGCAGCGGGAATGGTGTCTTTGGGGTTATCGGGACTCCTCTGCCTTATCTGCCTGTACCTCCTCCTGGGCCTCCATGGTGGGACGACCTCCACTAGCGATGCCTCTCCTTCCCCACCAGCACCTATAGGTCCTTCTCCACCACCAGTAGTCGTCTGTCCTGAACCATCTCCAACTACAGCACCACCCTGACCAGAAACCATCTTGGTAGCCTCTGACTTTGCTGCCTTCGTTGGTCTCTTCTTAGGCCCCAACCTTAGGGGAATTTCCTTAACCCTTGTGATCTTTGCGATCAGCCCAAATACTCAGAGTTACAATTCCTTGAGTTGAAGGAGGAGATGTTAATAGAGCAATTGAACAACCATCAGTACATATGCAGTAGCTTGCAGGCTCGGTTGAATGATGTTTCTAAGTCCATATCTGACATTCGCAAAGACAGGGCACATAGCAAAATCCGAGACTATAAAGAACCGCTAGTACCATTAGTGGTTCTAATTTAAAGAACCTTTAACCATTACAGATTCTTTAAATAGAACCGCTAATGGTATTAAAGGTTCTTTTTTCTTTTTTAAAGACCCTTTAATACCATTAGCGGTTCTAATTTATGTATAATCGCAATCTTTATTAGCGGTTTATTACTAGCAAAAAATGAACCAAAAACCCGAGCCTAAGTGGACAGTATGGTGGGAAATATTTTTTACAGCAACGTATACATGGAATTATTTTCATTTTAACATTATCTACGGAAATCACTTTTATTTACTTATTTGCTCTCATTAATGGCCTTTTTTATAAAAAAAAAAAAAAAAAAAAAAAAAAAAAAAAAAAAAAAAAAAAAAAAAAACAATAGCATGCTTACATTAATACGGAGTAGTTATAAAAATATTTGTTTATATATTTTCCCTCCTTAACCCTACCAACAACTAAAGTTATAGCATAAGGCTAAATTGAAAAAAACTTTTCATATATGGCTAGCTATGTCGCGCGCATTGCGGCGTTAGCCACCTTAGTATAGGAAATATTTTTGCAAATTGCAACTATTTAAAGTTCGTATTTTGCAAATTGCAGCCATTAAAAAAATTGTAAATTGCAGCCCAAAAGTTGTTATAAATTGTAAATTGCAACCAAATTCAATTTTTGCATCAATTTTCATGTCAAAAAATATTTGATTAAGGTTTTAGTGGCCATTTCAGCTCTTAAAGACCCAAATTGATCTCGGAAATGGCAAAAAATTAACGTAAGTGCCTTGTTTTTACCGCAAAAAAATATTTGTCCACAAATCGATACATTTTTTGTTACGCAAAACGAGGCACTTACTTTTTTTCCCCTTATTCCGAGCTCAATTCGGGCTATATGTATATATATATATATGTATTAAATTCGAGCAAAAATGATTCAAAAATCAAAGTACGATTTGCTCGCTAGTTTGACGTACTTAGCTTAATAAGTTTGGATTTACTCCAATTGGATGAGGAGGTAGTATATCTTTATAAATCGTTTACATTTATTAAATTTTTTTATAAACCTTTTTAGTTTTATTACTTAATTTTATGATAAAAAAAAACAAAATTTTGTGATTTAGTTAGCTTAATCAAGTCATTAAATTAACTTAGAGTTCGTTTGGCATTGTTGTGGTTTTCTGTTTTTTGATTTTTTGTTGTATAAAAGTATATGATATGTATCACATAATGAATCAAAAAACTATTTAAACTTATTAAAATCATAATAATTTTGAAAACTTACAACAAAAAAGTGGAAACACCTTTTTCTTGTTTCCTGTTTTTAGTTTTTGGTTTTCAAAAAAAAGGAAACTGAAAATAAAAAATGATGCCAAACAAGCCCTTAATTTTTTATTTTTAGGTGATTACGTTCATGCCTCAATTAAAGTCAACTTTGTTCAACATTTTTTCCAAAATTGATTGAAGGAAAAGATTACTCCATTGAATATTTATTAAATTATTAGGGAGTACATATAATTGTAATTAGGTTTATGAAAAAATTTAATAAATATAAACGATTTATAACGATATAATTTTTCATTAAAAGCAATATCGCACGTATTGTAAGTGACAACAACATAATGATTCTATTTTTTCAAAATACTAATGTTTGGACAATTTGGGACGATGAAAAAATTTGAATGCATAGATTATTATAATTTTAAGATCAATTTCAAATTTTCACTTCCTGGTAAATATAGTGATTTATTTTATAAAACTTTAAAGATAAATTTTATATAACTTTTATTTTTGCTTACATATTTGTTGTTATGTGTTTTTTTTTATAGTTATCTCATCAAAATAATTATTAGGGGGAATAAATTACATAAAATTAATAAAATAGTTATCCTTAACAAACAATAGCAAATTAATCAAAATATTATGAGCATGATCTAATTACAAAAATTATTTTTTGTGTGATTTTATGTATTAAAAACCGTGCATCACACTGACTTTCATCTCATCTTATAGATTTAGGCCAATTATTGTTGGAGAAATTATTAGGGAGTACATATAATTGTAATTAGAGTTTTGAAATATTGTTAAATTGTGGGCTCAAATCCTAAAGTTTTAGCCATTGAAAATTATTATTTTAAAATATTAACTAGAATAAAATTAATCCTATATAATTCATATTTTTAAAAAAAAAAAAAAAAACTCTATCAATCCTAGAAAAATCATATGTTATAAGATGATAACAAAAAGGGTTATAATGAAATATATAGATTTAAAATAAAATAAATAATAAAATTACAAAATAAAAATTACGTTCAATTAAAACATGTTTTTTTTAAAAAAAAAAAACATGTTCAAGATATAATAATAGTGATAATAATGATGATGATGATGATAATGAAAATAAAAAAACTTGATAAAAAAATAACGTACAATTATTTTTTAAAAAATCAATTTAGGATTAGAAATAATCTCACACGAGGAATAAATTATATATTGGTGCCTCAGTGCACTTAAGGTGTTTCTAACACCAAGGGATAGGAATTTTGGCGCATTATGCGTTTAAGGAGTTGTAGAAACTAATTGTGTCTCCCCAAAAACCAAACCCAGTGATGAATACCTTTCACGTCATTTGATTATCGAATGAAGTGAAAGTGTGAAAAGTCTTGTTATGCGATTGTTTTAATAAAATAACTCTTCTTTCTGTATTCGTAAATGAACTCTATTTATTGAAAATGTCCAGTCCATATTAATTTGGTCCATCATAAGGGTCCAATAATAGTGTAGTTGGATTGGACTCGAAAAGAGCTTTCCAATGATATATTATAAGCCCAATTCCGATGAATAATGAGGAAGTTATAGCCTACAAATTCTTGTGTGAACCCTGGTCCATCTAAAATAGATGGACCACTTCCTAAAAGACACCTCTATACAAATAAAATACAACCCTACTTTACTCAACTCATTCTTCTTCCTGCATCTTTACATCTTCTTCTTCCTCTTTTTTTTGTTAATTTTTTGTTCCTTCTATGCAAAATCTCGCCCTCTCTTTTTTTTTTAAAAAAAATAAATAAAATCTAATCTCTTTTTATTTCTTTCTCGATTTTAATTCATTCCTTTTTTTTCAAATTCTTATTTTCTCTCTCCTCTATTCTTTGATTTTTTTTCCATTAATTTTTTCCATTAATTTTCTGCATTTAACTCGATGGAAATTGTCGATATTCCTGAAGAGGTTTATCTAGCTTAGTTATTATGAATTCATTGTGATCATTATTAATTAATTTTTTGATTTTACAATGAAATAGTGGATGAAATTATTGTTTAATATCAATTGAATTTGTTGCAACTAATCTGATCGATTTCAATCGTAATCCATTATGATCGATTAATTGATATTTTTTTTATTGTTGTCATTAATTTGATCGATTAATTTAGTAAAAAAAATTGGACGTTGCAAATTTTGAACATTTAGTAAAAAAAATCCGAACTGAACATCGAAAATTTTGAACATTTAGTAAAAATATCTGAACAATTGCAATGTGCCACGTCTATACTTTTGAACATTTAGTAAAAAAAACTGAACGATTGCAAATTTTGAACATTTAGTAAGAAAAAAATGTGAACTGAACATCGAAAATTTTGAACATTTAGTAAAAATATCTAATCAATCGCAATGTATTACGCCTATACTTTTGAACATTTAGTAGAAAAAATCTGAAAGATTACAAATTTTGAACATTTAGTAAAAAAAATCCGAACTAAACATTAAATTTTTTGAACATTTAGTAAAAGTATCTGAACAATCACAATGTACCACGCCTATACTTTTGAATATTTAGTAAAAAAAATCTGAATGATTGCAAATTTTGAACATTTAGTAAAATAAATCTGAATTGAACATCAAAATTTTTGAACATTTAGTAAAAGTATCTGAACAATTGCATTGTACTACACCTATACTTTTGAACATTTAATAAAAAAATATGAACAACTGCAAATTTTGAACATTTGGTAAAAAAAAAATCCGAACTGAACATCGAAAGTTTTGAACATATAGTAAAAATATCTAAAAAATTACAATGTACTGGACCTATATTTTTGTACATTCGGTAAAAAAATCTGAACGATTGCAAATTTTGAACATTTAGTAAAAAAAATCCGAACTGAACATCAAAAATTTTGAACATTTATTAAAAATATATGAACAATCGCAATATATCACGCCTTTACTTTTGAACATTTAGTAAAAAAATCTGAACAATTTCAAATTTTAATTTGAACTTTTACTACAAAAATCTGAACATCGCAAATTTTGAACATTTAGTAAAAATATCCGAACAATCGCAATGTACCACTGCACGCCTTGAAATCGATCGAATTAGCTTCAACAATTCATCTTCATCATTACTTGTAGAATAATTTGTCAAAAAAAGTGAAAAATGTTTAGAAATTATACACAAATTACCAAAATTTAAATAATTTTAACAAATTACAACAAGTTCGAAGGAAATCAATTAACGAATTTAAAGAAATCTAAAGAAATTTTAAGTTGTTCAAATATTTAATTAACTTTCTGGACCTTTTTCTTGTTTTCTTCCACGGCGATTCGTCAATTGCGGAGGTGAGAGATAAGTATTGAGCAATTGAAAAATGAAATGAAAGTAATTGCAGAGCAGAGAGATATGTTTGTTGGAGCAAAATAACAACAAGAAATAAACTGAAGAAATTTTGAGAGCGTTTGGGCCGCAAGATTTGAGGTTTGTAGTATATATGGTCCAGTGGTCCATCTATTCTAGATGGACTAGTGTCTACAATAGACTTATTGGTCATTTAGGCCATATTTGGACCATTTTGAGTGAAATGGGTCTTAAAACTCAATAAAATGCACTTTTAATGTGATTTCAAACATTAGACACCTAAAACTAGGTAACGTATAAATGTTATGATAAAGAAATAGGAAATTTGATAAGAAATGCAAAAAATGACCGAATTAGAAGTCATATAGGCCATATTTGGCCCATTTTGAGTAAAATGGGTCTTAAAACTCAATAAAATGCACTTTTAATATGATTTAAAGCGTTAGAATCCTGAAACTAGGTAACATATAAATTTTATGAGAAAGAAACAGGTCATTTGATAAGAAATGTAGAAAATGACCAAATTAGAAGTCATTTAGGCCATATTTGGGCCATTTTGAATGAAATGGGTCTTAAAAATCAATTAATTGTAAATGTTATGAGAAAGAATTAGTCCATTTGATAAAAAAAAATGTAGAAAATAACATAATTTAAAGTCATATAAGCCATATTTAGGCCATTTTGAGTGAAATAGGTCTTAAAACTCAATAAAATGCACTATTAATGTGATTTCAAGCCTTAGCCACCTAAAACTAGGTAACATAGAAATTTATGTGAAAAAAATAGGTTTTTTTGATAAGAAATGTAGAAAATGGACAAAGTAGAAGTCATATAGGCCATATTTGGGCCATTTTGAGTAAAATGGGTCTTAAAACTCAATAAAATGCACTTTTAATGTGATTTCAAGGCTTAGCCACCTAAAACTAGGTAACATAGAAATGTTATGAGAAATAAATAGGTCATTTGATAAGAAATGTAGAAAATGGGCTAAGTAGAAGTCATTTATGCCATATTTGGGCCATTTTGAGTAAAATGGGTCTTAAAACTCAATAAAATGCACTTTTAATGTGATTTAAAGACTAAGACACATAAAAATAGGTAACATAAAAATATTATGAGAAAGAAATAGGCCATTTGATAAGAAATGTAGAAAAACACGAAGGCAAATTATGTTAATGAAGAAAATGCTCCATGTCCTACCCTTGATGTGTCTGATTATTTCATGGACAATGCTAAAATTAGAAATGATTTCATCTTTGAAGAAAATAACAATAATTAGATAACCCATCTACTAATGTAATTTATACTATGTTTTAATGTATTTTCTGTTATGTATTGTATTTTAAATGTCTAGTCATGTATTTTAAATTTCCATCATCAATTAAAGTTTGTATGATATTATTCTAAACTAATATCATATTTATTCTATGAAGATATGGATCTACCTTAAGGTAGTTCCGAATATCAATGTCTTTAGACAGTGGAACAACACATACTATCTTGAAGGATATAAAATATTTTTCATAATTAAAGTTGTTTCAAGCAAATGTAAACACTATTTTCGGGTCAGCTACATTAATTGAAGGATCCTAAAAAGGCTTGTATAATGCTTCTAAATGGGACAAAATTGATAATAAATAATGCTTTATGTTCGAATAAATTTTGAATAAATCTCATAAGCTTTAAAGATGTACGCCAAAATGGCTATCATTTAGAAACAATGACAACAGATCAAAAGGAGTATGTATGCCTCACGGCAGAAAAACATGGCAAGAAACATATTTATGAGAAATTGCTAGCATATTCTTTGGGGTTATATCGTATAATCATAAGACTCGTGGAAATCAATATGATATCTAACCAGAATTTAGATGACAAACATTTGATTATTTTTTGGCATGATCGTTTAAGACATCCAACAACTGAGATGATGCAAAGAATAATAGCAAATTCAGTTAGAAATTCAATAAGAAATGTCAAAATTCCTCAATCAAATGAATTAACATGCTCTGCATGTTCACTTGGCAAATTAATAATAAGGAAATCTATGAACAAAATTGCTACTAAATCTCCAAAATTCTTGGAAAGAATTCAGGGAGATATATGTGGGCCAATTAATCCAGCATGTGGACCCATTTTGATATTTCAATGTTTTAATTAATGCTTCTACACGATGGTCACATATCAGTATGATTCCAAGTAGAAATGTTGCCTTTGCAAAATTACTTGCCCAAATTATCAAATTTAGAGCACAATTCCCAGATCATACAATAATGAAAATAAGACTTGATAATGCTGGTGAATTTACATCCCAAACATTTAACTATAATTGTATGTCAATTGGAATTGATGTTGAAAACTCAGTAGCTCATGTTCATACACAAAATGGTCTAGCATAATCACTTATTAAGCGATTACAATTGATCACAAGACCATTATTAATGAGGTTAAAATTGCCATCATCTTCTTGGGGACATGCTACAATACATGTAGCAATACTAATTATATTGAGACCTACATCTTATCATAAATTTTCACCGCTACAACTCGTTTGTGGTCGAGAATGAACCAAGAATCTCACATCTAAAAATCTTTGGTTGTGTTGTATATATTCCCATTGCTCCACCCCAACGAACAAAAATGGGTCCAAAGAGAAGGTTGGGAATTTATGACGAAATTAAATCCCCCTCTATAATTAAATATCTTGAACTAATTACTAGTGACTTATTTACAGCTAAATTTGGCGACAATCACTTTAATGAAACAAAATTCCCAGTCTTAGGGTGGAGAGAAAGCGGACTCACCCAAGAAAGAAAAGAACCCATTTGTCATGCAACACAACTGTTGATGTTAGATCCACAAACAAATATGTGTGAACAAGAAGTCTAAAAATTGTTCATTTACAAAGTGTTGCAAATCAATTGCCTGATGCTATTGTAGAAACAAAAAGGTGACAAAATCACATATATAAGCAAAAAATTCCCCTACAAATATTAAAATCCCAACTGGTAATAAGGTCATGAATTGAAAATGAATCTTAAGCACGCAGAAAGCGTGGGAGACCACTTGGTTCAAAATATTCTAAACCAAGGAAATTGAAAATATTGGAGGGAATAGAAAATGAGACTAATGATGTTCCCCCGTTGGAAGATCAAGAACAACCAAATGTGGATGAAAGTAAAGAAAATGATGAAATGTGGACCAATGGGGACGAACAAAAAGACAACCCTACGAGGAATAAACAAGACATTCAAAATATCGACAACAATGAAATTTTATTAATTACGTCTCTACCAAGACTTAGTGGAATAGGAAAGATGTTATTTGCAAATTTCATCGCTATCGACATTATGTCTGATGAACATGATGTTGAACCAAGAACAGTTGAAGAATGTTGACACAAGAGTGATTGGCCAAAGTAGAAGGAGACAATGCTGGCTGAGTTAAAGTCATTTGAAAAATGAGAAGTTTTTGAAAAAATAATTCTTACACCAGTAGGTGTAAAACCCATTGGATAGAAATGGGTGTTTGTGAGAAAATGTAATGAGAAAAATGAGATAATTAGATACAAGGCAAGGCTAGTATCCCAAGGATTTTCTCAAATTCTAGGGATTGATTATGAAGAAACATATTCTCTAGTAGTTAATGCAACTACGTTAAGATTTCTGGTAAGTTTGACAGTCACAAAAAGACTACAAATGCAATTAATGGATGTAGTGATTGCGTATTTGTATGGGTCACTCAATATATACAAACATTTACATGAAAGTCCTTGAAGGACTAAAACTACCAGAAAACCACAGGCCTAGACAATTACTTTCCATAAAACTAAAAATGTCACTTTATGGATTAAAACAATCTAGAAGGATGTAGTATAACCCCAGTGAATACCTTTTAAGAGAAGGGTTCAAAAAACAACCAAATTAGTCCCTGTGTTTTCATAAAGCGATCATAATCAGGATTTGCTATTATTGCAGTTTACGAAGATGACTTGAATATCATCGAAACCCTAAATGAACTTGAGAAAACTGCAAAGTACTTGATGAAATAATTTGAGATGAAAGACCTTGGGAAAACTAAATTTTGCCTTGGTTGCAAATTGAGCACTTGAGTCATGGTATTTTTGTCCATTAATCAAACAATACAGAAAGAGTTTTGAAAAGATTCTCCATGGACAAAGCAGCTCCAACCAACTTCCCAATGGTTTTTCGTTCTTTGAAATGAAAAACGATCCATTCTGACCCTGAGAAGAAAATGGAAAAATCCTGGGTCCAGAAGAAGTATCATACTTAAGTGTAATTGGGGCCTTAATGTACTTAGCAAACAACACTAGACCCGACATAGCTTTCTCTGTGAACTTGTTAGCAAGGGACAACAATGCACCGACATATAGGCATTAGAAGGGAGTCCAACACTTACTCCAGTACCTACGAAAGGACATAAGACCTTGGTGAAGGAATTATATCTTCGATAAGTGCAATTACTAGATATATCAAGGATCACTATTATGGAGATAATAAGTTCGTTCTTTTGGGTCGTCATTGTCTGTTCCTAGATATGATAAATGATCTTTGGACTAGTCAAATAGTCTAAAGCCCAATAAAATGGAACCTATGAGGTCACACAGCAAGGGTATTGGGTTAAACAAGTAAGAGGCCCATTAATGGGCCTCATGAGATTATGACATACTATAAAGAGTATTGGGTTAAAGAAGTTTGACATGGACTCTTATTTAGAGATGTGACCTATAAATAAAGTCTATGCTTGAAGGTTGTGATAAGACACAATTAACAGTCAGTAAATTGTGATGCGAGGCAACAAAGTCCAAAAAAATCTCTCATCTCTCTCTCTCTCACCTCATGGCCCTCCCCGCTCTCTCTCACCTCCGTACGGCCGGTCACCTTAGGTGGTGTGTGGTGCTCGTTCATGGTGGTTTGTGGTTAGTTCGTGTCTCTCTTCTCCGTAGAAGGTTGATTGAAAGGTTCAATTACAACAAATTAACATTAGTGGAGGTTTAATTTGTGCCTGTGGACCAAGTAGAGGAATCACGCTTGGGGTTCTTTATCTCCCAATGTTCTTGCTTGATTGCACGTGGAATCACGCTTCAAAGGTACAATTATATGTTCTTTATGTGTTATGCATTGATCTTGGTGTTTAGATGCTTATGAATATAATTCATGCAATTCTTCTTAGAGTATCTAAAGTCCTACAGTGGTAT
Source organism: Chenopodium quinoa (assembly GCF_001683475.1). Taxonomy (NCBI): domain Eukaryota; kingdom Viridiplantae; phylum Streptophyta; class Magnoliopsida; order Caryophyllales; family Amaranthaceae; genus Chenopodium; species Chenopodium quinoa. The sequence goes on from NW_018745024.1 coordinate 3,755,991, forward strand.
CAGTTAGCCTTTGCATGTACGCATATTGAATTTTAATTCTTTGACTGTCCGCAATTTTAATTCAATTAAGAAGGAGAATAATTTAATTGTGGGTCAATTAATGTGATTTAATATACGAAATAATTAAAAGTTGTTTAATTTGCTTGAAATTATTCTAGTATGGACCGAATTTCTGTCCCCTTTGGTTCAAAATTTTTGACCCCTAACCCTAATTTTTCAAAAATTTCAAAACCCTAAACCCTAAATTTTGAATTTTTTGTTTTGGTTTTGATTTGATTCGATTGTTATGTGATTCATGGATTTAATTTAATTATTTGTTTTCATGTTAAATTGTGAATTTTTTCATGATCAAATTATGTAATTTAAAAGTTAAATTGAATTGGGAATTAATTTCATGGTGAACCCCAGTTTTGAAGTTGAATATGATTTGATTTAAAATTAATTGGACCACATTTATTTAATTTATTTTACAAAAGGGTTGGTTTTATTTAAATAATAATAATAATAATAATAATAATAATAATAATAATAATAACAATATGTTTGGGCGGTAGCTGCGACTAGGTGGCGCAGCCAAGGTGGCTGCCACCGATGTTGGTTCAAAAAGGAGGGTGGGGCAGTAGGTGCAGTCAGCAGTAGCAGCAACAACAACACCATGCAACAGCTACGCGACATTGTTGCTATTGTGCGTCCGTGCTTGAGCAACATACACAACAAGATCAAGCTAGTCAATTATCTCCTTTAGTTTAAGGAATTTTTGTACGGTGATATTGTAGGTGTGGCTATGACACGTTTTATTCCATTGTTGTAAATATCCTTATTTTTGTTTTCTTTGGGGTTTAGCTCTTTGTTTTTAAAAAACAAAAAAAAGCAAAATAAATAAATAAAAACTTATGTTTTCATGCATTAAAATATTATCAGTTTTATATCTATTCTATAACATTCTAAAAAGAGAAAACATAGTTTGGTGAAAAAGAGCATGTGTACAGTAACTTGTTTTGCAAAAATGACATGCATGTCCCTTCATTTCATTTCTCTCTTTTTTGTTTTTGTTTTCCCTTTTTTAGATATAAACTTTAATGCATAGGTGTCCAGTGTCCTCTTCATTTCAATTCCTTTTTTTTTTTTGTTGTTATGGATATATATTATAACGGACTTCCTTTATTTAATAACAATCTTATCGTTTACGTGTATCGATGTTAATATTTGATTATGAGTACTCCCTCTGCATTTTTTAAGTAAAATATATATATCGATGGAGTATCTTCAATCTCACCTTAACAAATCATTACTTCTTCCTTTCTTTTTTAATTTCACTTATTATGCTCGCCAATGTAGAATTATAATCATTAATAACTCTAATATAATTCTCCATAAGTAAACATTATATAAACGTGGTTACATATTATGAAAGTACTTATTGAGATGATTCTAGCAAGATCTGACAACAATATGTTTTTCATTATATATAATTCACAAAAAAGTCAAAAGAAGGTTAGTGAATTGTGTAAAAGTCAAAGTGGTGAAGTAAAAAAGAACCGAGGAAGTATAGAACTTGGATATATATTTTACTCGCTTAGTATTTTTTTAAATAAAACATTTTTTCGGTACACGTATGTCAATGCAAAACTTCTATCAATAATACCTTTGATTATCATTAAGTAAAAATTATACCGATTGTAAATCAATAAACTATTAATTCACACAATCATGAGACTAGATATATTTTCCAATGTATAAATCACAATTATTAGTCAAAATGAAATAGGTGAATAGTGTATAAAATCAAAATTAAACATTTTACTTTAAAAAAGAAAAAAGAAAAAAAAAATGACGGAGGGAATACTAAAAAGAAAAGTGATGTATCTAATTTAAAACATCCTCAATTAGAGGATTAAGATGGGAAAACTATTGATGTAGGAAGGTATTGAGATTTATTTTTTAGGGAGACAAGGAAAGAAACCATGTGCAAATATAGAAATGTTACAATATTTGTAATTAAAGTTCCTAAAAATTGATAATTGTTGCAATATTTGTGGAACAGAGATTGTATATATTTTCAACTAAGCTGCCTACCGCGTGCTTACGCACGCAGTGGCTAAACTAGTTCTTAAAAAAAATGCTTGTCTATATAATGCTTGAGGGTAAACTAAAATTCGTATTTAATTACAAAAACATTACAGTTTTTTCACCAAATGCCCATAAGTTTTTTGTTTATTCACCATATACCCATAAAAATTTTCATAATAAGCACCATATACTCCTGAGTTGTGACAAAAATTCACCATATACCCCTTATGACAACAAGATGAGTGGATTTTGATTAATTATGCATTGATACCATCTTAGATCTCTCCCTCTATCCCCGAAACCACTCCTCTTCCTTGTATAATCCTTGAAACAACTCCAAATCTCCAAAATCATATCCGCATGATTGATTTTGAGGATGAGAAAAAGAAATTTGAGGTGGTTTTGGGGGTGGAAAAATGAAATGTTGTGGCTGATTTTAGAGGTAGATGAATGTATTTAGGGTGGTTTCAGGTCATAATTAAGCCTAATAATTGACAAAGTTAACAATCATTAGTCATCAAAGTGTATTTTTGTGAAAACTAGAGGGTACATGATTAATTTTAAAAAGTTCATGGGTATATGGTGTATAAACAAAAGAACTTAGGGGTATATGGTGAAAATCCAAAAAAATTATTATTATTGTTGTTGTTATGGAAAAATTGACAGTAATATTATGACCTTTGCACGACCCACCATAAATAAAACCACCTTTTGATAATCCCCCCAATAAAGCGATCTTTGCACATCATCTTCCAAAAATAAGATAAAAAATTAGTAACTAATTTAATAGGTTAATGAAATACACGTATCATATTATGATTGGTTAAAAAAATTTTATTTTAATTATAACATATTTCTTTTTTTTTAAAAATGATATTAATTTATAAAAAAAAAAAAAAAAAACTTTAAAATAATATAAAATAAAAAAACCTTCCCCTTCCCCGTTTCAGAACCCTCACCAGCTCGAAACACTTCTCCGGCCACCCCACAGCCCCCTTCCCTGTGTAGCCTCCCTTTCAACATGGTAGCGCCACCAGCCCTCGTTTAGCCATCTTGCAGCGCTACCAACCCATTGCAACAACCCTCAGCCACCACACATCATCTCCACCTTCCCTACTCACTCTATACTCACGTATAAAACCCACTGTAGCCCCGCATCTCCCTCTCACACACTCATTCACTCAACTCCACTCACTACACCTCACAACCCCACAAATCCACAATCAGCCAATGGCAACAACAATTGCTCCTAGCTGTTGCGTGCGCAACCAACTCGTACATCCCACAACAACATATTACCGACAGTCCAACTCCACACCCAAACAACCTAGCAACCACCTTTTTTATGAAGACACCTAGCAGCCACCTGTCGCCCTCTTTTACACCAATTACCATGCCTCAAACCACCTGCAATCAAACACTAAGTCCACCACTAAACCCGACCACCAGGCCGCCACCCAAACCCAACTACCAGCCCACGAGGTTCACGGTAATTTATTTTTTGTTTTTGTAAATTAAAATCATTTTTTGTAATTAAAGTCTTTTTTAAAAAAAATAAGAAAATTGTAAAATAAATAAAAATAAATAAATAAATAAATAAATTAACCAATTACAAAGTAACACATGTCATACTAATCTATTAAAAAGATTACCAACCAGTTTCACCCCATTTTTGGAAGATGAGGTGCAAAGGTCATTTTATTGCGGGAATATCAAAAGGTAGTTTTATTTATGGAGGACCGTGCAAAGGTCATAATATTCATGTCAATTTTTTCTTATAATTATTACTTCGTTTGGGAAGCTTTTATTGGAGTTTGTTAAACCTTCTAATAATGTATTATATCCTTCAAAAGAACTACCCTCTTGATTCACATCAAATCTTACATAACGAAATATAATGTCAATGACTAAATTTAATTTTGTGGAAATTGTAGAAACTTTATTAATTAGTGATGAAAAAAGAGCAGGGAAAAAACAAGATCTATAAATCCTAAGTCCAACTAGCACACTTAAAAAAAATTTATAATAGTGGAAGCAAAGGACAAAACTAGGGATTCAATGAATAAGAATTAGGTAAAGTAATTGAAGAAATTAGAAAATACGGCATAGGTAGTTATGATAAACCTAATATAAGTACTTAGTAAACTTTTCATAACTCAAAAAGGAGAAAAAAAAAACATTAGTTCATTCAAGTAAAAGAAATTGATTAAAAAACCTTACGCATACTGTAGGGAATATTTCAAGCATTATCCCAAACTTGAACCCCATTGTGATCATACACTAAAGTACGGTGGTGTCCAAAGGGAAGGAAGATAGAGCAAAAGAGTCGCCAACAAGTTTTAGGAACTTGTAAACTGTTCACGAGGTGAAGGTTACACCCCTTAACGATCCAAGAGATCGTCAACTCCAATAGGTCTGGAGCCATGACTGGTACTTCGGGGATGAAGGTACAAATCCAACCTAAAAGAGATTGAACCTGCCCTAATAATAGGCCTCTACTTTATTCTGATCATATTCATGTGCGCTTTCTAACTAACATGCAATCAATAGGATTACCCCTAAACCTGTTTATCTATGTTGGTTGAATATTAATGCACAAATAAATCTATTATTGGCGATCACTTGAATTATCATCAAATTAACCCTAAACAAGATTATTAAATTATCTTATTAAGCATGATTACAAGTACAAATTACCTTTAAACATGCATTAAAAGGTGTGATCAAGCAATAACAATAAATATCAAGCAACATAATAATAAACAAACAATAATAATAATCATCATAAAAATATTCATTATTATCATAATCATAAATAATAATAATTATAAAATAATCATGTTCATGTTAAAGCATAATAATAGCAAGATCCTAGGCATGATACTAACAAGATTAATAACAAACCCTAGCATGTCACTAAAAAATAAAGATCAAAGCTTTAGCCCTAACATGATACTAACATGAATATTAGGAAAGAAAATAGGAAGCATCGCAGGAATAATAATTGATTTAAGAAACTTATTCTTTACCCTAAACATGATACTAGGAAGATCAAAACACCCTAACATGACATTCGGAATCATAATAACAACCTAGACATGATTTCTAAATCATAATATCAATTAAACAATTAAAGCACTTACTTGGATGTCTCATACCTCTTTCTAATAACAAAATACACGCGTTAGTAACTTCAAGGAAAATATAATCAAACAATTAAATTAAATAATTGAAATAGAGATTTGGGACCAAACCCTCAGAAATTAAAACATTTCACGTCTAAGGCGAAGACAACTTCGAACTTGGCTAGGTGTGTCTAGTGCTAACGTATGAGGAATTGTGTTTGTAAAAGGGTTGGTTTAGAAAGAAGGATAGAATCAAGAAATTCTTGATGAGAGTTGGTTATTGTTGATGAGAATTGATGAGAATTAGAGAGAATTGATGATGAAAAACGGAGGTTTAAGGAGGCTATTTATAGAGAGAATCAGTCGAACGGATAGAAAAACAAATCAGAGTTTCGACGAGGATAAAAATAGGTTAGCGCCAGACGTTGGACATTAGCGTCAGGCGCTAAGGCTAGCGCCAGACGCTGGACATTAGCGTCAGGCGCTAAGGCTAGCGCCAGACGCCAATCATTAGCGTCAGGCGCTAACAATTATTTTACGCATTTTCTTAATTCTGATAAAATTTAGCCGTACAAAGGGGCAAAATCGTATTTTCCTTAAAAACACTCTTTTATTCTGATTAAAACTCTAAAAAGTCAACCAAAGTCAATTTATCAATGCTAATTGAATTATGAATGAAAAGAAACTTCTAAAAGAATCTAGAAGACTAAAATCAATTCTAATTGCATTAGGAATGATAAATCCATATTAGGCCCTCCTCTAGATCATTGGGCCGCATATAAGTATCAAACCGGACCCAGTTTAGTAATTTGGCCATAACTTCCTCATTATTCATCGGAATTGGGCTTATAATATATTGTTGGAAAGCTCTTTTCAAGCCCCATCAAACTACACCATTATTGGACACTTGCTATGGACTAAAACAAATTGTATTGGCTGTTTTCTTAAAATAGGTTTTCAAAAATAGAGAGAAGAGAAAAGAAATTAAAACTATCCGCAACACTAGACTTTTCACACTTTCACTTCATTCGATTATGAATCGACGCGAAAGGTACTCATCACCGATTTTGGTTTTGGGGAGACACAAATGGGTGTCTACAGAAGCCCCTACTTTGACTGAGTTTGAAGATACGCAAGTTTCGAAAACAAAAGTCAAAGTATCGATTGGGACGGAGAATGATTCATAACATTCTGCGATCCTAAATCACTCTTATAACGCCGATACCTGCAAAACTAGCATTAGTTAAAATAGATAAGAGAGTTAAGAAACGCGTATCTTGCACCGTCGAGCACACATCTCTGAAAGTAACCGATTTGCTGTTGTATTGTTGTATTTTTGATAACCTTTCGCAAGCCAGGGAATGCCATCCCGCTATTTATTTTGACAACCTCCTGCAAGCTAGAGAATGTCGCCTGAAGACTGCTACGCTTGTAACTGCCTCCAATTCATCCATGATAGACTTCTGCAAGCTGGAGAACCCCATCGAAGATTGCTTCGCTTGAAACAACCTTCTAGCACTTTGTGACCATCTTCCGCAAGCCAGGGAATACGATCGAAGACAACTTCGCTTGAAATCAACTCCAGTTGTTTGTGACAAATTTTCGCAAGCTAGGGAACGCTGCCGAAGATATCCTCGCCTGAAGCTATCCTCATTTGTTGCGATAATATTCCGAGGAAAATTACCGAAGACCAACGCTTGTCGATCTTTAAAAGCTCACTTGAACTTTGCTCCCGCTATACCAGTACGTCGGCGCTTTTGCTGATTTTTAACTCTATGTCGGTGCCTTCTGAATTACGAACCAGTATGTCGGTGCCTTTGGTGCATGAATCATTATGTCGGTGCTTTGCAATGAGCCAATGCTTAGGCGCTTTAAGCTAAGTGAGATGATCATTCATTAGGTCGATCACTTTATGAAATTGTAATCGAACCGATTACTAAATCATGTCAAATTGCTTAGAAGGGCTAACTGGCGTGCCTCGAAACCCAAACTGTTGTAAGAGGTCGAAACAACCGCACTGAGAAGCTGAGCATTCTGTCGCCGCTGAAATATTGCTGGCGCCACATATTTGACTCTAGCGCTAGGCGCTAAACCTTATCGTCTGGCGCCAAAGCCTGTCACTTCGCGCTAGAATCGGGATTTCCATATATACCTCTTTCTTCGTCATTTTCGCTGCTGCTGCTCATTTTTTCTCGACAATCGCCCGTGAACTTCAATTCACTCGTTCTTGCTCGTTTCTCAACCAAATTCGCTCAAGTTTGTTACAAATCAAAGCTTATTTCATCCATTTTCCCGATCTACGTAAGTTTTTTCCAAACTCACGCCGGATTTGATGAATTTTGCACATGTTTGTTCACGAATTTCCAAAAAATTCGAAACTTGAATTGCTTAATTCACTTTGTTTGTCAAATTTTATGCCATGAAATTGCTTGATTATGTTTATATATTTCCTTGGGAGTAATTTGAAACTTGTTTGACTCAATTTGGTGATGAAACGAACAAATCACCATTGTTGGACCTCTTAAGGCCGGGAATACAATGTAGCTTGTTCTTGGTGTTTTTGCTAGAAATTCTTGTCCAATTTGTCATAATAATTACCGTAGTATTGCAAGAAATTTTTTGGATGCTTGAAAAATGTCGTGTATGCTCAATTTGAAATTGTGCTCTGTTTTAGTACTACGTACTCTGTTTTTTTTTTTTTTTTTTTTTTTTTTTTTGCAAACATAGTGTCATGCGGCTAGGCAAACCTTAGATACTATAGAACCTTAATTTATGATGAATTTGCACAATGTAGCATGGCTAGAAAACGAGGTTTGGGTTCACGGTCCCGAGACGCACGACAGGAGCATGAGCCCGTAGAGGAGGACGCCGACCCGTCCACTTCTCTTGGTCCCCTCCCTGAGTGGGATGAGTGGACTCTATACTTCTCCCCCGTCCACCATATTTCTAAGAGGGTGCGACGTGGGATCACGGTTGGTAGGACGCGCTACCACGGCTCAGGCTGCGATACCCTGGGCGACCTGTACAAGAAGTACATCGACATTGATGGAGAGGTGAGACTTCTCTGAGAGTCTTGCGGGTTGACTTCACTGTTTGAGACCTCGGAGACCATGATTGCCTCTAGTGAGGGTCAGCACGTGGCTCGTGCCCTGGTGGAGTTCTTTTGGGACACCACCAACACCTTCCACTTCCCTTGGGGTGAGATGATGGTCATCCCGACCGAATTCAGTCTTATTACGGGACTGGAGTTTAGTTCTGTTGCGCTGCCGTTCGACAACGAGATCAGTGTCTTCTCTCCTGAGGTTGAGGAGCTGTTTTCGGGCTCGTGCTGAGGTAGAGTCGACTCAGTTCAGCGCCAAGGGCATTCACCATTCGACTCTAGCGGCGGTTTTCGAGGATGATGCAACCACCCGAGAGCAGCGGGTGCGCATCTTTGTGCTTATTTTGCTGTCAGGGACGTTTTCCTCTGACAAGAGTAGTAGAGTGCTGCTTTACTACCTACCTGCGGTCCGTGATCTACACTTGATTGGGACTTATGACTGGGCCAGCTTGGCCTATGCTGACTTCGTTCGAGCGTTACGAGACTCGTGTCGACACCGATCCTTCACGGGGAACGTCGCTCTGTCCGGCTTCTGGAGAATAGTAGAGGTATACTTTATCTCCCATAAAGTTTAGCTCTAAGCTTTGGTTAGCACTTGCTGATACTTTTTGCCTTATGTAGATCTGGTTCTACGAGTACTTTCCCTCATTTTCGTCGGTGAGACCGTCGCCGCGTACGTTTCCAGTGAGTGCCTGTTGGGGAGGCCGTCGCGCTGGGATGTCTACCGCTTATGTCCGAGATTAGATCATCTCGGTATGGTTCTTGGTATATTTGAAAACTTTCGTATAACCTTTGGTAGATTATTATCCGATAGGCGTTCTTTGCAGGAGTCTGTCGTGCAGTACCAGCCACGGATTTGCTTGGTTGTCCCTGGGTTAGCTGCGCAATATACCGCTGAGCGTCGCTATTTCTTAGGGACATATGGAGCAGTTGCATATCTTGGAGAGAGGGTTGCTATTCAGCATTCCTCAGACACTTTCGTCGTTCCTGCTCCTCCACCGCGTCATACATTTAATGGCGCGAGGTTGGTGAGCATGTCAAAGAGAGCTGGTACCCCTTGGAGATCTTATACGATCCCTGGGCGGTGCTATGAGGAGGAGCTGCTGCCGTTGCTTGCTTTAGTCCCTGTACTGGCTGAGGAGGTGGCGATATGATTTTCATCTTTTACCTTCTGTTAAGTAGCCCTCAAGTAATATTTTATTGATTTTGATTTGCTTTTGTCAGGCTGGACCTACTGAGTTTGTGCCACCTCATATGTTCATCCATTATCGGGGACATACGGGCTAATCGAGGAGATGATTCCTCCGGCTCCTGAGGATGAGCGCTTCGTGGAGCGGTCGATTCCTCGTCACCAGACTCGGGTAAGCTTTATTTATTTGCAATTTTGTTCATGTATGTTATGCATCATTTTGACTTTATTTCCTTGACAGTTCTCGCGCGAGGTGGTCACGGCGATGGCACGGTGTATAGATGCTTTCCAGAGCCAGCTCGTTCGGATGAGGAATGTGGCTACGTGTCGTCGCGATGACGCCGTTCAGGAGGTAGTTTCCCTTCTTTTTTTTTTGCATTACCGCTTCTATTTTGATTGTTTCTGACTTAGTTTCTTTTTGCAGGGTCATCCCATTCCTTCTTGTACCCGGACGAGACCTGAGGTGTGGAGAGACCCGGCGAGGTCTAGCTCGAGACGTCGCCGTACTGGTTCTGGCGGTCGAGGTGGTCGTTCTGAGGCTGCTCGGACCGAGGCGGTGGAGGGCTCGGGTTCTTCATCTGAGGGTACACGTGCTGCGCCGGTAGGCCAGGAAGAGGCTACCTCAGCTCTTAGAGATGGTGGGATGTACGAGGTCGGCTCGTCATCGCAGCAGCCTCCGCAGCCTCAGCCTCAGGTTGATCTTGGGTGGACGGGTCCTGAGCTGCGTTTTCCGCCTCCCGAGGAGACTGGAGCTGGAGCAGGAGCTGGTGGAGAGGTTACTCCTTGTACTGCCAAGTTTTATGACATGATGAGCGTACGTCATCCGGCGCCGTAGTTTATTCCTGTGCCTTTTCTTTATTTTGACTTTGTATAGAACTTTTCCTTTATTAGACTCATTTATTAGACATATTTGTATATTCATACCACTATGAGTTTATTTATTTAACATTTATTTATTATTTTTTCATTTTTATGTGCATGTTTGTGTGTGCAAAGAATTGTGATAATTAATAATTTTTACGCAAAACTTCCGTCATTGTTATTATTGATGGAGGGTATCCGACTTTCTCCCCCAAAAAGGAAAAATAAAAAATATTGGATTTACAAAAAACTTAAAAATTAATTCTAAATAAAATCCATATATATATATATATACATATATATATATATACATATATATATATATATATACATATATATATATACATATATACATATATATATATATACATATATACATATATATATATACATATATATATATATATACATATATATATATATACATATATATATATATAACTAATATAATTGATTTATTAACTAAGAAAAAGAGTATAAAAAGAATAATAGATCGTAAAGTCATTGTTCGCACTCGAATTAGGCAGAAAACGTGGTTTTTGAAAAGCTCGTATGATAAGACACGTTAGCGCCATTTGGCGCCACGCGTTTTGCGTTAGCGCCAGACGCTAATACCTAGCGTTTGGCGCCAAGCTCTGGCGTCAGGGTCCATCGTCAGTGCTGATGAGCGCTGACTCCAAATCCTTTTCGGATTGAAACTGTGCCGATTTTGTGTATAAATAGCCCCCTGATCAGCCGATTTTCTTCATAATTTCAGCAGATTAAATATAACCTTAGCAATAATCATGTCTTTAGTCTCTAAGAGTTTTATCAACTTCACTCATGAATGGTGTCGGTCTCTAACTGCCAAAGAGAGAAAAGAGTTAGACTTTTTTCATATGGGGGGTATTTATGGTGTCAAGGGGGTAGATCTTGATGTAGATTTTATTCATACCGCCTTAGAATATTGGGATGTGGATACTCATTGTTTTAAACTAGGGTGTGATGAAATTAGCCCTTTGCCGAAAGAATTCGGTGCTATCTTAGGCTTCCCTGCATTAGATCTTGCAGTAATCCGATCCCTAGAATAAATGAATATCATTATAAGGATTTTGAGCGATTCTTTAACTTAAAAGACAAAGATCTAACAAATATAGTAGATGGTAGCATAATTAATTTGAAAGAATTTGCTCGCCATTATTTTAATAAACCTTATTCTGAGTCTTTTCATGTTTATAGAAGAAGGGCTTTTCTATTTTGCATGCTTAATCAATATCTTCTCTCTAGTGGTAGAGCTAATGAGGGTCAAGCAATTATATCAACTGTTTTGGAGCAGATTGAATCTAGGAGAAATCCAATGCCACTAATCGTTGGAGAGACTATGCTTAGTCTTGATGAATTAAAAAAAAAAATCCAAAAGCACCTTTTCGGGGCTCTCCAATTTTATTACAGGTAGAAAAATAATATTTTTAATTACAGAAATCAAAAACATATTTTTGTATAGTAATACTAATTTATTTACATTGAATTTTTTTACAAATGTGGCTAATAGAGAAACTAGAATTAATTAGTTCTCCCGACAACGTTGAAAAATACACTCCAAATTTCTTTGTGAGAAGGAAGAAACGCTTCTCTAAGATAGGGCGCCACGAATGGAAGAAGGTCTTTGGCTCTTGTAACTTTACCATCAAGTGGGTCATCCCTTGGTGGAAAATAGATAAGATGGTTGGTATCAACAAGCAACCCTTCTGCCGTCTTCCAAGCTTGTCCAGGATGACTTTTTATTATCCCTGCAGGGTAAAAAGATAGTACGGCCTACTTCAAACAATTCCTTCTGGGGATCTTCGTCGTCCCTATGAATTTCCTGTTTCTCAAGAAATAGACAAATTTGATGCTTATTGGAGCGCTAGACCTTTATGGGAAGTGATTACCCAAAAGGTTCCTCCTTCCTTGCCCAATGATGTGAAGTGGTGGCTTCTGAAGAAACCTTCAAAGGACATGAAGAACAATCAAAGCAAAACTGATGTGAAGAGTCGTCTAGGTGAAAAAGTGATTCCCGTTAAGGAACGCGTGGGTGAAAAGGTTGAGTTCAAAACACCTACAATGCCTAGGGAGTCTTAGCTAAGGGAGAAACTATTTACTCTAAAATTTAATGTAGGTCCTCTAAAGGATGCCTACTAGCTAAAGGGATGGATGATGAAGAGGATACAGACAAAAATTGGAAGAGAGAAAAGAAAGAGAAAAAAGACTAAAGCATTGCTTAACTTTCAATTATTAGACTTAGTTTTAAATTTAAAGTTAATTTGTTTAAGCTTTATTTAAATTCCATCAATAATGTAATTGTTAGTTTATTTAATTAATGACATTTCAGCTTTTGAATTAAATCATCTTCTTTAAATTTAATTTATTACAGCGATTAAAACTGAAAATTTAATTTTCTAAAAAAAATTTCGAGCACGGAAGTCGAAAATTTTCCGAAAATCACCGAAATATTCCCAAGTACTCCTAGAAAAATAGCGCCACTCTTTTACGACTGGCGCCTGCTGCGACAGTCTGGCGTCAGGCGACGGACACTGTCGTCTGGCCAGAGTTAATCGTCTGGCGACGGAACTTTTTCTGTGACGCCGATGTTTTGTCGAGTTTCTGTCGAATTTATTCGTAATTCTGGGATGCGAGGTTTGCAAAAAGTAAAGTGGTCGCACTCGTAAAGGGTTGCCTACGTATCCTTTCTTAAGGAATCAGGCCAAACGTAGCCCTATTAAGTATCCTACTCAAGTAATTATGGGTAATACTTTTTAAGTTGGTCAAGATTTGTCATGTTCCAGAACTCATTGCCATCCATATCAGTTAATTTTGCTGCACCTCCTAATAGGATTGTTTTGACTATATAGGGTGCAGACCAATTAGGCCTAAATTTCCCCCTTGGATCTAAAACATTCTTCCTTAATGCTTTTAACGCCAAGTCTCTTACTTTGATGTTTCTTTTCTTGACCTTCTTATTAAAATGCCTAGCCATACGAGTTTGATAGCATTGAGTATGATGTAGAGCTTCTAGTCATTTTTCATCAAGTAGAATTAGCTCCTCATATCTCGCCCTAGTCCATTCAACTTCATCGAGTTTTCTTTCCAACGCAATGCGTAGAGATGGTATCTCTAGCTCTACAGGTTGTACGACATCCATTCCATAAACCAAGGAAAATCGCGTATTTCCTATTGATGTGCGAATTGACGTGTGATAACCCCACAATGTGAAGTGGAGTTTGTCAGGCCAATCCTTGTAATTTTCTGTCATTTTCTCGATGATAGTCTTTATTATCCGCTCGACTGCTTCGTTTGGCTGAGGTCTATAAGGAGAAGAATGATGGTGTTGAATGCCATATTTTTGTAACAATTCTTCACACTCGGCTTGAAAGTGAGTTCCATTATCACTTATCATTTCATGTGGGACTCCATATCGGCAAATAATATTTCTTTCGATAAAGAGTGCTACATGTTTTGCGGTGAGTTTAGCGTATGATTGTGCTTTGACCCACTTTATGAAGTAATCAATTGCTACTAGGATATATTCGTGACCTCCTGTTCCTGGGGGAATGATTTTACCAATAATGTCAATTCCCCATGTAGAGAATGGCCATGGCGAAGTGTAGGTGTAGAGTAGGGATGGAGGAACATGTTGTAAATTGGCGTAGATTTGACACTTAGGGCATCTTTTTACGTATTGATGACAATCCCTATTCATGGTAGTCCAATAGTATCCTTCTCGCATTATCTTTTGGACTAGCATTTTTCCATTTACGTGAGTTCCACAAATGCCTTCGTGGACTATCCTCATTGCTCTTTGAGCATCCTTTTTTCCTACACACAAGAGAGCTCGACCCTTAGGTACCCTTTTGTGTAACTCGTTGTCTATGAGTACGTATTGGGAAGCCAAGAGTCTTAATGCTCGTTTTTCTCTTTTGTCAGCATGGGGAGGGTATTCTCCTTTGGTGACATAGTTAAGTATATTCGTATACCACGGTTCTTCTTCTTCTTCTTCTTCTTCTTCTTCTTCTTCTTCATCTTGGATCACTTCATCATCTTCTATAGCTTGAATATAAGCCGGTTTATGCCTTTTTTCTATTGTTAGAGGCATTTGCTCGATTTTCATAGGAATCCTAACCATTGAGGCTAGTCTTGATAAGGCATCAGCAAATTGATTTTCCTCTCTAGGTAGATAAGTGTATTTTACCTTCTCTAACTGATTAGTGAGAGTTTAATTTCCAGATAAGTTTGGTAAGGGGCTAGACTTTCGCTCCTTACTTTCCATCTCTTAGAGATCTGATTGATGATCAATGAAGAGTCCCAAAATATTCGTAATTTCTTTACTCCCAATGCCAAAGCTGTTTTAAGGCCTACCACGCATGCTTCGTATTCAACAGCCTTGTTGGTAACGTCGAAATCTAGATTTATGGAGATTGGAACATGCTCTTCTTTAGGTTATAATAGTAGTACTCCAACTCCACATCCTTTTTGGTTTGAGGCTCCATCAAAGTATAAAGTCCAATTATCATCTTTCGTGACCATCAAGTCTTCGTCTGGAAATTCATTGTCGTGTATTAGCGTTGAATCTTCTATTGGAAAGTCCGCTAGAAAATCTGAAACCACAGATCCTTTGATAGCTTTTTGAGGCATGAATCTTACATCGAACTGGGATAAGTTGACTATCCATCTTGATATGCGCCCATTGAGTGTAGACTTTTCGAATAAATACTTGAGTGGATCCAATCGGGAAACTACAAAGACTGTATGCACGAGCATGTAATGTCTTAACTTGGTTGTGGACCACACTAATGTGAGGCACAATTTCTCAAGTGGTTTATAGCGTACCTCATACTCGAGCATCTTTTTACTTATATAGTAGATTGCATTTTCTTTGCCTTCTACTTCTTGTCCGAGCATGGCTCCCATTGTTTCTTTGGTGACTGTTAAGTACAACCTAAGAGGTAATCCTGGAAGTGCTGGTGCCAATACGGGAGGATTTGCGAGATAGGCTTTGATCTTTTCAAAGGATTTTTGACACTCGTCATCCCATATTAGTGGTACATTCTTTATAAGCTTCGTGAATATTGGTTCACATATTGTTGTCAATTTTAATATGAACCTGCTTATGTATTGCAACCGGCCAATAAATCCTCGAATTCGCTTCTCGGTTTTGGGCGGTGGCATTGACGTGATTGCTTTGATCTTGGTTGGGTCTATCCCTATTCCTCTAGAGCTTATGACATAACCCAAAAGCTTACCTGAGGTGACTCCAAAAGCACACTTGGATGGATTCAACCTCATGTTGTATTTTCTTAGCCTTTCGAAGAATTTTCTCTAGGTATTTGATGGCCTAGGCGATCTTTTGACTTTACAATCATGTCGTCCACATATACTTCAACCTCTTTGTGCATCATGTCATGGAGCAAGGCAGTCGCTGCTCGTTGGTAAGTAGCACCCTCGTTTTTCAACCCGAATGGCATTACCGTGTAGCAGTAAATACCCCATGGTGTTATGAAGGTTGTTTTCTCCATGTCTTCTTCTGCCATGGGAATTTAATTGTACCCCGCGTATCCATCCATGAACGAAAGAAGTGCATGATTCGCTGTATTATCTACCAGAATATCGATGTGTGGTAAAGGGAAGTCGTCCTTTTGACTTGCCTTATTTAGATCTCGATATTCGACACACATTCTTACCCTTCTATCCTTTTTTCGGAACTGGGACGAAGTTGGCGACCCATTTGGGGTATTTGGATACCTTGATAAAACCTGCAGTTATTTGTTTTTGAACTTCTTCTTTTATTTAAAGAGCTACATCGGGTTTCATTCGACGCAACTTTTGTTTTACAGGTTTCATTCTTGGAATTAGCAGTATGGTGTATTGAGCTATTTCTCTATTAATGCCTGGCATATATTCATATGACCAAGAAAATACATCGATGAATTCTGTAAGTAGATTGATTAAATCGGTTCTTTCTTGTTCATTAAGTGTTAATCCGATTTTAACTTCTCTTTTATTGGTTGAATCATTTGAGATATCACCCGTCTCAGTTTCCTCAATTATCGGTGTTAATTGAGATGAACACTACAAAAGGGGGGTGAATTGTAGGTGAGTTACTAAATAATAATTTTGCAAATATAAAACAGAACAAAATAGGAACTTCCGATGCACACAGAATTTACGAGGAAACCTTCTAGTGCCCAACTAGAAGTAAAACCTCGACCCTACCTTAGGGATTTCAAACACAAATACTTCCACTATAATAGGGCAAACACCAAGTTACAACCTATTACAATTCAGCCTCTACTCACAAGTTTCCAAGTGAACTTGCTACAGAACAGATCACTGTTCTTCCCAGTCTGAGTCCCACACTCAAACTCTCTCGTACTCCCTAAGTACAGATCTTCCCCCTTCTCACCAGAAGCTCTCTCTGTATGCGATGATAAAAATACTCTCACCCTAATAAACCCAAAACCAAATACAAGAATTAACACCTAGTATATGATAGGCAAGCTATGCATGAAACCCGAAACTAATATGACAGTATGATAAGCTTGGAAAACTTACACGACTATAGCTCTGTAAATTCTTCACGCATAAAACTCACAAAAACCTAGGCTCATGTTATTCTCTACCATTTATACAAGTATTACCTGTATAAACAGTAGGTTTACATAAAGATAAATAAGTAAAACTTAACTTATCTTAAAACACGGTTTTTTAATTAAATCCTTTAAAGAAAATCTTTTCAGAAAATAAGATAGAAATATTGAATTAAAAAGCATAATATCTTTTTAACAAACTGATTTTAAGAGATAAATATTTAAAGAAAATCTTTTTCCGATTTCTATCTTTTATCATTTCCGATTTTAATTTATTTGCCAAGCTAACTGTCACGCTTCTAATAAGTTTCATGCATTAATAATGAATTTAGAAGATAAAATCTTAACTAAAACATTGTTGCGCTGTACTCTTGTTCTGGTAGGTTTACTTGGACTCCACGCTTACTAAGTTCCTCCAAAGATCTTAGTCAGCAATCTTCAAGTTCCTGTGAAGGAACGTTCCTGTGAGGGAACTCAGTTCCTGTTAGGGAACTCTTCTTTTATATTGAATAACTTTCTTGATAAAGAACTCCTTCAAGTCTTCTCAGCTTTAGTTACTTCTTCCATCTCCAAGATCAATTTCACCTAGGCTACACAAACACTTGAAAAGTCTTTATGAGATGAGTTTGCTGTAACTTAAGTTTCTCATCATCAAAACCTTTAAACATCAACAATTTCCCCCTTTTTGATGATGACAAACTTAAGCAAACTCTTGAGAAAGTTAAAACAAAATAAAAAGGTCGTATTTTTTGTATTATAAATTTATTGACAGAAAATAAACACACAACAAAAATGCAAAAAAAAAAAAAAAAAAAAAAAAAAAAAAAAAAAAAAAAAACAAAAAAAAAAAAGCTAAGTAAACTAAACTGAGAAAGTTATGATACTTTCTCAACTGGAACCTAGAACAACTTCAGCCTCCATGTTTTCATTATCAAAAAGTCCTGTATTTTCAAGTTTATTAAACATCCACCAACAGCCCCACAAGCAATTCATCGAGTGTGGGAAACTAAAGGCAGCGCTGCTAAACAACCTCAAGTAAGATCTACTCTTCAGCACAAGTGTTCAAAATGTACAAAAACACAATAGTATAAGCAGAGTTCCAACTATTCATTCCATAAACCAAAATATTTAACATCCAGATGAACAATTTTAAAAATTTACAATCAAAATCAATTGTTCAAATACTTAAAAACGAAAATTAAATATGTTCATAACTAAGACAGTGAGAGAGGAATGGGGTAGGCTAGGTTTCAAGGAACTCTAGAATCTTGTTAAAGACCTCCTTCGTCTGTTGTGCAGAGGCCTCCAATTTTTTTTCTATGCCCTTGAGCTTCTCTAGGAACTCCTCCTTCTGTTCCTGTAGAGCCTTGTGAAGTTCTTTCTCTTGGAACTCCTTCTGTTCTTGAAGGTCCTTAGTCTGTTTGAGCATCATTCTCTTGAGTTCCTTCAACTCCTTCCCCTGCTCCGTGACCAATTTTTCAAGTGTCAGCACATGAAGTTTTCCAGCAGAGTCCTTCATTTGACTCTCTACCCTCTCCATTCTGTCAGCCAGCTAAGCAACTTGCCCTTCAAGGATATTCTCCTCGACATCCAATTCCAGTGGTTGTTCCATGCTAGTTTGAGGAACACTACTGGCAGAAATCCTCCTACTCTTTCTTACAGGCTGTTCTGGCATAGCCTTTTCCTTCCTCTTCCCTGTAACTTTCTTTTTCTTTTTCTCTCCTTTCTCTAATTTCTGAATTTTTCCCTGTATTACTTCCAGACTTAACCCAGCAAGGGTTTCCTCATTGATCACATTTTCTAGTTTCTCATTCAAAGCCCCAAATCTGCCTTTCAGAACAACTCCAGCATTTTCAAAGATAGCAGACAAAATAGCACCATACCCTACCTTTGTCTTACTAGGAACACAGTGAGCTAAATGCTGGTACATTAAGGACGGAAAATTGACCTTAATTTTCTTAGATATACAGAAAATCACTGCCATATCCAACAGACATGCTTCCCCCTTTTTAGCAGTTCTGGGCAGAATTGTCTTCTTCACCAAGTTGAACAAAAGCTTATTTAAGGGACTAAGGTTATTGTGACTCATGACCTTCTTCCCTCTCTGGCCACCTAGGGCTTCAACAATATCACCAGTCAGATAACTACCTACATTCACATTTGCCTTTCCCTTAATGTAAGAGTCAAACCCTTCAGTAGGAGTTTTTAAAATTTTACCTAGGGTTTCAACATTCAATTCGATTTTAATCCCATTAACCGAACTTGTAATTGTTCCTAATTTTGCTTGAAAATTTTGGCAAAATTCAGTCATAGCACCAGGATACATAAGGTTTGCTGATACTCTAGACAACATGAACTCCCAACCCTGAAACTTAATCAAATCAAGAAATTCCAGAAATCTTGCTTTTCTACACCAAACAACATCAATGCGATGACCAACAACATACCTTCCAGCCAGTGATTCAAGTTCCGCTTGATCAGTCACTTCCTCTTCTTCCTCTTCCTTTTCAGACTCTTCCCTTTATGATTCATTTCCCTCTTCTTTATCTTCTTCTTCTTCCTCGCTCATCTCTTCTTCTCCTTTGTTCTCCTCTGTTGTCTCTTCTGGGTTTTCTCTTTCTCAAATTCATCAACTTCCTCAATTTTCTCTTCCAGAGACTTTACACTTTGTTTTCTTTCCTTCCACTCCTTTAATTTTTGAAGAACATTCGAGACAGAGGAATCCCCTTGATCAACTTTACTCTCTACTTCTTTTGGTTTTGGAGGAGATTTCCTAGGGTTTTCAGAAGGTTTTTGTGAGGTAGAAGATGCTTTGTAGTTTACCATGGCTAAAGGAGATGATTCTTCTTGAATTGAGTTTTCAGGACTTTGGGATTCTTCTGAGGAAACAAACTCAGCAATGATCACCATTGAAGCTTAAGGAAGGGTTTTAAAGGGGTTTTCAAAGTTTTACTGAGAGGGAGTAAATTCGATGTGACAGTGAGGTGAAAGAAGTGGGTGAAAATTTGCTTTTATAATAAATGAAGCGGTGTGAGATAATTTAGGAAGTTTTCCCTGTTTAGTCATTAATTTAACAAATTCAATTAGTTTTTCAAAATTTCAACACTGGATGAATCTTTCAAAAATTTTAAATTTCCAAATTCAGTTAAATTTGAATGAAGTTTTTATAAAACACAATTGGAACACGCTTTCTACATATATGCAATGTACAAATTTAATAACTTATACTGTTGAGCAATTTAATGAACTTACCTTTGGTAGTTAACAACAGTGACACTTTAGCTATGTTTATCACACCAAGTTTGTGGTAGAAGTTCTTTTTGCTCTATTTACAATATTTTTGACTTTGCCATATCTTGGAACTTCAGAGGCTAGTACTTCAGCTTGATCATTCCAAGTTCCAGTCTCAATTTCTCAAATCTTTCTCTGTTCAAGGGCTTGGTTAGAATATCTGCAATTTGATTTTCAGTTTGGCAAAATT
Organism: Chenopodium quinoa; assembly: GCF_001683475.1. Taxonomy (NCBI): domain Eukaryota; kingdom Viridiplantae; phylum Streptophyta; class Magnoliopsida; order Caryophyllales; family Amaranthaceae; genus Chenopodium; species Chenopodium quinoa. The sequence continues at coordinate 3,776,419 of NW_018745024.1, forward strand.
CTAACTTAATATTCCCTTGCTCCACATTATCTTTAAGAAAGTGATGCCTAATGTGGATATGTTTTACCTTTGAGTGTTGAACTGGATCTTTAGAGATACAAATAGCACTTGTATTATCACAAAAAATAGGCACACATTCAAAAATAATACCAAAATCTCTGACCTGTTGTTTTATCCATAAGACTTGTGAGCAACATGCTGTTGCAGCCACATACTCAGCTTCTGTTGTAGATAAAGCAACTGTGTTTTGCTTCTTGGAACCCCAAGAAACTAAACAAGGTCCTAAAAATTGTACCATACCTGAAGTACTTTTCCTGTTTACCAAGTCACCTGCATAGTCAGCATCTGTAAAACTATTCAAATCAAAAGAATCACTTCTAGGATAGAAGAGACTCAAATCATCAGTTCCTTTCAGGTATCTAAGGATTCTTTTTACTGCTGTCAAGTGAGACTCCTTTGGATTTGCTTGGAACCTGGCACACAGACCTACACTAAAGGATATGTCAGGTCTACTCGCTGTTAGATAAAGTAGTGAGCCTATCATACCTCGATACATAGATTGATCAATGCAAGTTCCAGATGGATCTTCATCCAATCTAGTAGCAATTCCCATAGGAGTATTGTTAGTTTTAGCATTTTCCAACTTGTATTTCTTGATCAGTTCCTTAATATATTTTTGCTGATGAATCATAATTCCCTCTTTAGTTTGCTTAATTTGCAAACCAAGAAAGAAATTTAATTCTCCAGTCATGCTCATTTCAAATTCTCCACTCATAAGGTCAGCAAAATACTTGCACAGAGATTCGTTAGTTGCACCAAATAAAATATCATCAACATAAATTTGTAAAACTAAGATATCAGTTCCATTTGACTTTAAAAACAATGTTTTATCAATTTTACCACGTTTAAAACCATTAGCCAAAAGGAACTTAGATAATCTTTCATACCATGCTCTAGGAGCTTGCTTTAACCCATAAAGAGCCTTGTCAAGCTTATAGACATGGTTTGGGAACTCTGGATTTTCAAATCCAGGAGGCTGTTCCACATAGACTTCCTCATTTAAGTATCCATTTAAGAATGCACATTTGACATCCATCTGGTACAGCCTAAAACCCATATAAGCAGCAAAAGCAATAAGTAAACGAATAGCTTCTAACCTAGCTACAGGTGCAAATGTTTCTTCATAGTCAATTCCTTCTTGCTGGTTGAAACCTTGTACAACTAGTCTAGCTTTGTTCCTTACAATAATACCATGTTCATCTAGTTTGTTTCTGAATACCCATTTTAGTCCAATGGACTTCTTGTCTTTAGGTCTAGGTTCCAGATGCCAAACTTTATTTCTTTCAAATTCATTTAGTTCAGCTTGCATAACAATAATCCAGTCTGCGTCAGTTAAAGCCTCAACATAATTTTTAGGTTCCATGGAAGAAAGGAATGCATTGAATGCACAGAAGTTCCTAAGCTGAGATCTGGTTTGAGTTCCTTTTGTGATGTCACTCATGATTGTGTCAACTGGATGAGATTTCTGATATTTCCAGGGCCTTGGAGTGAAATCTTTGATTGGATACATCCTCTCTTCATTATTGTTGACTAGTTCTTCTGTAGGAACTTGATTCTGGACCTCAGGTTGAACTTCTTTAGGAGTTTCCACATTTTGGCCTTCATTATGATTTTCAATCTGTTCTTGAAGTAGAGTTCTTGGTGCATTCTCCAACTCTGGTTCAACATTTGCTTCAGGATTTGTTACTTCTGCAATTTCAACTTGCTGCTTCTGCAGTGATACTAGTTCCTCATCTGGATTTTGCTTACGCACAAGTCCAATCTCGAAATCATCATCACAATCCTATACATCAACCAAATTTTCAGTCTCATCAAATATAATATGTACAGACTCCTCAACACACATTGTTCTTTTATTATACACTCTGTAAGCTTTGCTATTTGAGGCATATCCTAGGAATACTTCCTCATCACTACGTTCATCAAACTTTCCCAAGTTTCTTTTACCATTATTGTGAACAAAACATTTGCAACCAAAAGATCTAAAGTAAGAAATATTAGGTTTTCTCCCTTTCATAAGTTCATATGGAGTTTTGTTGGTGATGGCCCTAACAGATACTCTGTTGAGTATATAACATGCTGTGTTCACTGCCTCAGCCCAGAAATTCCTAGGCAGCCTGCTTGATATCAGCATTGTCCTTGCCATGTCTTCAAGACTCCTATTCTTGCGTTTCACTACTCCATTTTGTTGTGGAGTTCTTGGGGCAGAGAAATTGTGATCCATACCATACTCAGCACAAAATTCATCAAATTTTGAATTCTCAAATTCTGTTCCATGGTCAGATCTAAGATGTATCAACTGATTACCTATTCTTCTCTGTTCTTTCTTAACAAAAGCAACAAACTCATCAAACGTTTCATCCTTACTTACAAGAAAGAAAACCCAAGTGAACCTTGAAAAATCATCAACAATAACCATTACATATTTCTTACCACTTTTACTTTGGATTCTCATTGGACCACAGAGATCCATATGAATGAGTTCCAAAGGTCTTTTGGTACTTACCATCTTTTTGAACTTGAAAGAAATTCGGGTCTGTTTACCTTTAGCACAAGCTTCGCACACTTTGTCATACAGGAACTTAATGCAAGGAAGTCCTTCTACTAAGTTCTTAGATCTTAATTTATCCAGTAAAGAAAAGCTTGCATGGCCAAATCTTTTGTGCCATAAAAGAGGATCATCCTCAATAACACTAAGACATGTTAAACTACTATTAGGAACCTCGTTAAGATCCACAACATATGTGTTCCCTTTTCGAGTTCCTTCTAAAATAATGTTCCCAGTGTCATTGTGAATGATTCTACACTTATTTGAAGTAAAGCTAACAGAGTTACCTTTGTCACAAAACTGAGAAATACTTAACAAATTGTGCTTGAGGCCCTCGACCAAAAATACATTATCAATAGCATGGGAACGTGACCTTCCTATCTTGCCAATAGCAATTATATCACCTTTCATATTACCTCCAAAGGTCACAGTTCCACCATAGTAGGCATCTAGTGAGAGAAATCTAGTTTTATCTCCAGTCATGTGCTTAGAACAACCACTGTCGAGGTACCAAGTGTTGTTCCCCCTCACTGGAACCTGCAAGAAGAATTTAAACGTTAGAGTCAGGAACCCAGGTTTCCTTGGGTTCCTGTGTAACAAGAGTTGATTCATTTTTCTTAACCCAAATTTGTTCTACATGATTGACATTCTTCTGAGTGCTTTGTTCTTTCTTCGGACACTTAACCTGCTTATGTCCTGTATTTCCACAGAAATAACAAACAATGCTACTGGGCAAGTTGACATAATTCTTTTCTTTCTGGAACTTTCTTTTAAAACCTAAACCTTCAGTTTTCTTGGTTTGAGCCTTAGTGATCCATTCAGGAACTCTATACTCTATTGGTTGTTTACCTTTCCTAGCTCTCTCAAGTTCCCCCTCAAGACGTGCCTTATCCGGTTTTAACTCTTCCAAATCATGTTTTAATTTTTCAAAATTCTGATAATCAGTAGGTGGAGGAACTTCAGAGTTAGGAGTATCAACACTCAGTTTTAACAAAGACAATTCCACATTCAAGAGTATGTTATCTTGTTTTAAGTTCTCTAGAGTCTCTTTTAGAATTTTATTGTCATCAAACAGACTGAAGAACCTGTATTGAATGTCAAACTTCATGTTATCAACCCATTCACTGTTCTCTTTGTAAGTTATCAAAGCTTTATCACTTAGATGTTCGGATCTATGCAATTCTTTTAGATCTTCTTGAATTTCCAAAACAGTATCTATTAGATTCTCTTTAGACAGATGTTTTAATTGATTGTAAGAGAACCATACCTCAGACTCAAGCTCCTTTAGCTTGGCAGCTTCATCAGTTTTTGCCATTAGACATAAATGAGCAGTTTCTTCTGATGGTTGATCCTCCTCTTCTTCTTCTGAATCTGTATCTCCCCAAGCAGCAAGCATGGCTTTCTTAACGTTGTCCTTGGTGAAGTAAGGCTTGTAGACTCTTGACTCCTTGGATTGCTCCTTGCCTTTAGTCTTTCCTTTCTCTCCATCCTGAACAGGACAATCTTTGATAAAATGATCCTTTGATCCACATTTGAAACATGTTGTGTTTCTGGAACTTGTGTACTTCTTGTTCCTGTCAAACTTCCTGTTGTTCATCATCTTCTTGAACCTCCTAACTAGCATAGCCATCTCTTCCTCATCAACTTCTGATTCTTCTGAGTTTTGAGCCTTGAGTGCAAGACTTTTACTTCTGGAACTTTCAGTATTGGAACTCAGGTGAAGTTCATGAGTCATCAAAGATCCAGCTAGTTGTTCCATATTAAACTTGGTGAAGTCCTTAGCTTCCTGTATAGCAGTAACTTTGGATCTCCAGCGTTCATCCTGTGGAAGGCTTCTTAAGATCTTCCTTGCTGCCAAGGGAGTTCAATTCATTAATAATATCATTGAATCTAGTAAACATCTCTTCTATGGTTTCTTTGGATTGCATTTCAAATCTTTCATACCTAGACATCAATAAATCTATTTTAGAACGTTTTACCTCGTTAGTACCTTCATGAGTTACCTGTAAAAAATCCCAAATCTGTTTGGCAGACTGCATCCCATGATACGATTATGTTCATGGGGTCCAAGTCCACAGTGCAAATACTTTATAGCTAAAGCGTTCATTTCAAGTTTCTGATAATCTTCTTTATCATAATCAGAAATAGATTTAGAAACTACCTCATGCTTGTCATTGGTTTGAGTTATTTCAAAATCACCAGTTTCAATTACACGCCAAACCTGGTAATTTTCGGCCTTGATGAATATCTCCATCCTGTTCTTCCAGTAGGCATAAAACTTACCGTTGAACATAGGTGGACGTTGGGTAGAGTACCCTTCTTCAAGTTTCTCCTTGTAATTCATCTCTCCAGGAACTTACTCAGCAAAATTATCTGCTTGCACGTCAGAACCGTGCTCTGATACCAATTGTTAATTGAGATGAACACTACAAGAGGGGGGTGAATTGTAGTTGAGTTCCTAAATAATAATTTTGCAAATATAAAACAGAACAAAATAGAAACTTCCGATGCACACAGAATTTACGAGGAAACCTTCTAGTGCCCAACTAGAAGTAAAACCTCGACCCTACCTTAGGGATTTCAAACACAAATACTTCCACTATAATAGGGCAAACACCAAGTTACAACCTATTATAATTCAGCCTCTACTCACAAGTTTCCAAGTGAAATTTCTACAGAACAGATCAGTGTTCTTCCCAGTCTGAGTCCCACACTCAAACTCTCTCGTACTCCCTAAGTACAGATCTTCCCCCTTCTCACCAGAAGCTCTCTCTGTATGCGATGATAAAAATACTCTCACCCTAATAAACCCAAAACCAAATACAAGAATTAACACCTAGTATATGATAGGCAAGCTATGCATGAAACCCGAAACTAATATGATAGTATGATAAGCTTGGCAAACTTACACGACTATAGCTCTGTAAATTCTTCACGCATAAAACTCACAAAAACCTAGGCTCATGTTATTCTCTACTATTTATACAAGTATTACCTGTATAAACAGTAGGTTTACATAAAGATAAATAAGTAAAACTTAACTTATCTTAAAACACGGTTTTTTAATTAAATCCTTTAAAGAAAATCTTTTCAGAAAATAAGATAGAAATATTGAATTAAAAAGCATAATATCTTTTTAACAAACTGATTTTAAGAGATAAATATTTAAAGAAAATCTTTTTTCCGATTTCTATCTTTTATCTTTTCCGATTTTAATTTATTTTCCAAGCTAACTGTCACGCTTCTAATAAGTTTCATGCATTAACAATGAATTTAGAAGATAAAATCTTAACTAAAACATTGCTGCGTTGTACTCTTGTTCTGGTAGGTTTACTTGGACTCCACGCTTACTAAGTTCCTCCAAAGATCTTAGTCAGCAATCTTCAAGTTCCTGTGAAGGAACGTTCCTGTGAGGGAACTCAGTTCCTGTTAGGGAACTCTTCTTTTATATTGAATAACTTTCTTGATAAAGAACTCCTTCTAGTCTTCTCAGCTTTAGTTACTTCTTCCATCTCCAAGATCAATTTAACCTAGGCTACACAAACACTTGAAAAGTCTTTATGAGATGAGTTTGCTATAACTTAAGTTCCTCATCATCAAAACCTTTAAACATCAACAATCGGTGTTTTCTTTTCAAGTGTTTCCATTGCTTCAATAAGTTCTTTGTCATTTTCATTATTAGTTAAGCAAAGCTCGTCATCTTGGGTTAAAGAAAAGCACGAGTAAAAGGAAGAAGACATATTATTAAACTCAGAAATCATTACATCAAAAAGAGAGATGTCCTCAATGACTTGATTGCTAAATATCCTAGGGGAAGAGATAGAAGAAGGGGGTGCTACAACTAAAGACTTAGATGACTCTACATAAAAAGACTCTGACTCTGACTCTGACTCGGACGACTCTTCGAACATCGGTCCTTGCCCCGTCGTAATGGAGATTCTCCTTCCACTTGGAGTAGTCATCTTGATTGTCTTGCGCCACCCTTGTAGTGATCCTTCTGCTGGAGTGATGAGCCTTGAGGGATCAAAGCTTTCTCTTTGTAAGACTGTTTGGATGAGCGAGGAGAAATCCTCTATGTACGTCAGCTCATCTTTTTCTCGCCCAAATAGTAATCCCATGACATTAAATTCAAAGAATGGGGGTGCTTTCTCCTTGTGGATAGGAGTTGGGATTTCATCTAGAAAATAGCAATCTAGGTAAATCTCGAATCCCGGTTGCCTTATACCATTTACGACAAAAGGTTCGAGAAATTCGTAGCATGGATAGTCCTCTCCTTCTTTTATGAATTGTCCTTTTAGTGTAAGAGGATACTGATCCATTGGGATTGCTTTCTTTTGGATGCGAGCGTTCCAACGTGCCTTAACTTTTCCTGGGCTCGCTTGAGATCTTCCCGATTTGGTTCGAAACCAAGTCCGAAAGTGTCTACTTTATAGGGAGGTCAGGTAATTCCAGCGATTTTGCTATTCCTTTCTTCTTTCCTAGAGTCATCCCAGGAAAATGTCCTTGTTTCTTCAGAATAGCGTTCACTATCATATTGAAGGGGGGGTCGTGGCAGAGAGGGGTCCTTTCATCCTCCTCGATTAAGTAGACCTCTTCATTAAAGCCCCACAAATCTTCATCATCTTCATCGTGCTCCACATTAATTATTGGATCTTCTATAGTCTTAATCCTCATGGATGAAGCATCGATCGTAATGGGAATTCCTCCAACTATGGCTTTTACCTGTTGGTGGAGAGATGAAGGGACGACCTTTAGGTCATGAAGCCAAGGGCATCCCAACAATAAATTGAATAAAGCCTTAATAGCTACTACTTGAAATGTAGTAGCATGTTCTATCACTCCTGCCGTTATATTCATAGTAATCTTGCCAAGAGTTTGACGACGAGTGTTATCATAAGCTCTTATTCCTTGTGTTGACGGGGTTAAGTCTTCATCCCTTATGCCTAGCATCCTCGCAGTTCTGAGTGGAAAGACATTACTGGCCGATCCATTGTCTACAAGAGTCATAGGGACGTTCATTCTCTTGCAAACTACTATGAGGTTTAGTGCCTTATAATGCTTGTCACCTTCTAGAGGTAAATCCTTGTCGGAAAAGGTGATCAAGTTGATAGGACTAGGGAGATCACTCGTAAGGAAGTTAGCCAACCCCTTAGGAGTGGTGTCAGAATCCATCCCTATCTTATCCAAGGCATTCATCACTGCCAACCTATGCTCTTAAGATGTTGCTAGAAGCTTCCATACATTCATTTCAACCTTGGTTTTCTTGAACTGTTTGACAATATCATTGTCTTCTATGATAGGTATGGGAACTTGCTGCATAGTCGGTATAAGTTGTGTCGAAATAAGAGGTTGCATTCTCCCACATCTTGTGAGGACGTCTATAGATGAATCTTCTTCATTCCAGAAGTCATCCATGGCATATGACACTAAAGGTGGAGGTCCCTCCATGTCTTTTAAGTAGACGTCTTCTTCATCACTGTCCCAAACTCCATTAATGCTTATGTCTTCCTCTCGTGGAATTTGGACTAACTTTTTGTCATCAATCAATTTCTGAATTAAATCTTTAAATTTAATACAGTTTTCAATAGTGTGTCCCCCTGATGGATGGTATTGACAATAGAACCTATCTGTCCTTTTTAGCGATTCAAATGGTCTCGGTTCGAGAGGTTTGACCTTGCCACTCTCGAAGAGCATGTTGAACATTTTAGCATATGAAATCCCAATTGGAGTATAAAGTCTATTATTCTTCATGGGTTTGTCAATTACTTGTAGAGAGAAGGGTTTCTTCTTCGTGGATGGTACCTTGTCACATTTTTTCTGAAGCTCTTTTAATTGTTTCTTCACAACTTCAAGAGCTTCACGCAGCAAGTTTGATCCCTCCAACATGGATAATGTAAGAAATTAAATATCTTCTTTACTTGCTAGTTCAGGAAAGTCATCCATGGCATCGAAAAGATCTTCTCCTCTTTTTCAATAACATGGATTTCTTCAATAGGTTTGATGAGGGATCAACCTCGTTTTCCTCATCAGAGATGGCCAAGGAGTGAGCAAGAGGTGCATTATCAATGCTCGGCTTCTTACTGGCAGGAGGCAATGGCAGTTTGTTGTTATTGATTAAATCTTGGATAGCTTCCTTAAGCTTCCAACAATTTTCGGTAAGATGGCCCCTACCTTGGTGATATTTGCAATGTGCATTGGGGTTCCAGTTAGCTGTCCTCTTCTCGACCGGTGGGTCCCCAAATGGTCCAATAGGAGTTATAAGACCTTTTGCATTTAGTCGGTCAAATGCAATGTCATAACTCATACCTATAGGAGTAAAATTCCTCCTAAATGGTTTCTTTTTTCCTTGATTATTCATAGCAAGGACTTCACTTAAGTTAAAGGTACTAACATTGTTTGAGTGGGTGGTTTTGGAAGAAGAAGGACTGTCTTTCTTCTTACCTTTCCAGCCACTGTTGGAGTTACTGTTAGCAGCTTTCAGCTTAGCCAGGTCGTCTTCAATATTAATTCCAATGTCATAGACGGCCTTGAAGGTATAAAGATTATTCTCGTATTTGAGATGCTTGGAGTACTTCTCTTGAAGGTTTTTGATGAAAAACCTTACAGATTCTTTTTCGCTTGGTACTTCAATCATCTTAGCAGAGGTTTCTCTTCATTTATTGAAGAAAGAGGTGAAACCTTCATTCTCCTTCTGCTTGAGGATTTCAAGTTCCCTAAAGTAAGTTTCAACTTGAATGTTGCACTTATACCTATCAGTGAAAGCGTTTACTATAGACTCCCAAGTAGCGGTTCTTTCTTTCTCAAGAGAGAAGAACCATTGTTGGAAAACGGTTTCAAGAGATAGAGAGAATAAGGAGGGAAACACCTTCTTATCAATACCCTTAAGGCTCATTATTGTTTTGAAGGCTCTTAGGTGAAAATAAAGGTTGTTAGTCGCTTTGAATTTCAGGATGTCGTTGGCATTGAACTTCTGCGGAAGAAGATCCTTGTCCACCGAGACCCCTTGTGAGCTAATTCCTTAAAACTTATAGTCACTAGACAGTTTGCTCAGACTTTCTTGCATGAGGTCCATCTGTTGTTGCTTCACAGGATCATCGATTTTAAGGGTTAAAACCTTTAACGCCTCAGTCACAGTACTCAATTGCATCCTGAGCTCATTAACTTCCTCTTGAGTTGCCATTATTGTCTTAGCTTTCCTTTTATGAGCAATTGGTTTGTCGAAAAGTTGAACTTGAATAAAAAGGTTGTCTTTGATCAAACACCCTTCCTTTCTTGACCACGCGCTGTAAATTAAACCATTTTGTTTTAATGACTTGACTCAAATTGACTTTGACTTTACGGGTTTCGAAAAAGAAAAAAGCAAAAATAGAGTGCATATTAGGGTGCATATTTTTGGCAAAAATAAGGTGTACATTTTTGGGAGTTAAGTATAGGGTTCAAACAAGTGGTTTAATTGGAGGATTAATATCTGACTTACCCCCCTAAAAAAATAACGGAAAAATACGCGCATACAAGACTCCCTTAGACATGGTCAAAGTGTGCATTAGTGTGTGCTTTATGTGGTGAATGTAAGTGACATGCTTTGACTCTTGTGTAAGACCATGGGACTTAGTGCCTAGACTCAATTAATGACTTGACAAGGTATTATTACCAGTAAAAAATAACCGAATTGATTAGCAAATTGTTCAATTAGACATAAGGTGGTGACTCAAGCAACAAATCGAACTGTCGCCAAAACGACAGGACTGGCGCCTCTCTTTGCAGTGTAGCGCCAGACGGCAGGACTGTCGCCAGGCGCTATGCTCCACATAGTGGCACTGTAGTTTTAATCTTGGTGCCATTACTGGAACGTCGATCTGGAACTGCTTTTGGTATTATTACTCTACAGGGTATGCCTAAACTCGTACTAAGTCAACTCTGATTAAATTATTAGACTTTAATTACTCAAATTAATTAATTAATTAGGCAAAGTTCTTTTAGTCATAAATTAGTTTATTTAATCTTAACACAAGTCAAAAAAACGGTTAGGAAAAAACACATAGAGGATGCACAACCAATAATGCACAATTAGTCAAGTAGTCACAACATGATGCAATGAGTTTGCAACCTAACCATGGCTTTAGTTCTCTAAATTTCGGGATATAGGTTAGTTAAAAGAGGGTCCATGGTTTATTGTCCGGATGCACCGCGCGGAAGCCTTACATTGAAGGGTTGGCGCGAGTGGATGGGACACTGCGAGTTTAGAAAAACTCGCTTCCATGGTTTGTGAATTCAACATTCTCGGATGTACCCTTTGTTGCGTAGAGCGTTCAATTAGGTAGATGGAGCATGAATTCCCAGAGGGTTACGTCCATATGTAGAACACATATGGGTTTCAGAAAAGTGAGAAAAACTCAATCAGAAAGTAGGATCGAGCAAACAGTGCTAAAAACTGGTCGAAATTAGAACGCATATTTCTGGCTCGGTATTGGAAGAACTTGGCGCCAGCAAACATAGGCCAGCGCCATAATTTGGCTTTAGTGCCTGGCGACAGAAGCTGTCGCCTGGCGCTAACGTCAAATAATTGGCGCTAGACTTTGTTCCCTGACGCTAGTTCCTACATGCCTCAGCAGCTTTCTGTGCTCGATAAAATTTTCCAGTTTCGCGCAGCATTATTTCGATCCTAATTGTGAAAGATATTCCTCAAATTTCCTATGTGTAAAAATCCTATGTTTTTAACTCATTATGGATGGTCTTTCCAATGAGATCTTTTTTATGCATATGAAAATAATGTTAATCAAAATTACGCACATGAAATACTTAGAACTTTTCGAGTCTCATCCACTCATTCTAAATCATTGCCGAAATAAATTTCAGGAATTAAAATAGAAATCCTCCCCAGTGGAATCGCAAAAAACTGTAGGGAATATTTCAAGCATTATCCCAAACTTGAACCCCACTTTGATCATACACTAAAGTACGGTGGCATCCAAAGGGAAGGAAGATAGAGCAAAAGAGTCGCCAACAAGTTTTAGGAACTTGTAAACCGTTTACGAGGTGAAGGTTACTGTAGACACCCATTTGTGTCTCCCCAAAACCAAACCCGGTGATGAGTACCTTTCACGTCGAATCATAATCGAATGAAACGAAAGTGTGGAAAGGTCTAGTGTTGCGGATAGTTTTTATTTTCTTTTCTCTTCTCTCTGTTTTTGAAAACTTATTTTAAGAAAACAGCCAATCCAGTTTGGTTGGTCCATGATATGGGTCCGATAGTAGTGTAGTTGGATGGGGCTTGCAAAGACCTTTCCAACGATATATTATAAGCCCAATTTCGATGAATATTGAGGAAGTTATGGCCAATTTACCAAACAGGGCCCGGTTTGAGCTTCATGTACGGCCCAATGATCTAGGAGAGGGCCTAATATGACTTATCATTCCTAATGCAATTAGGAATGGTTTTAGTCTTCTAGATTCTTCTAGAAGGTTCTTTTCATTCCTAATTCAATTAGCATGATAAGTTGACTTTGTTGACTTTTCAGAGTTTTAATCAAGATCAAATAGCATTTTCGAAGAAATTATATTATTTTATCCTCCAGTGCGGTAAACTTATCGGATTTTCGAAAACGCGTTAAAATCGAGCTTGGCGTCCAACCCCAGGCCTTGGCGCCTGCAAACCAGGCTTGGCGCCTGGCGCTAGCCATTGGCGCCTGGCGCTAGTGCTGGTGCCTAGCGCCAGCTAGCCAGGGTTGGCGCCAGATCTGTTTTGTTAATTTATCTTTTTTGGCTAATATCTATAAATATCGTATTAAAAACTCCGTTTTCATTCACCAATTATCATCATCTACATTCATTCACCATTGATGTAGCGTCACGGGCCAGAGCTTGGCGCCAGACTTTTAGCCGTAGTGCCAGACGCCAGTATTGGCGCCAGGCGCTACAGTTAAAAACTGGCGCCAGTCTCTGATTGCTAGCGCCAATTTCCCCCAATACCGAGCCAGAAATATGCGTTCTAATTTCGACCGGTTTTTCGTATTGTTTGCTCGATCCTACTTCCTAATTGAATTTTTTCTCACTTTTCTGAAACCCATATGTGTTCTACATATGGACATAACCCTTTGGGAATTCATGCTCAATCTACCTGATTGAACGCTCCATGCAACAAAGGGTACATCCGAGATGTTGAATTCACCAAACCATGGAAGCGAGTTTGTTCTGAAACTCGCGGTGCCCCATCCACTCGCGCCAACCCTTCACGGTTAGGCTTCCGCGCGGTGCATCCGGTCAATTAACCATGGACCCTATTTGACTAAACCATATCCCGAACTTTTGAGAACTAGAGCCACGGTTAGGTTGCGACCTCATTGCATCATATTGTGCCTACTTGACTAATTGTGCATTATTTGTTGTGCATACTCTATGTGATTTTCTCTTAACCGTTTGTTGACTTGTGTTGAGAATAAATAAATTAATGACTTAAAGAACTTTGCCTAATTAATTAATTAATTAATTAATTTGAGTCAATAAAGTCTAATATTTTAATCGGAATTGACCCAGTACGACTTTAGGCATACCCTAGTTGACTAATAACACCGAAAACAGTCCCAGACCGAAGCTCCACTATTGGAGCCAAGGTCTGAGCTGTAGCGCCACACGATGGAGTGTAGCGCCTGACGACAGCTATGTTGTCTGGCGCCAAGCTGCACATTGTGACGCCAGTCCTGTCGCTTGAACGACAGTTCGGATTACTTGTCGGGTCATCACCTAGAGTCTAATTATTCAGTTTTCTGTTTAATTCGGTTAATTTTGCTGTCAATAATTTTTAATTGAATCAATGATTTAGTTTAGGCACTAAGTCCCATGGTCTTACACAAGAGTCCAAACATGTCACTTACACTCAACGCACACACCAATACACATACTTTGACCATGATTAAGCGCGTTTTTCTGTCATTTGTTTTTTTAAGGGGGTAAGTCGGATATTAATCCTCCAATAAAAATAATAATACTTAATTCCCTAAAAATATGTACATTATTTTTGCCAAAAATATGCACCCTTTTTTTTTCTTTTTTCCCTTAAAATAAACCATAAAGTCAAGATGATTCGAGTCAAGTAATTAAAACGCAAAATGGTTTAATTTACACCGCGTGGTCAAGAAAGGAAGGACGATTAATCAAAGATAACCTCTTCGTACAAGTCCAACTTTTCGACAAACCTATAGCTCGCAAGAGAAAAGCTAGGGTTATATTGGCAACTCAAGAAGAATTCAATGATCTTAAGAACCAACTGGCTACTGTGACTAAGACACTGAAGCTTCTCGCACTTAGGATTGACGATCCCGTGAAGCAACAACAAATGGACCTCATGCAAGAGAGTTTAAGCAAGTTGTCTAACGACTACAAGTTTCAAGAGCTTACATCACAAGGGGTCTCGGTGGACAAGGATCTTCTTCCGCAGAAGTTCAACGCCAACGACATCCCAAAATTCAGAGCAATTGACAACCCTTACTTTCATTTAAGAGCGTTTGAAACAATAATGAGTATCAAGGGTATCGATAAGAAGGTCTTTCCTTCTCTTTTCTCACTATCTCTCGAGACCATTTGCCAACAATGGTTCTTTTCTCTTGAGAAAGAAAAGATCTCTACCTGGGAGTCTATAGCAAATGCTTTCGTTGATAGGTACAAATGCAACATTCAAGTCGAGACTGACCATAGAGAAATTGAAATCCTCAAACATAAAGAGAATGAAGGATTTACCTCTTTCTTTAACAAGTGGAGAGAAACCTCAGCTAAGATGATTGAGGTGCCAAGTGAAAAAGAGTCTGTGAGACTGTTTATCAAGAATCTCCAAGAAAAATAGTCCAAGCATCTTAAATATCAAAATAATCTCCATACTTTTAAGGTCGTTTATGACATTGGGATCAATATTGAAGATGACTTAGCTAAGTCAAAAGCTGCCAATAATAACTCCAACAGTGGTTGGAAAGGAAAGAAGAACGACAATCCTTCTTCTTCCAAAACCGCCCACTCAAATAATGTTAGCACCTTTAATTTAGGAGAAGTTCTTGCCATGAACAACTAAGGACAGAAGAAACCATTTAGGAGGAACTTCACTCCTATTGGCATGAGTTATGACACCACATTTGATCGATTAAATGCAAAAGGTCTTATAACTCCCATTGGACCATTTGGGGACCCACCAGTTGAGAAGAGGTCGGTTAACTGGAACCCCAATGCACACTGCAAGTATCACCAAGGTAGGGGCCATTCCACTGAAAGTTGTTGGAAGCTTAAAGAGGCTATCCAAGACTTAATCGACAATAACAAACTGCCATTGCCCCCTGCCAGTAAGAAGCCAAGCATCGACAATGCACCTCTAGCTCATACTCTAGCCATCTTCGATGAGGAAAACGAGATTGACCCCTCTTCTCTCATTAAACCTGTCAAAGAAATAAATGCCATAGAAAAAGAAGAGGAGATTTTTTTCGATGTCAAAGATAGCCTTCCAGAACCAGCAAATAAGGAATATATACAATTGCTCACGTTGTCTATGAAGGAGGCATCGCAATTACTACGTGAAGCTCTCAAGGTTATGAACGAACTCCATAAGAAATACGATGAGCTTCCACTTCCAAAAGAAGAACCTAAAAGAGAATTCACGCCAATGAGAACGACTTATGAGGCAAAGCACTTTCCCTTACAAGTCACTGAAAAACCCAAGAAGAGCAATAGAATCTACACTCCAATTGGGATCCCATATGCGCAAATGTTCGAAATGCTCTCCGAGAGTGGTGAGGTCAAACCTCTCGAACCGAGACCATTCGAGTCATTGAAAAGGACAGATAGGTATTACTGTCAGTATCATCAATCAGGGGGTCACACTATAGAAAACTGTTTCAAATTCAAGGATTTGGTACAGAAAATGATTGATGAAAAGAGACTAGTTCAAGTTCAACAAGAAGACGATACAACCATTAATGGAGTTTGGGACAGTGATGAAGAAGATGTTTATCTAAAGGACATAGTAGGACCTTCATCTTCTGTATCATACACCACAGATGACATTTGGGCTGAAGAAGATTTACCAATAGATGTCCTCACAAGATCCGGGAGAATGCAACCTCCCGGTTCAACACAACCTATGCCAACCATACATCAAGTTCCCATACCTATCATCGAAGACAATGACATTGTTAAACAGTTTAAGAAGACAAAAGTGAGATGAATGTGTGGAAACTTCTGGCAACATCTCGAGAGCATAGGTTGGCTGTAATAAATGCCTTAGATAAAATCGGGATAGATTCTGACACTACTCCTGAGGGACTAGCCAACTTCCTCACAAGTGACCTTCCTAGTCCGATTAATTTAATCACCTTTTCTGACAAAGATTTACCCCCAGAAGGTGACAAACATTACAAGGCATTAAACCTCACGGTAGTCTGCAAAAGGATGAATGTTCCTATGACTCTTGTAGACAACGGATCGGCTATCAATGTCTGTCCACTTAGAAGTGCGAGGATGCTCGGCATAAGGGATGAAGACTTAACTCCGTCCATACAAAGAATAAGAGCCTACGATAATACTCGTCATCAAGCTCTTGGCAAAATAACCCTAAATGTAACGGCAGGAGCAATAGAACATGCTACTACTTTTCAAGTAGTAGAAATCAAAGCCTCATTCAAATTGTTATTGGGACGCCCTTGGATTCATGATCTAAAGGTCGTCCCTTCATCTCTCCATCATCAAGTAAAAGCCATAGTTGGAGGAATTCCAATCACTATCGATGCTTCGCTAATGAGAATAAAATCCATAGAAAACCGAATCATTAATGTAGAGCACGACGAAGATGATGAAGACCTATGGGGCTTTAACGAAGAAGTCTCCTTAATCCAGGAGGATGAAAGGACATCTCTTTGCCATGACCCTTATTCCAACATGATTGTCAACACCATGCTGAAGAAACAAGGACACCTCCCTGGGATGACCCTAGGAAAAAAGAAAGGGATAGAAAAATCGCTGGAGTCACCTGGCCTCCCTAAGCTAGATACTTTCGGACTTGGTTTCGAACCGACTCGGAAAGATCTCAAGCGAGCCCAGGACAAGTTGAAAGCACGTAGGGACGCTCGCATTCAAAAGAAAGCAATTCCAATGGATCAGTACCCTCTTACGCTCAATGGTCAATTCATAAAGGAAGGAGAGGACTATCCACGCCATGAATTTCCCGAGCCATTTGTTGTAAACGGCATACGACAACCAGGATTCGAGATTTTCTTGGATTACTACTTCACTGATGAAATTCCAACTCCCGTCCACAAGGAGAAAGCACCCCCATGCTTTGATTTTAACGTCATGGGATTACTGTTTGGGCGAGAAAAGAATGAGCCAACTTACGAAGAAGATAACTCCACGCTCATTCAAACGGTCCTAAAAAGTGAAAGATTTGACCCCTCGAAGCTAATTACTCCAGCCGAAGGATCACTACAAGGGTGGCGCAAGACTATCAAAGTGACTACTCCAAGCGAAAGGAAGATATCAATCACGACAGGGCAAGGACCGATGTTTGAAGAGTCATTTGAGTCAGAGTCTTTCCCTTTAGAGTCTTCTAAGTCTTTAGTAGTAGCACCTCCTCCTCCTACTTCTTCTCCTAGGATAGTTAGTGATCCAGTCCCTGAGGACATATCACTCTTTGATGTAATGATCTCATAGTATAATAATATTTCTCATTCTCCTTACTTTTTGTGTTCCTCCCTAACCCAAGATGACGAGCATTGCTTAGCTAATGATGAAAAAGACAAAGAAATTATTAAAGCAATGGAAACACTCGAAAAGAAAACACTGGTAATTGAAGAAACTAAAACAGTTGACATCTCGAACGATTCAACTCATAAAAGAGAAGTTAAAATCGGACTAACACTGAATAAACAAGAAAGAACCGATTTAATTAACTTACTTAAAGAATTTATCGATGTATTTGCTTGGTCATATGAAGATATGCCAGGCATTAATAGAGAGATAGCTCAACACACTATACCACTAATTCCAGGAATGAAACCTGTAAAACAAAAGTTTCGTCGAATGAAACCCGACGTAGCACTTAAAATAAAAGAAGAATTTCAAAAACAAATAACTGCAGGTTTCATCAAGGTATCCAAATACCCCGAATGGGTCTCCAATGTCGTCCCAGTTCCAAAGAAAGACGGAAGGGTAAGGATGTGTGTCGACTATCGAGATCTAAATAAGGCAAGTCCAAAGGACGACTTTCCTTTACCACACATCGATATTCTAGTAGACAACACGGCAAATCACGCGCTTCTCTCGTTCATGGATGGATACGCAGGGTACAATCAGATTCTCATGGCAGAAGAAGACATGGAGAAAACAACCTTTATAACACCATGGGGCACTTACTGCTACACGGTAATGCCATTCGAGTTGAAAAACGCGGGTGCTACTTACCAACGTGCAGCAACTGCCTTACTTCATGACATGATGCACAAAGAAGTCGAGGTATATGTCGACGACATGATTGTAAAATCAAAAGACCGTCCAGGACATCAAGTAGCCTTAAGGAAATTCTTCGAAAGGCTAAGAAAATATAACATGAGGTTGAATCCATCAAAATGTGCTTTTGGAGTCACCTCAGGCAAGCTCTTGGGATACGTCATAAGCTCTAGAGGAATAGAGGTAGATCCAACGAAGATTAAAGCAATCATGTCAATGCCACCGCCCAAGACTGAAAAACAAATTCGAGGATTTATTGGCCGGTTGCAATACATAAGTAGGTTCATATCAAAACTGACAACGATATGTGAACCAATCTTCAGGAAGCTCAAGAAGAATGTACCAGTAATATGGGATGACGAGTGTCAAAAAGCCTTCGAAAAGATCAAAATCCTATCTCGCAAATCCTCCCGTATTAGCGCCAGCACTTCCCGAAATACCTCATACGTTATACTTAACGGTTACCAAAGAGACAATGGGAGCCATGCTAGCACAAGAGGTAGAAGGCAAAGAGAACGCAATCTATTACCTAAGTAAAAAGATGCTCGAATACGAAACACGCTATACACCGCTCGAGAAATTGTGCCTCGCCTTGGTGTGGGCCACAAGTAAGTTAAGACATTACATGTTGGTGCATACCGTTTTCGTAGTTTCCCGATTGGATCCACTCAGGTATCTGTTCGAGAAATCTACACTCAATGGACGTATTTCAAGATGGATAGTCAATCTAGCCCAGTTTGATGTACGGTTTATGCCTCAAAAAGCTATTAAAGGATCTGTGGTGTCAGACTTTCTAGCAGATTTTCCAATAGAAGACTCGACGCCAATACAAGACAATGAATTTCCAGATGAAGACTTAATGGTCACTGAAGATGATACTTGGACCTTGTATTTCGACGGAGCCTCAAACCAAAAGGGATGTGGCGTCGGAGTGCTACTAGTATCACCTAAAGAAGAGCACGTTCCAATCTTAATAAAGCTTGATTTCGACGTTACCAACAATGCTGCTGAATATGAAGCATGCGTGGTAGGCCTTAAAATAGCTTTGGCATTGGGAGTAAAGAAGTTAAGGATATTCAGAGACTCTTCTTTAATCATCAATCAGATATCTAAAAGGTGGAAAGTAAGGAGCAAAAGCCTAGCCCCTTACCAAACCTATCTGGAAACTCTTACCGATCAGTTAGATAAGGTAGAATACACATATCTACCTAGAGAAGAAAACCAATTTGCTGATGCCTTGGCAATATTAGCCTCAATGGTTTGGATTCCCACGGAAATCGAGCAAATGCCTCTAACTACCGAAAAAAGGCACAAACCAGCATATATCCAGGCTATAGAAGACGACGATTCAGTCCAAGGCGAAGAAGAAGAAGAAGAAGAACCGTGGTACACAGACATACTCAACTATGTCACCAATGGAGAATACCCTCCTCATGCTGATAAAAGAGCAAAGCGAGCATTAAGACTTTTGGCTTCTCAATATGTACTCATAGACAACAAGCTACATAAAAGGGTACCTAAAGGTCGAGCTCTCCTATGTGTAGGAAAGGTGGATGCACAAAGAATAATGAGAATAGTTCACGAAGGAATCTGTGGCACTCATGTAAACGGCAAAATGTTAGTCCAGAAAATAATGCGAGAAGGATATTATTGGACTACAATGAATAGGGATTGCCATCAATACGTAAAAAGATGCCCTAAGTGCCAAATTTACGCCAACTTACAACATGTCCCTCCATCTCTGCTCTACACCTACACATCGCCATGGCCATTCTCTACATGGGGAATTGACATAATTGACAAAATTACTCCCCCAGGAACGGGAGGCCACGAATTTATCCTAGTAGCAATCGATTACTTTACAAAGTGGGTCGAAGCGCAATCGTACGCTAAACTCACTGCAAAACATGTAGCACTCTTTATCGAAAGAAATATCATTTGTCGATATGGAGTCCCACATGAGATGATAAGTGACAATGGAACTCACTTTCAAGCCAAATGTGAAGAATTGCTACAAAAATACGGCATTCAACATCATCATTCTTCCCCTTATATACCTCAAGCAAACGGATCAGTCGAGGCAGCTAATAAAAATTTAAAGACTATCATCGAGAAAATGACTGAAAATTATAAAGATTGGCCTGACAAGCTCCACTTCGCATTGTGGGGTTATCGCACGTCAATCCGTACATCAACAGGAAATACGCCATTTTCCTTGGTATACGGAATGGATGTCATACAACCTGTCGAACTAGAAATACCATCTCTACACATTGCATTAGAGAGTAAACTCGATGAAGTTGAATAGACTAGGGCAAGATATGAAGAATTGATTCTACTCGACGAGAAACGACTAGAAGCTCTACATCATACTCAGTGTTACCAAACTCGTATGGCTAAGAATTTTAATAAGAAGATCAAGACAAGAAATATCAAAATAGGAGATTTGGTATTAAAAGCATTAAGGAAAAATATTTTAGACCCAAGGGGAAAATTTAGACCTAACTGGTCTGGACCCTACATTGTCAAGACAATCCTATCAGGAGGTGCAGCAAAACTAACTGATACGGATGGCAATGAATTCTCAAACATGACCAATCTTGACCAACTTAAAAAATACTACCCATAATTGCTTGAGTATGATACTCAAGAGAGCTACGTTCGGCCTGATTCCTTAAGAAAGGATACGTAGGCAACCCTTTACGGGTGCGGCCACTTTATTTTTCGACATCTCCGCGTTCCAGAATTAATTAAAAAAATTCAATAGAAAATCGGCGAATTGTTGGCGTCGCAGAACAGAGCCTGGCGCAAGCTATAAGTCATCAGCGCCAGCCGATGGAATTGGCGCCTGGCGCCAGACTTCAGTAGCTAGCGCCAATTCAGGAATAAAATCTGGGCGAATTTTGGTGTTTTTTCGGAAAATTTTCGACTTCCGTACTCGAAGAATTTCTGAAAATTAATTTTTCGATTTTCATTGCTTTAATAAAATAAATTTAAAGTAAATAATTTAATTCAAAGCTGAAATAAATTAATAAAATAAAATTACATTATTGATGAAATTTAAATAAAAGCTGAAATAAATTAACTTTAAATGAAAATAACAAGCTAAGTCTAATAAATCTAAAGCTAAGCAATGCTCTTAATCTTTCTTTTCCTTTTTAGCTCTTTTCCAATCCTTGTCTGCTTCTTCCTCTTCATCCATGACTTTAGCTAGTAGGCATCCTTTAGAGGACCTACATTAAATTTTGGAGTAGATGGTCTCCCCTTCAGCTAACACTCCATGCTTCTTTTCCACCCAAGCTTTTTTGTCTGTGGTGTTAGCTTTCCTTTTTCCTTTGTCTTTGGTAGTATTTTTCTTCCTAGGCATTGTAGGTGTTTTGAATTCAATTCTTGCACCTAAGCGTTCTTTGGCAGGAGTCACCCTGTCACCTAGACGATTCTTCACATCGGTTCTACCCTGATCAATCGAAGATTTCTTCAGCAACCACTTCTTTACATCATTAGGCAAACAAGGAGGAACCTTTTGGGTAATAAATTCCCATAAAGGTCTAGCACTCCAGTAAGCATCGAATCTATCTACTTCTTGATAAATAGGGTACTCAAAGGGAGGACGAAGATCTCCGGAAGGAATATTCTGAAGCAAGTCGTATTGTCTTTTTACCCTGCAGGGATAATAATAAGTTACACGAGACAAGCTTGGAAGACGGCAGAAAGGTTGCTTGTTAACACCAACCATCCTTTCTATTTTCCACCATGGGATGACCCACTTGATAGTAAAATCACGTGATTCAAAGACTTTTCTCCACCCATGGCGCCCAATTTTAGGGATGCGCTTCTTCCTTCTCACGAAGCAATTGGGGGTATATTTTTCAATGTCGTCCGGAGGGCTAATTAATCCTAGCCTCTCCATTAGCCACATCTGTAAAAAATTGCAATGCAAATAAATTATTATTACAATACAAAAATATATTTTTTGATTTCTGTAATTAAAAATATTATTTTTCTACCTGTAATAAAATTGGAGAGCCGCGAAGAGGCGCTTTTGGGTCCCTTTTCAATTCGTCTAGACTAATCATAGTCTCTCCGACTATTAATGGCATTGGATTTCTCCCTGATTCAATTTGTTCTAGTATAGTGGTTATAAATTGATTGACCCTCATTATTTTTACCACTACTAAGAAAAAATTGGTTAAGCATGCAAAATAAGAACGCCCTTCTTCTATATATATGAAAAGATTCAGAAAGAGGTCTATTAAAATAATAGCACGCAAATTCTTTCAAATTCACTTTATTGACATCTACTATTTTTGATAAATTCCTTTCCTTTAAATTAAGGAAGCGCTCAAAATCCTTATAATAGTATGCATCTACTCTAGGGATTGCTATAAGGTCTATCTCAGGGAAGCCTAAGATAGCACCAAATTCCTCCGGCAAAGGGCTAATCTCATCATACCCTATTCTGAAACAATGAGTATCAACATTCCAAAATTCTAAAGCGGTATGTATGAAGTCTAGGTCAAGATCTACCCCTTTGATGCCATAAATTCCCCCCAGGTGAAATAAATCTAATTCTTTTCTCTCCCTCGCATTAAGAGATCGACACCATTCATGAGTGTATTGGGTGAAGGTCTTGGTGACTAAAGACATGATTATTATTTTTTCTAAAGAGGAGAATTGTTTTATTTGCCGAAATTATGAGAAAAATCGACTGGGCAGGGGGCTATTTATACACAAATTGCGAAGAATTTTAATCAGAGTGAAACACGGAGTCAGCGTCAATTGGCGTCAAAACCCCGTGATTGGCGCCAACCACCAGTGCTTGGCGCCACACGCTAAGTGTAGCGCCTGGCACAACGCGCCATAGTGTGACGCCAGCTGGCGCCTAGTTGCCAGACCAACCGCGCGTGCTCAACCTATGTTTTTATTATTAGACTCGAGTCGGTTAATGACTTTATGGCTCCGTTTAATTCTCCTAAACATCTTTTCTATCCTTTTTTCTTAATTAATTAAATATAGCTATTATATTTATAATTTATATTTTTCCTTTTGGACTTTATTTTAATTTCCAAACACCCGACATTTCACTCGATTTTTTCCTTTTTATTTTTTCTTTTGGGGAAGAGAGTCGGATACCCTCCATCAATAATAAAAATGACGGAATTTTTGCGCAAAATTTTTGTCACACTTTTCTTGCACACACTAACACACACATAATAAAAACAATCGAATAAATTCATAATGGCATAAATATACAAAATGTGTCTATGAATAATGAGTCTAAGGCAAAGTTCTATAAAAAAAAGTCAAAATAAAATATACACAGGAACAAGCTAAGGCGCCGGAGGACGTAGGACCATCATGTCATAAAATTGTGCCGTATGAGGAGTCATCTCTCCACCAGCTCCAGCTCCAGTCTCCGTAGGAGGAGGAAGACTCAATATAGGACCACTCCAGCCAGGATCAACCTGAGGCTGAGGCCGCAGAGGCTGCTGCGATGACGAGCCAACCTCGTACATCCCACCACCTCTGAAAGCCGAGGTAGCCTCTCCTACCGGTGCAGCATGAGCACCCTCAGAGGAAGATCCCAAGCCCTCTGCAACATCGGCTCGAGCAGCCTCAGAGCGACTGCCTCTACCCCCCGACGAAGTGCGACGATGTCTCGAGCTAGACCTTGTTGGATCCCTCCGCCCCTCAGGTCTCGTGCGGGTGTGAGAAGCGATAGGTTGGCCCTGCAAAAAGAATTAAATAAAAAACAAAGTAAAATTGAAGCAGCAATGCAAAAATGATGAGTAAAGAAAGACTACCTCCCGGATGACGTCATCCCGACGGCAAGTGGCCGCGTTCCTTATCCGGACGAGCTGGCTCCGGAAGGCATCTATTCATCGTGCCATCGCCTAAACCACCTCGCGTGAAAACTGTCAGTAAAATAAGTCAGTAAATATGCATGATACATGAACACAAAAGTCTGAAAAAACTAGGCTTACTTGAGTCTGGTGGCGAGGAATTGACCGCTCTACGAAGCGCTCACCCTCGGGAGCCGGAGAAATCATCCCCTCGATCGGCCCGTACATCCCCTGGTAGTGGATGGACATACGGGGTGGCACGAACTCAGCAGCACCGTCCTGATAAGACGAAAAGCTCAGTAAAACATTACTTGGGGGCTACTTAGCGGAAAGTAAAGCTAAGAAAATCTTACCCTCACATCCTCAGCCGGAACAGGGGCTGGAGCTAACAAAGGTAGTAGCTCCTCAGCATAACACCGCCTGAGGATCACGTGGGACCACCAAGGGGTACCAGCTCCCTCAGACATTCTCGATAACCGCGCCTCGTCGAACATATGACGTGGTGGAGCAGGAGGAACGACGAAGACATCAGAAGAGTGCTGTCTAGCGACCCTCTCTCCCAAATACGCGACCGCTCCATAAGTCCCCAGAAAATAGCGACGCCCAGCAGAGTACTATGCGGCTAATCCAGGGACTGCCCAACCTCCCCACGGTCGGTATACCACCTCAGGTCCCTATAAAGAGCAATCAATCAGGCAAGAATACATCTAAAGCACCGCAGAAGAGCAAGATAAACGATAAAAGTCGTACCAAAATGATCCGGCTCCGGACATGTGTAGTGGACATGTCCACATGGTGGCCGCCCCAAGAGGCGCTCACTGGAAATCCTCGCGGCGATGGTCTCGCCGGCGCAACAGAAGGAAAGTACTCGTAGAATCAGATCTACAAAGAGCTAAAAGTGTGAGTAAATGTTAACTAATATGTAGAGCTTAACTTTATAGGGAGTAAATGTTTACCTCTATGACCTTCCAAAAGGCAGACAAAGCAACGTTCGTCCCAAAGGACCGGTGTCGACACGAGTCCCTCAGTGCACGAACGAAGTCATCATAGGCCAAGCTGGCCCAGTCATAAGTCCTGATCCGATGGAGATCACGGACAGCAGGAAGATAGTAAAGCAACGCTCTACTACCTTTGTCAAGGGAGAATGTCCATGAAAACAACATCAGCACAAAGATGCGCACTCGCTGCTCTCGGGTGGTCGCATCGTCATCAAGAGCCGCTTCCAGCGTCGAGCGGCGAATTCCTCTAGCACTAAACTGAGTCGTCTCGACCTCAGCTCGGGCCCGAATAGCAATCGGCCCCAACAGCTCCTCGACCTCCAAAGAAAAGACGTCGATTCCACTGTCGAACGGTAGTGGCATAGAGGTGAACTCCATTCCTGTGATGAGACTGAAGTCCGTAGGGGTGACCATCATCTCACCCTAGGGAAAATGAAAAGTGTTGGTGGTGTCCCAGAAGAACTCCACCAAAGCGCGCACTACGTGATGACCCCCGCTGGAGGCAATCATAGCCTCGGAGGTCTCAAACAGAGTAGCAAGCCCGCAAGACTCCCATAGGAGTCTCGTCTCAAGATCCCTGGCGATGTACATCCTGTACAAATCGCCTAAACCATCACAGCCAGAGCCGTGATGCCGCGTCCTCCCGGGCTCGGTGCCCCGTCTCACCCTCTCAGAAATGTGGTGGACGGGGGCGAAGAACAAGGTACGCTCATTCCACTCCGGAATTCGACCAAGCGAAATGGAAGGCGTAACGTCATCCTCCACGGGCTCATGCTCCCATCTAGTGTTTCGGGACCGTGAACCCAAGCCTCGTCGTCTAGCCATGCTACATTGTGCAGAATCATCATAAATTAAGGTTCTATAGTATCTAAGGTTTTCCTAGCCGCATGATACTATGTTCGCAAAAACAGAGTATGTAGTACTAAAATAGAGCACAAATTCAAAATGAGCATGACAGCATTTTTCAAGCAATTAAACAATTTCGTGCAACACTATAGTAATTATCGTGACAAATTGAACAAGAATTGCTAGCAAAATTATCAAGAACAAGTCACATTGTTCTTCACGACCTTAAGAGGTCCAACAATGGCAAATTGCGCATTTCTTCACCAAATTGAGTCAAACAAGTCTCAAATTACTCCCAAGGAAATATACAAACATAATCAAGCAATTTCATGGCATAAAACTTGACAAACAAAGCAAATTGAGCATCATAAAATTCGAATTTTCATGAAATTCGTGAATAAACATGCCAAGAATTCATAAAAACTGATGTGAGTTTGAAGAAAACTTACATAGATCAGGAAAATAGATGAAAAGAGCTTTGATTTGCAACAAATTTGAGCGAATTTAGTTGAGAAACGAGCAAGCAATGAGCAATTGAAGCTTTCGGGTTTCTTCGAGCAGTTTCGCGACGAACAAAGCAGCGAAATGAAAAGGAAAGGGGTATTTAAGGAAATCCCCGTGCTGGCATCAGGCCCTATGCGTTGGCGTCACAAACTTGGCGCCTGGCGCCAATCTCAGCGCCTGACGCTAAGGCCATTTGTGTGGCGCTGATGAGTTTTCAGCGACGCCAAAGCACCCAGCCACCTGATGAGGTTGAGCTAGCCTTCTGCAACATAATTTTGGGTTCCTTGGTACGCCAGTTAGCCCCTCTAAGCAATTTGACATGATTTAGTAATCGGCTTGATTACATAAAGTGATCGACCTGATAAGAGATCGTCTCACTTAGCTTAAAGCGCCTAAGCATTGGCTCATTAGCAAAAAGCACCGACATATAGGTTCAAAAGCGCAAGAAGCACCGACATATAGGTTCAAGAGTAAAAGAGCACCGACATACAGGTTCAAAGCAACGGAAACGCCGACGTACAGGCATAGCGGGAGAAAAGTTCAGGCGAACTTTTTAAAGATCGACAGGCGTGGATCTTCGGTAATTTCCTTTGGAAAATTATCGCATCAAATGAGGATGACTTCAAGAGAATATGTCTTCGACAACATTCCCTAGCTTGCGGAGAGTTGTCAAAAACAACTGGAGGTAATTTCGGGCGAAGTTGTCTTCGATCATATTCCCTTAGGCATGGAAGATGATCATAATGCGGATGAGGATTATTTCAAGATAAATAATCTTCGATAATGTTCCCTAGGATGTGGAAAATTATCAATGGGGGGATGAGGATTATTTCAAGAGAAATAATCTTTGATAGTGTTCCCTAGGATGTGGAATATTATCAATGCGGATGAGGATTGTTTCAAGAGAAATAATCTTCGATGGTATTCCCTAGGATGTGGAGTATTATCAAAGCGGAAGAGGATCGTTTCAGGCGAAGCAATCTTCTAATTTGGAAACAGTTATAAGCGTAGCGGTTTTCAAGCAGGATGGCATTCTCTAACTTGCAGGAGGTCATCAAAACAATCGGTTACTTTCAGAGACGTGTGCTCGACGGTGCAAGACACGCGTTTCTTAACTCTTTTATCTGTTTAACTAATGCTAGTTTTTCAGGTATCGGCGTTATAAGATTGATTTAGGGTCGCAGAACGTTCTGAATTATTCTCCGTCCCTATCGCTACTTTGACTTTTGTTTTCGAAACTCGCGTTTCTCCAAACTCAGTCAAAGTGGGGGCTTCTGTAGACACCCATTTGTGTCTCCCCAAAACCAAACCCGGTGATGAGTACCTTTCACATCGAATCATAATCGAATGAAACGAAAGTGTGGAAAGGTCTAGTGTTGCGGATAGTTTTTATTTTCTTTTCTCTTCTCTCTGTTTTTGAAAACTTATTTTAAGAAAACAGACAATCCAGTTTGGTTGGTCCATGATATGGGTCCGATAGTAGTGTAGTTGGATAGGGCTTGCAAAGACCTTTCCAACGATATATTATAAGCCCAATTTCGATGAATATTGAGGAAGTTATGGCCAATTTACCAAACTGGGCCCGGTTTGAGCTTTATGTACGGCCCAATGATCTAGGGGAGGGCCTAATATGACTTATCATTCCTAATGCAATTAGGAATGGTTTTAGTCTTCTAGATTCTTCTAGAAGTTCTTTTCATTCCTAATTCAATTAGCATTGATAAGTTGACTTTGTTGACTTTTCAGAGTTTTAATCAAGATCAAATAGCATTTTCGAAGAAATTATATTATTTTATCCTCCAGTACGGTAAACTTATCGGATTTTCGAAAACGCGTTAAAATCGAGCTTGGCGTCCAACCCAAGGCCTTGGCGCCTGGAACCAGGCTTGGCGCCAGGCGCCTGGCGCTAGTGCTGGTGCCTGGCGCCAGCTAGCCAGGGTTGGCGCCAGCTCTGTTTTCTGAGCGTCAGACTCTGTTTTGTTAATTTATCTTTTTTGGCTGATTTTCTCTATTATCAACAATCATTATTCTTTAGCATTCTCTAAATCATTCATCTCTCTTAAACATTCAATTCTTTCTTTTTTGCTTTTCATACAAAATTCTGCATTCACAAGATCTAGAAACACCTAGCCATATTCGAAGTTGCCTTCGCCCTAGACGTGAAAGGTTTTAATTTCTGAGGGTTTGGTCCCAAATCTCTCTTTCGATTATTTAATTTAATTGTTGTTTATTATTTTCCTTGAAGTTACTAACGTGTGTATTTTGTTATTAGAAAGAGGTACGAGGCATCAAAGTAAGTACTTTAATGATTTATTGATTTTATGATGTAGATATCATGTTTACATTGTTATTATGATTCCTAGTATCATGTCTAGGAAAATTTTAATATTAAATATGATTGCTACGATGCTTCCTATGTTCTTCCTAACATTTATGATTGTTAGTATCATGTTAGGGTTAAAGATTTGATTTTTATTGCTTAGTGACATGCTAGGGTTTGTTATTAATCTTGTTAGTATCATGCCTAGGATCTTGCTATTTTTATTATGCTTTAATATTAATATGAACATGATTATTATTATAATTGTTATAATTTATGATGATTATTATTATTATTTTGTTCATGATTATTTATTATGTTTCTTGATATTTATTGTTATTGTTTGATCACGCCTTTATGCATGTTTAAAGGGAATTGGTACTTGTAATCACGCTTAATAAGATAATTAATAATCTTGTTTAGGGTTAATTGTGATTATAATTCAAGTGATCGCCAATAATAGATTTGTTTGTGCATTAAATTCAACCAACATAGATAAACAGGTTTAGGGTTAATCCTATTGATTGCATTTTAATTAAAAAGCGCACATGAATACGATCAGAATAAAGTAGAGGCTTATTATTAGGGTAGGTTCAATCTCTTTTAGGTTGGATTTGTACCTTCATCCCCGAACCCTTATTTGGTTCATGACCTTATGGAGTTGACGATCTCTTGGATCGTTAAGGGGTGTAACCTTCACCCTATGAACGGTTTACAAGTTCCTAAAACTTGTTGGCGACTCTTTTGCTCTGTCTTCTTCCCTTTTGGACGCCACCGTACTTTAGTGTATAATCACAGTGGGGTTCGAGCTAGTGAGATTTAAGGCTTGAAATTATTCCCTACAGTTACACCCCTTAACGATCCAAGAGATCGTCAACTCCAATAGGTCTGGAACCATGACTGGTACTTCGGGGATGAAGGTACAAATACAACCTAAAAGAGATTGAACCTGCCCTAATAATAGGCCTATACTTTATTCTGATCATATTCATGTGCGCTTTCTGACTAACATGCAATCAATAGGATTACCCCTAAACCTGTTTATCTATGTTGGTTGAATATTAATGCACAAATAAATCTATTATTGGCGATCACTTGAACTATAATCAAATTAACCCTAAACAAGATTATTAAATTATCTTATTAAGCGTGATTACAAGTACAAATTCCCTTTAAACATGCATTAAAAGGTGTGATCAAGCAATAACAATAAATATCAAGCAACGTAATAATAAACAAACAATAATAATAATCATCATAAAAATAATCATTATTATCATAATCATAAATAATAATAATTATAAAATAATCATGTTCATGTTAAAGCATAATAATAGCAAGATCCTAGGCATGATACTAACAAGGTTAATAACAAACCCTAGCATGTCACTAAACAATAAAGATCAAAACTTTAGCCCTAATATGATACTAACATGAATATTAGGAAAGAAAATAGGAAGCATCGCAGGAATAATAATTAATTTAAGAAACTTATTCTTTACCCTAGGCATGATACTAGGAAGATCATAACACCCTAACATGACATTAGGAATCATAATAACAACCTAGACATGATTTCTAAATCACAATATCAATTAAACAATTAAAGCACTTACTTGAATGCCTCGTACCTCTTTCTAATAACAAAATACACTCGTTAGTAACTTCAAGGAAAATATAATCAAACAATTAAATTAAATAATTGAAATAGAAATTTGGGACCAAACCCTCAGAAATTAATACTTTTCACGTCTAAGGCGAAGACAACTTCGAACTTGGCTAGGTGTGTCTAGTGCTAACGTATGAGGAATTGTGTTTGTAAAAGGGTTGGTTTAGAAAGAGGGAGAGAATCAAGAAATTCTTTATGAGAGTTGGTTATTGTTGATGAGAATTGATGAGAAATAGAGAGAATTGATGATGAAAAACAGAGGTTTTAGGAGGCTACTTATAGAGAAAATCAATCGAACGGATAGAAAAACAAATTAGAGTTTCGACGACGATAAAACAGGTTAGCGCCAGACGTTGGACATTAGCGCCAGGCGCCAAGCATTAGCGCCAGGCGCTAATCCCTGTCGTCTGGCGCTAACAATTATTTTCACGCTTTTTCTTAATTCTGATAAAATTTAGCCTTACAGAGGGGCAAAATCGTATTTTTTTTAAGAACACTCTTTTATTTTGATTAAAAACTCTAAAAAGTCAACCAAAGTCAATTTATCAATGCTAATTGAATTAGGAATGAAAAGAACCTTCTAGAAGACTAAAATCAATTCTAATTGCATTAGGAATGATAAATCCATATTAGGCCCTCCTCTAGATCATTGGGCCGCATATAAGTATCAAACCGGACCCAGTTTAGTAATTTGGACATAACTTCCTCATTATTCATCGGAATTGGGTTTATAATATATTGTTGGAAAGCTATTTTCAAGCCCCATCAAACTACACCATTATTGGACCCTTGCTATGGACTAAACCAAACTGGATTGTTTGTTTTCTTAAAATAGGTTTTCAAAAACAGAGAGAAGAGGAAAGAAATTAAAACTATCCGCAACACTAGACTTTCCACACTTTCACTTCATTCGATTATAATTCGACACGAAAGGTACACATCACCGGGTTTGGTTTTGGGGAGACACAAATGGATGTCTACACATACTCACTTAGATATCAAATGAACCATATTTCAAGATTAACAACTTCACTGAATTTTGAGTCACTGAAAATCACCCTTGCAAAGACATCACATGTAGTCTTATGCCTAGTAACCTAAAAATCACCTATCATATAGATAACCATTGGTGTCATTGGTTGATGGTTGGCTTTGTGGAGCAATGTATCCTCCTTCTGTAACATTATGGTTCATTGTTGTAATATTTATAAAGAGTTATGACCAAGCATATGCAATTGGGAGCTAGTGACCTCAAAGTCACAAGGTGATTTCCCCACTATCTCTATCAAACATGCTTGGTTAAGATACATATATTTTATAGACATATCTTCTATACATACATACTACCTCTATTTTTTTTAATGCAAGGTTTAACCAACACATATACCGAGACTATACTTTGACCATCATGTGTGTTAGTAATATGTAAGAAAAAGATAATGTGAAAACTTACATTGTGAATAATCTTAAAACATTAAAACATATTATATAATAGCATGAGTAAAAAAATCAAATCAAGATGCAATATATAAAAAAACGCAAAAGTTAAATCACCGCACTTAAAAATAAACTGATAAAGCACATAATACTATGTGTATTTATGATTTACCTCTTATACAGATTGGTCGTTGCTATATATAAAACCAACAATCCCTTCAATATAACATGACTTGTAATAAAGTTCATTAACATCACATTATGTATCTTGATATCCCACAAAACCATTAGAATGAGATGCATGCTTGTCGCCGTAAGATCTTATATTATGGCAACGTTGTAGCTCGCTTCGTGTCATCAAGTGCTTCAACACCAAAAGAGTTTTATTAGAACAAATTTGAAGACATTTGATTAAATATATTAAAGACATAAAGATAATTATTAGACGACTATTTAGCAAAAGTGGTCAATAGTGGTTGGGCCCAATGGCCACTCTGAACTAACTTAGCCTAAAAAACGCTAGTGCAAGTTTGGAAATCCCTATAAAAACATTTATATTTATTATATCTATACTATATATTAAAAGGCGTTTATAAAATTGTGTATGTGCCACGTATACCCCTTCTTTACACCCGTATTATGCCACATCATCATTCAACAACCTCTACCATCATGCCACATCATCATTTAATTATCCAAATTAAATTAAAAATGCATGCAAAGAGATTCAAACCTAAACTTTGTTGATTAAAAACTGCATGCATTGTCATCTTAGCTAGAATTAAATTATAATATATGTTTCCACATTTATGTATAAATACATATAGTATGAGTATTATAATGTAATATAAAACAAAAAAAAAATCCAAATGAGTTATTGTTGTCATTGTTTTTAAATTTACCACATAAAAAAATTATGAAGTACGTCTTTTAAAGCGTCTAATATAAAAACGAAATTATTCAAAGTATCATTCGGGGCAAAGCCAGGGCCACACACTGGTTATTATATAAAAACACAAACTATCATGACACATGTCACCTTTTTTTTAAACAATCGCAAATGTCACCTTATTTAACCTTTCAAACTTTCTTTAATTCAATACATGTATTAAATTATTAATGTTGTTTAGTTTATTTTTCCCCCAATATATTCAAATTTCACCCCTTATCCTCCTTTAATATAAAATATAAAAAAATATATATTATATACCAATACACAACCCGTGCATTGCATGGGTCCAAAAGATAGTTTTTAACTCAAAACTTAAACAAAGCTCAAAAATTCCACTTTGTCCCAGCAAGCCTAACACTATTTTGTGGTTTTAGACCCATCTTAACTTGTTTTTAATCACCTTTACCAATTAGTTGCCACATCATCAATCAATTAAATAATTTCAAAGTGGTCACTAATAATAATTATTCTATGTGTTTAACTCGGGACAACTTAGTATAATTCAAGGGCTTAACATTGTTGTGCATGATACGCAAAAACAATTAATATCCACTTGCCAATGATAGAATCATATGCGCATACTAGCTCCTGATTAAGTTCATACCAATATCGCCAAATCCAAAATAGTTTAAAACCCAATGTGAGTTAATTAACTCATGACTCATTGAAAGGTGTAACCTAAATGGATTGATGTCTATTTTAATATAAAGTTGTCATTAAGTTTGTCCCTTTTTTCATATCTTTGATAGTTTCTAAGGCCTTTAATTTGTTAGTGGCTCCCTACTTTAGAGCACCCGCAATGGGTAACTCACTTACCTCCCCACACCAATCTCTCTCATAGTTTGGGGTAACTCACCATTGTAAATGGTGACTTGTGAGTAACTCACTTCATTAGGTACTTCTCTCTTCAAGGTCACTGACACCGACCTTGGACCGTGTGCATGAAGTTTATTATTTTAATTTTTTTTTTTTGCCTTTGAATTGTGGGAAACGACGTCGGTTTGCATGAAATTGCTTGCTTTTTTTTTGTTGTGTCAGTAGACTACAAAAGACAATTGATACCATTTGAAATATGTAGTCGTTACATATTTGCATGAACATTTTCCAATAAATTGTATAGTTTTAAAAGTGTGAAATATGTTATAACGGTAATAAAAAAAAAATCTACATTGGTTTTCAAAAAAAAAAAATTAACGTTGAGTTTGTCATAAATTTTATCTAATATTGACCTATATTTTCACAAGTAAATTTTTACCTTTTCTCTATTAACCCATAAAATTCAATTTTTATGCTGTCTAAATCCAAAAAATATTAACCCTACTTATGGATCCTAATAATCCAAATCAAGGAAATAATTTTTACTCCCCAAACAATCCAAATATTCAAGCTAATTTTAATTTTAATCCAAATACCATTTCTAATCAAAATGTTCAAATAATGTTATATTATAACATTCCTAATCGGCTAATAATACCTCCAAATCAACCATTGTGTAACCAGTTCTCACAACAATTTCCAAACCAATTTCAACAACAATTTGTGCAACAATTTCCCCAAAATTATTTATCTTGAGCAATGTTTCCAATGTCTCAACATTTTGATAACCAACTAGATAATAATCTAGCAACTCTTGGGGGAGATGGAAGTAGTAACAAAACTCCCCCCGAAATCACTGCTACTGATTATGACAATGACGATGAAGAGGTTGACGTGGTGTACCCAAAAGAGAGCAACAACGCTTCCAATGGTAAATAGGGAGAACAAGAAGATGATGCACTTGGATTCATTGTGCTCTTGATGATCCAGAAAAGGCGACAGATCAGACTTTGAGGGATATGTGGAAAGGTATATATGATTTGTATGAGCTAGCTAGGGTAGAAAAGCCTTCTATCATACAACGTAGGACTTTGAGAGCTATGAAAGGTCGATGGGGTAGAATTAACAAAGAATTAAACATATGGGTTGGTTGCTACGCGGAAGCACAACGTAGAAATGGGAGTGGTACCAACAACCACAATGTCATGATTGATGCTCAAGAAATGTATAAAGCAGCACAAATGGAGCACAATTCACTTTACTCGGTATATGCGAAGAGCTGCGTAATTGTGATAAATGGAAGCCAACAAACAATCAAGTGTCGGAAACCAATGAAAGTGATAGCTCCAAAATATCAGAACCAGATAATCCTATGAATGACGGAAGGCGTGGACGACCCGATAGGGTGAAAATGGCTAAAAGAAAAGGTAAATCAGTTGCTAGTTCTAAAATTAATAGTTTAGATTTGTTCACCCAAGCCCTATCAGAGATGAATATGATGAAAGAGCAGTACTTAAATGTTGATGAGAAGTGAGCAGATTTAGCAAAACAAATGTTGGATTATCAAAAGGAGCGAGATATCATGAATAAACATAGAAAAGAGGAGAAGAAGAGGTTCAAATTATTCAGTGTTCAACTTGCAAAATCACACCTCACCGAAGATGATGAAAAACTTCTTCAGAAACTAAAAGGGGAATTTAGCCATCTCTTAGGCTAGTTTGAGCGTCTTTTAAGTTAATTTAAGCTTAAATTTGTAGTTTGTCTTAAGTTTTGATGTTTAGTTTATTAATTTGTAATATTATGTTATATCCTTTAATGTTGTAATGGTTTTATTATTTATTTTAGGAGTGTTTTATTTAGTTATTGTTATATCCTTTAAAGTTGTAATTCTTTCATCTTCTGATTGGGATGTTAGACATTATGTTGTAATTGGATGGCAATCTGAGAACATTATCAACAATATTATCTACTAGATTACCGTGTGCCCATACAATGAATCGTAATTGGATAGAAATCTAATACTTTATCTAAAATCTGATCGTCTAAGGTTGTATGCATTAACTTTAAATGCTATTGGATGGAAATCTGGATATCTCATCCAAAATTTCATCTTCTTGAGTTGTGTGCCCATATACCTTATGAATTTCTATATATTTAGTGGTTTACATTTGTAGTTAATATACACAAATAAAAATACATGTTGTTACCAAAAAAAAAAAAAAAAAAAAAAAAAAAAAAAAAAAAACCCAAGTGTAAACAATACTTTCTACTGTCAATTTGTTTTATTTTTTTATTTTCAAAAATGGACTTTGATTCAAATTCATCTAGTTCATCAAGTTCAGGAGTTTTTGAATATATGGTGAACGATTATGCCGAGTGGAACGAATCAATTACTCAACGACGTAATTAAAGAAGATGAACTGATTGAGGAAGCAATTAATTCCGTTGTTGTCCCTCTTGTGACCTCATCTTTTCAAGTCTCATCCACTCATGTTGTGAAGAAAGAAGGGAGTATGTACTAAGAGACCTTGAAGATGTTGACTCAAGGTTATACAACTACTACTTTAGTCCAAAACCACTTTACAATGGCGCTATGTTTCATCGCAGATTTCGCATACATAAACATGTTTTCCAGCGCATTGTTACAAAACTAAGTGAAAATGACGTATGCTTTCAACAAAGGCATGACTCTACCGGAAGACTCGGCGCATCTGCATTAACAAAATGCACTGCAGCTATGAGGATGTTAGCTTATGGCTTGGCAGCTGATGCAGTTGACGAATACCTCAAAATTGCAGCAAGTATAGCTAGAGAATGTCTTGGACACTTTGTTGAAGGGGTTATCTCAAATTTTGGACAGGAATATTTGAGGAGGGAGACATCCAAAGATGTAGAACGACTTCTTTGTGAAAGTAATGCTCGTGGATTTCCTGGTATGTTAGGGAGTATTGATTGTATGCATTGGGAGTGGAAAAATTGTCCACGTGCTTGGAAAGGAATGTACCAAGGAAGAAGTAAAACAGCAACCATCATTTTAAAAGCAGTTGCGTCACAAGACTTGTAGATATGGCATGCTTTTTTGGCACACTAGGCTCCCTCAATGTTATAAATGACCTTCAACGGTCGCTGATGTTTGATGATATTTGTGAAGGTCGAGCCCCACATGTAAGTTTCAATGTTAACGGCAATACATACATATCATATGGGACACTATCTTACAGATGGTATATATCCAAAATGGGCAGTATTTATCCCAACAATCAAGCTTCCACAAACCGCTAAACAAAGATTATTTACACAAAAGCAAGAAAGTTATCGCAAAGATGTAAAATTATTATGGCATGTATTATCATGCATAATATGATTGTTAAAGATGAACGAGAAAGTTATTCGCATTACGGTACATCTGAATTTGTCGCTGATCAACCTCAAAATTTTGGCGAATCATCAAATCAAGGTGGCAACGAACCATTCATAGTGAGACGTGGAAGATTAGACAAACTACGTTTAGCGGGTTATATGGCAAATAGAAACAATGTACGAAACAGAGAGATTCATATGTCATTGAAGAAAGACTTGCTTTAACCTATATGGCGTCACTTTGGTAATGAATGATAGTAACTAGTAGTTGAAGAAAGCTTTTATTTTTTAGGATTCTTTGTTGTTACGTTTTTTTCTTCTTATTATTAATCCAATAATTTGATTGTAACATTGTTATTTTAATTTATATAATAATTTAATGTATTTAGTTATTTTAATTATTTTGAAACTACTCATGCTCAACAGGACTAATTTAATAGTTTTAAAAACTAATAATTAAAATATAAGATCATTAGTTAATTGTTATTGTAGGCATTAATTATATTATCAAATTAAGTAGTGACTACTTTAATAATTAAAAAAAGGAAAAAATGGAAACTAAAAATCCAACCTTTGTGCGGTCTGACAATAAAAATCCAACCTTTCATTAATCTCAAAAAATCCAACCTTTATACCCTACCTTCTTTGACATGTCCATCACCTGTTGATGACCGGTTTTTGTAAGTTATATGCCATGTGTCAGCTACTAATAGGTCAATGGTTTTTTTAATTATTAAAAGAAAAATAAAAAAAATCAGAAACCTTCCCCTGCCACCAGCCCACCACTCCCTCCCCCCCTCCCTCCCCTGAAATACAGACCGGCAGCGCTGCCAACAACCACCATCAACCCCTACACTTTGCACATTTATCAACAGCCCCACACTCCAATATCGCACCAACAACATAGCACCAGCCACGCACCCACACAAGCTACAACCACCATTCCACACTCCATTATCGCACCAACAACATAGCACCACAACAAAATCAATCAAGCTGCAACCTAACAAAATTTAATTCTCCCCGACTTGGCTACCAACCCCGATTGCTCCAATTCGCCATCGACAACCATAATCAGACCATCAATTACAAAAATTTTGGCCACCAATCACAGCAAGGACTTCAATTGATGCTCCAATTTAATAACAGATGATGCGAAATAGCGATGGTGATGATGAATGGTTGATGATAGTGCGAAATAAGGATTAATTTCCCATTAGAGAAAGCCCACGATTTTGGAGTGTTAAGGCTGACATTTTCAGGGGTGGCTAGGGTCTTGGGTTGGGACGTTGGAGGAAGAGGGTTTCGGTTCTAGCTTTGGGTAGGGTGGGGTAAGTGGTGGCAGAGGTGGTGGTGGTGGTGGTGTAGAGAGGTGGAAGAGGAGGAAGAGGGTTTCGGTTTTGGGTTTGGGTAGGGTGGGGTAAGTGGTGGCAGAAGTGGTGGTGGTGTAGAGAGGAGAGAGAAAGAAGAGGAGTGAGAAGGAAATAAAAAAAATAAATAAAAACTTTTTAACCGGTTTAACATGTTAAAGGTCAAAAGGATCTGTCAAATAAGGTGGGGTATAAAGGTTGGATTTTTTTGAGATTAATGGAAGGTTGGATTTTTATTGTCAGACCGCGCAAAGGTTGGATTTTTAGTTTTCATTTTTCCTTTAAAAAAATTGAATTTGTTAACATTAAATCACTATAATTAAAACATAAATAATAATAATAATAATAATAATAATAATAATAATAATAATAATAATAATAATAATAATAATAATAATAATTGGTGGGGTATTGATAAAGTAGGAGAGAGAATTGTGGGGTTACTCACCATTGTAGAAAAAACTAGAAAATTGACTTACAATGGTAACTCATCATAGTGGAAAATGATGTGGAGTAAAAAAGTAAGAAAGAGAAAATAGTGAGCTAGCCCACCAATGGGGTGCTCTTAAGTGCATAGTTGAAACTTAATTAGAAGTGGATGAGACAAAAGATTCTAGACATGTGGAATATGTGGTTCGATAGCCTTCATTCTAGGCTCACATAATTTACATACATGAATGGGTTAACCAACTATACCAAAGCAATGTCTTGTTCTCATGGCATAAAACATGGATGTGTTTGTACATGAGCACCCTCAAATTATGTAGTTGCATCACTTATTGACTTTGTGTGTTGTATGCGATCAGATTGCGTGCTATGCTACAAATTTATTGTATTACTAGTTGAAGTCCCAAGCCATGCACAATATTTACTAATTTTCATTATCAAAAAAAAAAAAAAAAAAAAAAAGAGAGAGAGAGAGAGAGAGAGAGATTATTGGAGGGAAAAATTTTCACCACAACATGGCAATTATTATGTTAATATTTGCTTTAAGTATAAGTTTATAGATGACTCAATTTTATACTCCTTGGTCAACCTTTTACCAACATACTTAAAATTACATGCATTATATAAAATTCAAGTAAAGAACAAATACAGTCCTTAAACAATTGTATTTGTGCAATTTTAGTCCATTGTCTTATGTATGTGCACTTTTGGTCCCTCAACCACCCAGAGTCATGTTTTTGATCAAATAGTTTAGAGACTAATCTTAGTTAGCAATAGTTTAGGGACCTTAATTTAGTATTTGTCATTTTATTTTACAATTTTTTCAGAAAAAACTAAAGTAATTAAAAAGCAACACTTTTCTTTCCTAAAAAAAAATACTTTTCTTATAAAAAGCACAAAAAATAAAAAAAAAAATCACCTGTTTTCATGGCTTCCTCTCTCTCTCTCTCTCCCTCTTCCCTAACCACCATCCAATTTTCTCTCTTCTCCCTTCTCTTATGGTTTCCAACTCCCTCCTCTCCTCCGACAATGGTTCCACCCAAAAAATAGGCCAAGCTCAACCACCAACCAAACAACAAACAAACCCTAAATTCTCCTCCAAAATCGCCGTTAAATTCGCCCACCATGACAACGACGGAAAACCTACCACCTTTGCAACTAGTCGTGTAGCCGTTTTATTGGGATACTATTACCTAGGTTTCTAAACTTGGAATGAATGACAAAGCGTAAGTGGCAAGCCTTCCCCGTATCTTCCAGCGCTCTTGTCCTTAGATTATTCTTATAAATTAAGGGGTTTATTAGTGGTGAATCTGCTCAAGGAGATAAACGCTTCCTTCCTTTGCCATGGTGGTTGAGGGTACCCGCCGTTCAGACCACTCGCTTTCAAGTTTCAAGTCGGATCTTACCGATTCAATTATTTTTTTAAGAATTTTTCAGGGTGAATTATATAATTAAAGAACGTTTAATTCATGATTTCTTGCTATTTTGAGTAATCTAAGTTTTTGTTGTTGAATTAGA
This sequence comes from Chenopodium quinoa, assembly GCF_001683475.1. NCBI lineage: Eukaryota > Viridiplantae > Streptophyta > Magnoliopsida > Caryophyllales > Amaranthaceae > Chenopodium > Chenopodium quinoa. Next base: position 3,816,584 of record NW_018745024.1, read on the forward strand.
ATTAGTGATTAGAAGAACAAAGGAATAAGCATATGGAGAAGGAGGAAAGCGTTGAATTAATGCTTTTACTTTTTTTTTTTTTTTTTTTGAATAAGCATAGGTGTTTTTTTTTTATTAGAAGAAAATAAAGTATTGCAAAAAAAACTACTCTAATATTTTATTTAATGCTGATGAAATCAATACTATAGAAAAAAAAAAAGGAAAACGACAAATAATCAATTAAGATCCTTAAACAATTGTTGACTAGGATTAGTCCCCAAACTATCTGTTTAGAAACACCACTTTGTGTGATTGAAGGAACAAAAGTGCACATACAGAAGTTGAGGGACTAAATTCAAAGTGAATTGCTATTTGCCACAATGAAATTACTCAAGTTATAGTATTAAATGACTTTCATGCCCCTTACAATTTTAAAAATTACATAACAATCCAACCATTACTAACTTTGCCTTTGCTCCACCTTCACCATTAGCTCCACCACCAATACTATCACTCACCTTGACTGGTCCACCACCACGACTCCACCTTGACCATCATACACCACGACTTTACCTTGACCACCCACAAGATATAAAATGAGTCGACGACGGTCGGCGTTCATATCGGAGGCACTTGGCGGGGACGATGAAACGTCGACGCCGTCGAGTCAGGTATATGTCGGACTTTTTTTTTCAATTTTCGATGTGCCCGGTCGCATGCTATATTAACAAAGATGTAGAGCATAGAGTTAAGAAAATAACGAATAATAAAGATCAAGGAAAAAATTTCAGGTTGACAAGGTGGAATCCAATTCTTAATGCCACCACATTGGATGATTATAATAGAGCGGTTCGGCAAATGGAGGAATCTTTGTAGCATTTCCTGCTGTGATTTCTTATGTGAAGGACATTTGGTTAAACAATCATAAGGAGAAATTGTGAAATTTTGGACCAATGGTGTGCTTCACTTCGGCAATGTCACCAATTGTAGAGTGGAAAGTGCACATTCATCTTTGAAGGGGTGGTTGGAAACTTCAACTGGTTCTCTCGATTCTGTATGGGCCAAGGTAAACAAGGCAATTGAAGATCGGGTCACAGAGATTAAGCAATCACTTGAGCGCAGTCGACGCAGTCATGGGCGGATATATGATGTTATGCCATTACAACATCTTAATGGACGTACCTCCCACCATTGTATGTTGTTGTTGGTGAATGAGAAGAAAAGAATGAGAGAGTCAACACATCATTCACCGCAATCGATTTCACCTTGTCGGTATTTAATATAATAATAAAGTTTCAAATTATTATATTCATAATTCTAACAATAATTATTATTATTTAAAAAAAAACAAAAAAATAAAAATCCCCACAACTCACGTTAGTTAGTTGTTACCTCCAAAAAAAAACAAGTTATTTGGATTTTATTTAAAAAATTATCCATGTTTACTTTGTTGACAATTGTAAAAAAAAAAGAAAATAAATAAAAATTGTGGACAATTATCTACGTAGTCTTTGACTCTTTCAAGTATAACTTTTTTTAAGGAAAAAACTGCTTTTTTTATTAAATTAAAACTGTTGTTTTAAATTAAAAAAAATAATAATAATAACTACTCTCTTAAATCATACATATATATCTTAGGAATAAAGATAAACTGATTCAAAACAAAAACATTGATGATCATGGAATAAAGATAAACATGGATCAAGTAAAACATGATTAATATTTAAATTTTATTATCAAATAAAATATTAATTCGAATTCAAAAAAAAACTACCATAATTAAAAAAAATATTAATTCGAATTAAAAAAAATTATTAATTCGAATTTTAAAAAAAAAAATAAGATTACCATAATTCAAATTACATTACTAATTTTATCACCAATTCAAAATTAATCTACGGATGATAATTCAAAATTTAAAAAAAAAAACAAATTACAATCATAATTCGAAATTTAAATTCAAAAAAAAAAACCATAGTCGCGTGCTATATGCGACTCCACCACGGCGTAGTCGCATATAGCATGCGATTATACCGTGGTACAGTCGCATATAGCATGCAACTACACCATGGTAGAGTCGCATGCTATATGCGACTGTACCGTGGTATAGTCGCACACTATATGCGACTCCACCACGGTGTAATCGCATGTTATATGCGACTGTACCGTGGTGGAGTCGCATATAGCACGCGACTATGCGATTTTATGCGAAAATAAAAAAAAAATTGCCGACGAATTGGCCGGCGTTTTTCCCGCGTTTCCCGGCAAACGAACCCCCTTCCCACGCCGCGATTCCATTGTCGTCAGCCCCTTCCTTTTTCTGGTTGATTTGATATGATAAGTGGTTGATTTGGTGTGATAGATAGTGAGAAATTGGATGATTCCGGTGACCTTAGGGTGGTGGTGGTGATGGTGTGTACAGTGATGGTGATTCCGGTGACCTTAGGGTGGTGGTGATGGTGTATAGGGTGATGGTGGTGGAAGGAGTATAATTGGTGAGAAAAATTGAATAATGTCAAACAAAGAATTTATAAGGGTAGATGAGTCATTTAATACCGCGCCCTAAGTAATTTCCTTGTGGCATTTAGTAACACCCAAATTAAAATTGCACAAATACAATAGTTTAGTCGTTTAGAGACTGTGTATTAGTGTTCCCTTATTACCTTTTGAAAAGTATAAGAAAATACTTATGAATAGTATAAAGACAATTATATTATATTTGATTACTTATATGCCCCTATTAATATGATGTTAATTGTATCTAAGTGTATTCTTGTGTAATTTGATGATTAACTGTTATGAATAGTGTTTGGACAATCATACCCACTATAATGTTTATTTACTTATTTAGTTGATTGTCTTGTTTTTTTGGAACTCAGTGTGCAGACATTATTACCCCTTGAAAAATATTAGTTTACATATTTTCTCTTGTCAACAACTGAAAAAACCCTCTAAACATGACTAGCTATGGTGTACATCGCTCGCATTATAGACATCCTGTTAAAAATTCTTCTACTTTTGATTCTTAATACTCACAACAAAGGAATGTTTTACGTCTCATAAATAATACAAGTACCTCTTTATTACGAGTAAGAAACCGAATGTAGTATTATAATCCACGAGACCCAAATGGTTGGTGTTAGTTTCGGCCCAAATAGTACAGGCGGTCAATTTTAGAAGTCCGTTATCCCCAAGTGCCAAGTCTATTTCTCAAGCTTTATGTCTTTCTTAAGCCCAATTGAATCACCATCCTATTCCCTTCTTCAAGTCCAGCCCATCATCGCTAGAATCTTCACATAAACTATTTCCAAAGCTTTCTCAAGCCCAATTGATTGATTTTCCTAGTCTCATGAAGTCAATTGGTCTTGGCTGGTGCAGCCAAGATAGCTATAGCTACAACAAGTGAGACCCAAAACGCGTGGTCCAAATAAAAAATGAACATTTAGTTAAAAAATATGAACATGAAAAAAAAAATGAATATTTAATAACAAAAAATGAACACGTAAAAAAATGAACATTTAATACTAAAAAGTTTATATGTTACAAGGAAATGATCATTTATTAAAAATGAATCTGATTATCATATAATCATAAATTTGCTAGACCACGACCTTAAAAATGAACATTTAGTTAGAAAAATGAACACATAAAAAAAAAAAAATGAATATTCGGTAATAAAAATGAACACGTAAGAAATGAACATTTAGTAATAAAAAGTGAACATGTCAAAAAAAAATGAACATTTAATATATTAGAAATGAACATTTATCATACAACCATAAAATTGGGATCATATACATCAGAAATTCTCCAACTTAAAGGCAAATTCGTTGTAATATCATATACTTCTTCATCACTTCTTACTTGTTTCTTCACTAAATCAGAGTCTTGGTCTTCTACAAATACAATTAATTTGTACTCACTAAAATATAACAAATAATCAAAATTCATAACCATCACAACATATGTTCATAATAATTATTTAGAATTTTCATAATATATAATCATCAATAATACAGAAGTTAAAAATATAAATAATTATCACTCTATATGTCATATGTGTTCATAATCAATAACAGATATGTTCGTAATGAATAACGAAACATATATATTCATAATAAATTGTTCAGAATTTCATCACTAAATGTTCAGATAATTTAACTTTCAACGTATTATATTTTACTTTCAACTTAATAAAAATGAACATTTAGTATTAAAAAATAAACACTTATCAAATGAACATGTAACAAAAAGTTATGAACATTTAGGATACTAAAATGAACATGATTTTCATAAAAGTTCAAATTCATTGTATATAATTATTAATGAAAAATAATGGTAAAATAAATTGTTGAAATATGTTCATTTTTTTTATGTATTTAATACTCATTTTCGGTGTACTAAATGCTCATTTTGTAAAAGTTGTTCATTTTTAAATTCCTACGTGTTCATTTTTTTTACAGAAATTATATTCAAGATCGATTGTAATTATTGAAACTCTAAAAAATTAAATATACACCTTAAATCTAATCTTGATTCATCATAGAGAAATTAATTATTGATTTGTAACGTGATTAGAAATCAAAAGAAAAAAAAATCAAAAGAAAAAGAGAGAGAGAGAGAGAGAGAGAGAGAGAGAGAGAGGGGGGGGGGGAGGGAGAAAATAACTACAAATTAAGCAATACAATTGATATTCATTAACAATTAAGCAATTTAATTGATATTTATCACAAACTCATAATAATTTCAAACTATCAAACAATAAATCATCATGCATGGTCAACAAAATCATACAAAATACAATTACAAATTGATAAAATCTAACCTCCATTGTTTTCTTTGACCTTCAACTTTCTCTCTCCTCCATTTTTTTCTTTCCTCTTTGATAAAGCTAAATGGTTGAATCTGAAACTCATAGATTTAGAAAGAAAAAAGTATACCCATCAAAACACGAATTAGTAACTCAAAAATTTATATAAAGAAGCAGAAAACTTTAAACATTGAAGGGAAATGAGGTAAAGAGGAGAGAGAAAATGTTAAATTGAGAAGAAAACTGAAGAGAGAGAAAAATAATAGAGCTAAGGAAGAAGAAGAAAGAGAATTAAGATATAAGGAAGAAAAAAAAATGTATGTTCATTTTAACGTACTATATGTTCATATTTAATGGTGTTGCAGCTAGCTTAGCTGCACTAGAATGCAGCCAATAATTTGCATCATGAAGTAATGGTCAAACCTTCGAGTCCAAACATGTACTTTCTCCATTTTATATTATTTGCAACATATTATTTTTGTGTGCATCTTAATAAAGAGATTTAAGAGCCTTAAAGTAAATGAAAAACAATTATTGGTATAAAAAATAATTTTTTAAAAAAAGAGAGAGATGTTAAATTAATTGAGGGGTGAAGAGATAAATTTGGTTAGTTTGAAAAAGTCTAAAATTATTATTTGTTGGCATAAAAAAGAAAGTCTTAAGATAACATTTTGCTAATCTTGCTCTTACCCCCAATTTGTAAGTAATTGTTAGAACCAAACAATCATAATTGTTTGTAATTTGGTCAGGGTTTTCTCCCTAATTAAAAAAAGAATTAATTCTTCTATTATTGGAGTGTATGTGTGTTTAATTAACAAGCGAGAAAATACAAGTTTATCACCTTGATATTATTAAATAAAAAAATTGTAAATAAATCAACATTTTATTAAATATGAATCCCATAATTATTATTAATATGATTACGAAAATATCATGATGACTGGACGATTTTGTTGATTATTTTTACCATAAAGATAGTCTTAAGTAAGTTTTAAGGAAGTTTGTAGGGCATAGCTAGGGAAGTTAGTTAGTAGATTGTAGTTTGAGTAAATAAATAAATAGCGATGGTGCACACATTATCGTAAACGTAAATGGTAATTTACCTAGTCAAATAATTAAGTAAATGAAGTTATAGTATAGGGTGGATCTTTCAATTTTTTTTATTTTTTTATTTTTTTCCTTTTGCTATTATAAATGGATCATATTCAGCTTATCATAAGTATTTTTTTAATAATAAAATTAATTAAGTGTTTTTGATGCTAACTTCAGAACTAGACTTCTAGTGATAGTATTAGATCTTTACTTAACTTTTTTTCTATTTTTAACACATCATATTCCCCTAACTTTATCATGGCCTTACAGGTTCGTTTTTAAGTTTGTCTACTTCAATTTCTAACATTTGATGCTTCGTAACTAAATCAGAACGAGAAATTTTTTGACATTTTTAATTTCTCCCTCCGTCTTATTAAGATTACTCCATTCAATAAAAAACAAAAAGTCGTACAAAATAATTGTCAAATAGAATCCCTTTGCCTGAGCCACCCAACTCTCATATAATAATACAACGTATTTAAAGACAATTTTAATTTAGTGAGACGGAGTCACAAAGAGAGTAAATATAAAATATTATATCATGATTGAATTGATGCTAGAATGTGCTATCATTTGGTAACCATGAAATAGTGTTTCCAAACTATAACGATTGTACCAAGATAAACATATATCCAAGAGCAAACCGCATTGAAGCTATAACATAACGGTCAATAGATGTAGTTTTAAGTTATGTATGTAATCTTCCGTTGAATTTAAAATGCCACAGTTTCGCCCAACATTCCCAACAATGCTTCCGGACTAGCCGTATAACTAACAACAACTCGGACATATAGAAGTTACATGATCACTACATTTTGGTCTTCTTTAACTATAATCAATGACTTAAGAAATTGTTAAATTATAATTATTGCACCTCTATATCGTTATTGTTATTACTAATAACTTCAATCTTGAGATATGTTAATAACATACAAAATATAATCAATTATCAACAAACTACGATAAACAATATACGAAGAATATTATGAAATTATCAAGAATAATATAATGTTTTCTAGGTATTGGGATGGTAGAACTATTTTGCCAACCCAAAAAGTCATTGGTCAAGTAAAAAATGAGTTGAATGATATGTGTACAAAACTATTGAAGGGTGTGTTCAAAAGTATTCCTAAATAGGTTGACATGTTGTTTAAGCTTGAGTTCACAATATTGATCAGCAATGATTCTCTCTATTTAATCAAAATACCCGAATTCAGACCTAATTTTGATTCATGAATGGCAATGCCAAAATTATAAAGAAACCCAACACTAAATAAATAAAAACATCCAACATTAAACACCAATGCAAATAATGACTCAAACTTGAAGTAAACTCAATCGAAATCGGTTTGACTAAGGGTCTGTTCTGATGTACTGAACTGAGCTGAAATGAGTTGAACTCAACTAAATTGTTTATGAGAGAAGGAAATTAGGAATTGAACTGAACTGTAATCAAGCTGAAGAGAACAGGTCCGAAGTATATAACCCCTAAAAAGAAACTTAAATTCCACAAATTCAAACATCAACAGACTCAACCAAACAAAAAAAGAGTTTGCTACAAAGTAATTAAGATTTCAACCTATTCAATTTGATCCCGTTAAATACGGGTATGGGCTGCACCCGTAGACTAAGAGAGAGAGTCTACTTCACAAATCCAAACGAGATTTCATCCCAAAACCATATATGTCATAAGTGGTTTAGCTCTTTTACCTTATAAAGTATTTGACTCTCTCAACTATAATTATTTTATCAATGTAAGATACTTACATGTGTTATTTGGTATGATATAATTCAACAGATCCAAACAATCAGTTTACCAGCTCCGAATCTCCAAGTATGATTAACTTAGTTAATTATAGTGATTACCTTTGAGAAGAACCAATAAAATAGAATAATTTATTATAATTACAAGTAAAAGCAAGTAGCAAAATTTACTGTAGACTGAAATAGAAGCAGGTAAAAGAAATAGTAAGATAAAAATGTTTGTACACATGCTGACCGTAGTATGTATGTATATACACGGACAAAAGCTGTTTCCAACGGGCGTGCATGCGCTCAACATTGCAAGCCACATAAAAACTCATCATACTATTAACATTTTCACAAACACATCAAAAGGATTAGCGTTAAGGTCAAGATTTATTTAATTATAATTAACCATTACATTGTCCAATAACCTTTTTTTAGAGGGAATTAGGGAGCAATTAGAGAGGAGGGACCACCACATTAATCGAGATTTATTCTTAATTAATCATATCTTTAAATATACTATATTGTGATAATGACCTTTATTAAGAAAAATCTCCGTAAATGGTAAGATTTGTTTGTGCCAAAGATGGCAAATTCAAAGCTAGAACCCCTCAAGTTTTACGCCCACCAATTACAATTTTTTATCTATTATTTTAATATTTTTATTTATTTATCCAAGATGGCACTAATTTTAAGCAGTCATAGATTCATAGTAGACTAGTTTAAAGTTTTTTTTTTAATTTGATTTTCAATTGGTTAGGGGAAAGTGTCATATAAAATTAGAATCTCGCACAAGTTAAACTGTTAAATTAATCCAAGTTAACGGGTACAAACCCGTAAAACTAAGAATGTAAAATAATCTTCACCCTCAAAATATCCCATGGGAGATTCTACAATGAGGATTGATTTAACAATAATCTCAAAGATGTGAGAAATAACCTCTATCAATACATTTTGGTACACACTTCAAGTATATCTTATATCATTGTGAAAAAATAAATACTTAAAATTTGTATGAGATGAACCATATCTTATGTCTATTACTACTAGTTCCTAAATAATTGACACAATTAAATTAACATACATGTCAATGCACTACTTTGAACTTAGATATATATATTCCTTATCTGGTTATCCCGACCTTTTAAAAAGTATGAGATACTTCCTCCGTTCTTTTTTACTTGACCCACTTTAACTTTTACACTATTTACCACCCCTCTTTTAACCGTCTTTTATGAATGATATGTAAGGAAAAATATATTCATGTGAGATCTTTTTAAATTCGTCTAAATAAGTACTATCATAATGTATAACTTTTATAATTTTTGCTTATGGAGAATTAAAGTTATCGATCGCTAAAGTTTTGCATTGGCTAGCGTGATAAAAGAAATATGTCAAGTAAGAAATAAAAGAGGAAGTAACTCTTAAGAATAGTGTTTGGACACTTGTAACCTCTAAAGTGTTTATTTATTTAATTGCCCCCATTAATGATAATTAGCTGTTTAGAATAGTGTGCGGACATTCATATTCCTAAAAATATATGTTTACATATTTTTCCTTATTAATACTACTAACAAATAAAGTTGTTATGTAAGACCAAACCGAAAGAGCTTCGGGAATAATGCCAGCTACGGTGCGCGCGTTATCCAACCTAGTATGGTAAAAAATTCTCCATTAGTGTTTTAATAAGTGTTACACTTACCAAATCTTGACGTGTTTTTAATAAGTGTTACACTTACTTTTTTGGCATAAAAAAATTTTACATTTTAATATTATAAATTCCTCCTCTCATGGTCCTCGCCTAAACCCATTATTACTTTTTTAATTAAATATTTCCTTTCATATTCATTATTTTTCAATAAATTATTAACCCTACTATTAGGGGTGCTAATTGAGTTAAGCAGCTCGTGAGCAACTCGGACTCAGCTCGAGTTGGCTCAACTCGAGATGTTAACAAGCACGAGTTGAACAAGTTCTATCTCGACTCGATAAGCTCGTGAGCAACTCGACAATGTATTTTATTAATATAGAATTTACAAACAAAGTTATTACCATAAACAAATTTGACACTTAATAAGAGTTCATTTATATTGTCAAAATAGAAAGTGTAAATCTTTAATAATAAATAAATAAATAATAGAAGGCTTAGACTTTTAGAAGTACCAAAATTTTAGCGAGCACATCATGAGCTACTCGACTCGACTCGAAATTTTAACGAGCACGAGTCAAGCAGGTTTTATTGGCTCAAAACATTAATGAGCACGATCCAAGTTGAGCACATGATAAAAAAAATATAAATAAATAAATAAAAAGATTTCGAGTCTAGTCGAGCACCCTTTAGCTCGTGATCGACTCGCTCGATTAGCACCCCTACCCACTATCTTTCTTTTACAATTTTTTAATACTTCAACTACACCACTTATTTCTTATTTTATTTTAAGTCAATTAAATTGCCTAAAACTATGTGCCGGTCAAACTGTAATACTTATTACTTCCTCTGATATATTAATATTGCAACAATGGACTTTTTGCACTATTCATCACTCTTGTTTGACCATATAATATGAGTTATACGTTAAGCAAAATATAGTCAAGTGGGATCTTGTTGGATTCATCTCATTTAATACTTTCACAATATCAAATTTTTATAATTTTTACTCTTACACAATTATAGATATTTAACATATAAAATGTGTTTTGGGATACGTAATTTCGTCCTTGTTGCAATATTAACAGAACGAAGGAAGTAAAACACAGAGGGTGTAGTAATAAAAAATCTCCTTTGTCGACCACACTTAGACTTCAAAAAAAAAGTTAATATAATGAAACTTTATATCAATTGATTTAATAACATATTTCATGATAAAAATTTTCTATACGTTATCAAAAATTATAAATTTTTTTTATACATTTTCAAAAAAAATGATGGTCAAAGACTCAAAGGTACTATGTGAATAGTGAAAAAGTCAAATATAATAATTATTTAAGAACAAATTGAGTATAACTTCGTTCTCTAATTTGGTCTAGGTATAAATACTGATTTGTGGATAGATTTCACTACTGCATATCTTCTCATTTGAAATTTTCTCATCAACAATAATGTTAAATGAAATGAACATACATATTTCATAGTTGGGACGAGGGTATGTTCTGTTCATCTTAATTTGAGTTCAATATAGCTCCAATCAATTCATCTCAGTTCAGTTTCTAATTTCTTTCTCTCATAAACAATTTAGTTCAGTTCAGTTCAGTTCTTAATTTTCTTCTCTCATAAACAATTCATTTCAGCTCAATTTAGTTCAGTTCAGTTTAGTTCGATTTAGTTGTTTTCAGTAAAATCAAAATAGGCTCTTAAGCTAGTTATATTTATACTTGTGTTAAAAAAAACCTGGTTTGTTCAATATTGGTTCAGACCAACAAATGAAAATAACTGATTTGGTATTAGTGGTTGATTTTTAAGTATTTTATGAGAGAATGTTAAGTTTAAAATATACTTACAAACACTTAAATAATGTTAAACTTTTTCATAAAAAAATACGAGTATTGAATCATTAAAGTATAAAATATATCAGAGAGTGAGAAATAGCTCAAGTGAATAGAGCTTTTCTCTCAATTTCAAGGGATCTTGGAAATTTGGGATGATTTGCTCTTATGGCTCTCTAAATACGAAAAAGGGGGGGATCCATATTAAGCTTTCAAACAAGGCTTTCACCACTTTGTTACTCCATACATTTTATTTTCTATTTTTTTTTCCATGTTATTATTGAAAAAATAGATACACAATTAATATATATGGAGTATATTACAATCTAAATTCAATCCAAACCAGCCTGGATACTAGAAGTCAAATTTTCAAGTCTTTGGTTGTACAATACAATTTGATTCGATTCGATTTTAGACCAATAAACAACCCTAGATATTGTAACATACTTTTTCCGTATTATTTTAGTAAATGAAATTTTTTTACTTTTTGCACAATTGACTTAATCCACTTTAAGCTAATGACAAGCCTAAATTTATGATTTATACTGAGCATATAAGGGCCTATTTTTTTAGCTTAATTTTAGTTCAATTCAATTCCTAATTTCTTTCTCTCATAAAAAAATTTATTTTAGTTCATTTCAGTTCAGTAGTTCAGTTCAACTCCAATTAGTTCTGTTCAACTCATTTCAATAAATCAGAACAGGTCCTAAGAAAAAATAAATAGTCTTGCATGTACCATGTGAAATTATTTCGATAACTAAATTATATATTAATATTTAATTGTTACTCATTTTTACTTTTAATAATTAAAGATACTATTGGTCTTGCATTTGTATACGTGCACAGAAAACCATTTCACCTTAAAAAATAAGGAGAGAGTATTTTTAAAACTCAAATACGGAGTAATACGAATTGTATGTATACAAACATACGCTCATACTCATACTATCACGATCATACATCCAACGGCTAGACATTGGACACGTGGGTGCATTAGATCGGGTGGGGGCCAAAACCTCGGAAGTCGGCCAAGTCTCAGTGTCTCCGACAGTTAGTACAAATAGCCACGTGCAACCACGAAATTGGTGGGGCTAAATTCCACGTGTCAGTCTGTGATAATTTAGTGGTGGGCTTAGTTCTAATTAATTAAAATATTTTCTTTATCTTTTCATTATTTTGGTACGATAAAGAAGCTTTTTAATTTAGTTTTTGAACAAAAAACAATGAGCATACGAAGTTTTTTTTCCCCATTATTTGAGCATGTAATATTTGATGGGTTGAAGTACGGACACTATCTTAATCGAGGTTATACAGTGTATATATTTACATGATCGATAATTTATAAATAAAATTAGTACTTTGAATTGTACTATATTTCATAAAATTACATTTAAGAAACAAAAACCCATGAAATCTTTTTGTTTAATACCTTTTTCTATAAGAATCTCTTACAATTTTAGTTTGGAAAAAAGTAAACTTTTTCATCAATGTAACAAAAATCAATGCTTAGCAACATGAAATCTAGGTATTTTTCGGGAAATGGCGAAATCTCACATGACAATTAAAAAAATAAAACCCTATCAGAAGAAAATCATGCATTTCTAGTACGAACTTTAGTAATACATACCATTGCACTGTTCATAATTTTCAGACAAGAAAAGATGATGAAGACAGGAACTGCTATCATGTAAAAATTAATATAATATAAGGTGATACAGAGACAATCGAGTTTATATACCTCCTAATTCAGAACATTTTTACCCCTTTATAATTATATTGATTATTATTTCAAACTCTTGGTAAACATATTTTGAGCTAATTTTCAAATATAAGTTGCTTTGAAATGTTCATAGATATTATTTAATTTAGTTTAAGTGCTTGACATGGATGAAAACTTCTTTTAAACTCCTTCAATTGTAGCACATGATTCCATATATTGCTAACACAATTGCATGATCTCATCAATTCTTGCTTTAATGTAGAGATCTCTTATTTTTATCAAATTGTTAAGGGGCGTTTGGTTCGTAAAATGGTATGGGGTTGGAACCTGGAATGAAATCATAGTGGTATGAGTTTGGAACTTGATTCTTAATACCATATGTTTGGTATGCTTATGGAATGCAATTTTTTTCTTTTATTTGATACCTAAAAGTATGAGAATAAGCCAAACCCACCTCCCCCAAGGTTTCTAAACCCCATACCTTGGGGGTTTGAGGTATGGGTTTGAAACTCTTAAAATCATAAAACAAACATAAGGTATGAGTTTAAACCATTCTAAACTCATACCTTATATCTTAATTATGTGAACCAAACGCCCCCTAGGAGAGTTGATTTATAGATTTATTATAGTTCCTCTTACCCTCAATTTTGGACCATTTTTATACATGAAGTATATCATCCAAGTACTCCTAAACACTATAATAAGATGAAGAAAATGCATGCAATGAACATTATTAATTTTACATATTCTTTGAGACAAATTTAATCACTAATTTCTTTAGATTATGGATTCAAAGTTATAAGTTTGCATTATATTGCAAATGCACATTGAAATAAATCATCAAAAACCATGCATAATATATTATTTTTATAACTTACATATCAACAAAACTATAACCTAAGAAAACCTTTTATTGCACCTACAAATGGTATAGATTTGGGTCAATAATCTTGTAGGATATATACCCCTTTTTTTTTTTGTACAAAAATGTAAGACTAGTTATTGTGAGAGGCGAGAGTGATGTTGGTTAAGCTATTTTATAAAGCTCTTCTTAGATAATTGATATTTGTGAAAAATAAGTTCAAATAAATAATGTCTATACTATAAAAAAAAGATACATAAGTTTTCAGAAAAAAAAAAAAAAAAAAAAAACATAAGTTGAGATCAATTTCTTCCATGAAAAATAAGAGATTACTATCTTCTATTGATCCGATCCACAACCCACCAGTTCCCCTCCCAAATGGGACCCACTTCCTCCCAACGAAAATTACAAAAAAAACCCGTAAAAGAAATTTACCAATTCATCCTTGATGCAAGCCCTAAATGGATTTAATATAATTCCAAGGCCTATACCTTATAGGATTCTTGGGTCCGGCTGACATATACCAAAATAAATGTCGATATATTTACAAAAGAGGCAAACCCGTAAACCCTATAAATATAAGATTTTTAAATCATCCTTGGTACTTTAGCAAAAAAAAAAAAAAAAATCATTTTGGCTTAAAAGCAAACTATGTCAGTTGACTGAAAACAAGTCGATAATCAAATACAAATTTTGACCCAACTTTTAAAGCTAAAAGCTAACTAAACAACTATAAAGTACTAATTAAACACCTCTATAAACTCTACAATATTTTGACATGCCTCAAAAATAGGTTATATTACTAAACAACTCTATTACTCTACGATACTTGGATATGCCTCAAAATTTGGTTATATTCCAACGAATCGATGTACTGATCTACTAATAAAAATATCATAAATTCAAAAATTGTTGTATCATTTTTGTTTGCAACGTACTGAAATTTTAGAGCAGTCGTCATTAGCGTTTTGACAATTATAATAAATTCAATATACTACTCTCTTCAGTCACAATAATCGGCACACCAAGCTTTGCATAGAGTTAGTTTTATGTGATTGCATAAGTTGTTTGTTATTAACTTATCTATTACTTCCTCCATTGTTTGTATTTGTACCCAAGTGAGTCCGAACAACAACCGTATATCCTCTCCCTAACTAACAATCAACAATTTTCTACACCATCTCACCGCCCACTTAACCTAGCCCGGCCTAATAATCGATCACCATCCCGCACCTTCTCTACCCACCTAGCCTCCCACCAGAGTCACCCTCATTGTAACACCACCATATATCCCTCCATTGCATTAGCAACCTTACCTCGTCTAATACCCAAACACCACTACTTGGAACTGTCAGTTAGTCTTACTGAAGTTACCTGAACTTATATAATCTTATATATCTTAACATAGCAACCTTTGTATTAAATTATCTTATTTGAATTTATCAAATAATATTATACTTGTATGTTTTTTGACAGATCTTATTGGGCTTATATAAGGTGTTATTAGACATATTTATTCTTGTCTTATCTCAACTTATCAGTAAACTTATATACTCTTGTCTTATCTCAACTTATCAGTTATTATATTAAATAGTCTTCTTTCACCTTAAAAACATATACTACCTCCGTTTTATATTATTTTTTTACAACTTTTGCCAAAAATAAATGTTACCCATTATTTGCAACTAATGTTTTCTTTTCTTTTTAGGTTGTCATTTCTCTTTATCTCTCTCTTCATCACAACAAATTTTGTCTAGAATCCGTGCACCTTTTAAAGTTGCAAAAAATGTGAAACAAAGGTAGTAAATTATTTTAACTTATTGACCATTATTTATATTTTGTATTATCTTAACTTAAGGCCTATTATTTTATCTTATTTTTACTTATTCGATCTGCATGATTTGAATTTATTTTATCTAATTTCATCTAAACTGGTTTATCTTATTTGATCTAATTGTTTGATGTGACAAAATTTTAACCTTATATGTACACTAATCTATGAGAAAAAAAAATCAAGTGGATCTTGTTAGATTTGTAAAAATGTGTGTGTTATAATATGTAATTTTCATAATCTTTTACATTACAACGTTAAAATCAAGTGGATCTTGTTAGACATGGGTCGTGACGGCCCACGGGCGGTACGGTCCCGGCACGACACGAGTCTACCAACGGCAAAACACGGTGACCGAGGAGTAGGGCCGTAGGCCGTGCTCTGAACACGATTTTGAAAATTCGACATGAGCACGACACGAACCCGCAAGCGTCATGGTAGTTTGGCCCTCCAGGCACGGCCTGACATGGCCATAAATATAACATAAATAATAATAAAGAAGTACGAAGTATAAAAATAAAAAAACAATAATATTATAATAATAAAAAAATGAACATAAATTAATAAATTTATTTAAGTAGTAAATCCATTTTAAAAGTTGTTCAAAAAAATATATTGTTTTTTTAAAAAAAAATTAAAATATTATAGGTAGCTCGGTGCCCTGCATGGCATGCCAAGCACGTAGGTTGTGCCATGGGCTGGGGTGTGCCAAATGGTGGCCTGGCATGGCACGACACGCCAAAATGTAGGCACAACACGAGCCACCACCAGGCACGACCCGCAGCGGCCTAACACGACACGCTACCCAGGCCACCTCTAATCTGAAATAAGTAAAAATCAGGTAAGCTAATATAGTCTATCCAAGCTCATTATCCCTTATTTTATCCTATCCGAATTTAAATCGGACCTACAATAATGAGAGAAAGGTGAACAAACGGAGCCTAAGTGGCTTAGTGGTAAATAAAGGCAATAACATTAGATAGATCATGCTCAAAAGCGCCGTGGGTAAATAGAATGGGTTGTCTAAGCACAAGTCCACGCCTACTGATTAGTGCTCGACTCATGGCCTATTGACAATATTGGTAAATAAAAAAGAGTCTCAGTAGTAATTTGGTAAAAAAAATAAATTCGACCATAATTTGGTAAAAAAAGTTAACCCCAAACAACAGTTTAGTAAAAAAAAAAAAAAACCTCATGCGACCTATAGACAAAAAAAAATACGAAAAATTCCAACAAACTACTCGCGAATGCTTAACTTACTTCATTTTTCGTTGTTTTTTTGGTAAAAAAAAATTGCCAACTAATTTTCCAACCTCTTTTTTTTTTTTACAGAAATTACAATTTGAAGAAAAAAATATTATTAATTTACCTACCCCTTATTAACGAAAATTCAAATAAAAGGGGGTTAGAAATAAATTTGGTATCCAGGTGTAGCAAAACAAAAAGGGGATGACATTTAAATTCAACGTGTTAAGGGCCTATTTTGATTTACTGAACTAAACTGATTGAAGCTCAACTGAACTGAACTGAAATATTTGACTATGGATTAATGATATTTTGCTATTTATGAATAATAATAATAATAATAATAATAATAATAATAATAATAATAATAATAATAATAATAATAATAATAATAATAATAATATATAAGTGGATTAAGAAATATATATAAGTGTTAATCAAATATAACGAGTTCAACTGTAAAAATGTGTACAAAGAAATAAAACCATTTGAAAAATGAACTTTAAATAATTATTTTTGTTGTTGTTGTTGTTGTAGTTGTCCCTCTATTTTTTTTTTTTATTTGTATCACTTTGACTGGCACATTTACCAAGATGTAATTTGAGTTTTTTTTTACCATTTTATTAGTAAAAATTATAACAAATATATATTATAAAACTAGATATAATGACAAATCTAATGATATATTATATGACAACATTTATATATTTTATAGAAGTGAAAAAATTATGTCAACCATAGTATGTGAATACATGCATAGTGCAAAATTCAAAGTGATACATTCCAAAAAAAATAAAAAATGGAGGGAGTATATGTTAAAAGCATGAAATTTGGCTTTAACTATCATTAGCAATATCATTAGACATAAAGATGAATGTAAATAGATCGGCCCACCTAAATTAGATTGTCATTAACAATATCATTAGCTAAATCATATAAAGCAAAAAATTAGCAAAAGAAAAGAACTAAATTGAACTGAACTGATTATAGTTGAACTAAACTAAACTGAACCGGTTGAAGCTGAGCTGAGCTGAACTGAACTTAATTGAATTGAACTGAAATTAAGCTGAAGAGAACCGGTCCTAAATGGGAAACTATTTCTTTTTTAAAAAAAATAACGAATTAAATTAGGCTTTTGAAGAGTTTGTCGACAAAAAAAATTATATTTTTGGTCTAAATGTCAACCGAGATTTTTTTTTTTTTTTTCAAAACCAAATTGTCTCTTCAGGTTGGGGTTTTGTTTTTTGTTTTTTTTCCCACCAATTTGTTGATAGAGTTAATTTTTTTATACCAAATTGTCTTTAAGATTCTTTTTTATTTACCAATTTGGTCAATTGGCCTTCGATTTATTTTAGGATTGAGGGTTGATATTAACGTAAGTGCAAGGTGGAGTCGTACCATGACAATGAACTTATACCATCTCATAAAACATTTGCTTCTCTTGTTTGAAAATAAGTAGGACCGACCCATTGTTGTTATATTAATTCAATTTCAAAAGATGATATACCTGCATGACCTATCAGCATGTCTATCATGTCGTGTCAGACTAGTTATGCGCTCAATTTGTGTTTAGATATGACTTGATCATTTGTGGTGGTTTGTCTCATCTCATGCCCAAATCTATTTAGTCAAATGCAACTCATCGCATAATGTTAAATATCATACAATTTTATATGGGTAGATTATTTATGGGAATTTTGCAAAAAATCATCTTTTATAAGCATTTTTTTTTTGCAAGAAACTACTTTATAATTTTTTTTTTGCAAATACACACCTTAATCAATTTTTTTTTTGCAAAACCATACTTTTATGCCGGAAAATAGAAATAGAGTCAAACCCTATTTCCCAGCGTTGACTACGCCATCTGCACCCATGAAACTGACAGTGGAGGGGAGAAGGGTGGGTAGGGCTATAGAGGAAGGTTTAGGGTGGTCAACGTCGTTAAAGGGGTGTGTTTAGGGTGGTCAACGCCATAAGAGAGGGTGGTTTTGTGGGTGGGGCTCGGGAGGGAGGTCGGTGGTTTCGTGGGTGGGGCTGGGGAGAGAGATGGTTTCGTAGGTAGATTGGGGTGGTCAACGCCGGAAAATGGGGTCAAACCTCATTATCCGACATTAAGGTATTGATTTGCAAAAAAAAAATTGATTAAGGTGTGTCAATTCAAAAAAAATAATAATTTATAAGGTGGTTTTTTGCAAAAAATTGCTTATAAAAGGTGGTTTTTTGCAAAATTTCCATTATTTATTAAATACATTAGAATATAATGTGTATTTTTTTTAATTGGTAAGGAGGATCCTAACTAGACTTCTGCCTTTATGAATTTTTTGGTCCATTATTTGCGGGCGGAGAGCCGGTAGGGGTGCTTATCAAGCGAGTCAATCACGGAGACGAGGGGTGCTCTACTCGACTTGAAAACTTTTTACATGTGCTCAACCCGTGCTCGCTAAAATTTCGAACTAATAAAACTTGCTCGATCTCGTTAAAGTTTTGAGTCGAGTCGAGTCGAGTAGCTCATGATCTGCTCGTTAAAGTTAACCCTTGCTATAATATATGCCTTAATTTATTTTTGTTCACTTTATATTGTATTCTATTTTTATATATTCTTTTGATAATATAAATTAACATTTCAAACTTGTTTATACATGGTAACTTTGTTTGTAAATTCTATATTAATAATATATATTATCGAGTAGAGTTAGAAATTGCTCAACTCATGCTCGTTATTAACATCTCGAATCGAGTCGAATTCGAATCGAGGTAACTTGAGTCGAGTTTTGACCGAGTGTTGACCAAGTCGAGTTTGAATTGCTTGCTAGCTGCTCAACTCAATTAACACCCCTAAGGGAGAGTAAGAGAATCTCGATCTACCCTTAAATAACTTCACATGATAGGATAACTAGGATTCAAACCCCAAACCTCAAACATCTAAAATAAAAAGCTTACAATAAAAAGCTTACCAAGTGAGTGTAAGACTTTGTTAATATAGATAGTGCATGGTTGCCTTGGACGAAGATGATTACATATCATACCATACAATTTTAAAGCACAAGAAGGGTATTTGCAATTAATGGTTTGGGGTTCACGTGTAACAAAATTGAATTTAAAATATTGGGTTGCCTAAGCTACATGCCTAAACTGTGGAAACATAGGTACTCCTTGTATTGGCAATAGCATCGGATTGCGAGACTTTCCATGGAGGTCACCCAATTATTGATGCTAAACCATATAATATAATTAATCCATACATATAATATAATTATATTATAAAGTTTGATTCTCTAAACATCAAAGATATAGATAATATGTTTAGGTGGAATCAAGATCTATCTAGTATTAGCATCAAAATAAATATTATGAAGTATGTTCAAAGCCAACAACTTTGTTGTAAGCGACATGTATCTGTATCATATCTATCTATTGTTTATACATAGCAGACATTTTCTAATCTTGTTTATTTTAGTTTTAATCATATTATTAGTACGTGTTGTTAAACTAAAGAATACTTGTCTTTCTGTTGTTCTTTTGTTTGTGTCAAAAAATTAGTATTTTGGTTTATCGTAACCCCCCAAAAATTTTATATATCGAAGAGGTATTCTAGAATTTTTAAAAATTTACATAATTTGGAGAAGAATTGACACCAATTGAGAGGTAGGATTAGACAATAATGTCAAACGAGCAATTTAATTATTGGCCCCTTGCATTGTTTATCTTTTTTTTTTTGTTGGTTAAGAATTTCTTCCACAAATTACTAATTGTGTAAGGAGACATGGTTGCCAAAAGTGAACCTTTTGCAAATCATGTATAGTAAGGAGTAATTAATTCCCTTCGTTTTCTTAAAATTGTAGCAGATTACCTGTTATGTTTGTCAATACTCAAATTAAACCTGGGCACGGGCCGGGTTGGCCCGCGTGCCGCCCGGCACGGCCCGCCGTTCGGAGCAGCCCGGCACGGCCCGAAGTCAAGCACGGCACGGCACGAACGTCGACTTCCGTGCCACGGGCCGTGCCACGGACACGGTGGAGAATTCCCAGGCACGGCCCGGCACGAGCACGAGCAAGGCCCGCCGTGCTGGCCCGCAGGCACGGCCCGCAAGCACGGCCCGCGGGCCAACGGCTAGTTAAACGGCTAGTTTTTTGCCAAAAATTCTATAAATACTCACCTCCATTTCATTCCCAAATCACAAAATCACAATCTCTTCTTCTTATCTCTTATATTCTCTAAATCTCTAATAATCCTTATTTTCTTAAATTCTCTAATTATTCTCTTAAATTCTCTAATTATTTTCCTAATATCGGAAAAAATTAAAAAGTTCGTAATCGTAATTAGTGGAGCGTTGAAGCACGGTTGTAAGATCTAAACTAATCTTAAATTTATTATTGTTTTATTGTTATTATTAGAATAATCTTGTTTAATTATTATTGTTGTTAATTGTTATTGTTGTTGTTATAATTGTTGTTATTAATTATTATTATTGTTACAATTGTTGTTATTATTTATTTTTGTTGTTATTGTTATTGTTATAGTTGTTGTTATTAATTATTATTATTGATATTTTTATTGTTAAAATTGTTGTTATTAATTATTATTATTATAGTTAACCACTTTTTATTAAAAAATTAATTGTTAATTATGGCATCGAACAACCCATCATCTAGGTCTAGGGGGAAAGGCCGACTTATCCGTAGTAGTAGTTCTAGGGAACCACCAAATACAACGAGCCCCCAAATTACGAGTCAAACCAATGACCCCATTTACTTCCCCCCGGGCTATGAGCCATATAATACGTCGGGATTTCCAGCACCACCACTAAACCAATTTCCACAACCACCATACCAATTTCCACCTAATTATATCGGTAATCAACAAAACTATTGTTCTAGCCAAGGTAGCCAAGAAAGTACCCGAATTCCCTCCGGTTCTACTACCCCTTCTACTGCCACTCCCACTAGTCCCCCTACTAACCAATACACACATCATGAATGGTTAACCGAAACTGAGATGCTACTTTTGAAAAACCGAAGGAGTGAGGTATGGCGTTATTTTGTCCTAAGTAAAGATGGTGAACAATGGGCAAAATGTAAAACATGTAATAGTGTATTCACGGCAGTTACCAAAAACGGGACGGGACACTTATCTAGACACATGAAAGCTTGTGCAAAACCAGCTAGTGATCCAACCCAGCCCAAAATTTCCCAATTCCATCCATACGGCTTTACATACAACTATGAGAGGGATAGGGATGAACTAGGAAAAATGATAGTACACGCTGAACAACCTTTTCTTTTCTCGGAAAGTGACGCATTCAACACCTACATTAACAAAGCACTACAACCCCAACATAAAAGAATCTCTAGGAAAACCGTTCGTTCCGCAGCAATGAAAAATTTCCTAGAGTACAAAGTCCGGTTACAAGCCGAATTGAGTAACCTTAACTGTAGAGTATCTTTAACAGCCGATTCTTGGGATAGTGGTTATAAATATCACTATTTATGTGTGACTTGCCATTGGGTAGATGATCAATGGATGTTACAAAAAAGAATAATACATTTCAAAATGCTGGAATACCCACACACCGGCATTAACATTGCTCACCATTTAATGCAAGCAATAGACGAATACAACCTTCGAGATAAAATGATGTCTATGACTTTTGATAATGCAACCTCTATGACATACACAGCTAATCTTATCAAACAAAACTTAACCGATGTACTATTAGACGGTGAAGCTCTTCATACTAGATGTGTTTGCCATGTACTTAACTTATGTGTACAGGATGGAGTTCGGGCAATTGGCCCATACTACAGCAAAATCAGAGATGCTATTATGTCTATTAATAGCTCTAACATGAGATACCAAGAATGGAAGAGTTTTCTAAAACAACAAAAGATAAGGGTAATAAAAATTAGAACCGATTGCCCAACTAGGTGGAATTCCACCTATGACATGTTAACAAAGGCAATTGAGTACAAGGGCCCGTTAACATTATTTTACAACCAAAAATTTCCACAAAATGCTTTGTATGATGATGATTGGAATAACTGTGAAAGATATATGCAATTTTTACAGTTATTATATAACATGACGTATTGTTTTTCTACTGTTTACAATCCTTGTGCTCAAAACTTTCTTTCTAATGCATGCTTACTCGCCCAACTTTTCGCTGATCATCGCGATCAAAGTGATTATGATCAGTATCTTCCAGCAATGGAAAAAAAGTGGCGTAAATATTATAGTGAGATTCCTTTGATTTATATTTTTGCTTCCATATTAGATCCTAGGCAAAAGTATGAAAACACATTTATGTTAGTTGACATTTACTTTCAATGCATGTTTCTTGACGATGATGTAGAAAACTATAAGACTAATGTGAAGGATCAGTTTTTTGCTTTATATAGAGTCTATGAAGCCAAATATGGCACCGTTCCTCGCTCAGGGCCTTCCCAACCATCTAAAAACGTAAGTAAGAAGGCCAAACATTTATTTTCACAAGCTACTAACTTGATTTCAAGGTTTTCAGGTGATTCATCAATCAGGAGAACGCAAAGCGACGTCTCGGAGTTGCAGATGTACCTGAGTTACGACTTCACCAAAGGCATGGACGACGATGAGATAAACAGCCTCGACCTTCTTGCATGGTGGAAACAACAAAGCTCGAAGCATCCAACTTTGGCGGCAATGGCACGAGACATTCTTGCTATCCAAGTTTCCTCCGTCGCCTCCGAACGAGCTTTCAGCGCATCCGGAAGGGTTTTAGACGATAGAAGAACAAGTCTAAAACCCGAAACACTAGAAATGTGCGTGTGTTTCAAAGATTGGTTGGATGCGGAAAATCGCTCACAAGACCGTTCTTACGACCACAACGACAACGAAGAAGGAACCTCCGCTTCCGGTTCGGGTTCGGCTAGTTCCCAATCTATGCAACTAGCCGATGACCTTGAAGGCGAAGGCGAAGACGAAGACGAAGACGAAGACGAAGACGAAGACGAGCAAGAAGAAGGAGAAGAAGAATAGACAATTATTGTATATTGTACGATTTTAAAAATATCAATTTTATCATTTTCCAATTTTTGTTTAATACCATCATTGTATGATTTTTATCATTGTTATCATTGTACAATTTTCTCAACTCAAGTAATAATAATATAAAGTACGCATTATTCACATCCAAAGTCCAATTTGCCTTTTTTTCCCCGTTTTGTTACAATTTGTAAATTCATATTAAAAAAAAATAAAATTATACCAATTACTAATAAATCATAAACATTAAATTTTAAAGTAATAGTATAAAGTAAATATATAAATATAAATATTGAATATACAAATTATAAAACATAAATATTCAACTTATAATTATAAAATTCATAACTTAATAACTTATAACTTATAAGTTATAAACTTATAAGTTACCTTATAAAACTTATAATTATAATTTTATAACTTATATACATTATAAACTTATTAATTAATAATGTTGTCATTAAAAAAAAAAAAAAAAAAAAAAAAAAAAAAAAAAAAAAATTGGAAACTGCACCAGCCCGCGCGGGCCAGCCCGCAGCCCGGCACGTGGCCGGCACGGCACGAGCCCGCCAGGCACGAGGGCCGTGCCGTGCCGTGGGCTGGCCTGTGAAAATGGCCGGCACGGCACGGCACGAAATCCTGGGCCCGCCGGCACGACCGGCACGGCACGAACCAGCCCGCGGCCCGCCAGGCACGGCCCGCGGCGGCCCGGCACGGCACGGTGCCCAGGATTAACTCAAATTTAGTCAATTACAATATATAAAAACTTGTATTTGTAATATTAAACAATTAAAATTATAAAATAGTTTCCTAAAAATAAAATTATAAAATAGTTCATTTACTAAAAAAAATTCAACTTGATTCAATAATATACATTTTTTTTTTGTGCAACAGGCCACACCATGCGGCAGGAGTTACTCGAGTTTTTTTTGTTATGGGTTACCTGAGTTTTTCAGTCAAGAGTTACTTGAGTTTTTCAGTCAAGGGTTACTTGCATTACTCGGTCAGGGGTTATCTGAGGGGTTCGGCCAGGGGTTGCTCGAAGCGAGGGGTTCACTTTGTTAAGGGTTACTCAGCCAGGGGTTACTCGAGTTTCTCGGTCAAGCCGCATTCAAAAAATTGTGACTCGAGTAACCCCTGACCGAGAAACTCGAGTAACCCCAACAACTCGATCGAGTAACCCTTGACCGAAAAACTCGAGTAACCCCTGGCCGAAAAACTCGAGAAACCCTTAACGAAAAACTCAAGTAACCCCGGAAACTCGAGTAATCACTGACTAAGAAACCCAAGTAACCCCGGAAACTCAAGCAACCCATGACCGAGAAACTCAAATAATCCCTGACCGAGAAAAATCAAACCCCTGCCGCACAGCACAACAGGCCGCATATAAAAATTTTGTGATTACATAATATCCATATACTATTTATTATATTAGCTAGGTAATCATGTAATCTAAGTTGTAATACAAAAGTTTATAATCCAAGTTATTACAAATTTAATGAAACAAAGGAAGTATGTTACTCCCTCTGTCCCAATTTATAGTTTTTGTTTGAGTTTTTCATGGTATTCAAGAAGTGAGAGGAGAAAGTGGACGAATTATATTAAGAAAAAGTAAAAAGTACGTATAATTTTCAATAATTATAGTCAAAAGTTAGAAAAAAGTGAAAAAAGTACAAGACAAGTGGAAAATTCAAGGGTAATTTTGAAAGTTTAATGAATAAGAAAAATGGAAATTAAAAATCCAACTTTTACACTTTTTCCTCCAAAAAAATCCAACCTTTATTTTATTCCTTAAAAATCCAACTTTTATACCCTTCCTTCATCTAAAGGTCCATTACCCGTTGATGACCAGTTTTTTTAAGTTAGATGCCACATGTCAGCTATTAATAGGTCAATTATTTATTTTATTATTAAAAAATTAAAATAGTTAAAAAAAATTAAAAAAAAAAAGATTTTCTAGCAACCATCCTCACCACCTCCATTAAATCCGGCCACCATTCCTCACCACCTCCCTTCCGACCATTCTCCCCTTACCCTCTCTTTCCAACCACCCTGTTTTTCCGGCCACAACCCAACTCGCACCACCACCCAACTCCGTTTTTACCCTCCATTTTAGCAGCCTCGCAAACCGCAACCACTGACTCCAAGTCGCCCGGCCACCAACTCCAAACCGCTACAGTTCATTGCTCAGCCCAAACAACTGCACGCACAGACCACAATACCATACAACCACCATCACCACCACCTTAAACCTTCAGCCGCAACATCAACATGAAAACAATTCAACAACACAACTATAAAATAACCAATTGAAATCCAGCCCAATCAGTCAATAATAACACAAAACAAGCCAAATTGAACAAAACCCACAAATTTAACAATCAAATCGATAAAAAAAAGACCTTTTTTTTTAGAGATTTAGGGGAGGCAGTGAAAGGGAGAAAAGAGAGACCATGACGAATAGTGGGTTCAAGAATTTCGTTGATAACTGCGGGTGGTAGGGGTGGAGGGGCTGGTCGGCGTGGAGGGACTGGTCGTCGGCATGGAGGGGTTGGGGGTGGCGGTGCTTGGTGAGGGTTTTTTCAAAAACAATCGTGTCATGGTGGTGGTGAGAGTGTTGATGGCGTACTGGTGGGTAATTTGGTTGATTTCCATTTTTTAGGAAAGAGGAGTGAGAAAAGAAATTGAGGGAATTAAAAAAAAAAAAAAAAAATCTTTTTAACTTGTTTAACAGGTCAAAGGTAAAATGGATCTGTTGGAGAAGGAGGGGTACAAAGATTGGATTTTTGAGGAATAAAATGAAGGTTGGATTTTTGGGAGGAAAAAGTGCAAAGGTTGAATTTTAAATTTCCATTTTTCCTAATGAATAAAGTTAAAAAAATGAGGATATAATAATCTTTACATACTATCTAAAAATAATAATAGGAACAACATTTTAAGTCTCTTACTAGAACTATAACAATGTGTTTGGATAAATTCTAGGGGAGAAAGGGTGGGGGGGGGGGGGGAGGGGGGAGGGGGAAGGAATGAAGGGGTGGGAAGGGAAAGGAAGGGGAGGGGAGGGGAGGGGAGGGAAGAATAGAGTTTTCCTTTCAAAACTCTCCACTATGAAAGAAATTAATTTCTTGCAATTTGATCCCTATATTTCGTTCCTCTCCAAATCTCTTCTTCATTCCCCATTTGTTATCCAAATGAGAGATTATCTATCCCTTAATTTTTCTTCCCTCCATTTCCTTAAACCCAAACAAAATGTAAATGTAGGACAGAGGGAGTACAAAGTATGAGAGATTCTATGAGGTGGTTAGTCTGAAGGTATAGTTTGACGAAGTAGCTAATTAAAAATCTTAAAGCTTGGATACACTTAGACCTGTTAATTCATGACCTGACCTAGTAACCCAACCCGATCCGATTTCAAACTGAAAGAAAACCTAAAACCGACCCGACCCAACCCAACCCAAATGACCAGAATTAGACCCGATTTGACCCATATATCATAATTGGTAATGATCTGAGCAATCTAACCCACTCAAATTAAACCAAATGACCCAAATAACTCGAAATTTGACCTGCACCCGACCTGTTGACTTGAGTTGACAGATCTAGATACACTACATAGAAAACACAGGCTCTCTCCATTATCCATTGATGACATATGCATGTTTAAAGTTCATAAAACAGCCATATAACAAGTAATACTCCCTTATCCCAAAATACTTAGGACGTTGGGTGGACACATAATTTAAGAAAATTATAAATGGATCCATTTAAAACATTTATTTATGTTATATAAAGGATTTTTTTTTGTATTTTTATATTGTTGAAAAACAAAGATAGGGGAGGTGGGGGTAGTAAGGAGAGAAAAAAAAAATGTAAGAATTATGTAGTAACTAGATTTTGGGGTTTGTGGTCTTAAAGAGAGTATATGAAAATATGTTTTTATTAGTGGTCTCATTTCATATTTAGTAACGTGGAGGAAGTAAACAAATAACTCAATTGTAAAACATGCAACTATTTTTTTTTTATTGCACGATCAATCAAGACATAGAAGTTAGAACCTAATAAGCTAGGATCCCAGTGACATTATTGGTTCCAAATTTACCAATTGTAACTTTGTAAGTTCTAGAAAAACAGTTAAATTACTTTTTACCATCACAGTAGTACCCTTTAATCTCAAGCAAATTAATGTACTCCATATAACAGTTACATACATCAAATACAACAAGTTTGGTGGAGTTGGTGAGGAGCTCACCTTGTGACTTTAAGGTCACAAATTAAGCCCTACTAACTACAATTCTCTTGAAATTAGAGGGATTTTCTTAACCCCTACTCTCAAGCATTGACCTTCGAAATTGAATTGACTTAACATATAAGAGGTGTCGATTTAATAGGGTCTTTCAATTCATCTTCCCTTAAAAAAAAGTTACATACACCATCAACAATTTTACCCTCGCTCTATATAATGAGTAGTAGGAGAGATCGAGATCGATGATGGAGTAGTTTTTCTTTTCTTTTTACAATATTGATTAGGGATCTTTTATTATAAAAAAAATGAATGAGAGATTTGATTACCACATTTATGATTTCGTTACATCAATTATAAAACTCATAATGTGCCAAAAAAAAAAAAAAAAAAAATTGTGATAGGTTAAGAACCATATTGTTTAGAACACATCATATATATGATAGCTCAGTGTTATTACTTGGAGGGCAGTATATAGATACTAGCTAGAAAATTTAGGTTTATTTCTTTTATATTATTATACCTTTTTTTAATATCTCTTAATTGACCGACACAAACTCAATTAGCACAGGTCCAATTATATAGCCGATCCAAATACTTTTGTTGGCATATCTTATATAATTAGGAGTCGATGATGGTAAATATATACATAATTAGTAAGCAACCTAAATTCTAATCTATCTTCAATATTAGAGTTAAGGAATCTTGAGATGAACAATGTAATGATATCACTTTATCATAACAAAAAACGTAACTTTTATAACATTATTGAACTTATCTGATTATTATAATAAACGCCAAATCATCGTTCATCGGACATTAATGATAATTTTCTAATTTCGCGTCAAAATAAAGTTGCAAGAACCCTAGGAGGTGAGTTGAAATAGAGTAGTTCATAAACAATTATTCGATGCCCCCAAATGAACAAGCTTAATTAGGGATATGCATGTAAAATTAAAACCAACAAAGAGAACCTATTAACGGATCATGCTTAAAGGTTTTGTCGGCCAGTTAGATTAGGAAAATGGAGTAATTAGCAAAAGTTATGGGTCACAAACCTTTGTCTTTTCCTATAATCATAGAGATTTGATTAACATTTTACTAATATAATTATCTTTGAATCAATACCATACCATACCCTATTACCTAACTATATATCATCCCAACTAGAACATATGAATAATATGATTACTGTGCTAAAAGTTGAAATGTAAGAATTTTCAAATCTTTCAACAGTAAATTTACACGCGTACGAAAAATCAAATCAATTGCCTTTTTCACTTGTCTATGTGAATAACAATACAATTGACATTATTTACCCCCTCCCCCATTTAAAGGAATTTATGTCACTATTACCCAAAAAAATTCAATAATTAAATTATTAGGACCCTTCTAAAAGATTGAGGTTACATATATTGGTTAATTATTTTAATTAATATTATTTTACCTATCTTTTGTGTCGACACTGTAATCAAGACGATACATCACATGTTTAAACAATGTTCTTCTCAGTTTAATAATAATTGCACGTTGACTAACGTGTTTAACATTTGTAGGTATTTGATCGATATCTCTTACTAGTATACTCTAAATTTGACAATTACTACAAAGGAATTGTAAGAGAATTATTGTGTTATGTACTTCCCTACAAAAAAATAGTGTTATGTACCAGTAGTACCACTATAAATTCATCTGTTGAGCCTTAAGAAATAATTACAATGCAAAACTTACAAGGAAAATAAATATGAGAAATAATTGTTGCATGCTAATTTGAGATTTAAATTTCAACTTTGGAAATTTGATCTTATGTTGGTCTGATCTTATGCACACAATTCATGTTTTAGATATTTAGATTATTTATACTACATGGCCTTTTGTAAAACATTAAGTAGTAAAACTCATGGACATTTTCTAGGTAATTATGTAAATATTATTGCCTCACCCATTTGCTTATATAATAGAGATTAAACTTAATTGAGCTAAGTTGAAAAACTATTAAAAGCCAGATGATTAGTTTTTCTATAGAAAAAGGTAAATTCCTCATCATCTAATTGTTGGCACAGGCCACACAGTTTCATTAATAAGAGCTATTTTCCACATACCATCCTACTTTAAAAGAACTTTTACTTAGAGTTTGATAATTAATGAATTATAAGGGCGTGTTTACTTTTGGTCAAATGTACCTTTTAAGTTTATCATTTCTTATATATTTGGTTGGAAAATCATTTGTAATACTGATTTATCGACTAACAATTTTCTTATCCAATAATTAATGACAATACACTCACTTTTTAAACATCATACCAATAAACAAAGTATAAAAATATAAAAAAATCTATAACCATATTTTTCTTGACCTAAAGTAGTTTCTTACTTCATATTATTTGAAATAATTTCCATTAATGAACACCCTCGATCTCTAGGAATTTCTAAATTACTCATAAAATTTTCTTATTCATTAGGAATTTTCAATTTCTAAATTTTGAATGACCATTAAATTTTCCAAAAAAAAAAAAAAAAAATTCTAATGAAATTGTTTAATTTCTTTTCTAATTATGTAATAGTTTTTTTTCTTAATTTAAAGTTTATTACTTACAATTTTAATGGAATTTCAGATATATGTAGGGGCAATTGGGGACTTCAGTTGACAAGTAGGGGGCAGTTTGAGATATCCAAATCTTAACAAATTTATGCTCCTTATATATGTGCCTTTTCTTTTATCATTTTATGATACAATTAAGGTTTGCCACTTATTTCAAATTTGTATACTCCATAAAATTTATTAGGTGACCCTATATAAAAGCAGCAAATTGGACAACCAATTTTGTTTTTGTTTTCAAGTAGTTTTAGCTACTGTCTTAACTATTAGTCAATTTGAAAGATTTTTACTTACATTTTCTTGGTCTTTTAAAACCAGATCTCTTTGATCGATCCTTTTTATTCTTCTCATTTAAAATCATTTGTGATTTAACCAAAAAAAAATTCAAAGTGCGATGAACAACAAATTAAAGAAGGAAAAACTATTTTTATGGATACTAATTTATTTCCCTTGAATTTATTAGTCCACAATTATGCCAATTATATGTAGGGTTATAGCCAATTTTCAAGAGAAGTATGGGTTGAGCAACTACAGTATTGAAATGCAAGTAGTAACTGAATGAGTTCATCAGATCACCAAAGTATCAAAAGATAAAATTGAAATGACTATGGATCATTATTATACTTTGGATTTTGTAGTGAAATTGAATAAACACCATAAAATACTTTTTCCAAGTTCCATTTTAATTTCTTTACTCTAAGTTCAAAAAATCTAAAAGTTGAAAACGAAAAAGAATAAAAAAAAAAAAACCTATTGCATATTAGTTTTCAAAATCCATGTGTTTAAATGTAACACATTATTTATCATGGTCTAATGTTATTCACCTTACTTTTACTTATGTTAAAAAAAAAAAAAAGTTAATTAAGGTTTACCAAATTCAAGAAAAATTAGTCCATATAAGTTATCATAAGGGTTATTCAAGATCAAATTACAACTAAAATTAATATCACTAAGTTCAATTAAGGTTAAATAGTTTAGATAAATGAAGACAGGGAAAAAAAAAATCAAAAATAGTAGAATGTGAAATCTAGCCCCATTGCAATTGGAATTTTATCTTGATAGAAGAATTCTTTTGTAGTTTTGCCTGTACAACGCAGTACATTATTTGTTTGACTAGATCATACTTCCATAATTGAGTATGTAAAAGCTTACTCAAATAAGAATCAAAAAACAAAATAAACCCTAAAAACACTATAGATCTTTCTATTTGCATTCTACGCATGTTCTCGTGCATCTAAATTAATACATAAAGGGACAAATCAAATCTATAACAAGACTTTGTATAATTATTATTCCGTATAAAGTAATTATTATCACTATGTCATATAAATTTCCATTATACGGTTATATTTTCTTTGTTTGAGCTCATAAATAGTAAATACGAAAATATTATTTGAAAAATGGAGAGAGTAATTGAAAATTACTATCATACTTTTTCCAAATGGATGTAGAGCTCATTTTCATCTTTTTCAAAACAAATTACCAATGAAATATCAATGCGTTAAAAAGATAAATGGTAGTTAATTAATTAAAGAATGAAAAAATCATTCACCATTTGTACAAGCATAAAAATTATAGAAATGTACGCACACCAATAATCAAAATCAATGAGTCAAAAAAAAAAAAAATCAAAATCAAAAGGAGCTTTCTTTTCAATCTCTAAGCTAGTTTTATTCTAAAAGTATAATTTCATTTCTTTTCAATTCTTTTAAATGCCATATATCATTTTCTTTCTTAATCAATCATTAATAACAAAATAATCAGTTTTTTACTCAATCATACAATTAGCTATGGTTTTTTGCTGCTACTAGCAGCTAGCACATTATAAACCATATAATCATATGTATACAGTATTCAATATAATTCGTATTTGGCATTGATGCATAAATTTAGCATATTTTTATTATTCTTCAAAAACGGTAATCATCATATTTTTTTCTTACTCCATAATATAGAGCATACAAAGAAAAAAACGTTTTTTCATCAAGAAAAAAGGTCACCCTAACTCTATATCCGCCACAACTTACACATTTTAGGCATCTTAAATGAAAACATTTAATTTTTAAAGTATGGAGTGTCCAATATAACGGCGAGAAAAAAAAATCACAAAGATAAAGAAGAAATGACAACATGAATAAACACAAAATTGGCGGTTGCATAAAACAAACTAGTATATGAAACTATGAATCATCATTGTATGATCCAAAGGAAAACAAAGGCAATTAGTAAAACCATTACTACTCATCCAATACCAATAGATTGCTAGTAGTTTTGCAATTATGTGTATAGATATATATTACAGTTACACTTGAGCTGAGGGTGAAGAAGTAGCATATATAGAGAAGTACTGTAAGTAAAGACTTACTAAAGATGACATCTTCATCGTCATCGTCGTTGTCGTGGCCATTGTTCTTATATCATCTTTATAAGGGAAAATGGAAAAATAAACGAGAAAAGAAAAAACAGCTAGCAGCAGAAGCTCATCATATGATTTGATCTTCATTTTTGCAGCATAAAAAACCCTCCTCAGCTAGTACAAGTGGTTGACATTAATAATTAATTTGTTGTTGGTAGACCCATTCCAATTGGCTTTTGCTCAGGAGGAGGCCTCTTCCTCTTCTTTTCATAGCTAACGCCTCTGGCCTTAGCTTGATAATCCCTTACCTCCCTGAGGTAAAGGCGGACGGCCCGAGCTCCAAATGGGTTGGTCTCGGGCCGTCCGCCATGCTCCTCGTAGGCCGCTCTGAGTCGGCCTACGAGAGCATCCAAACTGCCCCATGCCTGCCTAAGCGGACAGGGGCATGGGGCAGGAGGGTTGGGGATACCAAAGTACGGACAGGCATGGTTGTGAACCTTAGTCTTCCCGAACTGGTCCAAGTACCTGAGGAACTCCAGCACTTGAGCTCCGCTACACAGTGATAACGGTAGCGGAGGCCGGTGGCTCCTCAGGTACTGACTAAACGTGTTCCAATCCCTCCGCTTCTGGTTCTCATACCTGCTAGGGAGGGGTTGGACCGATCCCTGTTGCCGTTGGGGGGACGGCTCGTTACTCCCAGAGTCGAACCCCCCAACGGCCACACCACCACCAGATGTGGTAAGGGTAAAGGAACTCCCACTCCCGCTCCCACCACCACCACCACCGCCTCCGAAACCACTATACGAATACATAGGATTATTACTACTATTCCCATCATTATTGGCCATCATAAAATCCATCTTATAGATGAAAATCAAATAATCGAGTTGAATAAAACACTAGGGTTACCTCCCCTATTGAACCCTTTAGCTATAGACTAAAAGGGATGGAGAACACTCACTATTAAAGATCAAAAAAGAAAGAAAATTTGCATGGATGAAGAAAAGATTAGGAAGAAATCAAAGAAAGTTACATATAAGGAATAAATCCCATGTTTCTTTTTATAGGAACAGTAGAAATAGTACTACTAGAACTAGAATAAGAAGATTTATATTACTCGTATAAATTTAGG
This sequence comes from Chenopodium quinoa, assembly GCF_001683475.1. Lineage (NCBI taxonomy): Eukaryota > Viridiplantae > Streptophyta > Magnoliopsida > Caryophyllales > Amaranthaceae > Chenopodium > Chenopodium quinoa. The sequence continues at coordinate 3,850,699 of NW_018745024.1, forward strand.
GCAGGCAAAAATGAGCAAAAACATTAATGGATTTCCTTTTCAGGGCAGCCAAGAAATAGATAGATTTATAGAGAGAGAATTAGAAAGAAAAGTGTGATCCAATGAATGGAATTGAAAGGGAAAGAGAAAGAGAAGGAAGAAAGGGGGGAAATATTGTAGAGTGTTGAAGTTGTGGGGACAGAAATAGTAACTACTACTAGTAGTAATACTGTACTATGAAAAATATGAGAATTGAGAAAGACTGTCTGTTGGCTGAAATGGTACTCAGTGTAAAAAAAAAATTAAATAAAATATACTGTAGTGTTTACAGATTCAATCAGTAAAAAATATTTCAGACTGACTGACTGTGTGAGTAAGAGAGTCTAATACTGATTTAGACACGTTTGTTTGTCCCCATTCTATTTTTATTTTTTTACCTACTTCATCTGCGTTTACTTTTTTACTCTTATTCCCAGTTTCCCACTTTTTTGTACTATAATACTAGTTTACTACTAGTACTCTCTCCGTTTCGTAATAATCTTAATATTAGAATGTGCATAGAGTTTTATTAGGAAAGTTATACTTCCTAAGATGGAGATCAAAATAGAATTTTTTATAATATAAAATATAGTTTAATAGAAAATGAGAAATAATACTGTTTTCGTGTTTTAATAAGTGTTATAATTTGACCAAATACGATGTCGAGATACGACTTTGACCATTAATTTATCTAATCACTAAATTAGGTCCTGTGTCATGCACGGTAATTTTCAATTACTATTTTTCAAATGAAGATTATATTAAATATTCGACTTTCATATGTTATATTCATATCAATTGAAGAAGAACAACAAAAAAAAAAATGGTAAAAAAAAAAATCACACTAAGAATAATAAATTTGTGTCGTTCTTGGCAAGTGAAACTGAAGTGTCCATAGTTAATTATAGATTATTAATTGATTAAAATTTTAATCATAAATAATTTAAGGAAATAACAAAAGTATCTTTGTTGATTTGATATTCATATTTACTTTTTAAAATTTGTAGCTTCTATTATATAATTTTTTAAAATAAATAAATTTAAGAAGAAAAAAAATTATATGATCTTGTACTGTTGTAATAGATGTAGTACATAATAATATAATATATGTCTTGCCAAAAAAAAAAAAAAAAGAAACTCCATATGTCATAAGTTATGTTAAGAATTTAATTTTTTTATTTTATTGCTTAAGTTTATAATTGTCAATATGTTTATTTTGAAAGGAAATGATACATCAAATCTTCTATTAAACACCATATGTAATCATTAGGATATAGTATTATATTTGTAAAGATTTATTTCTTATTAAATTATTTTTTTTAGGAAAAAAAAAAACCTAAGGACACACTAGGAAATGATACGTGTCATTGCTGGTGTGTCTTTTAGTATATAGTTATTGATATGTTAATTAAATTATATGTTAATTGATATTATAAAAGTGTAAATTATATCGAATCCAACCATGCATGTATTATACAATAAGATTTGTTTTTTTTTATATATTAGTAAATTAATCAAGTCAAAATCATTATATGAATAGTGAAAAAAGTCAAACTGTAACACTTATTAAAACACGGTGGTAGTAGGGCATGTTCTCTACATATTACTTTCAGTTCAGTTCAGTTCTCAATTTTCTTCTCTCATAAAATATTCAATTCATTTCAGTTCAGTTCAGCTCATTTCAATCAATCAAAATAGACCCTACTCTAATATTTGTGAAAGTGAGATTAATGGGAGAGAATATTAAAATAACAGTAAAGTCCTTTTCAAATATAAAGGTGTTGCAATTATATTAAGAAACATATGTTAAAGGAAAGTGTTGCGATAATTACAAAACAGACGGAGTAATATTATTATATTCCTTTCCATTGCTCTATATTAACTTTGAATAAATGGCCCGGTCAAATTTAGTAAATTTATCTAATACGGAGTACAATACTACTTTCGTTATTTTTTTTTTTTTTATTTATTTTTTTTTATTTTTTTTTTTTTGTAAAAGTGTCCCATTGACACTTTTTGCACTATTTATTTGGTTTACTTTGATCAATATTTGTGAATTATATATATATATATATATATATATATATATAAATATAATTTTGTGAGTATTTGTTGAAATTGTCTCAATAATATTTGATTGTTGTAATTTATATGGAGTACATATTAATCATAAAAGATATTATTATTGGTCAAAGTTCTACATCGTCGTATGTGCCAAGCTCCAATGAGCCATTTTAACAAAATAGAGGCAATACATTAATTTGACCACTAAGGGCTTATTCTCATTGGCTGAATTGAATTGAACTTATTAGAGTTGAAATGAACTGAATATTTTATAAAAGAAGGAAATTACACTACTAGAAAACAACTTAATTCCGACAGAACCGTTCCGACGGACAACAAAATCCGTCGGAAAGTACGAAATTTCCGACGGAATTAAATGCCGTCGTAAATTTACGACGGATTTTTAATCCGTCGGAAATTTGCGACGGATTATAACCCGTTTCCGACGAAATTTAATTTTTTTTTAAAAAAAAAAAAGAAAAAACCCCAAAACCCTAATACTAAAACGGCGCCCCAACCCCCTCATTCAAATCCGCCTCTCTCCTCCCTTTTCTCTCTCCTCACGCTCTCAGTCTCCTCCCTTTCTCTCTCCTCACGCTCTCTGTCTCCTCCCTTTCTCTCTCCTCCTCCCCCTTCTCTTCTCACGCTTTCTCTCTCCTCTCCTCCTCCTCCTCCTCCTCCTTACTCTCTTCTTAAGCAAGCTCTCCTCCTTTTATGTTCGTTTATGGTGATGTTAGTCAAATTAATGGTTTTTAAGGTCAAATTCGACCATGAAAATCCTAGATTTAGGGTTTTCGTGGTCGAATTTGGCCTTGTTAAACCAAGTTCGTGGTTAATTTCGAAGTTTTTTTTTATCTTAAGGTACGTTCTAATATTTAATTTTGATTTTTTATTTAATTTTTGGATGATTTTCGGTGGTGGTGGATCTAAATTTGGGTGATTTTCGGTGGTGGCTGTGGTCTGGGTCGTATTATGGTGATTTTCGTGGTGGTTGTGGCTTGGTTAGTTTATTCGGTCAGGGTGGTGTGGGTTTTGGTGGGGATTTGTTAGGGGTGGGTAGTGTGGGCTCGGTTAGGGGTGGATGGGTTTTGGGTTGGGTTGGGTTGGGTTTTGCGAAGTTTGGTGTTTTGGGGTTATTGTGTGCGTGTGGTGGTGTCGGTGTGAGTGTGGTGGTGTGCAGTGGAGTGGTGTCGGTGCGAGTGTGGTGGTGTCGGTGTGAGTGTGGTGGTGTGCAGTGGGGTGGTGTCGGTGCGAGTGGGGTGGTGTCGGTGCGAGTGTGGTGGTGTCGGTGCAAGTGGTTGTGTGCAGTGGGGTGGTGTCGGTGTGAGTGTGGTGGTGTGCAGTGGGGTGGTGTCGGTGCGAGTGGGGTGGTGTCGGTGCGAGTGGTGGTGTGCAGTGGGGTGGTGTCGGTGTGAGTTTGATGGTGTGCGGTGGGGGCTGGTTGGTTGGGCTGGTGGTATGGGGTGGTAGCTGGTGGTGGGGGTTGGTGGTGCGGGCTTTTTTTTTTGTTTTTTTTAATAAATTTCCGACGGAATTTCCGTCGGGAAATTCTGACGGAACCGACGGACTTTTCCAGACCAGAAAAACCTGTTTCGACGCTAAATTCCGTCGGAATTTCCGTCGGAAAAGTGTTTTCGATGGAAATTCCGTCGTAAAATGTCAATTTTCCTACAAATACTTTTCCGACGGCACCTTCCGACGGAATTCCGTCGTAAACACGGTTTCCGACGGAAAACATGTGTACATATTAATTGTCTCAATAATATTTGATTGTTGTAATTTATATGGAGTACATGTTGAAATTGTCTCAATAATATTTGATTGTTGTAATTTATATGGAGTACATATTAATCATAAAATATACTATTATTGGTCAAAGTTCTACATTGTCGTATGTGCCAAGCTCCAATGAGCCATTTTAACAAAATAGAGGCAATACATTAATTTGACCACTAAGGGCTTATTCTCATTGGCTGAATTGAACTGAACTTATTAGAGTTGAAATGAACTGAATATTTTATAAAAGAAGGAAATTAAAAGCTGAACTGAAATGAACTGGACTTATTAGAGCTGAATTGAACTGAAAATAATCGTATAAGAACAGACCCTTAAGGGTAAATTTATTGGCGAGTCTTGATTGGAGTCTTAACCTAAGACTCGCATATGAGTGATATGACTGTGTTTTTTACAATAAAATGGTGACTATATATAGATAGCCTTGACTCAAGACTTACAATCTCATATAATGTGTATTTTTTGCAATAAACTCAATAAACTCATCTTAATTAAGACTCTACAAAATGAATTTTTTTTTTCAATGGCTAATTAAGAACTGCCAACTCATCAGCTCAAAAAAGTTTGATATTTTAATAATGAGTATCAATATTTTTGTAGGAAAGTAAGTGATGAGTCTGGAGTGAGTATTGGGATAATGTGTTAAATTGGAGAAAATTTAATTTGTTATGAGTCCAAACAATAAAAAATAAAAAAAATTAAATAATGTTAGTAGAATGTTGAAGTGGCAGAGTCTAATGTATGATTCTGAGTCTAAGGATAAACTTACCCTAACATGCATGATGGTACATAACCAAACATGGACCTATCAAAACTTACGCATATATGATTATCAGACTCGAGTCCCATTTTAGGGTCAAAACTCAAGGCCCAAACCGAAACCTGGGCCGACATTTGACTTGACCTAATTTTGACTTAATTAAATGACCAGAATTGAATTGATTCTCGAAGTGACCGAATTGAAATTACTAGATACTCGAAATAACCCGAACCATAATTTCCTGATACTTGAAATGGCTTAAACTTGAATTGATTGACCCGAACAAACTTCAATTGTAAACAATGCAACCTAATTGGCTTGATTTTTTTTTTTTTTAAAAAAAATTTCTTTAGTATAAAATATTTATATTTTGATTATTCCTTTTCATCGATCTTGAATTTGTTAATCAAGTCTAAAGTTGAAAACCCAATTTATTAATTATTCTAAGTCCGAAATACTAGGATTATGACTTTTCTTACTTAGATTATTACTTCTCTTACTTAGATTGGTGAATGTGTTTATCATTCACTTGAGTGTGTTTTTAGGACTCTTTATTACTCATTGAGTTTTTTTTTTAAATTAATTTTTTTATTTATATTGAAGTATGTTTTAGGATTCTGAGGCCATGTTATTTTCATTTTACAAAATAATATTTAGTAAAAATAATTTCAGTTATATAAGTAATTTTAGTTTATCAGTAAAAATAAATCAGTTTCGTAAAACAGTTTCAGTTCAATAAAAACAATTTTAGTTTGTTTAATAAATTTAATATCAGTAACTTTAAAGAAGAATTATAATAGAGATCAGATTCTATATATAAAAAAATAATTTCTATTGTGTAAAAATAATTTTAGTTCATTAGTACGTATTTCAGTTCACCAAAAATAATTATAGTTTGGTTAAAATAATTTCACAAAATAATATTTAGTAAAAATAATTTCAGTTATATAAGTAATTTTAGTTTTTCAGTAAAAATAAATCAGTCTTGTAAAACAGTTTCAGTTCAATAAAAACAATTTTAGTTTGTTTAATAAATTAAATATCAGTAACTTTAAAGATGAATTATAATAGTGATTAGATTCTATATATAAAAAAATAATTTCTATTCTGTAAAAATAATTTTAGTTCATTAGTACGTATTTCAGTTCACCAAAAATAATTATAGTTTGGTTAAAATAATTTCATTTCAACAAAACTAAGCTTAAGAAAAACAAGACTTGAGTTCCTTTTTTTTAAATTTATTTTATTTTATTTATTTTTTTATTTTATTTTTTTGGTAATGCATATCTAATAGGGGTGAGCAAAAATTCAGGGTACCCTGATATGGAACCGGAACCTGTTCGGAACCGCAGGTTCCAAACCCGGAACCCGTTGATCAGGTTCCGGTTCCGGTTCCGGGTAATAAAATTAGGAACCTGTTGCAACAGGTTCCGGTTCCGGGTAATAAAATTTTGGATCTAGAACCTGTAGGGTACCCTGTTAGTACAAGTTCCCTATAGGGTACATGAAACCGGAACCTATATGGTATTAAAAATTCTAGACAATTAGTGTTGGTTTGTTATATTTGAAGTACTATACTAAAGTTGTAAGCTTTTATTGTGATCATCTATTTTAAAAAAAATAAATTTGTCACAACTTATCAAGTAACTATTAAACTTACTTTGACAGACAGGGTACCCTGTTTAGGAACCGGAACCTGCAGGTTTCGGTTCCGGTTCTCAATTCTTAGGAACCTGTTGCAACAGGTTCCGGTTCCGGTTCCTATTTTTAGGAACCTGTTGCAACAGGTTCCGGTTCCGGGTCCTAATATTTTTACAGGGTACCCTGCTACGCTCACCCCTAATATCTAATGCCTCACATTTCTTCAATAAAATTTAGAAAGCTAAGGTTTGGAGTTAATGGTGGGCATTACCTATTTAACTATTAAGGTTATGGTTAAAGACTTTAAACTAAACATAAATTAGAGACTTGAATACACTCTAAAATGGAGCAAGCCCATTTTAAAACCTTGATAAACAAATTATGTTTATCAAGTGACATTTTCGTAAATAAGTTGCATTGAAAATTGTGTTTTTTGATTAAAAAAATATATATTTTTACTATTTGTGGTCACTATGGCAAATTGAACAGATTTTTAGAGTTAACACCATTTGTTACTATTCATCTTCTTCTTCCTCCCACCTTCTTCTTCTTCTTCACGCTCATGTTCTTTCTTTTGTTCAATTTTTTTCTTCCCACCCACCAAAGTTTTCTTCCTCCAATCTTTGCCCACTTTCACCTCCTCTTCCAAGTCCGTTTGACACTAAGCGAACAAAATTAAACGAAAACCCTATTATTGAAAGGAGATCAAAATTAATGGCATGGATAACCCTAAAAGATAGCTGAGTTTTCCTTCCTCCATTAAATTTAACTTCGTACCACCATTTCCGGTGGCTTCGCCGTTGGAATCAAATGAAAACCCAAATAACTAAGTGAAAATAACGAACATGGTTAACCCTAGAGGGTAGCTTAGGTAAGGTTTTTTTTTAGTCTATAGGTGTCTCTTGGTTAAGTCATAGTGTGAAAAGGGGAATTTTCCACCATTGAAATTGAAGGTTAAAGAAGGAGAGAGAAAAAAACGAAAGGTTGAGGAGGAGAGAGAAAATAAGAAAATACCAAATGGCTGAAGGTGAAGAGAGAAAACAATAGTTAACCAAAAGTTAGATATATTTTACATATACACCTTTTTGTTTATCAAGGTTATAAACTTATATTTTGTCTTTAAATGCGATATTTGATTTTTATTTTATTACGTTGATAATTTCCACTATAGTTATATCACAAACAAGAATATTCAAATTTCCCTGTCAAAATCCAGGTCAATAACTCAATCCAAATTGACTCGATTCGAATATGACCCAAACTCTCAACTAGAATATCAACCCGACCCATAATGACATGATCCGATCCACTAAGTTTAAACCCAAAAATTACCCATCTCGAAGTGATTTGATCCAAATTTGACTTGACGTTGCAACTCAAAACCCGAAAAAAAGGCATAGAGGACATGATATATTCATATGACCTGACCCAAATGTGACCTGAGCCACCCAACTGCCAAGTCTAATTAAAAATTAGTAAAAGTTATAGTAAGAAACTTCATATTTAGTGTTAGTTGAGATGATTAATACAAGAGGGGGGTGAATTGTATAGAGTTCTTAATGACTACTTTTTGCGGATAAATAAACAATGCGTATAGGAACTTACTAAAACACACAGATTTTACCAGGAAACCTTCCAGGGCCCAACTGGAAGTAAAACCTCGACCCTACCTTAGGGATTTCAAACACAAAACACTTCACTATAATAGGGCAAACACCAAGTTACAACCTATTAGACACGGACCTTTATTTCACAAGTTCCTCACTTGACTTGCTACTTGATAGGACCCTATCATACCCAATCTAAGCACCACACTTAGATTCACTCATACCACCAAAGTACTACATGTACTACCAAAGTACAACTACTCGTACCACCCAAGTACAAAACTCTCAGCTTCACTTAGAAGCCAACACAAAACTGTATATAACACAAACTATAAATTCACCCAAATAACCCAACCAATACAAATATAAGACACCTAGTATGATAGGTAAGCAATGCACGAAATCCGAAACTAATATGACAAGTTAGGAGCTTGGTAAACTTACTCAATTATAGCACTGTGATTTCTCCACGCATAAACTCACAAAAACCTAAAATCATTTTGCTCTCTACTATTTATACAAGTAACACTCATATAGAAAGTAGGTTTACTAAAAGATAAATAAGTTAACTTAACTTATCTTTAAACACGGTTTTAGTAAATCAAGTGGAATAAAATCCTTTCCGAAAAATAAGTTTAAAAAGATATTTATTAAGAAGACTTATCTTTTTAACAAACCAATTTTAGAGAAAATAATCTTTTTAGAAAATCTTTTCCTAAAATCTATCTTTTATTATTTTCCATATTTATTTTATTTACCAAGCAAACTTATCACGTTTCTAATAAATTTCGTACACTAACCTACTTAACATATTAACAATAATGTCTAAGATGAAAACCTTAACTAAATATTATTGCTGCGCCGCACTTTGATCAGGTAGATTACTTGGGCTTCAAGCATATTAAGTTCCACCAAAGAACTTAAACTGCTTGTCTTCAAATTCCTGTTAAGGAACTTAGTTCTTGTTAGAGAACTCTTCCTCTGATTTGTTTAACTTCTTCAATAAAGATCTTCTTCGTGTCTTCTTAGTTTCAGATGGTTCTTCAATCTCCAAGATCAATCTTCACCTTGACTAATCACACACTAGAGAATCTTTATTAGTTGAGTTTGCTTTTAGTTCAAGTTCCTCATCATCAAAACCATTATACTTCAACAATTTCCCCCCTTTTGATGATGACAAACTTAAGCAAACTCTACAACAAGTTAAACAAAATAGAAGGTCATATTTTTATTTTTTTTTATTTTTTTATTGACAAAAAATAAACACTCACAGAAACAAGACAAAAACAAAAGTAACAAAAAAACAAAAATAAGCAAAAATAAACAAAATAAAAATAAGCTAACTACTGCTACATCATATCAGAGAAATTTCTGATACTATCTTAACTAGAACCCAGAACAACTTTAGCCTCTAAGTTTGCTTCTTCTTTTCCCCCTTTTGGCATTATCAAAAAGTCTCGTTTTTCAAGTTATTAAGTATCTAGCCACAGCCCCACAAGCAATTCATCGAGTCTGGGAAACTGAAGGCAGCGCTGCTAACTTTCCTTAAGTTAGTTCCACTCTCCTGCATAAGCATTCATAACATACAGATACACACATGCATAGACAGTTCCAAAAGGCATTCATTTAAAAACCAAAGATAAACATCCTGTTAAAACATAACCTTACAAACAAAATAAATTGTTCAAGCATTAAAAAACCAAAGTTGAAAATGTTCATGACTGCAAAAGGGAGTAAGGAAAGGCTAAAGAAAATAAGCTGAAAGGGGAATGGCTAAGTTTGCAAGAGGCTCAGAATCTGTTTGATGTCTTCCTTTTGTTGTGCAATGAGAGCTTTCAGCTTGTGCTCAAGACTCTGTATCTGCTGAAGAAACTCCTCCTTTTGTTCCTTCAAAGCCTTGTCCCTGTTCCTGCACAAGCTTCTTTTGGTCTTTCAATGCTTTCCCTTGCTCTTGTACAAGTTTTTCCAGCTTTTGAATCTGAACCTGTCCAACTGATTCCTTCACTTGAGATTCAACTCTCTCCATTTTGTCCATCAGCTTTGCAACTTTCCCATCAAGCACTTTCTCATCAACATCCAAATCTAAAGGCTTCTCTAGACTGGTTTTAGGGATAGTACTTGTTGATAGCCTCCTGCTTTTCCTAACAGGTTGCTCCACCACAGCTTTCTCTTTTCTTTTACCTGTTCCTTTTTCTTTCTTTTCCTTCTCCAAACCCTACTTTGGTCTTTCCAGGGATACAATGTGTTAAGTGTTGATACATTAAAGAGGGAAAATTAACCTTAATTTTCTTAGAAATGCCGAAAATCACTGCCATATCCATCAAACATGCTTCCCCTTTCTTAGCAGTTTAAGGTAGAATGGTTTTCTTAACAAGGTTAAACAACAATTTGTTCATGGGACTTAGATCATTGTGACTCATAATGTTCTTTCCCCGTTTTCCTCCTAATGCTTCAACTATATCCCCACTCATGTAATTTCCCACTTTTACACTCGCCTTTCCTTTGATATATGTTTCATAACCTTTAGTAGGAGTTTTCAAGATTTTGCCCAGGGTTTCAACATTAAGTTCGATTTTAACACTATCAACTTCACTGGTAATTACCCCCAATTTTGCTTTAAAGTTTTCACAAAATTCAGTCATTGCAATTGGATACATGAAATTATTTGATGCTTTTGTCAACAAATACTCCCACCCCCTGGAACTTAATTAAATCAAGAAATTCTAGGAATTTAGCTTGTTTGACCCAATTAAAATCAATTCTGTGACCAGCTACATACCTCCCTTCTTGCGACTTAAGTTCAGCTTGATCCACGATCTCCTCTTCTTCCTCCTTCTCCGATTCTTCTTTATCATAATTCTCTATCTCCTCAACGAAATCCTCCACTTCCTTGATGTCTCTTCAACCGTCTTCCTTTGTTCTTTCTTTTCTTTCCATTCTTTTAATTTTTCAATGAGTTGCTCATAGGTTAGGTTTTCGGTTTCAGCGGGTTTTGGATTTTGCATGTTTTTAGAAGAAGGGGGGACTAATTGTGATTCAGTGAAGGAGACAAGTGGAAGTGATGAAACTTCTTCTTATTCAGTGGGAGGATTATTTTGTGAGTTTTCGGAGGAGCTAAGAGAGGTAATTATGACCATTGTTTTCTTTTAAAGGGTTTTAGAAGGGTGTAGAATATTTTCATAGTGGAGTAAATTTAAATTGACAGTGATGATGTAAGGTGGTTGAAAGAGGCCTTTTATATTAAATGAAACGGTGTGAAGAATTTAAAGGGTTTTATTTTGCAGTCATTAATTAAACAAGTTCAACTAATTTTTCCAAAATTATGCAGGATGTATTTACCAAAATTATTTTCTTTCCAAATTCATTTGTTTTAAAAAAAAAACTTTCTGAAAATAAAACACGCAATTGGAACACGCTATTTACACGCATGCAATGTACATTACAACTAGCAAATTTATTTGAGCGTTTGATGAACTAACCTCCAGTGATCAACAATGGTGACACTTCAGCTATGTTTAGCACACCAAGATTGTACTATATGCTCTTTTTACTTTATTTCCATTATTTTCGACTTTGCCATATGTAGGAACTTCATAAGCAATCAATTCAGCTTGATCATTCCAAGTTCCAGTCTCAATTTCTCAAATCTTTCTTTGTTCAAGGGCTTGGTCAAAATATCTGCAAGTTGATATTCCGTATTGTAAAATTCCAATTTAATATTCCCTTTCTCCACATTATATTTTAGAAAGTGATGCCTAATGTGGTGTGTTTTACCTTAGAGTGTTGAACTGGATCTTTAGAAATACATATAGCACTTGTGTTATCACAGCAGATAAGCACACATTCAAAAATAAGACCAAAATCTCTAACCTGTTGTTTTATCCAGAGTACTTGTGAACAACATGCTGCTGTTGCCACGTATTCAGCTTCAGCTGTAGATAATGCAACTGTGTTTTGCTTCTTGGAACCCCAAGAAACTAAACAAGGTCCTAAAAACTGTACCATACCTGAAGTGCTTTTCCTATTTACTAAATCACCTGCATAGTCGGCATCAGTAAAGCCATGTAAATCAAACAAGTCACTTCTAGGATAGAAGAGACACAAGTCATCAGTTCCTTTCAAGTATCTAAGGATTCTCTTTACTGCTTTCAGGTGAGACTCCTTTGGGTTTTCTTGGAACCTGGCACACAAACTTACACTGAAAGATATGTTAGGTCTACTAGCAGTTAAGTAAAGTAAAAATCCTATCATACCTCTGTACATAGGTTGATCAACACAAGTTCCAGATGGATCATCATCCAATCTGGTTGCAATACCCATTGGAGTATCATTTGTCTTAGCATTTTCAAGTTTGTATTTCTTGATCAGTTCCTTGACATACTTTTGTTGATGGATCATGATTCCTTTCTCAGATTGCTTTATTTGCAATCCAAGGAAGAAATTTAATTCTCCCATCATGCTCATTTCAAATTCTCCACTTATAAGATCAGCAAAATACTTGCACAAAGATTCATTAGTTGCACCAAACAAAATATCATCAACATAAATTTGTACAACTAATATTTCAGTTCCATTTTATTTTAAAAACAAAGTTTTATCTATTTTGCCACGTTTAAAATCATTTTGTAACATGAACTTTGACAATCTTTCATACCATGCTCTAGGAGCTTGCTTTAACCCATAAAGTGCTTTGTCAAGCTTGTAGACATGGTTTGGGAAATCTGGATTTTCAAATCCAGGAGGTTGTTCCACATAGACTTCTTCGTTTAGAAAGCCATTTAGAAATGCACATTTTACATCCATCTGGAACAACGTGAATCCCATATAAGCAGCAAAAGCAATAAGTAAACGAATAGCCTCTAACCTGGCTACTGGAGCAAATGTTTCTTCATAGTCTATTCCTTCTTGTTGATTGAAACCTTGTACAACCAGTCTTACTTTATTTCTGACATTAATACCATGCTCATCCAGCTTGTTCCTAAACACCCACTTTAAGCCTATTGTCTTTTTATCTTTGGGTCTAGGTTCCAGATGCCATACTTTATTTCTTTCAAACTCATTTAGTTCAGCTTGCATAGCATTAATCCAGTCTGCGTCAGTTAAAGCTTCAACATAGTTCTTAGGTTCAATAGAAGAAAGAAATGCATAGAATGCACAGAAGTTTCTAAGCTGAGATCTGGTCTGAGTTCCTTTTGTAATATCACTCATGATTGCATCTACAGGATGTAACTTATGATGTTTCCATCGTTTAGGTGTAAAGTCCTTCACAGGATACAATCTTTCCTGATCATTGTTGACTGGTTCTTCTGTAGGAAATTGTTCTTGAGTCTCAGTTGGAACTTCAACAGGATTTTCCTCAATCTGATCTTGATTTTGTTCTTGAGAAGGAGTTTCTGGTGCATTCTCCGTTTCTGGTTCTTCATTTGCTTCCAAATTCGTTTGCTCACCAATTTCAACTTGCTGCTTTTGCAATGATGTTGATTTTTCATCTGGATCTGTCTTGCGTACAAGTCTAATTTTAAAATAATTATCACACTCCTGTACATCATTTAGAGATTGTTCAGTTTCATCAAATATAATATGTACAGATTCCTTAACACACATTGTCCTTTTATTATAAACTCTATATGCTTTACTATTAGAGGCATATCCTAAGAACACAGCCTCATCACTACGTTCGTCAAACTTTCCCAAGTTCCTTTTACCATTGTTATGAACAAAACATTTACAACCAAAAGATCTAAAGTAAGAAATATTAGGGTTTCTCCCTTTGATCAAATCATAAGGGGTTTTGTTAGTGATGGCTTTAACTGATACTCTGTTAAGAATATAGCACGATGTATTCACTGCTTCTGCCCAGAAGTTCCTAGGCAGTCCACTTGAGATCAACATTGTTCTAGCCATGTCTTCAAGGCTTCTGTTCTTATGTTCCACCACTCCATTTTGTTGAGGGGTCCTTGGGGCAGAGAAGTTGGGATTCCATGCTCAGAGCAAAATTCATCAAATTTTGAATTTTCAAATTTAGTACCATGATCTGATCTGAGGTTTATCAATGGATTGCCTGTTCTTCTCTGTTCTTTCTTTACAAAAGCTACAAACTCATCAAACGTTTCATCTTTACTAACAAGAAAGAAAACCCAAGTAAACCTTGAAAAGTCATCAACAATAACCATAACATATCTCTTACCACTTCTACTTTGGATTCTTATAGGACCACATAGATCCATGAACAAGTTCCAAAGGTCTTTTGGTACTTACCATTTTCTTGGACTTAAAAGAAACTCGAGTTTGTTTTCCTCTAACACAAGCATCACACACTTTGTCATACAGGAACTTAATACATGGAAGTCCTTCCACTAGTTCCTTAGATCTCAATTTATCAAGTAAAGTAAAGCTTGCATGTCCAAATCTTTTGTGCCACAGTAAAGGATCGTTCTCAATGACACTAAGACATGTTAAACTGCTATTAGGAACTTCGTTAAGATCAACAACATATGTGTTTCCTTTACGAGTTCCTTCTAAGATGATGTTCCTAGTGTCATTGTGAATGATTTTGCACTTATTAGAAGTAAAGCTTACGGAGTTACCTTTGTCACAAAATTGAGAAATACTCAACAAGTTGTGTTTGAGACCCTCGACCAAAAATACATTATCAATAGCATGGGAACTTGACCTTCCTACTTTGCCAATAGCAACTATATCTCCTGTCATGTTATCACCAAAGGTCACAGTTCCACCATAATAGCATCCAGTGAGAGAAATCTAGATTTGTCTTCAGTCATGTGCTTAGAACAACCACTGTCGAGGTACCAAGTGTTGTTCCCCCTCACTAGAACCTGCATGAGAAATCAAACATTAGGTTCAGGAACCCAAGTTTCCTTGGGTTCCTGTGTAACAACAGTAGGTTTATTCTTTTTGATCCAAATCTGTTGTACATGTTTTTCATTTTTCTGTTTACTCTTTTCTTTCTTAGGACACTTAACCTGTTTGTGTCCAGTATTGCCACAGAAATAACAAACTATACTACTGGGCAGGTCAACATACTTCTTTTCCTTTTGGAACTTCTTTTTGAAACCCACACCTTCTGTTCTTTTGGTTTGAGCTTTGGTGATCCAATCTGGAACTCTGTAATCTACAGGTTGTTTGCCTTTCCTAGCTTTCTCAAGTTCCCCCTCAAATCTTGCTTTATCCGCTTTTATATCTTCCAAATCAGATTTTAGTTTTTCAAAATTTGGATATTGAGCAAGTGGAGGAACTTCAGAATCAGGAGCATTAACACAGAGTTTCATCAAGGATAGTTCCACATTTAACATTATGTTATCATGTTTCAACCTGTGTATAGTTTCTTTTAAATAATTATTATCATCAAATAGACTAAAGAATCTATATTGAATATCAAATTTCAAATTATCAACCCACTCACTGTTTTCTTTAAAAGTAACCAAAGCTTCATCACTTTTCTGTTTAGCTTTATGCAATTCTTTCAGTTCTTCTTGAATTTCTAAAAAAACTAATATTAGGTTTTCTTTAGAGAAATGTCTAAGTTATTTTTGAGAAAACCATACCTCAGATTCTAGTTCCTTCAGCTTTTCCTTTTCATCAATTTTAGCCATCAAACATAGATGGGAATTTTCCTTTGGGGGTTGTTCTTCCTCTTCCTCTGAATCTGAATCTCCCTAAGCAGCCAGCATGGCTTTCTTCACGTTGTCCTTGGTGAAGTAAGGTTTATAGACTCTTGACTCTTTGGATTGCTCCTTGCCCTTTGTATTTCCTTTCTCACCATCTGGCAATGGATAATCTTTAATGAAGTGATCTTTCGAGCCACACTTGAAACAAGTTGTGTTTCTGGAACTTGCATATTTCTTGTTCGTATCAAACTTCTTGTAGTTCATTATCCTTTTGTACTTTCTGACTAGCATTGCCATTTCTTCCTCATCAGCTTCTGATTCCTCTGAGTCTTGGGCCTTAAGAGCAAGACTCTTGTTTTTGGAACTTTCAGAGTTGGAACTCAGATGTAGTTCATAAGTCATCAATGATCCAGCTAGTTGTTCCATGTTAAACTTTGTGAAGTCCTTAGCTTACTGCATGACAGTAACCTTTGATCTCCATCGTTCATCTTGTGGTAGACTCCTCAAGATCTTCCTAGCCTGTTCATCAATAGGAATGTGTCTGCCAAGGGAATTCAGTTCATTAATAATATCATTGAACCCAGTAAACATTTCCTCTATAGTTTCCTTTGATTGCATTTCAAACCTTTCATATCTAGACATCAACAGATCAATCTTAGAACGTTTTACCTCATTTGTACCTTCATGAGTTACTTCTAGTAGATCCCAAATCTGTTTAGCAGACTTGCATCCCATGATACGATTATGTTCATGAGGTCCAAGTCCACAGTGCAAATACTTTATCGCTAAAGCATTCAGTTCAAGTTTCTGATAATCTTCTTTATCATAATCAGAAATAGGTTTATGAACTACCTCTTTGTTTTCATTGGTTACGGTTATTTCAAAATCACCAGCTTCAATGACACGCCAAACCTGGTAATTTTCTGCCTTAATAAAGATCTTCATCCTGTTCTTCCAGTAGGTGTAAAACTTACCATTGAACATGGGTGGACGTTGGGTTGAATACCCTTCTTCAAGTTTCTCCTTGTAATTCATCACTCCAGGAACTTACTCAGCAAAGTTATTCGCTTACACGAGAGTACCTTGCTCTGATACCAATTGTTAGTTGAGATGATTAATACAAGAGGGGGGGTGAATTGTATAGATTTCCTAATGACTACTTTTTGCGGATAAATAAACAATGCGTATAGGAACTTAATAAAACAGACAGATTTTACCAGGAAACTTCCAGGACCCAACTGGAAGTAAAACCTCGACCCTACCTTAGGGATTTCAAACACAAAACACTTCACTATAAAAGGGCAAACACCAAGTTACAACCTATTAGACACTGCCCTTTTTTTCACAAGTTCCTCACTGGACTTGCTACTTGATAGGACCCTATCCTACCCAATCTAAGCACCACACTTAGATTCACTCGTACCACTGAGCGCGGGGAAATTATGTCGTTGACTAACCTCCTCACGGCCAAACAAAATTTATTATACATATATAAATCGCAAAGGTAAACAAATGAAGTATTAGTGTTTACTCGCTCTGTCACTATTTTTTCATTGCTCCATATGACTTTAACGGTCTTCAAAACGTGTTTTAAAATGTATATAATCTCATTTCTTCATGCGTAAAAATTAAAATTACATGATATTAATAAAATATACAATGAGACGAATTAACAAGACCTCACATGACAATATTATCACTTGTTGATAATTAATGGGAATTAATAAACAACTTTTTGAAGTTTGACCCATTTATTTTCAATGGGGCAAAAATAATGGGACATATATAGGGCGAGAGTAATTAAGAACTTTCATGTGGCAAAAATTGGCAACATTTGTTTTCAATATTTATTATATTTTTTTAATCATTAACTTATAGATAATTAAATATGTTATGGGTCAAAGTTCTATATTGTAATGTAATGTGTCAAGTCACTAGGATATTTATTTAAAATAGAGAGAATATATTAGGCACACAATATATAGTCATGTGAAATTTTGGTTAAATTATCTTGAGTAATATTTTTATAATTTCAAAATTTTCTAATTTCTACTTATCTATAATCAAATATATGGTTAAAGTTATACATTAACAAGCATGAAAATTGAAATGTTGAAACTAAAAAAAGAGTCAAGGAAACAAACTTTAAATAAGTTCATATAATATAATTTCATATAAAATTAGATAAATCAAATAGAATATAAGTTTTTGTCGGCGGAAAGAAAGTGTAAAATTAATATGGAGTATGACATCAACAAAAAAGAAAGGACTAAAATTTAATTTGAGATGAGGATTTTCACGTATCTTCAAAATAATTTTATTGCTCCGTAAATTAATGTTGCACCCCTATATATATTATTAGAGTTGACTTCTATATCTATATATTATACTTGTAGACACCAAAAAAGTCTCCCCGACTGAAACCCGATGAAATAAAGGAGGAAAACCTTTCGTTGCCCTTTGGTTCGGGTTTAGTGTTGAAATAAAGGAGTACCTGTTTTTATTTCTTAAACTATTTAATTTAGCGTTTTTATCCCATATTTGTTTTAATCTTAAGCCCAATCCAATTATTTCAATTTATTTTTATTCTTAAAATCAATTTTTTAAAAATCATCTAATTCACAAAGCAATGTGAGTTTGAAACGAACTTCTAAAAGACTAAGTGCGCTCAAAAACCGCTTTAAGATGGATAAATTTTTATAATCAGAACGTGCATAAGAGTAATTTGAATAAAACTCAAATTTGGATCCTGGCATATGAAGACGCTTTCGTTGTGTCATGACAGTTTCCGTCGCTGCACAATGGTTTACTTCGTGTGCTGCGCGGCGACGATTTCCATTGTCATGTGACGAGTGCTTAGATAGCGCGACGGTATTGCTGAATTGGACGATGTAATTTTTTTTTTATCTTTTTCTAAATCTTTCTCTATATATAGCATGACCTTTTGTGAGTTACGGGCACCGTTTTCTTTCCACCTTCTCTCTAATACTCTTATTTTCTTAAGTCTCTTAATCTTCCGTATTTCTAAACCTTTAAAAATTCCTCCTTCAAGTGCCCCTACACGTCAATACCTCATACGAAGCTTTATTGGCAATGCACGGCGTGAAAGGTTGATAAAAAAAACCCTAAGGGTTTCAATCTGAACTCAATTTAATTTGGTTTTCCTTAATTTAATTTAGTTTATTTTAATTTATATATTTTATTGAAGTTTACTAACTGTTTATTCATGATGTAGTTGCAAGGTTTTGCAATCGAAGTAAGATGATTTCATTATTATTTGTTTAATTAATTCTACAATATTTTTTTTGCTAGCATCATGTTTATGATTATTAATTTTTTAAAATATTAGTATCATGTTTAGACGTTATATTAATCTTGTTAGTATCATGCCTAGGATTTTAGTAATAATGGTTTAGTATCATGTTTATGATGCTATTATTCGTTTTTCTAATTATTATTGAGTTGCTTTCAATATTTTTTTTTTATGCATGCTTATATATTTATTTTATTGTTTTGACCACCTATATTGCATGTTTAATTAGGAATATGTAATTGAAAATCACGCCTAATAAGATAATTTGGATAACCGGTTTAGGTCATGTTCCTATTAATCTTGATGCTAAATTCAAGTGGTCACAATAACTAGATTTATATGTGCATTAAATATTCAATCAACTTAGATTAATTAGTTTGGAGAGAATTAATTAAATATTGTTTGTTGTCTTTTGAATTGCAATTAATACATGTTGCTATAAAAATCGAGTAGAGGCCAGTACGGACGATATTGCATGGGCTCATGACTTAATCTATATACCATCATCACCGAACATCAATTTATGGTTCAAGACCACTATGGAGTTAGTAATCTCATGGATTGCGAATAGGGTGTAACTTTCATGAATCAAATTGTTGTTGCCTTTCGGTTTGTCCTTTTCATGGTTGTCTTTAATGATCCATGAATAGTTTACAAGTTCCTTAAAAAACTTGTTTGCGACTCCCTACTTTTTTGTCCATATCGTTATATGTCAAATTTAACTTCCAATGATTGCTAAGCATAATCAAGCATGTTCCACGTAGGCGCACCTCAAGCGACGCCTATAATACTAAAGGAATAATGATATATCTGTAATTTTCCTCCTTAATCCTTTTATTTTCGGCAATTTTACCAAATGACACTAGGTTTTTTTTAAAAAATTCACTAAATGTCATTAAGTAGTTTTCACAAATTCACCAAATGCCACAGAGATTTTTAAAAATTCACCGAATGTCATTAATGATTAACAGTCGTTAACTCCGTTAATCATTAGGATTAAATCATGACACCCGTCGTGATATAATTGGTTTATTTATAATCTCAAATTAAGCTCGGAATTGAAAAAATTAATGTAAATGCCCCGTTTTGTTCGTCGAAAATATCTCAATTAGCTTCTTGTTATTTTTTAACCATGGAAATAAATCGGATAAAGTTTTGGGGGATCATTTTTAATTTTTAAAATTCTAATTTAAGCTCATAATAATTGATAATCCCTAATTCTACCAATTTATAAACTTGAATTTCTTAATGAGCTATTATAGAACTAACATTAATTGTAACCTTAAGCCTATATATATATATATATATATATATATATATATATATATATATATATATATATATTTATATATAGCTTTCAGGGTCTGTTCACATTTACTTAATTTTAGTTCAGTTCATTTCAGCTCCAATCAGTTCAGTTCAGTTCCAATCAGTTCAACTCTAATCAGTTCAGTTCAGTTCAGCTCCAATTAGTTCATTTCAGTTCAACTCAGTTCAATAAATGTGAACAGGCCCTTAGTTACCAAGAACATGGGTGAATAATTGTAAAAAGGATGATGAAACAAAAAGTAGGCCCCACATATGGAAATTTAGGACAAAATTGTTAGTAGGTAGTCCTACCTAAACTTTTTAGGTAATTAGGGTATTTTTTCGAATAACCATATATATAGCTATACACATGCATAACTATTTTTTTCGCTTTTATGCTTGTGAACCTTGATAGAACCATATATATAGCTATACACATGCATAACTATTTTTTCGCTTTTTATGCTTGTGAACCTTGATAGATGAAATAGATCATTACCCATAGTAATTTTCTTACTTTGGAACATTTGGAGATCCTGGAATATGGAATCATTTTTAAACAACTAATTGTTCTATAAGAGATATTTAAAGTATTTATGATCTTATACGTTAACGAATAGAATTCCATAATACATATGGAATATATATATGGAACATTTGGAAATCCTGGAATATGGAATCATTTTTAAACAACTAATTGTTCTATAAGAGATGTTTAAAGTATTTATGATCTTATACGTTAACGAATAGAATTCCATAATACAGATGGAATATATATATATATATATATATATATATATATGTATGTATGTATTTTTAACCTATGTCTAATTTAAAACCAATGGCTCTAGTTTTTTTTTTTTTTTTTGAGGAAACTTTTGGCTCTAGTTAATTAGCCCTTTGTAATGGTATATTTTTGGCTATTTAATAAATTATAAAATTAAACACCAATTGATAGAAGATGATAACTTAAAAATTATAGTTATATAAAGTTCCCAATGGAAGATTTAATCATTGATGGATATTTTGAAGAATTTGCTTCAACATTTTGACTCGATTCAACCTTAACATGTTTTCAGGCTAGGAAATTACGAGCCATAAATTATTTGGTTTCAATAGGAGATTTGATGGAAAACCACTAAGAGATAGCAAGTTTTCTTACCTTCGTTGCTTTCATATATAAGGTTAAACGGTTGAGGGGAAATGACAAAACCTAATGTGTACTAACAAGTTTTCAATAACTATATTAAGTTACCAAGAAGAATTCCAATAAAAAGTACAAATAAAACTCAATTTTGTTAAAGAATTTACCGATAGAAAAGTTTTGATTAATAAAAGGAGTAAAAGAGTGAAAGAAGATGGGTGAAATTGTTGTAGTGTTATCCTCGTATTCTTACTTCTATGGCATTGTATTTATAGCCATGAGTTACACTAATAATACAATAATTACTCACATAGAGCCATATGAGTTCACAAGTGTTTGGACCTATATGAGCATTGTGTAATCAAATCAATAATTGGCATTCACTTATTAGACTTATCTTCTAACACTCCCCCTTGAATGCCACTAAAAATCTTGTTAGGTAAAACTTTATGGGATAAGACCCATAGCCAAAAGAGTACACCAATATTATTGTATTATATGCTTTGGTATACTGCCTCGTTAAAAACCTTGTCAGGAAAAACCCGGTGGGATAAAAATCTGATCGAAGGGAAAAAGAGTGCAGTACATATAATACTCCCCCTGATCTCAGCATAGTTCACGAAGATGTCGCATTCCGATTTTGTGAACTAACTGTTCAAATTTCTTCGAAGGAAGTGATTTGGTGAAAAGGTCGGCAAGATTTTCACAAGACTGAATTTGCTGGATATTTATTTCCTCGTCCTTTTGCAGATCATGTGTGAAGAACAGTTTTGGGGCAATATGTTTCGTTTTATCTCCTTTAATATATCCTTCAGTTACTTGAGCGATACATGTTGTATTGTCTTCAAAGATGAGGGTTGGGTCTTCTGTTATTGCGTTCATTCCACACTCCTTTTGGATATTACTGATCATCGACCTCAGCCACACACATTCCCGTCCTGCTTCATAGAGGGCTATCAACTCTGCATGATTTGATGATGTCGCGGTCAATGTCTGCTTTGTTGATTTCCATGATATTGCAGTGCCGCCATAAGTGAATACATATCCATTTTGTGACTTGGCATTTTGAGGATCTGATAAGTATCCAGCGTCTGCATACCCAATGAGAGCAGCATCTTGTTTTGGTTGGTAATATAAACCAAGGTCTTGTGTCCCTCGTAGGTACCGGAGTAAGTGTTGAACTCCCTTCCAATGCCTATATGTTGGTGCATTGTTGTGCCTGGTTAACAAATTCACAGAGAAAGCTATGTCGGGTCTAGTATTGTTAGCTAAGTACATTAAGGCTCCAATTTCACTTAAGTATGGTACTTCTGGACCCAGAATCTCTTCATTTTCTTCTCGGGGTCTGAATGGATCATTTTTCATATTCAAAGAACGAACAACCATTGGGAAGTTGGTTGGGGTTGCTTTGTCCATGAAGAAACGTTTCAAAACTCTTTCTGTATAGTTTGATTGATGGACAAAAATGCCATGACTCAAGTGCTCAATTTTTAGTCCAAGGCAAAATTTAGTTTTCCCAAGGTCTTTCATCTCAAATTCTTTCATCAAGTATTTTGCAATTTTCTCGAGTTCATTTGGGGTTCCGATGATATTTAAATCATCAACATAAACTGCAATGATAGCGAATCCTGATTGTGATCGCTTTATGAAAACACAGGGACTAACTTGGTTGTTTTTGAATCCTTCTCTCATAAGGTATTCACTCAGACAGTTATACCACATCCTTCCAGATTGTTTCAATCCATAAAGTGACCTTTTTAGTTTTATGGAAAGCAGTTGTCTAGGCTTGTGGTTTTCTGGTAGTTTTAGTCCTTCGGGGACTTTCATGTAAATGTCCGTATCGAGTGACCCATACAAATACGCAGTCACTACATCCATTAATCGCATTTGCAGTCCTTTTGTGACTGTCAAACTTACCAGAAATCTTAATGTAGTTGCATCAACCACTAGAGAATATGTTTCTTCATAATCAATCCCTGGAATTTGAGAAAATCCTTGGGCTACAAGTCTTGCCTTGTATCTAACTATTTCATTTT
Source organism: Chenopodium quinoa (assembly GCF_001683475.1). Classification (NCBI taxonomy): domain Eukaryota; kingdom Viridiplantae; phylum Streptophyta; class Magnoliopsida; order Caryophyllales; family Amaranthaceae; genus Chenopodium; species Chenopodium quinoa. The sequence goes on from NW_018745024.1 coordinate 3,874,012, forward strand.
TCTCATTACGTTTTCTTACAAATACCCATTTGTATCCAACGGGTTTTACACCTGCTGGTGTAAGGGTTACTTTCCCAAAAACTTCTCGTTTTTCAAGTGACTTTAACTCAGCCAGCATTGCCTCCTTCCACTTTGGCCAATCACTCCTACGTCGACATTCTTCTACAGTTCTTGGTTCAACATCATTTTCATCAGACACGATGTCGATTGCGATGGAATTTGCAAAAGTTTCATTAACGATAACATCTTTCCTATTCCACTGAGTCTTTGTAGAGACGTAATTCATTGAAATTTCATTGTTATCGATGTTTTGAACATCTTGTTCATTCCCCGTAGGGTTGTCTTCTTGTTCGTCCCCTTTTGGATTATCATCATTTTCTTTACTTTCATCCACATTTGGTCTTTCTTGACCTTCTGACGGGGGAAAATTATTAGTCTCATTTTCTATTCCATCCAATCTTTTTAGTTTCCTTGGCTTAGAATCTTTTGAACCAAGTGGTCTTCCACGCTTTCTGCGTGCCTGAGATTCATTTTCTATGGCCTTATTACCAGTTGGGATTTCAATACGTGCAGGGGCATTTTCTGCTGGTATATGTGATTTTGTCACCTTCTTTGTGTCTACAAATGCATCGGGCAATTGATTTGCAACACTTTGTAAATGAACAATTTTCTTAACTTCTTGTTCACACATATTTGTTCGTGGGTCTAACATCAACAGTTGTGTTGCATTCCAAATGAGTTCAATTTCTTTCTTATGTGGGTCCACTTTCTCTCCCCCTAAGGCTGGGAATACTGTTTCATTAAAGTGACAGTCCGCAAATCTAGCCGTAAATAAGTCACCAGTCAATGGTTCAAGGTATTTAATTATAGAGGGGGATTCAAACCCGACATAAATTCCCAGCCTTCTTTGTGGACCCATTTTTGTTCGTTGGGGTGGAGCAATGGGAACATATACAGCACAACCAAAGATTTTTAGATGTGAGATACTTGGTTCTCGACCACAAACAAGTTGTAGTGGTGAGAATTTATGATAAGCTGTAGGTCTCAATCTAATTAGCGCTGCTGCATGTATTATAGCATGTCCCCAAGCAGATGATGGCAATCTTGACCTCATTAATAATGGTCTTGCAATCAATTGTAATCTCTTAATTAGTGATTCAGCTAGACCATTTTGTGTATGAACATGAGCTACTGGGTGTTCAACATCAATTCCAATTGACATACAATAATCATTAAATGTTTGGGATGTAAATTCCCCAGCATTGTCAAGTCTTATTTTCTTTATTGTATGATCTGGGAATTGTGCTCTTAATTTGATGATTTGGGCAAGTAATTTTGCTAAGGCAACATTTCTACTTGAAAGTAGACTAACATGTGACCATCGTGTAGAGGCATCAATTAAAACCATGAAATATCGAAATGGTCCACATGCTGGATTAATTGGCCCACATATATCTCCCTGAATTCTTTCCAAGAATTTTGGAGATTCAGTAGCGATTTTGTTCATAGATGGCCTTATTATTAATTTGCCAAGTGAACATGCAGAGCATGTTAATTCATCTGATCGGGGAATTTTGACATTTCTTATTGAATGTCCAACTGAATGTGCTATTATTCTTTGCATCATCCCAGTTGCTGGATGTCCCAAACGATCATGCCATAAAATAATCAAATGTTTGTCATCTAACTTCTGGTTATATATCATATTGATTTCCACGGGTCGTATGTTTATACGGTATAACCCCGAAGAGTATGCTGGCAATTTCTCATATATATGTTTCTTGCCATGTTTTTCTGCCGTGAGGCATATATACTCTTTTTGATCTATCGTCATTGTTTCTAGATGATAGCCATTTTGGCGTACATCTTTAAAGCTTATGAGATTTCTTCAAGATTTACTCGAATATAAAGCATTATTGATTATTAATTTTGTTCCATTTGGAAGCATTATACAAGCCTTTCCAGATCCTTCAATTAATTTAGCTGACCCGGAAATGGTGTTTACATTTGCTTGAAACAACTTTAGTTGTGAAAAATATTTTCTATCTTTTAAGATAGTATGTGTTGTTCCACTGTCCAAAAGGCATTGATATTCGGAACTAACTTCAGGTAGATCCATATCTTCATAAAATAAATTTAAGATTAGTTTAGAATAATATCATACAAACTTTTATTGATGATAAAGATTTAAAGTACATGACTAGAAATTTAAAATACAGGGAACTAAGAAAATACATTAAAACATAGCATATGTTACATTAGTAGATGGGGAACCTAAGCATTGTTGTCTTCTCCAAGAATGAAATCATTCCCAGTTTCAGCATTGTCCATGAAGAAATCGGACACATCAAGGGTAGGACATGGAGCATTTTCTTCATTAACATAATTTGCTTCTGCATTTTTCTCTTTGCCTTTTACAGAAGCCTGGTAAAGGTCTACCAAATGTTTGGCCGTGCGGCAAGTACGTCCCCAATGTCCTGTCATGCCACATCTGTAACATGTGTCTTTTCCTTTTGAAAGAGTTTGTTTGTGGCTTCCAGATGACTGTCCCTTCTGTTTTTCAAAATTTTTAAAATTACTGTTTCTTTGAAAATTGTTTCTACCACGTCCTCGGCCTCGTCCGCGATAATTTCCACGGCCTTTTCCACGGCCATTGTAATTTCCACGTCCACCTCTTCTTGTAGCATTTGACTCGGGTGGATAGGAATTTGTTGCATTTGCCTCATGATGAGTGGCCAAAGACCCAGTTGGTCTCAGGTTATGATTTTTCAACAAAAGTTCACTATTTTGTTCCGCAACAAGCAATACACTCATTAATTCATTGAACTTTTTAAAACCTCTTTCACGATACTGTTCTTGCAACAGTATGTTACTTGCATGAAAGGTAGTGAGTGTTTTTTCAATCATCTGTTCATCCGAAACTGGATGATCACAGTATCTCAATATAGACACTATCTCATGTATGGTTGAATTATAATCAATTACAGATTTGAAATCCTGGAACCGTAAATTTGTCCAGTCAAATAATGCCTTAGAAAGGAGCACCCTTTTGTGGTGTCCAAATCTTTCATTAAGGCAATCCCATAATTCTTTGGGATCTTCAACCATCATGTACTCAGTTTTAAGGCCTTCATGTAAATGATGCCTTAACAACACTAAGGCTTTTGCCTTATCTTGTTCAGTAACAGGTTTTGCAACAGTCATTGCAGAAGTGGTAGTATCAGTTGTTTGACCAGAGGGACTTTTATTTTCTTTAACAGTGTGCTCCAAGCCTTGAGCTTTCAAATTCATCATTGCGTCCACTTTCCATTCTAGAAATTTCTTTCCAGATAAATCTAAGATGCTGAACTGTCTTTTCATAAGGTCTCCCATTTTAGCTACAACAAATTTCGTGATAATTAGTTTATAATAACAAATTATATGTACAACTCACATGTTTAGTTCTTCCATATTTATAATTAAGTTAATAAGACACGTGATAATTAAATTTAATAATAATAAACCATAAATAATATAGTCTTTTCTCCCCCTTGGTTTATTATTGTGGGTAATTATATGATTAGACAAAAATTAATCATGTTAGTTGCAAAAAAAAACAGCAAAACGACAACAATGACAGTAGTAACAATAATTATAATGATAACGGTAATATTATACAATGATGATTAATAACAACAAACATACATAATAAAACAAAAACAAGCTTTTAATATACTAAAACGACAAAATAAGTGAGTTTTACTTATACATAATGACAAAAATTAATATTGCTACTAATAAAATTACAAGCGCCGTAATTAGAAGGAAATATTGTTTTATCTTCATTAAATCTTCCTCAAAAGTGAAGTTGTGGGTGTTTTGGGTGTTTTGGTTGCCGTCGTCGGGGAACATATCGGAGAAGAAGGGGGTGAAATATTTTTTTTTTTAGGTGATTTTTGGATAAAAAGTGGGAAGGGATAAGGGATTTGTGGTGAAATTGGGGGAAAATCCGTCTTTTATAGAGGTAGGTTTATCCGTTACTGTTCTGTACAACTGTAAAAATATCATATAATAGTCTAACGTACTGGCATAAAATTATGGTCCATATATATATATTTATAATTGTAAAAGGTTATCACACTGGGAATGCAAGCCATAGTGGTCCGAGAGCCCTAATATCTATAAAAGATCATGGGTTCGAAAACGGAAAGAAACACAAAAAGTATGTAAAAGTAAGAAAAATAATAAGTATAAAAGGCTGCATCTTTTTGTTAATCTAGTTAATAATAATATGCATGCAAAGCTACTACTTAGCAATTATAATAACTAAGATAAAAATTTACGTAAAATGAGTATGTAATATCAACATGGATCAAACAAAGAAACATCAACATGAATAAACAAAAGATGATAGTAGTAAATTCACAGGTAAGAGAACTTTCACCGTTGTTTTTGAGGTATATATAGTAAATGTTTGAGTTTCTGTTATAGAGGATCCCAAATATGGGCAACTATAGAGCATACTCCTCGAAACATTTAGAAGTAGATAGTATTATTTGTTATAAATTTTTAGAAGTAGGTATAAATATACCTGACTGAAAACTGGTGCTGATAACGTGTTAAAGAATTTACCGATAGAAAAGTTTTGATTAATAAAAGGAGTAAAAGAGTGAAAGAAGATGGGTGAAATTGTTGTAGTGTTATCCTCGTATTCTTACTTCTATGGCATTGTATTTATAGCCATGAGTTACACTAATAATACAATAATTACTCACATAGAGCCATATGAGTTCACAAGTGTTTGGACCTATATGAGCATTGTGTAATCAAATCAATAATTGGCATTCACTTATTAGACTTATCTTCTAACAAATTTTTTATTATATATATTTTTTTTAAATGATTTTTCAAGTAATAAGTTTGGATGTTGTTCACATGCTTTGTTGTATGGATTCGTTATAAAAGAAATTAATTATGAATAAGTGAATTAAAATGACTTTGTTCTATCGCATATATAGAACATAAACAAGAACAATCATGAAAGTAAATAGCGAAATTATCCATAGTCGATAAGGTTTGGTTTGGTAATGGTAAATCATAAAATTTAATTAAAATTAGGAAATTTTGTCAAAAATAACCTTTTAAAGTGTCCACTTTATTTAAAACAACCTTTAAATTTTTTTTTTTGCAATTTCAGACCACATTATAATTTTTTTTATCAAAGACAACCAAATGCTACTTTCCGGCGTTCTCTATTTTTCCCTATGTTGACCACTAGTGTGCAACGCAAATGAACTCGTATATTGCTTAATACACCAATTTTCCCTCCAATTCACTCGTACTAAAAGAGGGATGAAAGAGAAGCAGGGATTTTAATAGGAGTTAATTGGAGGAAAAAGGGGTGTATGAAACAATATATGAGGTCACATGACTCGCACACTCGTGGTCAACATCGGGTAAAATAGAGTCAATGCCGGAAAGTAACATTTAGTTGTCTTTGATAAAAAAAATTAATAATGTGGTCTGAAATTGCAAAAAAAAAAAAAAAATAAATAAATTTATAGGTTATTTTAAATAAAGTGGACACTTTAAAAGGTTGTGACAAATTTTCCTTAAAATTATCTTTCACAATGATTGAAGGTAAGCTTTGTTTAGTTTATCCCTATCGACATGTTATAAATGATAAGTACAAGTTCTCACAACCAATTTATAAGTATAAATAGGTTTTACAACATATAGAACCTCCCAATGACCAATGATACTAGAAAGGATAAACCAATTTTTTGTGTAAACTTTATTTATTGGTCGCCTTAGTAAAAACTATTGTTGAATATAAAATACGTTATAAAGTATCTGTGATATACAAATGAAACTCATCACGTTAATAAACAGGAAAAAATTCTCGACAAGGCAATTAACATTATTGATTATACCCCAAATGAGCATTGATTGGCATCCCTTAAATTCCAAACTCCCTTATCTACACTCAACTTTCAACCCCTTATTACTAACCTCCCAAACAATCCCATAAATTTAGTGATTAACTAAATTTCTTGACCCCACCCAATTTTGCAATCAAATCTAAGGACTAATTATTTTATGAAAAGTACCATGAAATTATGAATCTCAATCAACTTCACCGACATCACACCCAAATTTAGCTGGCAAAATTCAAGTCTTTTTCAACATAAATCACTCCAAAACTCCAAATATATAAATAATAATCATTTCTTAAAAGCGGGAAAATCCAAATTAATCAACATTCTTTAAATTCTCTTCCAATTTTTCCCAGAAAAAAAAAAAGAAAAAAAAAAATCATCAAAAATGGGTTCTCTTCCTGTACATTTTGATCCCATTAAAATTGAAGAACAATCAAAATTAAACGAATCAACCCTCTTAAATTTGTTCAAATCCCAACAAAGTTACCTAAATTACTTCTTCCAACACTTAGATCTCCCACAAACCCTAAAATTCACCCAAATTTTGCTCAATTCAAAGGGCACAATCATCTTTACTGGGGTTGGAAAATCTGGGTTTGTTGCCCAGAAAATCTCTCAAACATTGGTTTCTCTTGGAATTCGATCTGGGTTTCTCTCCCCAGTTGATGCCCTTCATGGGGACATTGGAATTCTAACAAGAAACGACGTCGTTGTAATGTTCAGCAAATCAGGGAATAGTGAGGAATTGATTAGATTAGCCCCTTGTGCTAAGGCAAAAGGGGCTTATTTGATTGGAATTACTTCAAATTTGAGTAATAATTTGATGGGTTTTTGTGATCTTAATGTGCATTTGCCTCTAGAAAGAGAATTGTGCCCTTTCGATCTCGCTCCGGTTACTTCCACGGCTATTCAGATGGTTTTCGGGGATACCGTGGCGATCGCCTTGATGAGTGCTAGGAATTTGAGTAAGGAGGCTTATGCTGCTAATCATCCTGCTGGAAAAATTGGGAAGAGTCTCATTTTTAAGGTATTGATTTGCGTTTTTATCTTGATTTATATTGCATGATTATATGATCATATGATATACTAGTATAATGTTATTTTGTTTTGATTGTACCTCAATTCTATTTGTTATAGTGGATGTTTTATGTTGTTGAATTGATTAGATAAATTTGTATTGTCAATGATATGATTTTTGTGATGATGGAGTTTATGTAGATTAGTTATAGAGTGAGATTTGATCTTATGTTGAGAGTGTATTCCGTTTGTTGTTGGGTTGTATTTGTTATTTTCGAATTCGTTGTGAAAGGTTAATTTATAAATGATGTGTATGGATATCTATGGGGCTGTAGTTATCGCTAGTTCAAATTACACTATCAATGTCACTGTAAATTCTGGGTGGATCCAACAGTGTGGTTTTAAAAGTGTGTGATTAATTTGCTTCTAACTGTTTGGCTGGTTGACACTTGACAGTCATTGTTGATTTATATTCTAAGGTATTGGTATATGTTTATTGAGTTCAGATGAAATTAAGGCGAGTTAAGATGTTTGAAAACATGAGTTTGTTGTATAAAAATCATGGATGTAAGGTTTAAAAAAGTTGTGAGCTTGTAGGTGGCATATTGAATGTCGGATTAACCTTTAAATCCTCATTTGGGTTAGTATATAAAATTATGATTAGGTTTTGGCTGTTTGATGCTGCTTTTTTATGATCTAAAAATATTACCTTTCGGGAGTATGAAGAAGAACTATGATTTATTCAAATGCTGCAGTAAAAGTAGAGGCTGCGTTTTGGTCTTGGAATTATGTTGTGATCTGTGGTGATTCTTTGACTAATACAATGTGCGTTTTAAATACGGTGGGTAAGGGTGTTGAATTTAGATTAAAAATGTAATAACATTCAGCTTTTCTCTTGCTTCTAATTTTTCAGACTAAACTTTCAGCGTGCATGGTTGAAGATTTTGTATTATGGCAGTAGGAGTGTAGGAGGGAGTATATGTATTACATGTTCATGACAATTGATCGTAAAACTAATGTTTATGTTGGCCTTTTTATACCTAACTGACATAGTGACATGAGAAAACTACACTATCTTATGTCATACAACTTTTGAAGCCTCATTAATTTGCTTTTGAACGAGTTTTGATATTGTCAGGTTCAACAGAAAGTGGTGTTTTTTAGTGTATTGTGCAAGCATTTATCTCGTAGTGAAATATTTCCTCAGGAATTTTTAATTTCAATCAGATGATGCAATTAATCAAAAACTCAACTAATATTATAATGCAGCTCTAATTTTAATACGAAAAGACAAATGAAAATTGTGGGAGGGGCTTGGAGGTCGGACTACCTTCTGAGTTGATTTGTGTGGCTTTTGCAGGTAAAGGATGTCATGAAGAAGCAAGAGGATCTTCCTGTTTGCAAGGAAGGAGATCTTATTATGGATCAGCTAGTTGGACTTACCAGTGGAGGATGTGGATGCCTTCTCGTTATTGATGATGATTACCATCTAATTGGTACCTTTACCGATGGAGACTTGAGGCGTACACTTAAAGCCAGTGGAGAAGGAATCTTTAAGCTTACAGTTGGAGAGATGTGTAATAGGTAACTATTCTCTCTATATACTTAACTTTGCAACTTTAAAACTTCGCAAACTTGTTTTTTTTAAAACTAGACCAAGTATTTTTTTGTTGGGTTGAGGAAGCAAGAGTCTCGTGAAAGCCTCTAGCAGGTAGCAACATGGAATTGTTATGTCAGCATGTTCTCTTTACTGCTGCCCTTGTTGAATTCATATTGACAGTTCCATTTATGCCTTAGCAAGTCACACTTAGAAAGTTAGCATGTTCTATCAGGATGAATAGTCTTTTTAAAAAAGTCTCTTAGGCAGAGTTTTAGAACAACCTAGTCCTTGATGCCCAGCCAATTTGCTACAATTTCTGTACTATTATTCAGAAGTATATAAGAATTATTTTCTGTAAGCCAAACATACTGTCTTTTCCTCAAAGCTTTCACATACAAGTTTGATATGGGTTTGGCTATTGAGATTAGAAGTGACAGAGCTTATTATGACCTGAATAGTGGAGATCTATGGAATTTTACAGCATTACATCATGCCATCAACTCAACGTGTCTCTGTAGGCTTTCCACCTGTGCCAACTAATTATACATTTTGCTTGTACTTATCTTTTCCAAACCGAAGAGTCCTGTCAGGCCCTTGACTGCAAAAAAAAAAAGTATTGACTGCTTGCTCTAGTTCAAAACATATACAAGTGGCCAGTTATTAGATTGGTCTATTACAATCCAGTTTACTACCTTTTGAACTAGATTTCTTTTAGATGCCGTATTTCAGCTCTTTCAAGGATAATGACGTTCTCTTTCTTACATGAATATTTGCATTCTTGTGCAATATTTCAACAGTCCATTTGGTTAAGGGTAATAAATGATGGTAATGGAAATGTATATAAGTTTTTAGCAAAATTCAATTTCCATTCCCATGGTAATGATTGTTCATCCTAAATTAACTCTTTTTCATCACAATTTTGTATCACCATCCATTACTATTTTGGGTGGCATGTTGGTAATGACATTTATGGAGGAAAACATAAGTTAGGGGATGAGCTTTTTTATTGATATGGACATTAGAATGTGACTTTGATTGCCAAACACTAAGATTAATTCTCATTACTGTTATATAACTGGCTACCTAAATGGGCCACAAGGAATACTTTTTAGTTTTTGTTTTCTGCAAGCAAAATGCATCCTGCATTTTTTTCCTTTTCCAGCATAATATATATTCAGCCTGCTCATCGGGTTTCCTCTCTCTAATAATGCACAGGCACCCTAGGATCATTGGACCAGATGCTATGGCAGTAGAGGCAATGCAAAAGATGGAGTCTCCACCCTCTCCTGTGCAATTCTTGCCTGTTATTAATGATCAAGACATTTTGATCGGGATAGTTACCCTGCACGGTTTAGTCTCTGCAGGTTTATGACTTTTCGTTAAAGAATTAATCACATTATGTTGTGTTTGATTAGCATGGCTATTCATCGGTATTCTTTCTATAGGGTCCACTAGAGCTGCTCTCTTTCTTCTTTTGTCAAATTCAATCATGTGATAGATATAGTTGGCTGGTAATTGGTCTTAATCATCTTTATTATCTTGTGGACCACTTATTGTATGTCATTAGGTAGTTCAGACTATGTATCACAGTATTGCATTCTTCGTTGTATTCATGTATGGCTTTGTTCCTTGACGCCGAAGCTTCTTGTGTAGTAGGATTCGTTTACATGAGTTTTTCGCATCTGTAAAGTGCCTTATTGCTGGTTGTGACACCTTGTTATGATTTCTAGTTATTAATACGTTTACAAAGCTTACTCCATGTCTTGCACTGGTTAGTTTCAGCTAGATAATACCATATTCAATCCAGGGGTTCACTAGAATTTACCATTTGCGCTCTGGCAATAATTAATGACACCCTATGTTACTCAAACTCGATACCCATGTCAAATGAAAATACATGCGCAAGTGTATACTTTGGCTAATTTTTGCAATGATTTCATAATTCTGGTCCAAAATGAAGTGTTGAATAAGTGATTTACCTATGTCTCAGTGTCAAGAATCTGACATGGATAGTTGTAAGATAAAGAGTCCAAGTAACATAGGCGATAGCTAATGTAAATTCTAGATATGTAGCCAATGTAGGACCAAGAATTATATGTTGGAAGGGAAGGTGAGTGAAACACATGAGGGAAAGAAAGTTTGACTTGCATTTTATTTCCAACACTACCTAAAGTTGAGGGAATTTGAACCCAAATAGTACATTGGTCATGTCCAATTTTACAGTTTTGTGCGGTTTGTGGTTTGAAAAATGCGGTGCGTTTTCCAAAAATGAACAAACCGTGTTTTGCAATGTTGTGCAGTTTGCGGTTTGAAAAATGCAGTGTGGTGCGATTTTGTGCGGTTTGCTGCAGTTTCCAAAAAAAATTTAGTCCAAACCGCACTTTGATGCGGTTTAGACCATCAAACCGTTAAACCATTTTATACTATATTTTATTAAAAATTAAACGTCCTAGTGAACACTGAACTGACAGCAATACAATAATGGGACCTCAGGCTTAGAAAACAGAAAGTAAACTCTAAAAAAGCACCTAAAGGGAATCTAGTACATCAAAAGGAGTCAGATTCTGACATCCTCCCCCACTTAAGTTGTCGACGACCTAGTCGACTTACAAGAGTTACAAACAAAATTAGAAAATCCTAAACTATCTTGAGTCTCTAGTGCGCCGTTGACGCAGCTGACTTCTTGAATCTTTGTTGATTCTGGAGCTGGATCTTCGTTGTTGTCGAGGAGCTTGTCTTTGGGGATGCTGTTTTCGAACAACTTGTTGAGAGCTTCATCTCTAAATTTCCTCCTGGGAGTGGTATCGCTTGAGTTCTGGTGGAGAGCTGCTTCCACGATCATCTGTTGGGGAGCATCTTCTTTGAGATTGTTAAGGAAGGAAACTCGTTTAATGCGTAATCCAAAGATATTCTTTAATAATTAACATTGGTAGTTTTGAGTCAAAGGTAAGTTGATTTATGATTGTATGGGGAGCATGTTTTAATTATTTTTTATTGATGATAGGATATTCATGTTAGTGTGGTGCATATGTACTAGGGCTGTTCAATTTCGGATATCCGATCCGATTCGATCCGAAAATTTGGATATTCGAAATTTCCGGATCGGAGAAATTGCGATCCGAATCCGATCTGAAATTTTCGGATATCCGAATTTTTGGATCGGATAGTTTGGTTTTCGGATCGGGTAGTTAAAATTTTCGGACAAAATACGATCCGTATCCGATCCGAAAATCCGAAATTTTTTTCGGATATCCGATTCGAAATATCCGAAACCTTAAAAACCGGATCGGATATCCAAAATTTCGGATCGGATATTTTGGACCGGATATTTTTGAACACCCCTAATATGTACTCAGCTTTTGGTGATTCTTACTTTTTGTGTTTTTGTTTGGCTTTCCTTTGGTTTCCCCTACTATGACCCATTTATATGATGAGTAGAGGGTTGAAATAAAGAAGAAGTGACAGGTACTTGAAGCATGAAGAGTATGAAGGGAATTGGTGTAGAGAATTACTTGCTATGCTTTCATAGTTGTGTATTTTGAGTTATTGGTGTATTGGATTATTGTTTATGGTCTAACATTATTATGTTTATTGATTTTTGAGTTGGATTTTAAAAAGGGTCATGTTTGGATTGGTTCCAACTTGTGAACTATTTAAATTTTATTTTTGTTTTGAGGTTGTGAACTCAAGTTTATTTTTAAAATTGGTTTTTATTTTAGTCTTCCGCCGTGTAACTTTGAAAAATAGCCTTAGTCGTTATTACGGTGGCGGTAATATTTTGGATATTTCCTAAAAAGAGTTTTATTTAGAATAGATTGTGTATTTTCAAAGAATGGAATTTTCAGGGTATTACATTAATAATCTCAACTGTTAGCGATTTACTTTTAATAATCCCAACTAATGTTTATTATCTAATAGTATCAACTATTAGCGATTTACTTTTAATAATCTCAACTAATATTTATTATCTAATAATCTCAACTATGCTATGTGTTTGCCTCCAAGGTTCCAATAATCCCAATCGGTCATACCAAGTCAACAACCTATTATAGTAGGTTACTATGACGCGTGTTAACACGTAATTGGTCCAAAATTTAAAAAATAAAATTAAAACATAAAAGAAAACTGAAATTAAAAAAAAAAAAAGGAAAATCTCTCACCCCTTGCCGTTAGCAACCCCACCACCACCTGTTACCCTTGTTGGTGGCTAGAGGACCTACCCGCTGCCAGCGGTACCATCCTGACCCAAAGCCCGGACACCCAGCCCTCCCCTTTCCTTGAACCACCTTCCCCAATCCTAACAACACCACAAGCGCTCCACAACAACTCCAACCACTACATGCCTCCACCTCTTAGCCACTCCGCATCTTCAACGCCGAAAACATCACAATCACCGCCCAACAGCAGTTTACGTCACGCCCGATTACCAAACAGCTGCTGCTCGTCCATTACCACCAAACTCCACTGTCACAGCTGCACCAAAATTGCAGCCCAATAATTTTGGCCATCACCAATTACCACCAATCACAACCACAATTTGCAGAGCATCCACAATTTTGACCCAATCTCGTTGTAAGCTCTATGACGGCGCACAAGCATCAACAGCAACCCGCAAGAACAGAGCAAATCACGATTACTGACAGTGAGAGAGAAGATTGAGGGGCCTGTCGATGATCGAGTTGATTGCTGATGATGTAGTGTTTCTTGGATGTGTGTCGGTGGTGGATAGGTTTGAGGGTCGAGGGTAGGTCAAATTGGGTGGTAGAAGGACGGTCAGCCGATTTCGGTGGCTAAAGGGTAGGGATGGCAACGGGTCAGACTCAGAGCGGATTATGCTAAATCCGACTCTGACCCGACAGGAAGTTGGAGGCTAAATTTGACTCCGACATCCGACTCTGAGACTCTGACTTCATTATCCGACCTCTGACTCCGATCCGATCCGATTCCGAGTTTTTTTGGTTATTCAATATACTTTGAGAAATTGGGCTATTTGGGCCTTTACAACCCACATCCAATGCCACCATGACCCATACAAAAATACATTATCTATTGGAGTCGGATAATCCGTCAAAGTTGAACATTTGTCGAAGTCGGATTTTTTTCTCGGATTTTTTGTAGGATCCGACTCGGAGTCGGATTATTTTAACGGAGTCGAACTCGAATTACTTTTTTCTTGGATTCAGAGCGAATTTTTTTACCTTGGATCAGGGCAGAGTAGGGTCGGATCCGGACTGGATTGTCATCCTTACTTAAGGGGGTGGGCAAACGTTTTTCAACGTGTTTAGGGCTAGGGTTTGGCGGTGAAGTAAGGTGGCTGAGAATTTTGGTTTTTTTTTTTGAGTTTTAAATTTTTTTTTTATTTTGGCAAATCACATGTTGCCACAAGGTTATTAAAATCCCCCCCTCCCCACAAAAAAAAAAAAAACACTTTTAATAGGATGCATACACAAAGCATAATTGGGATTATTAGATAATAATTGCCAATAGTTATGACTATTAGAAATAAATCGCCAATAGTTGAAATTATTAAATAGTATTTTTCTATTTTTATTTACGTTTATTTATCAATTAACGAATCACATAACTAAAACATTTATGAATATTACATTTTTGAAACGTGCATGACATATCATTGGATGATTTGTTATAAATCAAACCAAAGCCAGTCCTATTTATTCCTGTTATTTACATGAATTTATCTATCAGTCCTTTGAAATTATCAAAGCTTGTATACAGGCAAGTGGATATAGAGGCAAAACGTATCAATCAAATCAACACATAATGAATTGAAATCATATTCGGTTGATGAAATACTTGATCATTCAATTTAATTTCACAACAAATCATATACTCTTGACTAATTAACTTGTCACAAGTCTAATTAAAATTAGTAGCATATAGAATACAAGATAAAAGGGTTTGCTCATACTCATGTTGGCACCTTATAATTAGTTCAAAACGCTGCATAGGATGCAGCAAGAAATTCCAATTAATGTAATTTGCAATTAAATCTCCATTTAAATTATTTTATGCACTAAAAATGGGATCCTAATGAGTTAACCAAAAAAAAAATTATCCACCAAACCCACCCTTTAAGAAGACTGGAAAGAAAAATGGGGTATCCAAAGGATAAGTTTCCAGCTTCTTCTGTCACTGCTATTTTCTTTTAAAAAAACTAAGTAAAATGATGTAAAAACGCTACGAAGAATTTACAAATCAATCTAACAGACGACCTCCAGTCTCAAGGTTCATCTGCCATTATGTAATATCCCCTTGAGACTGGATGCTATACTACCTTGATCGGTTCTCAATCTCCTCGTTTAGAACACGAGTCACGTGACTCTGGTTATTGCCCAAAATTGCCATTAGTGAATGTAATTCTTCAGGGTTTGCCTTCTTAAATAGTCCCCTGAGTATTGTTTCAGACCCTCCTACCATTGCTCCTTCCAAGTTATTACTAGGATTTAGGTTGTTTCCTCTAGATAGAAAACACTGTGAAATCTGTGCAAGAGGCCGAGAGTTCCAATACTCTGCACACACACGGTTTTTGTCTGATGCTTCAATAACCTGTTGAACAACAATTGCATTTGACATGAGTACTACTACTTTTTTCTTTTTCTTTTTTTTTTTGACACAAGTATACAGTAGTCAAAAGCTCATGACTCACAAATACTCCGTAATTAGACCAGCAACCACAAATTGCAATATGAATGTCTGATAAATGTGATAATATGTCCTCAACCCCATGCTCACCACAAAGGCATAAGACCAAACAAAGTGACAGCACAATTGCATAACTTATAGAGACAAAAGTGAAAAAAGAAAATGTTTATTGCTAATATCTCTACAAACTTAAGACAGTCTGCCAATCAACCAAAACGCAGAATGAAAAATTCAGTTGTATTCCGATAATTATGGTCAAAGATTAAAAATCATTATTTAACTTCTCAATTTAGCTTGTAGTAAGACAATTGAAGAAGATTATACCTGAACAATAGCCGGAGAGGTAAAACCAAACATTTCAAGTCCATCCAAGCTGCCAGGTGGCTGCAGAGGGGGAAGAAGCTTCACTTTTCCCAGTTTATGCTGCTTAGTGATCTCCTGATTGACTCTTTCACGAACCATTTCCCAGCATTTATAAGGTGAAGTGTGGACAAATAATTCACTCAGCATATGCTCTAAGGAAACCTGAAAATATTAATACAGCAACAATAGAGTTAGATACAAAACAATTGTCAGAACTTTTGAAGCATAAACAACTAAACAAGTATCAAGCTGGTCATACCAAAGCTGAAAGGTGGCCACAATTTAAAATATAAAACAGAACAAAACCTTCAATTTCTTAGCATGAGTTGGAAACATTTTTTTTTTTTGAAACATTAGAAACAAATACTTTTTTTGTTTTTTAGAAACATATACTTCGTAGCACTTTTTAACATGCAAAACTTGATTTGAATAACTGAAAATTGCATATTACCATAAATAGCGGTCCTTTCGCTCCTCCATCTAGAATTTCAGAGTTGTAGCTGCACATATTTGTGGGATCTGAGACATTTATATATCTGACACGGCTTTTAAACCCTGCAGAAGAAAATTATTTCCATTATTAGGTAAAAGATACCAGAAATAAGTAGGATAATATGTAGATAGCACATGAAACAAACCTTTCGGAAAAATGGCTCTGCTGGTGCTCCATAGATTTCCAGGAATCACAACCCCGACTTCCAGCAACTCAACATTGCAGTTAATTCTCCGCACAACTTTTGCAATGCGTGGACCTTTCTGGCGAGGATATTTGTCAACGCTACTCTGACTACAAGATGGGCTCCCTGGAAGAATCCTTGCGTCGTCAAGAACTCTCTGCACAACACATTCATCCCTAAACTTAATGCCATAGCCCACATTGGGAGCGCATGCTGTATTTTGAAGTAAGCTGTCAGGAGTGGAGGCATCTGGATCCCTTTTCTCAATACTGGAACCTATAGAACCTTGATGACAGGAAAGATTATGTTCATCGGATAGAGCAACTGTTTCACATTTTACATTAGCATCATCATTAGGGGATGTTGAACAAGACATACAATCATCTTTATGCCCATCGGAGATCAAATTTAAATTGGCTTCAGCAGCCAAGGCTGCATTAGCTAGATCACAAAGATTCAGCTTATGATCTGATCCCTCTATCTCAGGAACATTTGGACTATCCTGACTAATTGTTTCCTTATTTGCATCAGAATATGCTTTATTGGATTGCTCATCCTCATCATCACTAAGGCATATCAGATCCTCTTGCCCATGTGAAGATGGCTTCGTCTGAAGTTCCAGTACAGCGCACCTCTTATTTGGATGTTCCACTTCATCTTTGCTGATCTGTTGTTTGTCACTCTTTCGCTTAATTTGGCGGGACAATTTGATGGGAGGGACCTTTGTTGCTTCTAAGGCCAGTACAGCATCAGGGAACTTCCCCTTTTCCACCAAAGACATCTTTACATCACTCAGAGCCAAATCAGCTGGAATTCTTGCAATGTCTTCTTTATTTTTAAACGTTATAGGTTGTGAGTTTGCCTTGCATATAGTACTTTCACCTGGATGCTCTGAATTTGCACCATTAAGCCCCACAATTTGTCCATTATCTTTGGAGATGCAAGAACTCAAGGCAAGTCCAAGATCAAGTCTGGCCCATCTGTAAATGGCACTAAGTTTGCCTTCCAGAGCATCAGCCAGGAGATTCAATTCTGAAACATCATAACGGAAGAGGAAAAATTTTCCATCCCAACCACATGAGCACAATTGTTTTGCATGATTTAAACATGCAAATCTATCTGGGGAACAACGACATCCAGCAGCAGACAGGTGCAAATCAAAGAAACATATACTGCACTCCCTCTCAGTAGTGGCATCAAAACTATTCTCCATCTTCAGAGCCTTGGCAAATTTGCACAGAAATTCCCTCCTTACATTCTCTGTATCAACACGTGCCTGCAGGAAGAGATGGTTAACCCAATCATTTCCAGTTGTCATTTAGATTTTAGCCAAAAACCACAGCAAAAAAAGTTTTATGTTCAATTTTATTTTTTAAAAAGCAACCACAGGATATAAGCTACACAGTTGAATTTGGAAAACGTATAAAACTTATTTGAGATCTTACAGACTGACAATTATAAACAAAGTGGATCATCGTTCAACATACTTCTCTTCATTCAACAGCAACAAAGATGAAGGCAGGCAGAATGCAAGAAGAATATATTAACAAGTAAATATACAACACTATTAACTATTCAATGCTATCCCTCACACTAGATGCAAATTCAAGCGAGGCTTTCATAGAGGGAAATAACAATATAAAAACCTAACAGTAGTCACAGAAATAGCTGAAATAAAAAATCCGTTAAGACTTTTATAAAATACCACTCAACTTATGATGATGAACTTTACCTAATTTTCATCGGATCCGGACTATGTAACCACTTATTCAAGTTTTGACATATAGGCCATCTCGGACTTTGAAAAAAAAAAAATCAAAAGGCCTAGTGGAATAGTGGCCCACATTTTAATTTCCTTAGTCATAAACTTGTAACACCAGTTAAGAGGTGCTGATATAACCTTTTTTTTAAAATCATGTATCATCACCCAACCATAACTAAAGGGGCCATCTTTGCATATAATAGACTCAATTTATAAAATCTAAATAAACTATAGAATCGCAGCTAGATATGCTACTGAACTGTTTAAATTTTGGCCTGTATCTGTCTTCTGCCATCCTAAACAGACTTCATTGCAGCATTGTAGGGGAAAGAGGCCTCAGCAGTAATGCTGTGTGTGTGTGTGTGTGTTGGGGTGGGGTGGGGGGGGGGGGTGGGAGGAGCCCTGCTGGCTCTACCATTCATTGCTTTCAAGAGGAAGTGATACAAATATAACATACCCTGAGAGCTTTTGCCAAGATACCATCCCTGCCACAGACATCCTTCCATCTCAAATTATCTATTGTGTTCTTTCGGAGCAAATTGAGCTCCCAGTTAGCTTTTACTGCTTCCCTGGCTGCTCCAAGCAACAATTTATCATGAGAGATAGTTGTTTTTCGTCGCTGCTCACGATAGAGCTCCACAGCATTTTGTCCATGAGGAAGCCAATCAATAGGAGCTACATTCACTGCCTCAGCACAGTTGAACCCGGAATTAAACCCAGCATGATATGCCCGAGGAAAAGTCAAGACAAATTCTCCAGCATTCTGCACACACCGATAGACAGGCACCCCTGCTGATTTTAAGATGGATGGAGAAAGTTGGGTAACCTGCACAGATTGGACAAACATTATGACATTCTTAAAATACACTCAAAACATATCAAGGGCGCAGATAAATAATAGCAATAATAAAAATATATCAAAAAAAATAAAAAAATTAAAAATATATGTACATATACTATTTTGCTTAAAGAGATATATATGAATGTTATGCAACATTAATTTCCTCTAATAGCAGTACACAAACTAATTAGAACCGATGACTGTATTCATTATGCTTGATGTATTTTGCCAATTTTGGATATAACATGCAATGTCACAAGGGAAATTCTGGTCTTTCCATGAAAATTTATGTCAATCGAATAGAATTGGTTAGGAGAATGAAGAAGGTTAATTTATAATGGAGCTGCAATGCTTTTACGATTCACATGAATAAAGCAGAGTTGAGAATCTCTCGCAGTGTTTCCAATAAATTACTTTGGGACAGAGTTACTTGGCTTCACTTTGGAATAACCCCTCAAACATATTCCAGAAAATTGATCCCTCAAATGCCAGATATTAGAGTGTATTACAAATCTTTGACCAGCTTTCTTCTCTTTTTTCAAGAAGAGAGGATGCCCTCTAATCTGTACATGCTATTAGTCCTAAGAAACATAATCTCATTCTATTTCCTCTTATCTATTTCATCATTCAATTCTCTTATTCCCCCTTCACACCTTCACCACCCCCCCCCCCTCCCACCCAAAAAAAGAACATAACCTCTGCACCTCCAACAAGTCAACAACAGCCAACAAAAAAAAAAGAAATTCAGATTAGATAGAAGCTCACCAACTTATGGAGGAGGTCAGGCTGCTCATCAAACAGATCAGGCAACCGTTTCTTCATTGCTTCCTCCAGCTTAACGGCTTCCCTCCCAGGAACACCATACCATATTTTTGGAGCCCCATAATGCATGTAATTCAGAGAATACAGATGATGATCTTCGACATGCTACTCATATAAAAGGATAAAAACAAATCAGTTACAAATGTCTAAAAAAGGCAATTAGGAAAAACCATGCAGTACAAGCCTACTATATTATGTTACACATGGAAAAAAAAGTCAATAAAAAAAACACAAAGACATGACATGCTATCTTTGAATTAAATAAATTACTGTAACCCCATAGATTCTTTTAATTTCAATCCACGGGAAAATTTCTTTTCCCACTCCAGCATAGCATCAATATGTCAAATAAGCCAACTGAACAGCTATATACCCCAACAAGAGTATTTCTCCCTCCCTCCCCTCCTCTCCCCTCCCCTCTATTTAATCTTTTGTAACAAGTTTCTCATGTTTAACAATTCCTGACAACATGCATTCAGTGAAAACAAATTTCTGCACTAAATAGAAGCATATCTTAGGATTGTGAAAGAATTAAAGCCATCACTATGCACTCACCCAACAAAATGAGGAAAAGCACATTCCGACATACAACCACGGCACTTGAACACCTGATATATCTGCATTTTCATAAGATAAAACGGAACCTGCAAGTCTAGGTAAATTGTTCAAGTTCCATCCAGATTTCACATAATCCTCATCAGCTGAACAGCCTTGATCATAGAATTTCGGGAAGCCACTACCAAAAACTCCGGTCTCCAGATCAGCCCCATAAAGAACCTGAAAAGATATCCCAGTACCAACTTACAGTTAGTAAATCAACAAGAGTTTAACAAGCCCCAACCCACCCCAAACAATAAAATATTATTGATGAGAAAGTTTGCCAAAAATATCATCCCACCTCAATTTCATCGGTAGGCTTCTCAACCAGTCGCCAATATTCACCCTCTATATTAGCAACTGATGGCTCCCAATTATGAGTAGATCTGTCCCTATCCGTACCTGATTCTGTACAGTTTTCATTTCTGAAATACTGGAACTTAAAATCATCAGCATATTTCTGGAATTCATCAAGAGTGAATTCTGGGCCAGGCTCGAAGCCAAATTCAGTTTCCCCAAGCTCCAAGGTTTTTCCATTCCCAGGCCCAAACTCTACATCCATTCTTGAACATCTTCTCCTTTTCTTCCTGGCATTATTATGAACCTTGGATTGTTTTCTAGATGCATCACGATTCTGCAGTTTGTCAACTCTCTGTACACGAGTCACAAACTTGGCCTTTTCCCATATATCCTTTTTCTTAAGAGGAAAGGGAGGTTTCCACAATGGAGGAGGAACAATGCGACAAATTCCATAAATTTCAGCTATTGGGCGTATCTTTTCGATATACCTTATTGTATCTTTAAATTCCTGCAGAAGATCAAAGCATCCAACCTTCAAACAACTGGGATAAAAATATGTGCCAGGATATCTGGATATATATGACATGGTGAGGAAAAATAAAGTTATCACAACATAGAGACCTCTTCATTTGGGTAGAACACAGGCACCTCTTCTAGGTCAGCCCTACATGAACCTTCAGGGTGCCATCTTGCAATAACCTGTAACAGAATTGAAGTCATAAAAGAATTACTTATATGTTTGAACCAACAAAGGGCAACGGTTAGAACCTTTCTGCAAACACATGCTGAAAAACATCAGAAACACTCGTACATTTTTCACAGTAATCAACTATACACTTTAAAACCGCGGTGTTGAGTAGAAATGTGGTAACGAAGACAAAGGGCCATAGCCAAAACAAACCTTTTGACAATTTTGACAGTCGGTGCAGCCACGGATGACTCCTTTTGGGAGGCCAGGCTTTGTAGGGAAGTTCTGCACAGACAAGTGACAAATAGATGTCAGAAAAATAAACCACAGCGACATTCAGAAACTCAGAATCAAGTGCTGACAATACGCTACACAAAGACATTAAGGGAATCACCTGATCAAGCTTTTCACAATCAGACTCTTCATCAGAACACTGATTGTATCGACCATAATTCATGGACGGTCTACGCCTCAGGGACCTTGTAATCTTTCCCCCACCAGGGTATCCAGCTTCGGATTTTACATCTACAGGTTCTTGTCGCGAAAGATTTGAAGAAACTGAGCAGCAGGGTTCACTGTCAGCATTTTCCAACGTCTTCGACTTGAAAGACGTGAAAGACTCAAAACCAGGTGGAACTGCCAAAAAATCAAGATCCTCTTCCTTCAAACAAGCTCTAAGAAGTTCAGTCCCCATAAAAGCTGCAAATATTCATCACATGAAAATGCTTGGAGTCAATAAATGGTTCCAATGAATATCTTCTAAAGACAGGTTGCAACAAGAAACCCAAGAAATAAAGTATCAAACAGCAATACAGCATGCAATGTACATTAGCAAACTCAGCAAAAAGGGGATACATATGTACAGATTTCTGAACTAAGTAGAGGTAAAGACTAAGGCAAGACGAGACCATTAAAGCTATAAAAGCAAAGATTATATCAAATGTCAGAGATCACTACAGGATATGAGGCCAACACATGAAAAATTTGTTCCAGTACTAGAAAAGCAAAAATAATCCAACGAAGATAAATACAGCCGAAAATCCTACTTTGATAACTTAATACATGACCTAGCTCGGCATAGATCATGATACTCGAGGTTTTCATTAACAAATTTTGGACCTGCAGACTCATAACGATTCGACAAATCCTAGAACATTGTTGATGGATAACAATTGATCATCAGTTCAGTTTTGCAGCAGATCTATATTTCTGAATCTGGATTACCAAACTGCAAATTATATGGAATCCAAATTATATATAATACTGTATGTACATCATATCCTGAAATCAGAAATTCAGAACACATCTGAATATCCATAACATCGGAATCCAGTAAAGGCAAACTGAATTTTTTGTTTTTCTTGACAGGAATTACCCATCAGAAAATAATCCTTTCTTGCAGAAAACCACCATGTCAAAATTATGATTCTAAACATCCCTAATTATGGAATATTCACATTATCAATGACTGCATGTACTTACAGAACAAAGGCAGAATTTCTGATGAACATATACATATCAGATGATTAATTAATTTAATGGGGACTTACATAATCTTGATCTAAAAGTATCTGAATATCAGGTTGACCAAGCCAAGCTGCTGAAACACTGCATTGACCACAACCCTGATTCTGATAATTACAAACACACTTTGGTAAACCCAGAAACAAAAACTTCAGTCCCAGTAAATTCCCAGATAAAAAGATAAACAAATATAACAAAAAAAATATTATTATTATTTATCAGAAAACAGGATTGACAAGAAATTGTCAGATCTAACCCTAACACCTCTATCAATAATATTCTACCCAGAAAAACCCAGAAAATCTCAAATTAGAAAAAAAAAACCCATTAAATTGCAGAAAGCATCAAACCAGGAAATAATGAATTTGGATCAAATTGGGCTGATTTATTTTTTTTAATTTTATTTATTTTTGAAAAAGGTAAAAACAGGAGAGAGAAAAACCCAATTCAGACACGGTTAGGATAAGGGTAATTCTGGAAACAAAAAAATTATTGGTGCTGTGATGTGGCCTTCAATATGTTGAAGAATTAGGCAAAAATCCCTATTAGTATTAAAAGTGTTTGTTGTTGTTACAAACCCTAGAAAACCCAATAAAAAAAAAATTGGGGATTCTGCCACCCACTTTCAAAGTTCTGATCCAAAAAAAGGAAAATAAAAATTTGTGTACTAGTACTTGTTATTAATTATATGAGGGATAAAACGTGTTAGCCTAATTTATTTGGGTATGTTCTTATTCATGCTCTTCCTCTTTCTTTTTTTTTTCTTTTTCTCCAGAAAGCAACAAAACCAATGTTATATGGTAAGCAAAACGCGATAAGTCACAAATGTCCTACCGGATCGGAACCTCGCGTGTTTTTACCCGTGATTTTAATTTGATTACGGGCGAATCACAAATGTTTTGTTTAATATGTTATGTTTAATGGGCAGTAATAATAAATCAGATCAATAACAAATCTTGCTAACCTTATTAAAATTGGTCCTCTGGATAAATTTGGAATGAAATTTGGGGCACTAATAAAAAAAACAAGAAAAGAAACCAATTACAAGTAAATATACCACAAGAAAAATAATTTTGGTTTTGAAAGATAAAAAAAGATTATTTAAAAGTATAAAAATGGAAATATCGTGAGAAATTAGAGTTGGAATTTTAGAGAGAGAAAGAGAGGGAGAAGAGAGAGAAAGAGAGAAAGGTGTGAAGGTGTGGAGTTGGGTTGTTGGTACTTGCATAAGCCTCATAATTCCACGTGAAAGGAGTAAAACAAGCAACGGTGGATCAAATTACTTAAATAACCCCATAATACTTTATGCACTTTGTTATGGAGATTAGATTAATATTCCATGATAATTGATAATTTTGTTTATTATAAAGTGGCAAAATTATTTTTATTTTTTTTTTTTGGTAAAAATTGGATAAATAAAAATTACAAACATGTTGTTTTACTAGAGGTGATCAACATCGGATCCGCTAGTGTGACCTGATCCGATCAGAAATTATATTATTAGTTAAAAGCTCAAATTTGGACAGAAATAAACTTGAAAAAACCCGTTTTAGCCCGACAAGCCCACTACTTTTTTACGGATTTGGGTACGAGGTATCATGTTAAGGTCCAGCCCGGCCTGGCCTGATTTTTTTAATCACCTCTAGGTTTTACCTATTTTTACCCAAAATAATGTTTCAACCGTTTTTAAGTTGACATGTTTCTTTTATCATGTTAGTACACATACATTTGATATTAATAATGTTTAGATTGATGCGTTTTTACTTTTGGTACGAGTACTATTTAGATTTTTGTAGTTGAAATGCTTAGACTTTTGACACAATTCACGAACTTTGCTTTGACTAGTTATTGCAGTTTATGAATTTATACGATTCAAACAAGATCCCATAGGACTTTGTTTTATCAATTGCTAGTCAAAGTAAAGTTTGTGAGTTGTGTTAAAAGTCAAAACGTGTCAACTAAAAAAAGAAAAAAGAAATACAAATTTGTATTTAGGTACCTTGATAAACGAATTTTGTTTATTCTAATGATAAAATTAGATTTTCTCATATAAATGTACAATTTAGGGGATTATGATTGGGGGTAATACAACTACTCAATGTCTCAACCTAGTTATTGAACAGGGTAATCTAATAACTAAATAAAAGAATAGGGGTCAAGAGAATTGGTTTTATTAGACAACATCTTTAATAAACAAGGTCTTTATAGAGTCAATATAATTATTAATATTACCAATTGGTAGTTGATGCAGTGGTGATTGAGATTACATTTCATAAGGAGGATCACGTGTTCAATCCTCCACAACAACAATTGGGATGAGATTAGAACCTAACTATTCAGAACTGATCCCCGAATTCGGATTAGCCCAATTAAATGAAGGGTGCACAATTGGATGTAACTAATTAATCATATACTTCAGATTCTAACAATGCAAAAGAAAAACGTAGTATCCTATCCCTCTTTTCTCTCTCCTATATTATATTCTCCATTGTTAATTTTGAAGGGGTTTCCATTGAACTTCGCCGGTGGCAATTCTCAATCTTTGTTTCTTTTAAGTATTTTTGTTTCTTATTTCATTTGTAATTTTGATTTGCATTGCTTTAATTAAGCACAGAGTATAATTTTAATTTAATATTTATTACTAATGATTTTACATATTAAATTAATACTTTTATTTGAAAATTTCATTTTGCCTATTTACATGAGAATGTAATAAGTTAACTAGACCTTCCTTAAAAAAAATTAAATAAATAATTAGACCTAACTCCACATAACCCAAATTCCAATCTCTAACCGAACTTTATATGTATAGATCACCTGTAAGGGTGTCTATTCTTTTTTTTTTTGACACAGTAAGGGTGTCTATTCTACATTTAGTTAAATAAAAATTTGATTTTGAATAGTATTATTTGAGTCCAATTTGATGTTGAGTCCAATCTGATCTAACTTTTTCAAAATGCAGTCCGAATTAGAATTTAGTATTTTGGATCCAACTCAATCTGAAATCTAAATTAACATAAATTACCATTTTTGGGCCAAATGACCTCTTTAAATTAAAACACATATAGATAAAATAATACAGAAAATTGCTATTAAAAAAATTAAAAAATAATAATAATAAATTGGCCCATAATCTCAAAATATGTCATGGGATTATTGAGTAAATGAGTTGTGGTACCTTATTTGTTTTATATGTTGTTATTCAAGTAATTTAAAAAATGATATTAGACTTGTAGAAAATTTCTATTTATTCAGTTTAATTTGATCCAAAATCGTACCATTCATCAATCTAATCCGATCTAAAAATTCCAGTTTTTTTTTATTTATTTATTATTTTTTTAAAAAAAATCAATTAAATTAAACTTGTTTGAATTACTAATTCAGTTTGAAAACTTTGGATTTTAATTTTTATTCGAATATTGGACGCCCCATTCTGAACATCATAAATGTTTGTTTCCTAGTTTTTATTCATTTGTTTTAAAAATTTGTTAGAAAGTTGGTTTGTTTTAATTCCTGGAAACTATCCACTCGCTTACACCATTTTAGACCCCACCGTAACGACCACAAATGTTTGTTTCCATAATTTTCGGTGATCATATAAGAAATTTTTAAGCGTACATTTTCTATATATATTCAAGGTTGATTGTTTCCTTAATTAACATTATTTTGTATATGTTATATTGTAATCTCATTTTTGCGTGATTACTAAAATAATAATCGAAATTCCAAATTTGTATCTTTATTAAGTTATGGTGAATGTGACTCTAATACGTAGAATACACAAGCTTATTTTATGTGAGTGAAACCAAATTTAAAACATTTGTATCAAATTAAATTCGTGACACCTAATTTTAAATCATTAGTGAACATAATTTAAAATATTTACTTCCGATCCATTCTTAGTCTATGAGAAATGGCAGAGAATCCTAACTCTTTCAATCTGCTTAAAAACCCCTTAATCGTGTTTGGCTAAGAACATTTGAAGTTATGGTTTGAATGCATCAATCCATATCAATTTGCTCAGTACCAATGACACTAATATATCAAGATGTTTAGAGACAAAGTTTCTATCCTTTTTGATATAAAGAAAGTCGAAAAAAGGGACAACTAATTAAAGTCAATATGTTTTCTAATACGAGATGATGAGGTGTCAACAAAATCCTTTCTCCCCCACCCCTCGTCCTCAAATAAAAGTAGTATCTCTCTTTTCACACAATTGTAGAAAAGTGAATAAATATTAAGATGACAAAATTTGATGAATATTACAAATAAATAAATAAAATAAGATAGTTAACTAAAAAAAATAAAAATAATAAGATAACACAATTTATTTTATTTAAGGTGAGTTAAAAAAAAATAGACAAAACCGAAATGAGATGTTTAGTTGGGGCAATGTGTTAAATAAAGTGAAAATATATGACTTTGGGGGTCTAGACTATGGGTGTTATATATAGCATAAACTAAAGTAAGAGGGATGACATACAAGGTCAATTAATAAATGAAAATTTTCCAACAATGATATGCCATCATACTCCACTGCCATCGTCCCACCCCTTCCCGCCAGCGTCAGGCTTCTCTCCGTCTCCTTTATTAGCGTCAATCCATTCTCGTCCCCGTTCTCGGCCCCCGTGCCCATCCCCGTCCCCGATTCCACCCCCACTTCCTACCTCATCCCTGATTGCGTCCCCCTACCCTACCACATCCCAAATACTAGCACTCCCCTCTCCTTCACGTGAGCTCTCTCTTTTCCTATAGATTAGAGTTTCAATTGGATTCCAAGGTGGAGCTGTGGTTTCACGGCGGTTAGGATGGAGGGTGGTGGTTTCACGGCGATTTCAAAGGTGATGGGTGGGAATATATGGGTTTGTTTCGAGTATGGGGGTGGGAAGGAGGGCAGTTTTGAGGGTGGTGTTGGGTGTAGCTGGTTGGGTTTGGATGGTTCTCGGAGAGTTCGTGGTGGAGGTGGAGGTAGAGGGATGGCCACGGGAAAAGGGTAGTGTTTGTTGTTTTAGTTTATATATATATATATATATATATATATATATATATATATATATAGGAATAGGATCATGTAAAAACAAGTGTTAAAATAAAAACTGAAAACTTTTAATCTGAGCCGTTCATCAAATTGTATAGCTGAGATTTCTTTCCTCTTATTTTTCAGACATTACTGAATTTCTTTCCTCTTGTTTCAGACATTAGTGAATTTCTCTCTCCTCCTTAATTTTCACGTTATTTTCTCTCTCCTCTTTATTCTCTCCTCTTTCGTACTTTATCTCTCTTCAACCAGCTTCCCTGTTACTCTCTCTACTGTGTTAAGAGCAAATTTTGGCGAAAAAAACTCTAGATATCACAATTCAGGTATGATTATATTCGACAATTTGTTTGTTTTTTCACGAATTTTCAGCGATTTTTGTGATTTGATATTTGCGTTTTTTCTATTCGATTTTCATGAATTTTGCATGAGTTCGATTTTTCTGATTTGATTTTAAGAGTTTCGCATGGAGTTTGATTTTTTTGAGTTCGATTTTTGCAATTTGCTTATTTTTGCGGATCTATAGTTCGATTTTAGATTTCGAATTTCAGAGATTTAGTGTTCGAATTTAGGGTTTGATTTTAGCTAAATTTTTCAGATTTTGATTTCGAATTAATGGCGGTTTGGGATGCGAATAGCTAAAATGCGATTTATGTGTGTGTGTTTGTGTATGTATAGCCCTATGTGATCTCTATTCATGCTGCGTGCTGGTTTGTTTGGGTTTGACAGGGGTTAGATGTGTTGTTGTGCTACTTTGTGCTGCTTGTTGTATTTGCCTAGGAGCTGACTTGCTTCTGTTTGCTGCTCCTGAGTTCGATTTTTTTTGATTTGATTTTAAGAATTTTGCATGGAGTTTGATTTTTTTTTTTTTAGTTCGATTATTGCAAATGTAGGGTTCGATTTTTGCTTATTTTTTGCGGATATATAGTTCAATTTTAGATTTCGAATTTCAGAGATTTAGTGTTCGAATTTAGGGTCTGATTTTAGCTAATTTTTGCGGATTTTGATTTCAAATTAATGGTTGTTTTGGGGTGCGAATAGCTAAAATGCGATTTGTGTGTGTGTGTGTCTGTGTATGTATAGCCCTATGTGATCTCTGTTTTCTTCTGCATGCTGGTTTGTTTGGGTTTGACACGGGTTTGTTGTGTTATATTGTGCTACTTTGTGCTGCTTGCTGTGTTTGCCTAGGAGCTGACTTGCTTCTGTTTGCTGCTCTCTGCTGCAAGGCTGTTTGTGTTGTTCTGTGAAGCTTTGTTTCTTCTGCCTCCTGCTGGCTACTTGTTTTTCAGCTTGCTATTGTTGTGGGCTGCTGTTATGCTTGGCTGTTCTCTGGTCCTGCATTGATGTTCCTTGATGTTGTTGTGTTCCTCTCTTACAACCTGTCTTTGCTTATTTGTGTTGCTTTGTTTGTTGTTGTGGTGTTTTGTTGTCTTGTTGTTTGCCTTTGTTTGTTTTGGCTTTGGTTGTTTCCTAGCTTGTACGTTGCTAGCTTAGTTGTACCAGATGGTGATTATGTTTCATGTGTCCGGTTTTGGAGGGGTGTTGGACTATGTTTTTTTTTTGAAGTTTTGTTTAAAAAAAAAGGTCACTATGCTATAAAAAGAGGCAACTACTTTGGTTTCTTTTGTTTATCTTTTCGTATGTCTTGTTACAGGGTGCAACAAGGATTTTCATTCGATTTGGATTAGATTATATTCCTATGGTGAGAACTAGAGGTGGTGTGACTTTTAAAAAAAGAAGAGGCCTTCGTAGCTTAACAGGAGGAGTTAAATTGAAAGATACAGGAGGTATGATGAATGTTTGATTTTTGGATTATTAACCTTAATATTCAATTTTTTGAATTATATGATGTTAATTTTTGAGCAATACTAACTAGTAACACCTGTTAATATACTAGTTGCTTCTATTATGATAGTCTCCTAATACTATAGGATGTAGGTCCCTATATTAATATAAAAGTTACTATATTATTAGTTCCCTATGTAACTGAAAAAGGTCAAATCATGACAATGATTATTATTTTTTAGTTATTAGTTGTTTGCTAGATGAAAATGAAGATAATTGTATATATAATTATATGCTTGTGTGTTTTTGGTATGCTTATTCTTATTTAGCTGATTTGCTTAGCATGTATCCATCTCGATGATGAAGATGAAGAGCATATTGATGGTTGAAGCAAAATGATTGATGATGATACTAACAGAGATAAAGATGCTTGTATTGAAAAAGGATTGAAAAAGAAAGCTATCACTAAGAAAAAGAAACCTTCTACTATTGATAATGCTATACCTTTGTCAACTGTGATGGAAGGAAAGAAGGGGAATGAGTCTTCTTCTTCACATGCTATTGTTTTGTCAGCTAAGAAGAGAAAGTTGGATAAAAATGAAGGTCTTAAAGTGAAGAAAGTGAAGGCAAATAAGGATAAGAACATTGTGATTCATAGGCAAGAATCTGCAATCATAGATGGTGATGTACATAATTACCCGAAGTTAATATATAGTTGCCTATTTTCGATATAATGACCTTAGAATTATGGAAATGTTGTAAATTTTGTTTCAGTCACCTTATTTTTATATATAGTGACCTTTATTTTTGTATATAGTGACATTTATGTAAATGGTGTCAAAAACTCAGTCGATATAGTTACTTTATTTTTGTATATAGTGACCTTAATGTAAATGTTGTAAAAATTGTTATAGTTACCCTATTTTTGTATATAGTGACCTCTATGTAAATTTGGTCAAAATTGAAATAGTTACCCTATTTTTGTATATAGTGACCTTAATGTAAATATTGTAAAAATTGATATAGCTACCCTATTTTTGTATATAGTTACGTTATTTTTATATATAGTGACTCTATGTAAATATCGTCAATTTAGATAAAGTTACCTTATTTTAGCATGTAGTGACTTTTAAAATGTTGCCTTTGTAAAAAAAAAAAAAAAAAAAAAAAAAAAAAAAAAAAAAAACCTTTAAAACGGTTGAATTGATTATATGTAAGGTTGGAATGATCTTAGGACTTTAGAACCGTCTGATCTTTTGTGCTACTAATGAATGGCTAAGATTGCTTGTTTTTAGTTTTTACCATAAGCTCTGTTTTTAGCGGAACCTCCCCGTATATATATATATATATATATATATATATATATATATATATATATATATATATATATATATAAGTTCATTATTGTTAAAAAAAAGCTAAAATTAAAAAAATTCGTAACAAATTAAAATAAGACACGTGTCAAATGTAACCTATAAAACAAGTCGCCGATTTTTATTTTTTGGAAGATATTGTC
Source organism: Chenopodium quinoa (assembly GCF_001683475.1). NCBI lineage: Eukaryota > Viridiplantae > Streptophyta > Magnoliopsida > Caryophyllales > Amaranthaceae > Chenopodium > Chenopodium quinoa. The sequence continues at coordinate 3,905,120 of NW_018745024.1, forward strand.
AAAGGAAAACGTCGTTTTAATTTTTGAAGAGCTTTGAAAGGTCTTGTTATTTTTGGAAAATTTTCCATTAATAAATCCAATTTGCAAATAATTTAGAAAATTAATTAGTGGACTGATTGTTGCAGTATCTCCTTAATGACTTTTGGTTGGGGAATTTCAAAAAAGGCTAGAAAGACAGCACATCCTCGTATTCCAATTTCAAAATTTATAATTCATAAAAGATTGCTAATAACTCTCAGATATTCAAAGACTTCATTCTTGGGCTAGCAACCCCTAACTTGACCCGCTTACCCGACCTAATAGCCCGATCCAAACCCGAACTAAAAAATCTGAGAGAAACCCAAACCTGGCCAGAATTGAACCCAAACAATCCGAATTTAATTCGATTTAACCCATGTATCATATTTCGTAATAATAATAAATTTTACACTATTTTTGATATATTTTAAGCCCAACTTGAAATAGACCCAAAATCTTACCCAAACCCAACCCATTGACCCGATTTGTCATTCGTAATTTTATATGTGAATTAATTTAATGAATAATGTTATCCTACTTTTAATTAAAATCGAGTCTTGATTTTAATTCAACCTAACAATTTCAATGGTCTAACATCAATAGATAACTTGGTTAAAAGCAAAATGCATAAGAAAAAAAAATATATAGCATACCTTGAGAAGGATATTCTGGATTTGAAGTGAACAAATGGTCTCTAGATTTTTGGAATTCGATGTGAAAAAATGCTCTTTTTCTCTAATTTTTTGAGTTTTAAAGCGAACAAATGCTCTCTTTCTCCTCTTCCTCTCTCCTCTTTATGTGTGTGTGTCTGCGCATAGAATAGAGTGCAAGGGTTTACTTATATTTAAACAAAGAGATTCAACGTGGCTTGCAAAAGAAAAAAAATAAGAAGGATAGGATTGACGGTAAGAAAAGGAAAAAAAAGCTAAGAGAAAGGGCAAAATTGATTACAAAAATTACACAAACTTGGTAAGAAATTTGACATTTAGTTTTCTTGTCTCTATTCCTCTCCCGTATTAATTGTATTTTAAATAGTTAACTCAGTAATTTCACTAATGTGGCATTGAGGATTTTTTTTTTTTTTTTTTTGGAAAAATTGTCATCAATAATACAACATTTGGGCGATTGTTTTTAAACAAGACTGAAGGAGTTGTATCTTCGATAAGTGCAATTACTAGATATATCAAGGATCACTATTATGGAGATAATAAGTTCGTTCTCTTGGGGCGTCATCATCTGTTGCTAGACTATGAGAGATGATCTTTGGGCTAGTCAAATGGTCCAAAGCCCGCTAGAATGGATCCTATGAGGTCACACACAAGGGTATTGGGTTAAGCAAGTTAGGGGCCCATTAATGGGCCTCATGAGCAATTAACTGATCATGAAATGGATGGGGCTAGCATAGTTAGATTAGAATTAGGTTTTGGGCTTTTGACATGGGCTCTTATTTAGAGATGAGATCTATAAATAAGATCCATGCCTAGGGTTGCAAGCAAGACGTCATAATTCACACAGTGTATTTGACATCAAGGCAACCAATCCCAAAGACCCTAATTCCTCTCTCTAACTCACGACTTTCTCTCTCCTCCCCTCATCCGTACGGCCGGCCACCTTGGTGGCGCGTGCGGTGGTTCGTGGTGGTTCGTTGCTCGTACTTCTCCATAGAAGGTCAATTGAAGGGTTCAATTGCAACTAACTAGCATTAGTGGAGGTCTTAATCTGTGCCCGTGGACCAAGTAGAGGAATCACGCTTGAGGTTCTTTATCTCCCAATGTTCTTGCTCGATCGCACGTGGAATCACGCTTCAAAGGTACAATTATATGTTCTTTATGTGTTATGCATTAGATCTTGGGATTAGGTACTGTATGAATATGATTCATGTTTATTTCCGCTGCGTAGTACCTATAATTCCCTACAGTGGTATCAGTTAGCCTATTGCATTTACGCATATTGACTATAATTCTTTGATAGTCCACAATTTTAATTCAATTAAGAGGGAGATTAATTTAATTATGGTTTAATTATTATTTTTAATGTGATTAAACTTTTGAAATCAATTAAATGTGATTTAATTATGCTCAAATAGCCATGAAGATGACCGTTTTTAGCCCTAATATGTTCGAAAATTTCGAACCCCCTAAACCTAAATTTCAAATTTTTCGAAAATCCTAGCCCTAAAATATGATTTTTGTGCTTGGTTTTGATTTAATTCGGTTTATTTTATGATTCATAATTTTAATCGGATTGATTTATGCATAAAAATGTTTTATGTCTCATGATCAATTTAATTTTAAAAGTTAAAATTAAATTGGAATTAATTTTATGATGAACCCTAATTTTAAGATTAAATGTTGATTTAATTTTAATTTTTGGACTGATTTGATTTAATTTTAATAAATTTTATTTTAATTAAATTAAAAACACAAAAAAAAGGATTTGAGGCCGGCAGCCACGGCGGCTGCCGACCTGGTGGCAGTCCAATAGGGAGGGAAGGAGGGCGGCGGTCCAAGGTGGCTGTGGGCAGCAGCGTGCAAGCGTTGCACGACTGCTGCCACGGCTACCAGTGTTGTTGCCCTTGCGGCAGTGGCTGCTATTGGCAGCCAGCCACCGTGGCTAGCTTCGGCTGGCCAACCACAGTGGCCGGTGTGGTGGTACACGATTTTCAAAAAACAAAAAATTTAAATTATTATTATTTTATTTTAAAAATATTTTAAGAAAAATATGATTTATTTTGGATGAGATAAAATATTTTGAAAATATGATCTTTTAATTTTAAAAGATAAAAATTGGTTTCATTTGGATAAAATCTTTTATTTTAGGATAAAATCAAATATTCAAAAGTTGTTATATTTGATATTATCCATATTTAAAGTTGTTAAATTGGTAATTATCCATAATTAAAGTGGTTAATTTTGGATAAGATTAGTTAGGATGTTCTGAGCATATTCCAAAAGGATAATAATTGATTTAAATAATGTGATTATCCCATAATTAATATTGGATATAATTGATTTAAAATTTTGTGATTGGCTAGTAATTAGGATAGAATTTTCTAACTTTGTTAGGATAATCTTTGAGGATAAATATGATTTATCTTTTAAGATTAAAATAAGATTTGATTCTATCTCATGACTAATTTAGAATATATGATATTTTATAATTGGTTATGAATAATATATGATATTATCTAATTACAGTAATTAGTTAAAATATGAGATATTTTGGTGCCATGTTTCCTTAATTGAGAACATTCGATGTTGTAGTTTAGGAAAGCATGATGAGTGATTTATTATATAGCATTTTATAATATATGATGTTATATATTGCTATATAGACTAGTATGGCCCATAGATTCTAAATACGATCTGCGCATCGTTTCGTATTTTTGTAATCTAAATACGATCTGCGTACCGTTAAGTATTTTTGTAATTTTTTTTTTTTTTTTTTAAGTAGTAGATAGAATAGAATAGTATTACAGGTTGCAGTTAATCCAAGAATCCATGGAGTGAAGGCCCAAAGGAGCAAGATGGATGAGATCCATGAAGGTTCAAGTGGGAGCTTTTGTTTTATTAGTTTTCTTAGGATTAAGGGGCCATAGTATGCCATGTTTTATTTACGCATTAGTAGATTATGCATGTTAGATTTTATTTATGTTGTTTGATGATGCGCTAGAGTTCACTAAATAATCACAACATAATGAATCTAGGTCCTAGAAATATTGAGGTAGCTTTTTCAATCAAAAACCCGATGAAACCTTCGATATTTATGATGGGTCATGCCAAAGCAGGGTGTCATATTATATCTTAGGGGAGTGGAGGTAAAACAAATTTTACACTTTTGATTGGTTATACTCAACAAGGTTACCTAAAGAGTTTAGAACCTTGAAGCTAAGGGTAATAATTAAACATGTGATGGATAATTATTCAACCAAGAATTACAAAGAGTTGTAATCAGTAAAGAGTTTACTCACCTTGAAAATGTAATAGTTGATGGTAGGGCCAAAGTCCGGTCAATTATTGCACAAATAAAGGATCTTGGAATCATTCTATTCAATAGGGATCAATTAAATTGAATGAATGTTTTAAAGTTACCAGTTTTATAATCGCTTATGGTACTTTAAATTTTTATTAAACATAATTGAATTTTGCGTTTACTTTTAAGTAACATGTCGTTCTAATTTTATTATTATATATAATCTCATCGATTGAAAATAAAGTTGAGAAACGTTCTCAAAAGGTTAAAAGATAATCCATAAACCTATACTCCAACTTTGCTAAGATGGTTCTAAAAGGCAAGTTTTAGAAATCCATGTCACATGTCTAAGGTTGGTTTTATTCAAAATGTTTGAGTAAAATGCCAACACATCTTCATTTTGAAAAGTGTTTCAAGGGATACAATGAGATGGGAGGTAGAAACTCTCTAAAAAACAAGTATAGAAGTCCAATAAAATCTCTTATCTTCAATATGATTGAATATAAGAAAGTGATTGGAAAACTCTATGATCAAAAGTTGATCAAATGACGCTATTCTTCATCTACTTTATATAAGAGTTAAATAGTTGATTAAACTCTAATATGAATGATGATTGAATAGACTTAGCAAAATCATGAAATGTGCTTAAAGTAGTTAAGCAAAGCATCATTTTGAACCTAAGAGAAGTTTTCTAAGTGGCTCAAATGGGAAATGTTTAGGAATATATGAGGATTGCATTAAGAAGTTATAGGCCAAGAAATGCAAACAAGTTGCTACTTCTCAAACCTAGAACTACTTACATGCTAAAAGTTGTTATGAACAGCAAATGTTTCAAATTAAATGGACCAATTCCAATTGATTAGAAACTACCTCATATAGTTGGAAGGTAAAAGAATGGAAATGTTCCAAATTTAAGAAGTGTATTATAGAAATTGATTTAGCATATTGCTACTTCTTGGACATATGATGTCTTGTTTAGATCACTCATTGCACAATGTGGTTGAACTAAAGGAAGAAGTTATGGCTAAAAGAGAAATAAATCTACAAGTTTAGAAGCAAATGTTGCTACTTCACAAGTAGAATCTACAAGTCTGGAAGCAAAAGTTGCAACTTTACAAGTAGAACCTATATTTTGCCTTACCTTGTTATTGGCTAGAATTAAATAAATGTTATTCATTCTTGTCATCATCAAAACACCATTTAATGTTAGTATTGACTAAGCATCGAAGATTAAAAAACGTGGAATAAATGTTATTCTATGCTTCATTGAGTCATAATGTGTTTTGAGTTGCTAAATAGGTTCAAAGTTCTATATGATAGAAATAATTGAACCATTTCTATAAATGAATTATCTCTAAAATGTCAAATAATTCGAACAAAAATGAACATTGCATGCGAAAGATCCAAAGGGATGTAATTTCATTATCATTAGATTATAAATCAATTGATATATGTAATTATCATTCTAATTTGAAATTTTGACAAAATCACCATTTAGAGAAATGATGATGTGAACTCAAGGTCGAATACATATTGATGTAAGAAAACCAAAGGTTCAAAGACTAGAGACGCACAATAAAACTTCATTTGTGATATGATCACTATTTATGCTTAGTTGAAGCATAGAAGTGAAAATTTTGAAAAGTTCAAAATGTTCAGTATGAAGTTCAGTATCAACTTGACAAGATAATGATTACATTACAATATGATTGTAATTGTGAAAATTTAAGTCAAGACATATACTTGGCAACACATTCAAAGTATTGCGATATGATCGTAATAATGAGAATTTAATCCAAGACCTTGATGAACATCCAAGAGTTGTGAAATCGTTTTACAACAAACTCCGAAAGAAAACCTTGTGAAGTGTTTATGAAGGGAGCTATCAATCTATATAAGATATATTTTGATAATGGATGAAAATTACCTATCTTCCAACCATTATTCAAGGGATATACTTTTAAGATAAGCTACAAAACTAAACAAACTATATATGTCAAATCAAGTGTAGCAAAGACTCCATATATAATATGGATAAGAAAAGTTATTATTAAGTCTTTCTACAAAGCAAGGAATAAGAGATGTATTAAATCGTTTAATGAACGATCAATTCCTATACAGAGCACGGGGTGCTACTACACAAATCATACTTAGCACAAAATGTTTGTTGCTCAAGTAGGTGCCTTTATGGAAATTGTTCCAAAAGGTCAAGTGGGAGTAGTATAAATCTCGAAAGAGTTCAAAAAAAGCAACAAACAAACATGGCTCAAACCATGGTTGGTTCACCCTATGCTAAATATTCCTCCTCAAAAGGCAAGTGGAAGTATAAGAATCTTGAAAAGTTCGAGAGTCTTGAAAGAGTTCAAGAAAAGTGAATTCGAAAATCTTGAAGAAATTTGAGAAGTAATTGAATCAAAGCAACAATATGAGCATGATTTACCTCATGTTACAAGTGACAACGCATGGTCTCATTAAGTGTAATGGGAATAATAACCATGTGTCGAAGGTAGTAAATTCCAAGTGCACATCCTCAATTGTCGTTTCTCATTGAAACTAAACAAAGTTGTTGTATAAGTTTCAATTGTTGCATCAAAACCCACAATGATGACTAGCATATGTAAAACTTAGTCAAAGAAATATGATTTCATATTGATTAAGAGTTCTAAAATATTCATTTTGGAACATGATGATCATGCAAGTAATAAATATGATTTGACAAGTTATGACTCCAAGAGGTTTAAAAACCAGGAAATCTGAAATAGATTCTAAATCTGTAAGCAAGTGTATGACACTTGAATAATTTGCTTAATTGGGTGAGACCCATTATAAGCAAAACAGATAAGAAAGAAAAATGTTTTCTAACTAAAGCAAAGACTTATTAAAGGATTCAACTAATTCATAGTATGACTATGACTACGATGAAAACTTTATATTAGTCATGTTGCAAAGATCTATTAAAGATATTTTAGTGATTACTACCTTATAAGATTTGGTAGATGGACTTCAAAACACTTTATTGAAATTGTCCATGAAAGAAGATTTGTATATGATACAATCAAAAGTTTGAAGATCCAATAATCTTAGGGATGCATAGCATCATGGAGTTAGTGTTCTTAATTTTGTGAGTAAATCAAATCGTTTGATGTTCTCTTAAAATGAAGAAAAGGTCTTGTGTGTACAAGATGTTTAGTGAGAGCTATGAAGTCTTCTTGGTCTAGTATAGAGAGCAATTGTTCATTTCTTGAAGGGTTAAGTGATGGCTAATGCATTTTGTATGAAAATCTTGAAGAAGAATGATGAGTACATTTGGGATTCAAAATCTATAGAGATAGGTTTTGATGGATGTTTGAGCTTGGTTAAGAAACTTATATTGATAATATCCTTATAAAGTTCAACGTTATATTGAAAGGAGTTTCAATCCCATGTAACATGGCACATTGCTTATGATTCAATAATTTAAGAAAGGTTGATGAAATTAAGGTCTTGAGTGATGATCCTTATGCAGTTTGCAAAGGATGCATCATGCATGTCATGGACTATACTCGTCTATTTGATTCACATGTTTTAAGAACAAGTGATGATAGATTTCAATTGAAATCCAATGTTACGTTGGAATACAAATTAGAAATTTCTAAGTTCCTTGTGAAAGGACGAAGGAAAATTCTTAGTGTATGGAGATGAAAATGATTATAAAATTTAGAAATTGCAAAATTCATGTTTATGAGAATGTCTCATGAACTCTACTTACTAAACCCCTTCCATTTCCAAAGCATGAGAAACATGCTAATGAAATTGGATTGAGGCAAATGATGTAATTAGAAGTTGTATTTGTTTTTGGGGAAAAACAAGTTACATGTGTAATACATTCATTTGCAGAATTATGTTTATCAATTGAAACAAAGTTTCAATCTTATTTAATCGTGGTTTCAAGATTAAAAAAAATGTCCAAAATAATTATGAATTGATGGGCTTATCAGGTTGATAACCTGGTGAATGAAACCCCACAGGTGAACTAAATTCATATATTATTTAAGTTCCTAGTTCAAAATCATTAAAGTGGACATAAATGATTCCTAATAATGAACTAGCATGCATGTAAGATTGATTGGATGGCGCAGTTTCATGGGCTATAGAAGCGTAGTGAAGCTCGGTCAATCACATGGATATGCATGAATGATGCATGATCGAACTATAGACCTACTTTGAAGTTCAAGTATAGAGCTTCCGGATATATTAGTGGATTCCTTTGACATGAGTGGAACATTGATTTCATTCAATGATTGATTTAGCTGTGGTAAACTCAAACGTCTAGCCGTAACTAGAGATTATAAAGGGTGTTTCCTGGTTACTTCATGAGTTGAGTGGGAGCCTTGGTTGCCACAAGATTGGATTGAGTCTACCTATTTAAATAGGAATGTGTCTTGGCCCCTTGAAGAGGGAGAATTCAGAAAATGCATGGCCGTGCTCAAATGCATTACATAGTAATCATTTGTTCTATGAATCTCACTCGGTTTTCAAGAAAAGATTTGTAGACTAATATGAATACGACATGAGATGCAATCATATTATCAAATCGACACACATTGACTTAAGGAATTTGAATATTGCGCAGTTGCGCACTTGTCTCAGACAAGTGAGAGATTGAAGGAGTTGTGTCTTCGATAAATGCAATTACTAGATATATCAAGGATCACTATTATGGAGATAATAAGTTCGTTCTCTTGGGGCGTCATCATCTGTTGCTAGACTATGAGAGATGATCTTTGGGCTAGTCAAATGGTACAAAGCCCGCTAGAATGGATCCTATGAGGTCACACACAAGGGTAATGGGTTAAGCAAGTTAGAGGCCCATTAATGGGCCTCATGAGCAATTAATTGATCATGAAATGGATTGGGCTAGCATAGTTAGATTAGAATTAGGTTTTGGGCTTTTGATATGGGCTCTTATTTAGAGATGAGATCTATAAATAAGATCCATGCCTAGGGTTGCAAGCAAGAAGTCATAATTCACACACAGTGTATTTTGACATCAAGGCAACCAATCCTAAAGACCCTAATTCCTCTCTCTAACTCACGGCTTTCTCTCTCCTCCCCTCGTCCGTACGGCCGGCCACCTTGGTGGCGCGTGTGGTGGTTCGTGGTGGTTCATGGTGGTTTGTTGCTCGTACTTCTCCATAGAAGGTCAATTGAAGGGTTCAATTTCAACTAACTAGCATTAGTGGAGGTCTTAATCTGTGCCCGTGGACTAAGTAGAGGAATCACGCTTGAGGTTCTTTATCTCCTAATGTTCTTGCTTGATCGCACATGGAATCACGCTTCAAAGGTACGATTATATGTTCTTTATGTGTTATGCATTAGATCTTGGGATTAGGTACTGTATGAATATGATTCATGTTTATTTCCGCTGCCTAATACCTATAATTCCCTACAAAGACAACCTTTTGATTATACCTGAATAATACAACCTTTGAGGGGTTGTAATTTTAAACAGGTCATAACCGGATATAACCCGATAAACAAGTTACAATGCTACATGTTGTCGTGCGAATGGCTTAAAAATTATTTCAATCATATTTTATTAAATGAAGAAAAAATAAGAGGAAAAAAATTCTCCTTCCCCTACCATGGCCACTAGTGTTCTCCCTCCACTACTCAACCATGTCCACCGCACCACCACCCCCCCACACCGCAACACCACCATTACCCTACCACCACTTTATCCCACCTAGACCACTTGAAATTAGGGATGGCAATCGGGCGGGTCAGATGCGGATGATGGTACATACCCATACCCGCCTAAAAATCTTATAACCATCCCCGCCCCACACCCGTGGCGGGTACAATATCAACATCCATACCCGCCCCACTGGATACAAGATAGGATCCATCCCCGCCCCATCACCCACTTGGATATTCATACCCACCTTATACCCGCCCCAAAATCGCCCCAAACTCTTTGCCATGATGCTCTATTGTATCACATTAATGACGATTATATCAAATTAGGTTAAGAAATTTAGGACTTTTACTATTCAAGCTTATTGGGTCTTAGGGGGTATCAAGTTTCATAAATTCTCAACTCTTCTAAAAATAATATGGTGAGGGTATAAGGTGGGTACGGGGCGGGGCGGATATGGGGCGGGTCTACTCTAAAATCCATACCCGCCCCATCACCCATGGCGGGTACACATTTTATACCCATCCCCGCCCCATCACCCGCCAAACCTCCTTCCATCCCCGCCCCACTTGGGCGGAGATGGGGCGGGTCTCCCATTTAACCCGACCCACCGCCATCCCTGCTTGAAATCCCTCCTCATTCACCCAAAACCTAACCACAAAGATGGTGAGGTGGGTTCGTTATTGCTTCTTGGTTGCGTAGGGATGGTTTTCATATGGTGGTTGATAGGGGCGGCTGACTATGGGCTAATGTAGGGGTTTCTTGGTGGTGAGGTTGATGGTGTTAGGCAAGTGAGGGGAGGGGAGGTGCAGCTTTGACTGATTATGGGGGAGGTGGTGGTACGGGTGCCATGAGAGGGGAGGTGAGAAAAATAAGTTTTTAATAGTAATTTTAAAAATCAAAGTTCAATTTTTTTTTAAAAAAAAAACAAAATTTATTAATGTAGACAAATTATATGGCGACACATGTTATGAGCTACCGGTTTAACAGATTATAAGTTTTTTTTAACTTGTTGATATTATTCAAGTATAATTAAAAGGTTTTCTTGTTTAAAAACAATCGTCCAAAGGTTGTATTATTAATGACAATTTTTCCTTTTTTTTAAAAAAAAAATGTACATAATTTTTATAATGGTGCAGATTGAGTTATTTCTAGGTCTTCTCAACTTGATACACATGGTATGTACAATAACACTTACAACTAGTTTAGGAGTTGTGTAACACTAATATTAGTACCTTAATTTATTATTACTATAAAATGCGATAATGAACCAGTAATGATGTAAATAATAAACTTGTATTTTAGTTGACATGTGATTTTAGAAAATTAGGAGAATTAAGAGTATATGAAGTAATACAAAATTCATACATTAATTTAAAAAAAATAAGAGAAAAAAAAAACAAAATTCATAAATTCATAAATCAAAATGACTGAAATTACTGTGTCGTTATGACGACCAAAATTGACAAAAAAAAGACCCTTAGCGCATATTGGTAAAAAAAAAAGCTCCGACAACAAATTGTTAAAAAAACCCAACCTCAAGTGATAATTTGGTAAAAAAAAATAAAATAAAAAAATAAATCTCATACGAAAATTAAGCCAAATCATTGTATGAAATTAGGGTATTATACTGATTAGTTGAAATTGATGTGTTGTTTCGATGAATTTGTATCATTTGTATCGTGAGATTTCGATTTATAATACTAGAAAACTTTATTTTGCCAAATAACAAAGTTTTCGATTTATGCACGTGGTAGGTATCATAAAAGTAACTAAATAATTTAGGGAAAATTAAAAAAAGGTGAAAATTGGTATTTTTAAAATAAAAAAAAAAAACTCTTTTCGATGTCATTTATGATTTTTTTTTATGCACCAAACTAATAGTTTGTGATGTAGAGTGCGATTGATTAAGGTTGTGTTGTTCTCTGCACCAAACTTATAGTTGGTGCTATTGGGCCAATTTTGCATATTTTAAAATATCCTTCTACCTCTCCCTTCCCATTTAACCCATCCCTTGCCAGCCAACCCCTCTCCCCAGCAGCAACTAGTGGTAGATCCATCTCCCTGACCCTACTTGCTCCCCCATCCCCACCCCAACTCTACTTTCTCCTACCTCAACCTTGCCTGGTTCAAAGGGGTATCTATAATGGAGGCTAGAGGGTGGGTTAGTGTTTTTGAGCCTTGTGGAGTTGTGGGGTGAGGGTTTTAGGCTGGTGAGGGGCTTGGGGCTAGTGAAGGGTAAGTGGGAAGGCATTCAAGAAAGGGAGGGGACTATTTTCGAGCTAAGGAAGGGGAAAGGGCGATTTTTTGGGTGGGGAAAAGGGAAGGGGGTTTTGACATAGGAAATAGATTTGAGGAAGTGTCTAGGGCTGAACTGCTATTCGTCGCTCCCATTTTACAGGGTAACGCTCCCATTTTGACTTGAATGGACAAATATGCCCTTTATGCAATTTGTGTTATAAAAAGGACTTTGTTCCCCATTTGGACACATTACATGAAACGCTCCCCTCACATTACGACCTTGCTATCCCATATCCCGAGTCCACTTAATCGGTCCCCACGACCACCTTAATTTCTTTTATTTAAAAAAAAAATTAATCATAAAATTTTCTGACGGGTCTTGGGTCATGGACGGCGAGTGGAACATTCGTACGCCGGAGAATGCGTCGGAACATTCTGTAAGTTTTCTATATTTTTTTTTCTAGAAATAGGACATCCGCCTAAAATATCCGGATGTCCTAGGTAGATCCGCCTAAAATTTCCGGATGTACCATGGAACATCCGGAAATTTCAAGCGGAAGTAGGGATCCGCCTGAAAAATCCGGATGTTCCATGGTAGATAAGAAAATTTTAGGCGGATCTACCTAGGACATCCGGATATTTTAGGCGGTTGTCCCTTATTATTTTATTTTTTTAAAAAAAATGTTAATTACGTTATTTTATTTTTTGAATGTTAATTAATTTTTTTTTTTGTTTTTTTTCGTGGTCTTGTGATTGTTGTTGTGATTAAGTATTTGATAACTAATGTAATTATTATTGTTTTGTATTAATATGATTATTAGTAATATGATTATTTTTTGTAACATTATTATTATTATTATTATTATTATTTAGTAATTAATGTTATGGTATTATTGTTTTGTATTTGTTTTTATAATTTTTTATTATTATTTTAATATTATTATTAATATTAATATTATTATTTTTATAATTATTATTAATATTGTTATTGTTTTGTATTTGTTGTTGTTGTTGTTGTTGTTGTTATTATTATTATTATTATTATTATTATTATTATTATTATTATTATTATTATTATTAGTATTATTATTTTTATTATTATTATTATTAGTATTGTTATTATTATTATTATTATTATTGTTATTGTTATTATTATTATTATTATTATTATTATTATTATTATTATTATTATGACATAAACCATGTTATGTTTAATTTGTATAGGATATGGAATCCGAGGAAGGCGGTGACGGTGTGAATTATAGTGGGAATTTTGTCACGGATACGTTTTTTCCAACATTTGACGATGCAGTTACATAAGCTGATGGTGTTTCCATAAATTTGGGATTTATTTTGGTGAAATCGTCTTATAACAAAACCAGAGATGGTCGACCGTATCGGTATTTGCGATGTGATCGGTCACGAAGGAGCAAGCCGAGAGATTTGGAGAACGCGATACGGAAGGACACCAAAACCAAAGCTATTGGTTGTCCATTCTACATCAAGATATATTATGAATTCAGCACCGACAGTTGGAAGATCATTGCGAAAAATGATCACACCGGGACACATAACCACCCAATGATTCTGTACCAAGAGGGTCACCGTAAAGTGAGCGGATTGAGTCCGGGTGCAAAACAGGTTGTGCGGGACATGACAAAGTCCAAGGTTGCGCCCTGTAACATCATGTCCACTATTGCCGAGCAATTTCCTGATGATCATCCAAACATCCGACACATTTACAATTGCCGGAATGACTTCAGGATGGAGATGTTCGAAGGAAGAGGAGTTGTTCAGAAATTTCTTCATCTGGCGAGAGAGAGTAAATACATTTACTGGGTCACGAACGATGATCACAACGTTTTGCAACATGTATTTATGGTGCACCCGATCATGGTCAACATACTCCGCACATACCCACATGTCATAGGTATGGATTCTACTTACAAGACCAATCGATATAACATGTCTTTCTTTGAGGTAGTAGGTGTGACACCGACAAACCAGAATTTTCTAGTTGGATATGTTTTCATGCGCGACGAGTGCACGAATAGCTATCGGTGGGTGTTGCAGAGATTAAGGGAGTTGATTGGGTTTGATAAAGAGCCATCTATATTTATTTCAGACCGTGATCTTGGGCTATGTGCGACTTTGAGAGAAGTCTTTCCAGGGACGTCACATTTACTCTGTATATGGCACATCAACAGAGATGTGGAGGCTAAGGTGATGAAGATGTTCGGAAACAAGAAGGTTGGTGTCAGTTTTAGAAATGGCAAATGGTTCAAAATCGTGAATGCAACAACACAGGCGGAGTATGATCATGCTCTAGCTACCATGCAAGTGAGGTGGGGAAAATATCCGGCAGTGATTCAGTATGTTCAGAGAACATGGCTTTGTCATAAGGAGAAATTTGTGAAATATTGGACAAACCAGGTTCTTCACTTTGGTAACACCACCAACTGTAGAGTTGAGAGCCAACATTCAGCAATGAAAACTTGGTTTGAATCATCCACAGGTTATTTGTTTTATTTTATTAGTTGTTCTCGTTGTTATGTAATTGCAAATATAATAAAAAAAAATTAAAATGTATTTAATAATTTGAATCATTGGCAGGTTCTTTGAATACCGTATGGGCCCGAGTCCATTGTCATATCGGTAATCGAATCATACTAATTCGTAATGAGTTGGAGGCATCAAGGTCTAAAATTGGTGAGATGTATAGACAATTGCCACTGTCACGTATAAATGGAAAAGTGTCTCAACATTGCTTGAAAGAGCTGCATAACGAGCCGAAAAGGATGCGGGATTTGAGTTACTAGGTCTATGAACATTATGGATGTGCTATGCGTGTGACCCATGGTCTTCCATGTGCTTGCTAGATACATGATTCGATAGTTGCACAGACAGGATTGTATAGCAGCCAAGTTCATTCTTTCTGGAAGACACTGGTTATTGGTGAAGGTGTTAACATTCCTGAAGTGGTTAATGATTCGACTGAGGAGGCTGCACATTTTCGATCCCAAATTGATGAAGTCATGGAAAGTGACCCGGCCGTACGTCGAAATGTAACGCGAATCATTGAAGAGGAGCTACATCCGGACCATACACACCTTAAAGAACCACTTGTCAACCTCAACACTCGTGGTCAACCGAGGAACAATGACAACCAGGCGTGATCGAAGTTATTTCGAGCATGTGAACCGTCAACACACTCAACGTGGTGGTGACCCACAACCAGGTAATATTAAAATTCTATTGATTTTGAATAATATATGTAATATTAATATATGTAAACTTAATACTTGTAGCTTTACTAATAATTTATCTTTAAATTTTGTGTTGTAGAATCGAGTGACATTAGTCAATGCAGGTATTTGAACTTGCTTCCAGGCCCAATGTTGCCGTACATTTCGTCTTGGAAGGATGTCATTGGTGATGGGAACTGTGGCTTTCGTTGTGTCGCCGACTTCTTCTTTGGCGATCAGGCGCTGTGGTTTGACGCTCGGGAAACAATAGCGAACGAGATCGCCGGTCATCCTGATTTGTACGAACGGATTTACAGGCTTGGACGACTTTGGATGAACGTAGAGCGTATTCGATGGGATGGTGGGGCTGTCGGGGAGCGGCATTGGATGGTTACAATTCAATATTTATTTCCAATTGCTACGTGATTCAACGCAATGTTGATTTGTCTCAGGGTAGGCCTAGTACCAACTGTCTACTACCCATACATCACAGTCTTACCGCTGAGGGCACGCAACGGGGTTCGGACACCGAGTCGAGAGTTTGTGATTGCTACAGTTGGTGGATCACATTTCATCTGTCTTGACCTTGTACCTGATTCACCTCTCCCGCCGATCACCGGTTGGTGGACTGAACACCACGAGGATAGTGTTAATGGATGAGATCAACAATATGAATTTAGAAGGGACATGTGGGATGCATTAGTTAGGTAGTTTGTAATGTACATTCACTAACTTTGAACATTTGTAAGAAAATTAGAATTATGAAATTAATTTTAAATGTACTTGCTTTTAATCTAACATGATATGCAACAAAACATAAAATATAAAAATAAATAAGTGTCCAGTTTATACATTACATTTAAAAAAAAATAAAATAAAAAATAAGTTCAACAAATAATTAAAACCACTAACACGACTTCTAATCAAAATAATCTAAAGTCCCATTTTTTACTTCCAATCAAATACAAGCTGCTCAGTCATTGTCCGAGTCTCACTCGACATTTCAGGATACTCAGCCAGTGCTCTTTGGTGAATCTCCATGGACCGACACATCCACTACAAATCAAACAATAACATATTATATACACAAAAATTCATAGAAGTCATTGTTAATATTATAATAAGCATAAATACTTACATAATCAGTGTTAGTCCGCTCAGGTAGGTTGCTTGTAACTCCTGCACCTGGAGATACCCGCAGGTGAGAAAACCTGTACAACCACTGCATGTAACCAAGCGCAACCGAAGGAGCTGCAACACTAAGCCTGGTGAGGGCACCTAAAACTACACTATGAGATACCCCAGGGACAAACCTCTTCCACATCACATCTGTCATCTCGGTCGGGAAGTCTACCCGATACATCTTCAATTTAGTCGGCCTCTTGACCTTCTCTGGCCTGATGATCTCGCGGGGAATGCCTTACACGAAACCAAGCTGTCGCACCACTCTATCAGGAATGTACGACTCAATGATGTTATGGTACTGGATGCAGCCAATGAATAAAGTAGGGGACACTCGTAATGCAAGATCAGCTCCGTACGGTAAACAGTTCACCTCACGGTCAGTAAGCGCATCAATTCTAGTACGAAAAGATAACAGGCGCTCCAGGTTCTTGCTAGGACATCCCGGTCTAACATCCCAAGCAGACGCACGAGGCATTTGAAGGTCCCGGGTCAAGGTACCCTACTGTGGTCGAAAGCACAGAAAGTACTCGTAAATCCACGCTTGCAGAAGCGTGAGACAACCAGCAATCGAATCAGCACCTTTCCGTGATGTCGTGCCCAGTTGCCGATACAAGTAAGCCAGTGCAGCTGTTCCCCAAGCATACTCGTTAATAGGGACATCCATATAACATAGCTCGTGGAGGAAGGAAGGATGTGTACGGTTACCACTCTTGTCTACAAACAGTTTACCTCCAAGCACTAACCCCAAGAACTCCCGGTCAACCGCCAATGTCGACTCAAAAATCTTATCAGTCAACACCCCACTACCCTGCCAAATCGTCTTTGTGCCGCAAATCTCAGACAAATCATCTAGAGTCATATCCATGGTGATCGAGCACGCGTCCCGTAACACGTCCGTGCTAGGAGTAGTGGTGATCATATTGCCTTCGACACGCAACCCAAGTATGTTGTATACGTCGTGCAACAAGATCGTAATATCCCCAAATGGCATATGAAAGGTGTTCGTATCTGGCTGCCATCTCTCAACAAAAGCAGAAATCAGCGGCCAATCAAGTCTTTTAAACATCAGGCCGGGCAAGTGAGACAACCAACTAGCATCAATCGCCCCGAGGTCCTCCACTGATTGACGACCTCGCCAAGTAAACAAGTCAGAACATAACTTTGTCCTACTCAAACAGCGCAAAACACTATGCTCCTGCTCGATCCAGATATATCGTGCCACGTGACCACCAAAACTAGGGATAACAGTCCCATCTTCAGGACCATCCGGCATCGGTTCCTGCACTAACCATGCCTCTGCAGAGCTAGTAGTAGGCTGACTCGATCCACTACCAACAAATCTCCCAAATTGACCCCTATATACCGTATGGTAATCCCGAGGGTCCGGTTCTTCATCACGACCATTAGCATGACTAGCCGAGCATTCGTCTTCCTTGTCAGATATGGGTGCTCCATTTGCAGAGTACAAGGGTCGACTACTACCAGATTGTGGGTCTCCCGACCAACCACTAGTAGACCCGTATTGCTGCTCGGGTTGAAGCGGTGCTGAACGAGATGACTGTCTCCTAACAGACGCATTCAGACGTCGTGATATTGCATGTCGAGCACCAGAACCCTCGATCTACATAAAATAAGTACAAAATCCGATTTTAGTAATAATAATAATAATAATAATAATAATAATAATAATAATAATAACAACAACAACAATAATCAAAACAACAACACCAACAATCATAATCATAATAACAACAACAAAAAAATTAAAATTAACAACAACAATAACCATAATAACAATAATAATAATAACAACAACAAAAAATAAAGTTAACAACAACAACAATAACCATAATAACAACAACAACAACAACAAATAAAATTAACAACAACAACAATAACCATAATAACAATAATAATAACACTAATATCAACAACAATAATACTAATCATAATTAAAAATAATAATAGTACTACTAATAACAATAATAATAATATTATTATAACAACAACAACAACAACAACAACAAAAAATAAATTTAACAACAACAATAACCATAATAACAATAACAATAAAAACCCTTATATCAACAATAATAATAATAATAATAATACTAATCATATTTTAAAAAATAATAATAGTACTACTAATAACACTACAAAATATGCTTCAAAAAAAAAAAAAAGATAACACTACGAAATTAACAACAATAACCATAATAACAATAATAATAACACTAATATCAACAACAATAATACTAATCATAATTAAAAATAATAATAATAGTACTACTAATAACGATAATAATAATATTATTATAACAACAACAACAACAAAAAATAAATTTAACAACAACAATAACCATAATAACAATAATAATAAAAACCCTAATATCACAATAATAATAATAATACTAATCATATTTTAAAAAATAATAACACTACAAAATATGCTAAAAAAAAGATAACACTTCAAAATAACTACAAAAATAACATAATAAAAAAAATTAAATTAACAATAAAAAATTAAAAAAGCATATTATTCACGGAAAAAAAAAATTAAAAACCGGAACTTCCGCCCAAAAATTCTGGATCTACCTGGGAGGATCCGCCTGGAATTTCCGGATCCTCCTAGGAACTTCCGGAAATTTTAGGCGGAAGTTAGATCCACCCAGAATTTCCGGAAGTTCCAAGGAGGTTTCGGATTTTTCAGGCGGAAGCTCCTTGGAATTTCCGGAAAATTTGGGCGGAAGCTGGAGGTTCCGTTTTAAAAAAAAAAATTTACCTGGTCGCCGTCGAAGCCGCCTCCGCCTCCACCGCCGCCCAAACTCCTCCCTCCGAATGTAAGCCTTATTCGCCTCGAATCACCCATCCTTTTTTGTGTTTTTTATGATTGTTGTTTTTTTTTTATTAACAAAAAAAATTTCAGATTTAGAGTTTCAAGTTTTTTAGAGAGTTTGAGAGTTAGAGAGATAGTGAATGAGGTAAGAGAGTGAGAATGTGAGTCGTATAGTGAAAAAAACCGTATTTAAATGTTAGGGGTAAAATTGGAACTTCAAGTCAAAATGTGAGTGTTACCTTGTAAAATGGGAGCGACGTTTAACAACCCCAGTCTAGGGAGGGGAGTATTTTCAGTGGTTTGGATGGGGAGAGGGGCTATCGGAGGTAGAGGAGTGGTGATGTTGGATGAGAGGAGGGAAAAAAGAAAAAAAAATTAATTAATTTTTTAAAGCCAATCATAGAGCAACATGTGTCATAATTAACATGTTCACTAGGTTACATCCGGTTTTGACCGGTTTAAAATTGAGACCCCCAAAAGGTTGTAATGTTAAGAATAATCAAAGGGGAGAGCCCTATTTTATCAATAAAATTCGTTTATCAAATGACAAGATCGTAATTAAATCAACAAAATTATCCAGTCCGCATGACATTTTTATAATTATAGCAAAAGTTATGCCATCTACATTTAATTAATAAAAAAATGTTAATTTATTTTTAGTTTTGTCAGTTGTATTTTTTTCATCATAAGATTGTATTATTTAAATTCAAGTATTCAACCATTCAAAAGTTGTACTTCGTATTATATATGACAATTTTTCCCTAAATATATGATACTAATGTGTTCCATACAAAAGTATATATAACTCTAAAATTTTCAATACAGGCAGATCTAACTTTAATGGGTCCAATCTGGCTTATACTTGAACCAAAAATTTAATCTGAATGGATCCTACCCAACAACCTAGCCAACTCGCACTTGAACCAAATGACTCAATGGCCATCATTATTCATTAATTCAATTAGATATGTCAACGGTATTCCTCAAAAAAAAAAAAAAAAAAAAAAAAAAAAAAAAAAAAAAGAAGAAGAAGATATGTCAACGATTATATCAGAAACCACAAATTAAGGGTCTATTCTGATTTATTGAACTACGTTGAACTGAACTAATTGGACCTAAACTGAACTAAAATGAATTGTTTATGAAAGAAGGAAATTAGGAACTGAATTGAACTGAACTGAACTAAATTGATTAAAGCTGAGCTAAGCTGAAGTGAACTGAAATTTAAGTTGAAGAGAACAAGCCCTAAGTCCTAATGGTTAGAGGAGAATGCGCAAAAGAAGTTCCACAAACCATTTACCCTCTCCATTCCTAAATACAAATTAATTTCTCCCAAGATTCATGTCCATAGTAACGGAGTTAGCATGTACTTTTGACAGTAATGGAATTTTATAACAGGTTGTGGTTTTAGTCATTTTCGAAGTTAACTGAGGGGGGCAGATAAAAAATAACACAGGTACCACACCATTGTACCAAGTCAAATAATAAACTATACTGTAAAAACAATATTGTACTTTAGAGGTGCTATGGAATATGGATAGCCTGAATTCTGTGTTGTGTCTTGTTTTAGCATGGGTTGCAGTTCACCTTCTCTGATCTTTTGCTAAGGCAATGAATCAAAACTACCACCAGGGCCGTCGCCTTCACCGATCTTCGGAACCTCTTTAGCCTTGGCTCCAAGCCACATGCCTCCTTGACAAAACTTGCCAGCAAATATGGCTCAGCCAAGTGCCTACAGTGATCATTTCTTCAGCTGTTGTGGCAAAAGAGGCCCTTCAAAGGAATGATATTTCTTTTTCAGCCGCCACATTGATGTTATTCGTGCACTCAACCACCATGAAAATTCTGTAGCTTGGTTGCCAGCAGGCCCAACATCATGTGTTTGGAAAACCCTACGCAAAATATACAACTCCCAAGTTTTCTCTTCTAGCAGACAGGATACTAGCCAAAGACTTCGAAGACATAAGATCAAAGTTATTACTGTATATTCCAAGTGGAGAAGAGTAGAGATGATCGTATAGCAGTAAACATCGGCCAAGCAGCATTCACCACTACCCTCAACTTTTTTTTAGGCAGTGACTACCCTCGACTTGCTATTGAATACTTTTTTCACAGTTGATATGAGTGATCCTAGTTCTGAAATTGCTCATGAATTTTGTGAGACAATACGAAGCCTGTTGAAAGAAGTTGGGAAAACCAACTTTGCAGACTATCTTCCTTTCCTGCAAAAGATCGACATACAGGGCATGAGACGGCATACAAGTGTTCACTTTAGGAAAGCTGATGGATTTCTTCAAGATTATGATAAACCAAAGGTTGCAAGGGGAAAGGCTTCAGGATCAATAGAAGGCATTAGGCAACTATATTTTAGACGCACTGCAGGGAATTAATCATAAGAAAAATGAGAAAATTGAACTTTCAATGATACCTGGTCATCTGCTGTATCTCTCTCAATAAACTATATTGAGATATTTTTGTAGCTTAACTTCAAAAATAATTGACGTCTCTTCTCTGCAGGACTTATTTTCTGCAGGAATTGACATAAAATGTCAACCCCATTTTCTGCAATAGCAGAATTGTTGCACAACCCAGAAAAGCTATAGAAACCACAAATGGGGCACCAAGAAATCATTGGAAAGGGAAATTTAGTAGAAAAAACTGACATTCCTCGCCTTCTGTACTTGCAAGCAATCATCAAGGAAACCTTGAGACTGCACCCACCAGTGCCACTTCTGCTGCGTAAAAAAGCAGATACATATGTACAACACTTTGACTTTAATGTCCCCAAAGACGCACAAGTACTGATAAATGTATGGGCCATCGGCAGAGATCCAACCTTGTGGGAAACTCCCACTTTATATGAGCCAGAGAGATTTGTGGGATCAGATATTGATGTCAAGGGCCGTGATTTTGAGCTGATTCCATTTAATGCTGGCTGTCGAATCTGTCCTGGGTTGCCATTGGCTAGCCGAATGGTCCCTTTATTACTGGGATCACTAATCCATAATTTTGATTGGAAGCTAGAAGACGGGTTTTATTAAATGAGATGGGTATGGAGGAGACATTTGGGGGCTCACCGTGGACAAAACTCAGCAACTTCATGACATTCCAGTTCATATCTGTATTGTATTCCTACAAACCAACAATCACCCTTCATCAAAGAGTTGAGCAAAATAAAAGAGAGCTTGAAGCAATAGCTCAGTTCCACGGTTTAGACATAAATACTTCATAGTTTTCAACTATTCTAATATGCTTTGTAGACTTTCACATTACCCTATAGTATGCATGCTCAGCCCGAAGACTTTTATCTAGTCTGCTGCTGCCTAAGTTATATGCCATTATGCGAATGCAGACATATTATTTTTCTGATGTTACAAATGCATGATTTTCAAAAATAAATGCTCTTGGGAGCCCCAAAGTATAATCCTAATCTGTGTCGTATCAAATTTAGGGAGAACATGCTAAACCCAGAGAAAAGAGACAAACCTACAAAATATAATAAGGGACAAATGAGTCTCTGATTTCCATCTCAAATTTGGGATTCCATAGTTCTGTATGCTTTCGTTTTTAACTAGGGCATGATACATAATATATTTACAGTCAGTCTGTCACTACTAAACAGCAAATGTCCAATGTGGCAATGTTAATAACTGGCATATTAGACAATAAACTAATTATGCTTTTAATATTACACCATTCAAATGGTCATTGATATTGTTTTTGCTCTCAACCGGACATAAGGCAGCCGGAAATTTGTTGTAATCAAACCACCAAAAATCCCTAATCTGTTACTAGTACATACATAGTACTTCCTCTGTTGCTTCTCACTGTTTATCAGGTTCAGTGAGTCAATTCATCGAACACATTACATTCACTAATCCAAAACCTGGATATCTGACTTCTAAATCAGATTCTAAGGCAATTGATTACATACTTATCTGTAATAATCATTTATAACTATTCATACAAAACAATTTTAGAGCTGAAATACGCTACATGTTAAGCTTTGTCGCCAGAGTAATAATGCTTAATAAGTTAATAATAAGGGTGCATTGCAATGGCAACGGATTTAGTGTGCTGAATAATCCCTATGCTCCTAGTTTCATTCCTAGGTATTTCAAGGGGATATACAACTAAGTTGACATGAACAAACAGAATACAATGCATATAGCTTTAAGAAATTTTGGTACCTTAATCGATCATAATCGTGCAGTAACATTCTGCAAGATTAATGAATTTGTACTTGGAACCTCTGTGCATGCTTCGTTTGTAGTAGTGGGTTGAGAACAGAGGTAAGATAGCGATTGTAACCATGAAACTAATGTAGGCTTTCTGGTTACATCATCAGATTCTGCAACATGGGCATACAATTCATTGAGTACCATATTCTGGCCATCTTTTGGTAATTGTATAATTAGCCGTGCCAACTGCTTCATCAATTCTGGTAGTACCTACACAAACAAACCAAAGAAATCTTGAAATTGATCAAAGAGATTAGCATGAGCAACGAAAAGTGGTTATCACTATGCCATCGTTATAAACGTTATAACCAAAAAAGGCTTGTGGGTATAAAATTATAATCGATATTGCAATGAGTCCATCTCATCCAAGTTTCAACTTTTAAGGTTTCTTCACACCATGTCCTTTATTTTATTTCTTTCTTGATCTAACAAATAACAAGGCAGTTACCTCGTATCACAATTATGCATTACATATCCTTGACTCCTAGTTAAATCTCATCCAGAGTAATAATGAAAGAACCAATGATTTTCACATGCCTGTATGTCCACCAAGGATATCAGCTGCATAAGAAGCTCTATGATTTTCTTGCAGGGCTCTGAGTCTCCTTGCCAGTTCTTCCACCATTCAGAATCTTTCATATTCTTAACTTCTCCGCATAACACATTGGCCTTTTCAACAAGACTGTGTACGCAATAATATATGGAAGGGCTCCCAGCAGGAAGATGTCGAACCAATGCAGAAACACCAGAAGCCAGACCATCAAATGGTGTAATACCCGGATAAGCCTATATGTCATAAATAATAATTTAAAACAACCAAACTCAAAAGTCAGATATTTGTTATAGCTTTTGAAAGCACTATTTAGTACCTCAAGGGATCTCTTCATGTAATAGAAAACAAGTTGCTCCTTCAACAAGGACCTCTCCATCTGAGAGGATTCATTTTCAGAAGTAACAAAAGATGAAAACACTATATGTGAGGCCCGTGCTACTTTGTTATTAGGATGCCCCAAATATCTATAAGCATTTGTAATAAGGAATCAATAGTAATATTATTCATCAGTCAAAGGCTATCTATATGTAGAATACGAGGTTAGGATACAAAAACATTGTGGCAGCAACCACTTCTTGGAACACATCACTAGGCAAATGGCTTATGCAAGTTGGAATAACCCGCAGGTAAAACAAGATCCTTGCCGTCTGTACTTCATCTTTGGACCATACATAATTCCCATTCTGCAGATGACAAAATCCTACAAAAACAAGATTTTAAAACAATTTTTTTTTTCTTTCTAAAATCTACAAGAAAATAGTTGACAGCGGAGAGCATTACAGATCAGATCTATAAATTAAACTAATTTGAGAAGTGTTCTAATGGGATATCATAATGATTCGTTCTAATGGGATATCATAATGATTCATACCTTGAGGGTTTGTCAGGTCAGCGTAAGAAGGCAAGGATTCGACAAAAGAGACACAGGCAATCTTGTTCTCTTGCACACTTGTGGCTGCACTTCTGATTGCCTCCATATATTCAGGAAGCCGGATGCGCCGGAAATACTCCATACAGGAGAATGAGACCAGAATTTTGACAGAACACTCCATCTGTATCTCCCTTGAGAATTTGGAAGTCAATTTGTTTTTCGTAACAGCTAATGCAAAGACTACAACCATCAAGAAAGCTGATTCAGCTATTTTCTCCAAATCATTAAGCAATTGGTCTGACCTGCCTTGCAACAGCAAGGCCACCTGCCGATGCCCCAAATAAATGTCATGACAGAAACTCCAAACTAGATCCTCGACCCTACACTTATCTTTTTCATTTGCAGATGCATAAAGATTGCAGAAAACACCAGTTGCTGCCCCTGCTTCCTTGAAGAGAATGCTGTCTTGATGATTCTTCACATAGATTGGATTTAAACCCTCAAGATTGCTAATCGGATATTCAAGGATCTTATTATAAAATCTTCTCAAGGGAAGGACTTCAATCAGCAAGGCTAAACCAAGTGAAAGTAGCAGTGGTCCTCTTGATGAGTTCAAACCACCACTTCGAGATGCAGCCAATGACAGGCAACGGAGGAGAAATCCGAAACCAGCATCTTCAACAATAATATTGCTCGGGGATCCTATATCTGCAATCAAGTTTGATGCTATAGCTTCAATTTTAGCTTCTGCTGAAATCCTTAATCTGGTAACAATATTCAACCACTCTCCCTGCTTCACAGGTCTATTAGATGCTCTTAAAGCACCGGCTGTGGCCATGAGGACAGCAAACACAGCATAGTCTTTGTTGGGGTTTTCCATTACTTCACTGCTAAAGATCCTAATTTTCTCCAAAGCACTAGAACTAATGAATCTGTACACAACCCATTCTATCAAATGCAAAACAACCAATGCATGAGATATATCATGGGGTTTCTCTATATAAACCCAATTTCCTAACAGAAAATTTAACAGTCTAGCAAAGTGAACTTCTCCAGAAGAGGATAAAGCATACCCAATCCCAGCAAGTACATCAGGAATGAGCTCACCGACTGAACCAATCAACTGGTATTGTTCCTCCAGCATACTACAAACAAGCTTCAAGCAAATGGTTTTGGTGTTTTCAGTCACAGATGGGACTGAACAGAAAGCACCAGCAAGAAGAATGCCTTCAGCAAATAAAGAAACACTTTTCTCAGCATTAAACTGGTCAGATAATATATTAGTAATGACTTTCACAGCTGAATCCATCAGTGATAACGATGGCTTGGATGATCTTCTCACCCATACATACAAAAGTCTCAGAATAAGGGGCAGTGAATCATTAGGAAGAGAAATGTTAGAAGAAGAAAGGATAGAAATGAGGACTTTTGCTTGTGGGTCGGCCACATATAATGAGGCTTGTGAATTAACAAGGGATTTAAGAGAATGAAGGTGACGAGGATGAAACATGCCCTTCTGGAGACAATCCCTGAGCTCAGCCCACGCCTGGATGATCACTTGTGCTGACGAATTAGCAGAGTTTCCGGAGGTGTTTTTGCTGCCATTGCTGTTGCTGGTACTGCTCCTAAGCCAGTCTTCAAGAAACAGAGTAGAAGTTTGTTTTGCCATTTTATATACAACTGTAAAAACAGATATCAAAATGGGTTTAACAGTACGGCCTACAATTCAGAAGAGGTCTAATGTCAGACCACCAAGAAACACATGAAAGTTAAAAAAACAGAAAAAGAACAAGGGCAGAATCATCTTATTTAAGCTAAACAAAGTCAAGACGTGCCAAACATGACCTTCGATTAATGGAGGATCCACGAAGTTTCAAATGGGGTTTGAATTTAAAATCAAAACTTTATTACTTGCATAAATAAATTTTCAATACCATACTCCAAATCATGCTTAACCATCAAGGCATTAGCAAATGCGCCAATAAGTATAATATTCAAAGATAAACAATACTCCATAGTTCCTAAGATAATAGGATCATAAACCATTACTATTTAATGACAACTCTTTCGAGGTATCCTAAAATAGTATAAACGACTATTATTCCTTGACAAACAAGATCATTTGTTGGCCCGTCCCTGGAGCAGGGCAAGCAGTGGCCGCCTTGGTCCCCGGGATAAAAAAAAAGTCAAATTTCATAGCTCAATCTTAACAGTAAAGGGTTCTGCAAACATTAGCAGCCAAAATTGATTCAATTATCAAATTAAGCTCCAAAAATCACAAATAATTTTAGGGAGAAAAAGCACATTTGATTCAATTAACAAATTAAGCTCATAATTTTCTTCCCTAGCAACAAAATCAGCCGTTATGATCTTTTATAACAGTAATTAGAACCAATAGTTTAATAATCCGAACCCTAAATTAGCTATACTGACAATTAAAACAACGATAAACCATAGATTGTGAAATTGATTACAAAATGAAACAACTTACCACAGAAGCTGCTTCAATGGAGGATAGAAATTTTAGTTTTGGCCTCAATAGAGAAAGTTGTGTAATGAGAGACAGAGAGGAGGTGGTGATCTGCGTTTATCCATTTTTTATTTATTTATTACTACAATAAAAAAAAGGAAAAAATATTAAACTTTTGTAAAAAATAATAATAATAATAATAATAATAATAATAATAATAATAATAATAATAATAAGCTCATTAGCTCAATTCCTTTTTTTTTTTTTTTTTTTTTTTTGGAAACATATTAAGCTCAATTCTAATCTTGGTTTTTTTTTTTTAGAAGGTAATAAAAAAAAAACAAAGTGTAGTTTGTGCAAGCGGATGCACAATCCTCTCTAAAACTACAAAAAATCAGAATGTACATGCAAGTATGTTCTAATGTATATGAGCATATAAAATTCACTTATAATGTACATGGACATATATAAAAGAACATAGTGTTCATTTATAATGTACACGAGATTTTTGTGCAAGAATTTTGTATATTTTTTTTTTAAAGAAATATTGTATATAAGGAAATAGATAAATAGTACTGTAATTATTTATCTACCATACATTAATTACAAATCATTTTTTTTTTTTTACCAAAAATTCACTTTCTCTCTCCAAACAAAACTTCAAACCCATTTAAATTTCTTAAACCTCGAGCAAAATTTCAAGAAATTTGAAATTTAGAGTCCAAAATTGTTCAAGATGACATATAAAAACGAAAGGTAAGACCAGATTCGACATTCATACTTGTTTATTTTGAGTTTTAGTGTTTGTTTTTTATAAATTTGGTTGAAATTTGTAATTTTTGGTTTTATTGGGAATTAATTTGCAATTTATGTGGTTTTATTGTTGCAATGAAAATAAAATGAAGTTCTTGAAGAAGATCGACCAATTAATACATTTTGGAAGAACAAAGCAAGCAAATAGACAAATTCAGAATAAGTTGTAGATCCAAATAATACAATGTATATTAAAATGTAATAAAATTAAAGTTTTTTTTTCATATACTTGCATGATCCAAATAATACAATGTACATCAAACCTCTAAGCAACATTATTGTAACATATGTGTTCATTACAATATAATACAATGTACATTATAATACACTGAAATGTTTTTTTTTTCATATACTTACATGATCCTTTATACCAAATGTACATTTACACAATAAAACTGGATATTCTTTATAAAATAGCTATATATTCTTTACAAAACAATTATATGTTCATTACAAAACAACTTAATGTTCATTCCGCCTATTTTTTTTTTAAAAAAAAAACGTATGCACGATGCTCTATGCATCCACCTGCAAAGAATTCTTTTTTTATAAAATATGGAGGTGATGAGGTTGGTGGAAGAATAAAAAATTGTAAAAAGCAAAAGTAGTGGAGAGAATAGGAGAGAGAATATGAAATTAATAAAATTTAATTTATGTTTAGTCCACTGGGTGAGAGAAATTAATTAAATATTTTAAAAGGTTTTCCAAATAAGGAAATAGAGCAAGTATTTAAAACTACCGCAAATGAAAAGTGGAGCAAGTATTTAAAAACGGTCGCAAATGAAAAATGCACCAAGTTTTTAAAAACGGAGGGAGTATATACTTCGTATAATATATTTTCCTTAGTTCTAGGTCCTGTTTGGCAAAACTAGTGGTAGCGGGTATGTAGCTTTTAGCAACCGAGTAGCGGGTAACTGTTAGAGTGGCGAGTAGCGGTCAATTAGTAGTGGGTTGAGGTTAGTTAGCTGTCAATGTAGCGGTTTTATAGTATAAGTGTTTGGTAAAACTACCGGTTAAAATGTTAAAATATATACATACTCCCTCCGTCCCATAAAACTTGACACAATTTCCACATTCATCCGTCCCACAATACTTGACACGTTGCTAAAAAGGAATGAGACTTCTAATTAAAAAAATATATTTTTCACATTTTCTCTTTCCTCACCTACCCCACTCCCACCTCGCTTTGTTTTTTCTTACAATATAAAAATACAAAAGAGAGTCTTTTATACAATAAAAAAAAAATTAAATGGACCCACTTGTATTTTTCTTAAATCACGTGTCCACCCTAACGTCCCAAGTATTATAGAACGGAGGGAGTAATATTTATAAAGTAAACAAAATTTGTCAAAAGCTATATGTTGCCTTTCAAATGCTAATATTGTTAACCTTTGACAAAAGCCACCTAAACGCTACCTCTACCGCTAACCGCTACATGAATAGCTACATTACCAAACACGATTATTTGTTCTATAGTGTTTTGACTTGGTCCTAGGAATGGATTTTAGAGGAAACCCGATCCGCCCTGCCCCATCCTCCGCCAAATATACGTTTATACTAATTTTTGTAAAGATGAAACAAGCTTAGGTAAGTCTAGAATTTAGATGATATATAATAATATAATAAAACTAAGGAAAATTTTAAAATAACCACCCACAAATCACACCTATTTAATAATAACCACCCATTAATTTTTTTATTTAATTTTACCATCCTTAAATTAAAAAAGTACTCACATTCCCACCTTTTTAAATTTTTGGTGGCTTTTCCGTCATAGGACGCACATAACGACTATTAATGACTATATTGAGCCTTCATTACTGTTTTTCCCCTGATTTTTTCTATAAAACATTTTCTCAAACTCATTTTCTCTCAAATTTCATCCTCCCCATCTCACAAATTTAATCACAATCAACCCACAAATCGAAACTCACAAAAAAGATGAAATCTTTACATTTCGATTCAATCTCCATCTTCTTTCTCTCACTACTTTCTCTCTATACACTTACTATATCAAAATCATCAACACAACCCATGAATTGTTCTGACTGAGAGTATGTGCTTCATTCTAGCTCTAAAACCCTTCTCAAATCTGACTATGCCATCAATCCAAAGCATGTTTAATGTCCTCCCAAAATATGTAACAGTTGAAAATAGTGATAAAGGTTGTCTAAAAAAAACTGTTCTTGTGACCTTAGAAAATTTGGGGAATTCATGAATTAGGGTTCTTCGCACAAATTAATTGGGGGAATTGGAGGATTTCATGAATTAGGGTTTCTCGCACAAATTATTTGAGGGAAATTGGGGGTGTCATGAATTAGGGTTCTTCGCACAAATTAATTGGGTAAAAATTGGGGGTTTTCATGAATTAGTACGTGTTCTTCGCACAAATTGGGGAATTTCATGAATTAGGATTCTTCACAATTGAACATTTTATGGAGAATTTATGAAGACATAGGGAGAAGATAGATGATTTTTTCAGAAATTTAATGAAGAAATTGAAAGAGGGAAGAGTTTAGTTGAGTTTAATATAACAGTGACAGGTGAAATCGAGAGAAAATAAGAAGGAAAAAAAGGGAAATAAGTTAGGTGGGACCCACTTACGGAAAAGCCATCGAAAATTTGAAAAAGGTGGGGATCTAAGTACTATTTTAATTTTAAGGGGTGGTAAAATAATAATAAAAATTTAAGGGTGGTTATTTAAAAAAAATGTGATTTGTGCGTGGGTTGTAATTTAAAAATTTTCCTAAAAATAAAGTAAATTAATAACAATAGTGTCGTATGAATTCTACCAAGTGGATGAAAATAAAGATTTGTTAAAAATGATAATCCTTCATATTATTGTGATATAATATGACATTATGATAGCGGATTTAGGGTGGGTGTGGGGCGGGTTTGAGGTGGGTATGGATATGCAAATGGATGGTGGGCGGGGATGGATATTAGCTTGTACCGGGTGGGGCGGGTATGGATGTAGGTATTGTACCCATCATGGGTGGTGGGCCAGGATGGGTATAAGATTTTTAGGCGGGGATGAGTATGGAGGTACCATCCTTCGCATCCAACCCGTCCCATTGTCATCCCTACTTGGTCTAAACGCTAAACGCTGCTGTCAAATTGGGCTATGTTTGGTAATTTTTTATTGGCTTTTGGTCTTTTCTTTTGGTCAAACAATAAAAAAATAACATGTTTGGTAAACAACTTTTCAGCTATAATAATCCTATTTCCCAAAATACCCCTCTCATTTTTTTCTATTTTTATTATAAAAAAACATCCTTTAGAAAAAAGGAAAAATTGAAAAGAATAATCTCACCTTTGTCACTTCTGCTCAAAATAATCCCACCTTTGAATAATTTGAAAATAATCTCACATTAATTTGCTAACGTGTTAAAGCAGGTGATTTGCTATGTGTCACTATTTTATTGATTGAATTTTAACATTTTGTATAATAATAATAAAAAAAAAACAATTGAAAAAAAAACGCAGACCCCTCCCAACCTGTTCCCTTTCTCTCTTCCCGATCCCCACCAGAACGGAGTCAGCCCACCCATGACTACCCTTGTCGGAGCAGCCTCACCCCCCTTCACTGACGCGCGAACAGCTAGAAACATCATCCTTTCATTCTCAAGGCTTTTTCTTGCATTGTCAATCTTCAATTTTTCCAATTCTCTTTCCTTTTTGCTGCTAAATTTTATCCTTTTGAATATCTGTTTTCTAATTCTAATGCTAGAATGTGAAATTTTAATCGTTGTTATTCCAATTTAACCAAATGGGTTTTCATTCATTGCTTACCCTGTAGGAGATTATAGGTACTAATTGCGGAATAAACATGAATCATATTCATAAAGCACCTAAACCAAGTATCATTGCATAACACATAAAGGACATATAATTGTACCTTTGAAGCGTGATTCCACGTGCGATCGAGAAAGGACAATGGGAGATAAAGAACCCCAAGGGTGATTCCTCTACTTGGTCCACAGGCACAAGTTAAACCTCCACTAATGCTAGTTAGTCGTGATTGAACGCTTCAATCAACCTTCAACGGAGAAGAGAGACACGAGCTAACCACGAACCACCACGAAGAGCACCACGAGCCACCACGAGGGGGCGCCGGACGCACGGACGTGAAGGGAGAGGGGAGGGCCGTGAGGTGAGGAAAGTGTTTAAGGTTTTGGGACTTGGTTGCTTGTTTCACAATCCACTGAATGTTGATTGTTATCTTCAACCCTAGGCATGGATCTTATTTATAGATCACATCTCTAAATAAGAGTCCATGTCAAGCCCAAACACCTTATCCTAAACACTACACTACTCTAGCCCAACACTCTACATGGTATGTCATAATCTCAGGAGGCCCATTAATGGGCCTCTTACTTGTTTAACCCAATACCCTTGTTGTGTGACCTCATATGATCCATTCTATTGGGCTTTGGACTATTTAACTAGCCCAAAGATCATTTGTCATATCTAGAAACAAACAATGACGACCCAAAAGAACGAACTTATTATCTCCATAATAGTGATCCTTGATATATCTAGTAATTGCACTTATCGAAGACACAATTCCTTCAATCTCCCACTTGTTTGAGACAAGTGCGCAATATTCAAATTCCTTAAGTCAATGTGTGTCGATTTGATAATATGATTGCATCTCATGTCGTGATCATATTAATCTACAAATCTTTTCTTGAAATCTGAGTTAGAATTACAAAACAAATGGTCACTATGTAATCCATTTGAGCACGGCCATGCATTTTCTGAATTCTCCCTCTTCAAGGGGCCAAGACACATTCCTATTTAAATAGGTAGACTCAATCCAATCTTGTGGCAACCAAGGCTCCCACTCAACTCATGAAGTAACCAGGAAACACCCTTTATAATCTCCAGTTACGGCTAGACGTTTGAGTTTACCACAGCTAAATCAATCATTGAATGAAATCAATGTTCCACTCATGTCAAAGGAATCCACTAATATATCCGGAAGCTCTATACTTGAACTTCAAAGTAGGTCTATAGTTCGATCATGCATCATTCATGCATATCCATGTGATTGACCGAGCTTCACTACGCTCCTATAGCCCATGAAACTGCGCTATCCAATCAATCTTACATGCTAGTCCATTTATTAAAATCATTTATGTCCACGTTTATTTGTTGCTTTTCTTGAACTCTTTCGACATTTATACTAATCCCACTTGACCTTTTGGAACAAATTCCATAAGGGCACCTGCTTGAGCAACAAACACTTTATGCTAAGTATGATTTGTGTAGTAGTACCCCGTGCTCTGTATAGGAATTGATCGTGCATTAAACGATTTAATACAACTTTTATTCCTTGCTTTGTAGAAAGACTTTATAAGAACTCTTCTTATCCATGTCATATATGGAGTCTTTGCTACATTTGATTCGACATATATAGTTTGTTTAGTTTTGTAGCTTATCTTAAAAGTGTATCCCTTGAACAATGGTTGGATGATAGGTAATTTTCATCCATTATCAAAATATATCTCATATAGATTGATAGCTCCCTTCATAAAAACTTCATAAGGTTTTCTTTCGGAGTTTGTCATAAAACGATTTCACAACACTTGGATGTTCATCAAGATCTTGGCTTAATTCTCATTATTACGATTATATTGCAATATTTTGAATGTGTTGCCAAGTAAATGCCTTGAATCAAACTTTCATCATTACAATCATATTGTAGAGTATTTATTATCTTGTCAAGTTGATTATGAACTTCATACTGGACGCTTTGAACTTTTCAAAACTTTCACTCTTATGCTTCAACTAAGCACAAGTAGTGATCGCATCACAAATGAAGTTTCATTGTTCGTCTCTAGCCTATGAACCTTTGGTTTTCTTACATCGATATGTATTAGACCTCGAGCTTTCATCACAAATGAACTTTCATCATTACTCTAAATGATGACTTTGTCAATACTTTTAAATTAGAATGATAATTACATATATCAATAGATTCACAATCTTATGATATTGAAAGTCCATCCCTTTGGATCTTTCGCATGCAATGTTCATTTTCGTTTGAATTATTTGACATTTTAGAGACAATTTATATATAGAAATGGTTTAATTATTTCTATCATATAGAACTTTGAACCTTTTAGCAATTCAAAACACATTATGACTCAATGAAGCATAGAATAACATTTATTCCACGTTTTTTAATCTTTGATGCTTAGTCATTACTAACATTGAATGGTGTTTTGATAATGGCGAAAATGAATAACATTTATTTAATTCTAGCCAATAACAAGGTAAGGTGAAATATAGGTTCTACTTGTAAAGTTGCAAGTTTTGCTTCCAGACTCGTAGATTCTACTTGTGAAGTAGCAACATTTGCTTTTAAACTTGTAGATTTATTTATCCTTTAGCCATACTTTTTCATTTAGTTCAACCTCATTGTCAATGAGAGAGAACTAAACAAGACATCATATGTCCAAGAAGTAGCAATGTGCTAAATCAATTTCTATAATATACTTCTTAAATTGGAAAATTTCCATTCTTTTACCTTCCAACTATATATATGAGGTAGTTTCTAATCAATTGAAATTGCTCCATTTAATTTGAAACATTTGTTGTTCATAACAACTTTTAGCATGTAAGTAGTTCTAGGTTTGAGAAGTAGCAACTTATTTGCATTTCTTGGCCTATAACTTCTTAATGCAATCCTCATATATTCCTAAACCTTTCCCATTTGAGCCATTTAGAAAAAATTTCTTAGGTTCAAAATGATGCTTTTCTTAACTGCTTTAAGCACTTTTCATTATTTTGCTAAGTCTATTCAATCATCATTCATATTAGAGTTTAATCAACTATTTAACTCTTATATAAAATGGATGAAGAATAACGTCATTTGATCAACTTTTGATCATAGATATTTCCAATCACTTTCTTATATTCAATCATATTGAAGATAAGAGATTAAATTGGACTTCTATATGTGTCTTTTGGAGGATTTGTACCTCTCATCTCATTATATCCCTTGAAATACTTTTCAAAATGAAGATGTGTTGACATTTTATTCAAACATTTTAAATAAAACCAACCTTAGACATGTGACATGGGTTTCTAAAACTTGTCTTTTAAAGCGATCTTAGCAAAATTGGAATATAGATTTCTGGATTATCTTTTAACTTTTTGAGAACGTTTCTCAACTTTATTTTTAATCGAGGAGATTATATATAATAATAAAATTAGAACGACATGTTACTTATAAGTAAACACAAAATTCAATTATGTTTAATAAAAATTTAAAGTACCATAAGCGATTATAAAACTGGTAACTTTAAAACATTCATTCAATTTAATTGATCCCTATTGAATAGAATGATTCCAAGATCCTTTATTTGTGCAATAATTGACCGGACTTTGGCCCTACCATCAACTATTACATTTTCAAGGTGAGTAAACTCTTTATTGATTACAACTCTTTGTAATTCTTGGTTGAATAATTATCCATCACATGTTTAATTATTACCCTTAGCTTCAAGGTTCTAAACTCTTTAGCACGGGCTGCCTTCGCTGTTCCGGCAGCGGGGGCGGCTCCCTCGGGTGTCCCGGTGCGGCTGTCGTTGCATATTTTTTTTTAAAAAAAATTTAAGCAATTTTCATCATTTTATCAAAATAAAGCCATTTTGAGCCGAAATGGCTCCTCACTTGCCAATTTTATTCATTTCTGACCTAATAAGCTTATACATTCTCAAAGCATATCATAATTACATATATATTAGTGATTGTGAGTTGAAATTGCATAAAAGAAGCAAAGTTCTAATTTTTTTGGCGAATTTCATCAAAATAAAGCCAATTCGAGCCGAAATGGCTACTTACTTGCCTATTTTCTTCATTTCTCAACTTATAAACTCCTTGCATCTCAAAACAACTCATAATCACATATTTATAAATGTTTGTCATTTGAAATTACATAAAAATCGCCAAGTTCTAAGTTTTTGGGTCCAATTCTTCAAAATAAAGCCAATTTGAGCCGAAATGGCTACTTACTTGCCTATTTTCTTCATTTCTCAACTTATAAACTCCTTGCATCTCAAAACAACTCATAATCACATATTTATAAGTGTTTGTCATTTGAAATTACATAAAAATCGCCAATTTCTAAGTTTTTGGGTCCAATTCATCAAAATAAAGCCATTTTGAGTCGAAATGGCTACTCACTTGACTATTTTCTTCATTTCTCAACTTATAAACTCCTTGCATCTCAAAACAACTCATAATCACATATTTATAAGTGTTTTTCATTTGAAATTACATAAAAATCGCCAAGTTCTAAGTTTTTGAGTCCATTCATCAAAATAAAGCCATTTTGAGCCGAAATGGCTACTCAGTTGACTATTTTCTTCATTTCTCAACTTATAAACTCCTTGCATCTCAAAACAACTCATAATAAAATATTTATAAGTGTTTGTCATTTGAAATTACATAAAAATCTCCAAGTTCTAAGTTTTTGGGTCCAATTCATCATAATAAAGCCATTTTGAGCCGAAATGGCTACTCACTTGACTATTTTCTTCATTTCTCAACTTATAAACTCCTTGAATCTCAAAACAACTCATAATCACATATTTATAAGTGTTTTTCATTTGAAATTACATAAAAATCTCCAAGTTCTAAGTTTTTGGGTCCAATTCATCAAAATAAAGCCAATTCGAGCCGAAATGGCTACTTACTTGCCTATTTTCTTCATTTCTCAACTTATAAACTCCTTGCATCTCAAAAAAACTCATAATCACATATTTATAAGTGTTTGTCATTTGAAATTACATAAAAATCGCCAAGTTCTAAGTTTTTGGGTCCAATTCATCAAAATAAAGCCATTTTGAGCCGAAATGGCTACTCACTTGCCTATTTTATTCATTTCTCAACTTATAAACTTATACATTCTCAAACCATATCATAATTACATATTTATTAGTGATTGTGAGTTGAAATTGCATAAAAGAAGCAAATTTATAATTTTTTTGGCGCATTTCATCAAAATAAAGCCATTTTGAGCCGAAATGGCTACTCACTTGACTATTTTCTTCATTTCTCAACTTATAAACTCCTTGCATCTCAAAACAACTCATAATCACATATTTATAAGTGTTTTTAATTTGAAATTACATAAAAATCGCCAAGTTCTAAGTTTTTGAGTCCAATTCATCAAAATAAAGCCATTTTGAGCCGAAATGGCTACTCAGTTGACTATTTTCTTCATTTCTCAACTTATAAACTCCTTGCATCTCAAAACAACTCATAATCACATATTTATAAGTGTTTGTCATTTGAAATTACATAAAAATCGCCAAGTTCTAAGTTTTTGGGTCCAATTCATCAAAATAAAGCCATTTTGAGCCGAAATGGCTACTCAGTTGACTATTTTCTTCATTTCTCAACTTATAAACTCCTTGCATCTCAAAACAACTCATAATCACATATTTATAAGTGTTTTTCATTTGAAATTACATAAAAATCTCCAAGTTCTAAGTTTTTGGGTCCAATTCATCATAATAAAGCCATTTTGAGCCGAAATGGCTACTCACTTGACTATTTTCTTCATTTCTCAACTTATAAAATCCTTTCATCTCAAAACAACTCATAATCACATATTTATAAGTGTTTGTCATTTGAAATTACATAAAAATCTCCAAGTTCTAAGTTTTTGGGTCCAATTCATCATAATAAAGCCATTTTGAGCCGAAATGGCTACTTACTTGACTATTTTCTTCATTTCTCAACTTATAAACTCCTTGCATCTCAAAACAACTCATAATCACATATTTATAAGTGTTTGTAATTTGAAATTACATAAAAATCGCCAAGTTCTAAGTTTTTGGGTCTAATTCATCAAAATAAAGCCATTTTGAGCCGAAATGGCTACTCACTTGCCTATTTTATTCATTTCTCAACTATTTCAGATTTCCAATGGAAGCAAAACTTCAAAGAGAAAGAGGGTGGAGAAGCCTAAAAGAATTGATCAACCTAAGAAGAAGCTAAGTGAACAACGGTCCAAGAGTGAACAAGCGTCGAAGTTGCACTCTTCGAAAGGTTCACCCATGCCACCTACTCCACTTGTTGAAGACATTGTTCTTCAATCTCTCTCTACTGACATGACCTTTCTTCACAACCGTGCTTGTCATTTGGTCGATCCCATGGAAGTTGCACTTCCTAAGGCAATGTTCCACTATGATGAGGATGCAATTGCATAGATCAGCAAAGAAGATGTGAAGGAATTTCTACGTGGTGCAAAGTTTAACATTTCCCTCATTCAAACAGTCATGAGGTACTTCAATGCCCACATAATCTATACTTTTTTCAAGTTATTCAAATTGGTGGTGATTATCCTACATCTGATAAATTATTCAATGTTCATGCACGCAGAGCACTACAGGAGCACTTAACTGACACTGATTCTCCTTGTAAAGTTGGGTGGTTATGCCCCGAGCAGTTATCCACTACTAAAATCATAGGCAACCCCCATGACGTGTTGTACTATGTTGAACAGAGTACAAGGGAATCAGCGCGTGCGGGAGACAAGTTCATATTCGCCCCATGTTATAGAGAGTATGTCTAACCATGTCAAATTCAATCGATTTGGCCTCATTATATGTTGAGTCCTAAATATTAATTACCTTGTCTATTGTGAACTTATGTAGGGAGCATTGGAGCCTCATGGTGATTTGTAATTCCACTAACACAATTTATCACCTTGATTCAGCTCGATCATCGGAGAAGTGGCTCGTGAAGTCTATATTGCAAAAGTAAATATATATAGCAACCTAGTGATGATTATTGCTAATAATAAATAATTTAGTAATCATACGACTAATCAAATTTGAATGTACTTTTTTATACTACAGTGTTATGAAGAAGCTACATTGTCGTGCTCCAAAGGGTCCAACATGGAAGACACCGTTGGTAATTTACATGATATTGTGATTATCTTGAAAATCTATGGTAGTAAATATTTGCTCATTTCCTTTGCATGTTTCACTGATGTGATTTGTTTGTCATATGCTAGTGCGCACAACAAGAGAATGGACTTGATTGTGCTTTGTATGTGATGAGATTCATGCTTGACATTGTGACTCATTGTACGGACACTCAACATCTTGATAAGGTAAGTCCTAAAACTTCTTGAAATGCTATATTAATGTGATTTCACGCCTTAGACACCTAATATTACCCAACAATGGCATGTTATGAGAAATAAAAAAGCTATTTCACAAGAAAGGTAGACAATGGGCTGAATAGAAGTCATATGGGCCATGTTAGGGCCATTTTGTGTTAATATGCTCTTTTGATGTGATTTTTTTCCTTATACACATATAACTAGATAATATTGACATGTTATGAGATAAATAAAGTTCATTTAATAAGAAATGTAGGAAATGAGCAAAGTAAGGTCATATAGGCCATATTCGGGCCATTTTGAGTAAAAAGCGTCATAAACCTTAATAAAATGCTCTCCTATAAAATTTTAGGTCTTAAACACATACAACTACCCAACATTGACATGTTATGAGAAAGAAATAGTTCATTTGATAAGTAATGTAGAAAATGGGCTACATAGAAGTCATATAAGCCCTATTTGGGCCATGTTGAGTAAAATGCGTTGTTAAACTTCTTGAAATGCTATATTGATGTGATTTATAGCCTTAGACACCTAATATTATCCAACGATGACATGTTATGAGAAACAAAAAGGCTATTTTACAAGAAAAGTAGAAAATGGGCTGAATAGAAGTCATATGGGCCATATTAGGGCCATTTTGTGTTAATATGCTCTTTTGATGTGATTTCTTTCCTTATACACCTATAACTAGATAATATTGACATGTTATGAGATAAATAAAGTTCATTTAATAAGAAATGTAGGAAATGGGCAAAGTAAGGTCATATAGGCCATATTCGGGCCATTTTGAGTAAAAAGCGTCATAAACCTTAACAAAATGATCTCCTATACAATTTTAGGGCTTACACACATACAACTACCCAACATTTACATGTTATGAGAAAGAAATAGTTCATTTGATAAGTAATGTAGAAAATGGGCTACATAGAAGTCATATAAGCCCTATTTGGGCCATGTTGAGTAAAATGCGTTGTTAAACTTCTTGAAATGCTATATTGATGTGATTTCTAGCCTTAGACACCTAATATTATCCAACAATGGCATGTTATGAGAAACAAAAAGGCTATTTCACAAGAAAGGTAGAAAATTGGCTGAATAGAAGTCATATGGGCCATATTAGGGCCATTTTGTGTTAATATGCTCTTTTGATGTGATTTCTTTCCTTATACACCTATATCTAGATAATATTGACATGTTATAAGATAAATAAAGTTCATTTAATAAGAAATGTAGGAAATGGGCAAAGTAAGGTCATATAGGCCATATTCGGGCCATTTTGAGTAAAAAGCGTCATAAACCTTAATAAAATGCTCTCCTATAAAATTTTAGGTCTTAAACACATACAACTACCCAACATTGACATGTTATGAGAAAGAAATAGTTCATTTGATAAGTAATGTAGAAAATGGGCTACATAGAAGTCATATAAGCCCTATTTGGGCCATGTTGAGTAAAATGCGTTGTTAAACTTCTTGAAATGCTATATTGATGTGATTTATAGCCTTAGACACCTAATATTATCCAACGATGACATGTTATGAGAAACAAAAAGGCTATTTTACAAGAAAAGTAGAAAATGGGCTGAATAGAAGTCATATGGGCCATATTAGGGCCATTTTGTGTTAATATGCTCTTTTGATGTGATTTCTTTCCTTATACACCTATAACTAGATAATATTTACATGTTATGAGATAAATAAAGTTCATTTAATAAGAAATGTAGGAAATGGGCAAAGTAAGGTCATATAGGCCATATTCGGGCCATTTTGAGTAAAAAGCGTCATAAACCTTAACAAAATGATCTCCTATACAATTTTAGGGCTTACACACATACAACTACCCAACATTTACATGTTATGAGAAAGAAATAGTTCATTTGATAAGTAATGTAGAAAATGGGCTACATAGAAGTCATATAAGCCCTATTTGGGCCATGTTGAGTAAAATGCGTTGTTAAACTTCTTGAAATGCTATATTGATGTGATTTCTAGCCTTAGACACCTAATATTATCCAACAATGGCATGTTATGAGAAACAAAAAGGCTATTTCACAAGAAAGGTAGAAAATTGGCTGAATAGAAGTCATATGGGCCATATTAGGGCCATTTTGTGTTAATATGCTCTTTTGATGTGATTTCTTTCCTTATACACCTATATCTAGATAATATTGACATGTTATAAGATAAATAAAGTTCATTTAATAAGAAATGTAGGAAATGGGCAAAGTAAGGTCATATAGGCCATATTCGGGCCATTTTGAGTAAAAAGCGTCATAAACCTTAACAAAATGCTCTCCTACACAATTTTAGGGCTTACACACATACAACTATCCAATATTGACATGTTATGAGAAAGAAATAGTTCATTTGATAAGTAATGTAGTAAATGGGCTATATAGAAGTCATATAGGTAATATTTGATAAAATACATATTGTTTGCCTAATTAATTATTTTTAAAATAATGTTTTTGTATTTCAAGTTTTGCAAGGTCCAAAATGATGGTCCGTTGACAACAAAGGAGCTTAATGAAGTTCGTGACATGTTGGCGTCTTTTATCACCTTCAACATGTAAATGGCATTGTAATTGTAAATTATTTATGTTAACTTTTGAACTATATAACTTATTATTCATTATATATGTACTTACTATTATTTGTATATGTAAGCAACTTTTTTTTTTTTGCATTGCGTTTGGGAATATTTATATCTATATATATAATTGAATTCTTGTTTCTAATATTATTTTTGTATCTAGCTTATTGTAATAATTAATAATATAATTATTATTAGTTATTATAATAATAAAATTATTAATTATTATATTTAATATAATTGCTGGAATTACAGGTTATTATTATTGCAGGTTTTTTTTTTTAAAATATTATTGCACGATGGAAAAAAAAAACGAAAAAAAAAATTGGTTAATAGGCACCGGTTAGGCAGCAGCCGGTGCCTAAACTATCTACCACCAAAAAAAAATGGAGGGAGAGCAGTTTTAGGCACCGGTTAACCGATGCCTATTTCACCCTATGGCACCGGTTAACCGGTGCCTATTACACCCTATGGCACCGGTTTTGAACCGGTGCCAAAAACCATGTTTTTGACACCCCTTACATAGGCAGTGGTTCAAACCGGTGCCTTAGATCGGGTTTGAACCGCTGCCAATTGCCTTTTTTCACCTAGTGGTTTAATTAAATTTAAAGTGCCATAAGAGAAATAAATTGGCAACTTTAAAACACTCTATTCATTTTCTAAGTGATCCAAACTTGAATTAAGTGATTCCAAGACCCTTTATTTGTGCAATAATTGACCGGAGTTTGGCCCTACCATCAACCATTACATTTTCAAGGTGAGTAAACTCTTTACTGATTATAACTCTTGTAACTCTTGGTTGAATAATTAATCATTACATGCTTAATTATTACCCTTTGCTTCAAGGTTCTAAACTCTTTAGGTAACCTTGTTGAGTATAACCAATTAAAATTGTAAAATTTGATTTACCCCAACTTCCCCAAGATATAATATGACACCCAGCTTTGGCATGACCCATCATAAATATCGAAGGTTTTATTGGGTTTTTATTTGGAAAAACAATCTCAATATTACCGGGACCTAGATTCATTATGTTATGATTAAATAGTGAACTCTAGCGCATCATC
This sequence comes from Chenopodium quinoa, assembly GCF_001683475.1. NCBI lineage: Eukaryota > Viridiplantae > Streptophyta > Magnoliopsida > Caryophyllales > Amaranthaceae > Chenopodium > Chenopodium quinoa. The sequence continues at coordinate 3,948,056 of NW_018745024.1, forward strand.
ACAAAACATCAAAAAAATCTAACATGCATAATAAACTGAATGCGAAAACAAGACATAGCACGACCCCTAATCCTAAGGAAACTAATAGAGTAAATGGCTCCCACTTGAATCTTCATGGATCTCATCCATATTGCTCCTTTGGGCCTTCACTTCATGGGCTTCTTGGATTGACTACAACCTGTAACTTTACTCTATTCTATCTACTACTTAAATAAAATGAAATAAAATTACAAAAATACTTTATCGGTATGTAGACCGTACTTAGATTACAAAAATACATCATGATGCGCAGATCGTATTTAGCAATCTACTGGGAGATACTAGTCATTATATAGCAATAAACAACATCATATATTATAAAATTGCCACATAATAAATCACTCATCATGCTTTCCTAAACTACATCATCGAATGTTCACAATTAAGGAAACATGGAATCTAAATATCTCATATTTTAATTAATGTAATTAGATAATATAATATATTATTCATGACCATCAATAAAATATCATATATTTTAAATTAGTCATTAGATAGAATCAAATCTTATTTTAATCTTAAAATATAAATCATATTTATCCGTAAAGATTATCCTAACAAAGTTAGGAAATTCTATCCTAATTACCATCCAATCACGAAATTTTAAATCAATTACTTCCTAAAATAATTATGGGATAATCACATTATTTAAATCAATTATTATCCTTTTGGAATATGCTCAGAATATCCTAACAAATCTTATCCAAAATTAACCACTTTAATTATGGATAATTATCAAAATAACAACTTTAAATATGGATAATATCAAACTTAACAACTTTTGAAAGATTTGATTTTATCCCATAATAAACAATATTTATCCAAAATAAAACTGATTTTATCCCAAAATAATTTTGTAATTATCTTCAAATATTTTCAAAAAACAGATATTTTTTTTTTGAAAATATGCGCCAGCCACCGTGGTGTGGCCAGCCGAAGCTAGCCACGGTGGTCGTACGCCATGAGGTGTACGCTGCAATAGGCAGCGACGCGCAGCAGTAGCAGTGCCTCGCAACTGTTGCACGGTGCTGCTGTTGCAGCACCTTTCTGATCCTCCTGCTTCCCCACCCCTCCATTTGGACCACCTATAGTGGCAGTCGCCGTGGCTGCGCCACCCAGCCGCGGTTGCCGTTACTAAAACCTTTATTTTTTTATATTAATTTAAATAAAAACAAAACATATTTTGTTAAAAATAAATTAATCTTAATGTGGTCCAATAATTTCAAAATTAAATCATATTCAATCTTGAAATTAGGGTTATTCATGAAATTAATCCCCAATTTAATTTAACTCTTAAATTAAATAATTTGATCATGAAAAATTCATAATTTATACATGAAAACAATGGTATTAAAATCATGAATCATATTTAAAACGAACTCGAACAAAAACACAAAAATCAGATTTTAAGGCTTATTAAAGGTTTGAAATTTTCGAAAAATAAGGGTTAGGGTTCGAAAAAATTCGAATTCAATAGGGAAAAATTAGATCCTCTTTATGGCTATTTTGAGCGAATTAAATCACATTAAATCAATTCCAAGAGTTAAATCACATTTAATATAATAATTGACCCATAATTAAATTATTCTCCCTCCTAATTGAATTAAAATTGTGGATTATCAAAGAATTATTGTCAATATGCGTAAATGCAATAGGCTAACTGATACCACTATAGGAGATTATAGGTACTAATTGCGGAATAAACATGAATCATATTCATAAAGCACCTAAACCAAGGATCATTGCATAACACATAAAGAACATATAATTGTACCTTTGAAGCGTGATTCCACATGCGATCGAGCAAGAACAATGGGAGATAAAGAACCCCAAGCGTGATTCCACATGCGATCGAGAAAGGACAATGGGAGATAAAGAACCCCAAGGGTGATTCCTCTACTTGGTCCACAGGCACAAGTTAAACCTCCACAATGCTAGTTAGTCGTGATTGAACGCTTCAATCAACCTTCAACGGAGAAGAGAGACACGAGCTAACCATGAACCACCACGAAGAGCACCACGAGCCACCATGAGGGGGCGCCGGACGCACGGACGTGAAGGGAGAGGGGAGGGTCGTGAGGTGAGGAAAGTGTTTAAGGTTTTGGGACTTGGTTGCTTGTTTCACAATCCACTAAATGTTGATTGTTATCTTCAACCCTGGGCATGGATCTTATTTATAGATCACATCTCTAAATAAGAGTCCATGTCAAGCCCAAACACCTTATCCTAAACACTACACTACTCTAGCCCAACACTCTACATGGTATGTCATAATCTCATGAGGCCCATTAATGGGCCTCTTACTTGTTTAACCCAATACCCTTGTTGTGTGACCTCATAGGATCCATTCTATTGGGATTTGGACTATTTAACTAGCCCAAAGATCATTTGTCATATCTAGAAACAAACAATAACGACCCAAAAGAACGAACTTATTATCTCTATAATAGTGATCCTTGATATATCTAGTAATTGCACTTATCGAAGACACAATTCCTTCATACCCATCATTTATCCATATGATTGTTGCAATATGCTTGTGAGGTGTTATAGGGAGAATTTTCGGGGTTTGGATAATGATTTGTTGTTGTTGTTGTTGTTGTTATTGTTGTTGTTGTTGTTGTTGTTGTTGTTGTAGTGGGGCGATGATAAGGGTGGTGGGCAGCTGTGGAGAGGTTGATTGGTGGCAAGGCCGCAAGGGGAGGTGTAGTGAGTGATGCTACTATTGTATTGGTGCGTGAGTAAAGGGGTTTCGGGCCTGGGATTGAGTGGGGAGGGAAGTCTGTCGGTTCGGGTAGAGTGGGGTCAGGTGGTTGTGATGAGGTGGTGGTAATGATTTGGTGGTGAATATATAGAGGTGGTGATCATGGTAGGCTGCCATGGAATAAGCCAATAAGGTGGGGAGGTGGGAGGAGAAAGATGGGCAAATGGAAGGAAAAAAAAACAATTACCTGATAACACAAGTTGTAGGTAAATGGGATTGTTTTGAGCAGATGGGGGGCAAAAGTGGGATTAATTCTAGATTATTCAAAGGTGGGATTATTTTGAGCAGGAGTGACAAAGGTGGGATTATTTAGAGAAGAAGTGACAACTACTGTCTTGGTTTTTTTTTTATAAAAAAACTGCCATATTTCCATTTTAAATTTTTTTTGAGGGAAGTCAAATTCATTATTTAGTCTACATGACATCATCAATATTTTTTTAATTATATTTTACCAACAATTCTTAAACCCACTTATATTACCCACTAATATGTTTTAGTAATTAGAATTAGGGAGATAATATTGTGAAAAAAACAGAGAATCGAGCTTAATAAATTACTTATACGCAAACTATTGGGTGCGGGCACATGTACCCAAGTGTTTGTGCGTCCAATCTTCGAAGATGACTATGACGATGAAGACGACGATCACAATGATGGAAATGGTGGATGACGACGACGACGATGATGATTTAAACCCTAGATTTGATTTGAAGGTGGGATTAGGTGGAGGTTGCAGGCGGCCTTACCAGCGAATTTTCTGGGGTCTTTTTCAATCGGTGGATTTGCATGTTTTCGGCGAATTTTAAGGTGGTAATTTAGGCGGTTTTAGGTGCATGGTGAGTGGGTGGGTTTGGTAGTAAGGGGGTTTGTTCATGGGTGAGTGGGTTCAGTGGTGAGGGGGGAGATGAGAAAGAGATGGCAGGGGAATTTGCATTGGACAAGGAGACACCTTTAAAGGAAGCAGGAAGGCTTGGAGGAGAGAGAAATAGAGGAAAATGAGGAGAATGATGAATGAGAAGCAAGAGGAAAATCTTTAATATTTTTGGTTGATATGATTTTGCCATTTTGTAATGCGGAGTAGTAGTTGGCTAATATCTTAAAAATCTTGGTTGATATGATTTTGCAATTTTGCAATTTTCATGATTTTGCAATTTTGTGATGCGGAGTAGTATTTGGCTAATATATTTACAATCTTGGTTGATATGATTTTGCCCATGATTTTAATTATATTTTATATTTTAATTATATTAGCTAACAAATGACGTATATCAACCATTAAAATGAGCATATCAGCCAATTGATGTTTGATATCAGTCAAAATTAGGGACATATCAGACATTAATAAAAACGTATCAGCCAACAAAATGAATATATCAGCCAATAAGACGAATATGTCAGCCAACAAGAGGAACTTTTTAGCCAACATAAGGAACATATCAGCTAACAAAGGAATCATATCAACAAACAAAATGATGAAATCAGCAAATTAAAGCAACAGGTAAGCCAACAAAATGAACATATCAGCCAACAAAATGAAACATATAAGCTTATATGTCTATTTTATATAGTGATTTACCCTCGTCCCTTGGTCATAATTAGTAGTGTTCTTGGCTCTTTAGAGCCACTTTTATTACTAATTTGTGTTTTCTAGTGTTTTTGTAGTTTTGGTTGAGTTTTGTAGGAAATTGCACACTTGGAGCATTTTCCCGTGATTATTTGGAGCAACTACATACGTACATTGGAAGAGAACAACCATCTTTCGTAGCCCAAGACCGGTTGGAGTCATCAAACCGTTTATTAAAGGCTCGACCTTGAAGATACCGAGGCATAGGACCGAGTGATTAAAGCCCCAAGGAGGAAATTTAGTTTGGGCTGAAGATAAAGCCCAAACAAGGAGTCCAAGTTGCCCAAGTGGCCTCGCCCGGGTCAGGCACCTCGCTCTGAGGCGCGTCGAACCGGGCAGAGTTGAAGAAGGAAGAAAGTGCTTCTCGCCCTGTCTCTCGCCCGACCGAGCGTGAGAGATGAACTAATATTGAAAAGCGGGCCCAGCCGGGCGGGGTCTCGCCCAATCGGGTGCGTGTCTTGGAGGAAGATTTTAGGCGATTTACTTAGTTTCTAATTTGTATTTTTAGGAGCTTTGTATAAATACTTTTTTAGTGTTTGATACAATTTATCTCTTCTCTTAGTTATTTATCTCTCTACTTCGTTTTCATGCTTAAAAACTTCTCTCTTGTTTTTCTCTCTCTACAACTCTTGATTTAATTCAGTCCATTATTTCCGTCAACTTTGGTAACAATTTATTCTCTATTATTTTCAGTAATTTAAATTCTTTAATTCATCATGTCTTGTTTAATGGCTTTGATTAGTTTAGATTTATGCGTGAGTAGTTTTCTTTCCAGGGTTTGTGGAGATCCATAAATAATATGAACGGGTAATTTATTATTGTTGATTGTTAATGATTTATTAATTTCCTATTGATTGTTTTAATGCTATGTAATTATATTAGGTCTGGTTTAATTGTATGAGTTAAGCAATATGATTCGAGAGATGAGAATTGATGTTTAGGCTTAGTTTCAATAGGCAGGTTAATTAATAAATGGTAGTGGGTGGTACGAGTGAATCTAAGTGTGGTACTTAGATTGGGTAGGATAGGGTCCTATCAAGTAGCACGTCCAGTGAGGATCTTGTGAAAATAATAAAGGTCCGTGTCTAATAGGTTGTAACTTGGTGTTTGCCCTATTATAGTGGAGTTTGTGTGTTTGAAATCCCTAAGGCAGGGTCGAGGTTTTACTTCCAGTTGGGCCCTGGAAGGTTTCCTCGTAAAATCTGTGTGTTCTAGCAAGTTCCTATATGCATTGTTTATTATTCCTCAACAGTGGTTGTTCTAAGCACACGACTGGAGACAAATCTAGATTTCTCTCACTGGATGCCTACTATGGGGGAACTGTGACCTTTGATGATAACATGACAGGAGATATAGTTGCTATTGGAAAAGTAGGAAGGTCAAGTTCCCATGCAATTGATAATGTATTTTTGGTCGAGGGCCTCAAGCACAACTTGTTAAGTATTTCACAATTTTGTGACAAAGGTAACTCTGTAAGCTTTACTTCTAATAAGTGCAGAATCATTCACAATGACACTGGGAACATTATTTTAGAAGGAACTCGTAAAGGGAACACATATGTTGTGGATCTTAACGAGGTTCCTAATAGCAGTTTAACTTGTCTTAGTGTCATTGAGAATGATCCTCTATTATGGTGTAGGGAATATATTTCAAGCGTTAAACCCCTAGCTTGAACCCCACTGTGATCATACACTAAAGCACGGTGACGTCCAAAAGGGAAGAAGATAGAGCAAAAGAGTCGCCAACAAGTTTTAGGAACTTGTAAACCGTTCATAGGATGAAGGCTACACCCCTTAACGATCCAAGAGATCGTCAACTCCATAAGGTCTAGAACCAAATAAGGGTTCGAGGATGAAGGTACAAATCCAACCTAAAAGAGATTGAACCTGCCCTAATAATAGGCCTCTACTTTATTCTGATCGTATTCATGTGCGCTTTCTGACTAACATGCAATCAATAGGATTAACCCTAAACCTGTTTATCTATGTTGGTTGAATTTAATGCACAAATAAATCTATTATTGGCGATCACTTGAATTATAATCGAATTAACCCTAAATAAGATTATTAATTATCTTATTAAGCATGATTACAAGTACCAAATTCCCTTTAACATGCATCAAAGGTGTGATCAAGCAATAACAATAAATAAGCAATAAGCAACATAATAATAATCATAATCATAAAATTATAATCATAATAATAATCATAATAAAATAATCATCATCGAAATAATAATAATATTCATAATCATCATAAATTATAACAATTATAATCATAGTCATGTTCATGTTAATATTAAAGCATAATAATAGCAAGATCCTAGGCATGATACTAACAAGATTAATAACAAGCCCTAGCATGTCACTAAGCAATAAAAATCAAATCTTTAACCCTAACATGATACTAACAATCATAAATATTAGGAAGAACATAGGAAGCATCGTAACAATCATATTTAATATTAAAGTTACCCTAGACATGACACTAGGAATTTATTGTTGTCACCCTAAACATCAAATTAGGGAAAACATCCTAACATGATACTAGGAATATCATAATAACAATCTAAACATGATTTCTACATCATAACATCAATAGATCAATTAAAGTACTTACTTTGATGCCTCGTACCTCTTTCTAATAACAAAATACACACGTTAGTAACTTCAAGGAAAATAATAAACAAACAATTAAATTAAATAATTGAAAGAGAGATTTGGGACCAAACCCTCAGAAATTAAACCTTTCACGTCTAGGGCGAAGGCAACTTCGAATATGGCTAGGTGTATCTAAGTCTTGCGAATGCGGAATTTTGTATTTGAGAAAAGGCTAGTTTAGAAAAAGAGAGAGAGAGAATAATCAAGCAAATCTTGATGAGAGTTGGTGGATGATTAAGAGAGAATTAGAGAATTAATGATTACGAATGAAAACTGATTGTTGATGAATATTCGTGAGAATTGGTGAATGAAAACGGAGTTTTTAATACGTTATTTATAGAGAAAATCGGCCAAAAAGATAAAATATCAAAACAGAGCACTTGGCGCACGTAAAACGAGATTGGCGCACCTAAAACAGAGCTGGAGCCAGCACCAGCTTATTGGCGCCAGGCTCCAATGGCTAGCATCAAGCGCCAATGGCTGGCGCTAGGCGCCAGGCCTGGTTCCAGGCGCTGATTTCAGAAATTCATGCGTTTATGTTTTTATCATATTTTTTTATCCGAAAGTCCAAATAAGGCATATAATATGTAGTTGGAAATCTATTAAAGTCTACTTTCCAACCCAATTAAAATCAGATTAAAATAATTTGTAGATAAAAAGATATGGCCAAAATAGTGGAAGGGTGTCAGTTTTGGATAAAGTTTCATGTCTCATTCATATCTTTTTCGTTATAATTCGGATTTAATATTATAATATATCATTGGAAAGATAATTTCAAGATCTATCCAACCATATAAAATTTGGATAAATATTATGAGGCACGAAAATAAAATCTGAATATATTCCACTTCGTACAAAACAAGGATTCTTAAAATGAGTAGTTTTATTCAATTTCAAACTCTTTAAAACATAATTATCAATCCTAACTCCATTAGGATTTAAAAGAACCTTCTAGAGTATTCTAAAAGACTATAATCAATCCTAATAGCTTTAGGAATGTGTAGACACCCATTTGTGTCTCCCCAAAACCAAACCCAGTGATGAGTACCTTTCACGTCGAATCATAATCGAATGAAGCGAAAGTGTGGAAAGTCTAGTGTTGCAGAAAGTTTTAATTTCTTTTCTCTTCTTTCTGTTTTTGAAAACTTATTTTAAGAAAATAGCCAATCCAGTTTGGTTGGTCCATGATATGGGTCCAATAGTAGTGTAGTTGGATGGGGCTTGCAAAGACCTTTCCAACGATATATTATAAGCCCAATTCCGATGAATATTGAGGAAGTTATAGCCAATTTACCAAACTAGACCCGATTTGAGCTTTATGTACGACCCAATGATCTAGGGGAGGGCCTAATAAGATTTATCATTCCTAATGCAATTAGGAATGGTTTTTTCATTCCTAATTCAATTAGCATTGATAAATTGACTTTTGTTAACTTTTCAGAGTTTTAATCAAAATCAAATAGCATTTTTGAGGAAATTATATGATTTTATCCTCCAGTACGGTAAACTTATCAGATTTTCGAAAACGCGTTAAATTTAAACTTGGCGCCTAACCCCAGGCCTTGGCACCTGGAACCAGGCCTGGCGCCTGGCGCTAGTGTTGGTGCCTGGCGCCAGCTAGCCAGGGTTGGCGCCAGCTCCGTTTTCTGAGTGTCAGACTATGTTTTGTTTAATTTATCTTTTTGGCTGATTTTCTTTATAAATATCTTATTAAAAACTCCGTTTTATAGATTCATTGATCACCTATTCTCTCTAATCATTCACAAATTCTCATCATTCACAAGTTCTACAATTAGTTTTAATTAGCATTCTTCAATTCTTTCTTCTTACTTTGCTTTTCATACAAAATTCTGCATTCACAAGATCTAGAAACACCTAGCCATATTCGAAGTTGCCTTCGCCCTAGACGTGAAAGGTTTTAATTTCTGAGGGTTTGGTCCCAAATCTCTATTTCAATTATTTAATTTAATTGTTTGATTATTATTTTCCTTGAAGTTACTAACGTGTGTATTTTTCTATTAGAAAGAGGTACGAGGCATCAAAGTAAGTGCTTTAATGATTTTATTGATTTAATGATGTAGAAATCATGTTTATATTGTTATTATGATATTCCTAGTGTCATGTCTAGGGTAATTTTAATATTAAATATGATTCCTGCGATGCCTTTTATGTTCTTCCTAATATTTATGATTGTTAGTATCATGTTAGGGTTAAAGATTTGATTTTTATTGCTTAGTGACATGCTAGGGTTTGTTATTAATCTTGTTAGTATCATGCCTAGGATCTTGCTATTTTTATTATGCTTTAATATTAACATTAACATGATTATGATTATAATTGTTATAATTTATGATGATTATGAATATTATTATTATTATTATTTTGATGATGATTATTTTATTTATGATTATTATTGTCATGATTATAATTATTATTGATATTATTATGATTATTATAATGATTGATTATTATTATGTTGCTTGATGCTTATTTATTTTATTGCTTGATCACACCTTTTATGCATGTTTAAAGGGAATTGGTACTTGTAATCACGCTTAATAAGATATTAATAATCTTGTTTAGGTTTAATTTGATTATAATTTCAAGTGATCGCCAATAATAGATTTATTTGTGCATTAAAATTCAACCAACATAGATAAACAGGTTTAGGGTTAATCCTATTGACTGCATGTTAATTGAAAAGCGCACATGAATACGATCAGAATAAAGTAGAGGCCTATTATTAGGGCAGGTTCAATCTCTTTTAGGTTGGATTTGTACCTTCATCCCCGAACCCTTATTTGGTTCTAGACCTTATGGAGTTGACGATCTCTTGGATCGTTAAGGGGTGTAACCTTCATCCTATGAACGGTTTACAAGTTCCTAAAAAACTTGTTGGCGACTCTTTTGCTCTATCTTTTTCCCTTTTGGACGCCACCGTACTTTAGTGTATGATCACAGTGGGGTTCAAGCTAGTGGGATTTTAAAAGCTTGAAAATATTCCCTACAGTTTTTGGCGACTCCACTGGGGAGGATTTCTATTTTAATTCCTGAATTTGTTTCGGCAATGATTTAGAATGAGTGGATGAGACTCGAAACGTTCTAAGTATTTCATGTGCGTAATTTTGATTAACATTATTGTCATATGCATAAAAAAAGATCTCATTGGAAAGACCATCCGTAATGAGTTAAAAACATAGGATTTTACACGTAGGAAATTTGAGGAATATCTTTCACAACTAGGACTGAAATAACATCGCGCGAAACTGAAAAATTTACCGAGCACAGAATGCTGCTGAGGCATGTGGAAAGTAGCGTCAGGGCCAGAGCTTGGAACCAGCATTTTAGTCGTAGCGCCAGACGCCAGTATTAGCGCCAGGCGCTACAGTTAAAAGCTGGCGCCAGTTTCTGATTGCTGGCGCCAATTTTCCCCAATACCGAGCCAGAAATATGCGTTCTATTTTCGACCGGTTTTTCGTATTGTTTGCTCGATCCTACTTCCTGATTGAATTTTTTCTCACTTTTCTGAAACCCATATGTGTTCTACATATGGACATAACCCTCTGGGAATTCATGCTCCATCTACCCGATTGAACGCTCCGTGTCCCATCCACTCGCGCCAAACCTTCATGGTTAGGCTTCCGCGCGGTGCATCCGAACAATTAACCATGGACCCTCTATTTACTAAACCATATCCCGAACTTTAGAGAACTAGAGCCATGGTTAGGTTGCGAACTCATTGCATCATGTTGTGCCTACTTGACTAATTGTGCATTATTTGTTGTGCATATATATTCTATGTTTCTCTTAACCGTTTATTGACTTGTGTTGAGACTAAATAAATTAATGGCTTAAAGAATTTTGCCTAATTAATTAATTAATTAATTTGAGTCAATAAAGTCTAATATTTTTATCGGAATTGACCTAGTACGACTTTAGGCATACCCCAGTTGACTAATAACACCGAAAACAGTCCCAGACCGAAGCTCCAATATTGGCGCCAAGGTCTGAGCTGTAGCGCCACACTATGGAGTGTAGCGCCTGACGACAGAAATGTTGTCTGGCGCCAAGCTCCACAGTGTGACGCCAGTCCTGTCGCTTGGCCGACAGTTCGGATTATTTGTCAAGTCATCACTTAGGGTCTAATTAATCAGTCTTCTGTTTAATTCGATTAATTTTGCTGTCAATAATATTTAATTGAATCAATGATCAAGTTTAGACACTAAGTCCCATGGTCTTACACAAGAGTCCAAGCATGTCACTTACACTCAACGCACACACCAATACACATACTTTGACCATGATTAAGAGAGTCTTGTGTGCGCGTTTTTCCGTCATTTTTTTAGGGGGGTAAGTCGGATATTAATCCTCCAATAAAGATAATAATACTTAGTTCCCTAAAAATATGTACATTATTTTTGCCAAAAACATGCACCCTTTATCTTTCTTTTTCCCTTAAAATAAACTATAAAGTCAAGTTGATTCGAGTCAAGTAATTAAAACGCAAAATGGTTTAATTTACAGCGCGTGGTCAAGAAAGGAAGGACGGTTAATCAAAGATAACCTCTTCGTACAAGTCCTACTTTTTGACAAACCCATAGCTCGCAAGAGAAAAGCTAAGACTATAATGGAAACTCAAGAAGAAGTCAATGATCTTAAGAACCAACTGGCTACTGTGACTGAGACACTGAAGTTTCTCGCACTTAGGATTGACGATCCCATGAAGCAACAACAAATGGACCTCATGCAAGAGAGTTTAAGCAAGTTGTCCAGCGACTATAAATTTCAAGAGCTTACATCACAAGGGGTCTCGGTAGACAAAGATCTTCTTCCGCAGAAGTTTAACGCCAACGACATCCCAAAATTCAGAGCAATTGACAACCCTTACTTTCATTTAAGAGCATTTGAAACAATAATGAGTATCAAGGGTATCGATAAGAAGGTTTTCCCTTCTCTTTTCTCACTATCTCTCGAGACCGTTTGCCAACAATGGTTCTTTTCTCTTGAGAAAGAAAATATTTCTACCTGGGAGTCTATAGCAAACGCTTTCGTAGATAGGTACAAGTGCAACATTCAAGTCGAGACTGACCATAGAGAACTTGAAATCCTCAAGCAGAAAGAGAAGGAAGGCTTCACCTCTTTCTTTAACAAGTGGAGAGAAACCTCAGCTAAGATGATTGAGGTGCCAAGTGAAAAAGAGTCTGTGAGACTGTTTATCAAAAATCTCCAAGAAAAATATTCCAAGCATCTCAAATATCAAAATAATCTCCATACCTTAAAGGCCGTTTATGACATTGGGATCAATATTGAAGATGACTTGGCTAAGTCAAAAGCTGCCAACAATAACTCCAACAGTGGCTGGAAAGGAAAAAAGAACGACAATCCTTTTTCTTCCAAAACCGCCCACTAAAATAATGTTAGCACCTTTAATTTATGAGAAGTTTTTGCCATGAACAACCAAGGACAGAAGAAACCATTTAGGAGGAGCTTCACTCCTATTGGCATGAGTTATGACACCACATTTGATTGATTAAATGCAAAAGGTCTTATAACTCCCATTGGACCATTTGGGGACCCACCAGTTGAGAAGAGGTCGGTTAACTGGAACCCTAATGCACACTGCAAGTATCACCAAGGTAGGGGCCATTCCACTGAAAGCTGTTGGAAGCATAAGGATGAAAAATAAAGTACTCTATAATTTTGTTGGTCAACAAATATATGCCAAGTGAGTCTTGAGTAGAGTTTGGTTTTTAAAGACTCGTTCAAGACTCCTCCAAATTTCATGCAAGATTATTGGTAAGACTTACTCAAGACTCCACTCAAGACTCTCCACAAGACTCCCAATAAACACACCCTAAGTATATATCTTCATGATCATATATTAGTCAAACCACTTTTTATTCCAAAGCTTTGAGTCATGCAAATAGTTTTGATCAATAGTAGCAAGTTTGGAGCTCATGTGTAATTGCAGCATTTCCCCCTTCTATTAGATCTATTTATTTCCGAAAGGTAATCACACGATATCAATTTGGAGATGTTTGATTAATTTGATTGTATTATTTATTATGTGTAATCACACAAACTTCATGTTTAATTATTATTTATTATATGTAATCACACTAAATTTTAGAGATGTTTGTATTATATTTCGTATTATTATTATGTTTGATTTGATTTGAATATCATATTATTTTTGTTGTATATATTGATTGTACAATTATTTCTAGGGTTTTAATATTTTTGTCATAGGGAGTGTTGTTTTATCGAGGTTTTAGGGTTGTTAATGCGGGAGTATTATTTTTGTGCTGTGAGTTAATTATTTTTGGGTACTAGTTTTATTTCCCTAAGAGTTGAGATGTTTTCGAATTGAATTGTTATATTATTTGGGAACTTGTGCCATTGTGGAGTTATTATATTATAAATTTGTGAATGGTTATTTGATCGATGTGTGAGATCAAAAGGTTGAGAATTATTGTTTTGTTCTTGGTTTGAGGCTCGGCATTATATACCTTAGTCCTTGGCATGTTGGTAAGCGGATGATAATCATGAGTTAAGAATGAGGTACAATCTTTATTATTTATTTTTCAATGGTGCCCTATAGTGGGAATTGACCCGTATGTGGTCTGGTTCAATTTCTGGTTATTAGGAGTATTCAAGTTTTTTTACTTGTTGGTTTGTTATTTGAATTACCCATGTCCAAGGCTAGGTATAGAACAACGAGCATGGCACACCTATGTGTTATATGGGTTGATTGAGTAAAGGTTCGTATTATTATTCGAGGTTGAGTTGATAAAGGTTATTTTCAGAATACAATGTGTAATGTAGTTTTAAACTACATTGTTTAATTGAGTTAGTAGTGTCAATTATTCAATTATACTCTATATACTCTGATATGTGATGATTACTCAGCTTTTTGCTGACGTGTATGTTACTTTGTTGTGCTATTTGTGTTTGCGTCCATGTCTTTTTCTTATGGTGGCCCTGCGACGATCTATTTTGGAATTTGTCCTTAATGGTGAGCAGTCAAGTTTGTCTAAACAGGTTGATCAAGTGGTTGTAGCTAAATGAGCTCAAGTGTTTCGATCAGTTTGTTATAACGAGTTTATAAAGTTGTATAAATAGCTCACTTAGTTTTTTGGGTTATAATTATTGGGATTTTTGTAAGCCTTAACGCTCGACAGGTTGTTGAGTGTGGCGGTAATTCCTCCGATTTAGGTGTATGCTTCCGCAAATTTTATTTAATGGTCGTTATTTTCCTTTAGTTCTTGTTTATTATTAATTAGTAAATCGGGGGTGTTACATAGCCAGACCGCCACCTCTCCCCTCTCCAGACCGCCGCCTATCCTCCACCCCTTACATCGCTGTTTCCCCCCTTCTCGAAACTCCTTCCTATTCCCGCAGGAAACCACCGATATCCCAAGTTTGCAGCCACCGAAACCCCAAAACGCAGCCACCAAAATCCCTATATCGCAGCCACCGATACCCAAAATCGCAAATTTAAGGCTGTTTCGAAAATTCAGGGGTGATTTTTAGGTGATTTCAGGATTAAGGGAGTGGTTTTAAATAAGTTTCGTGACAGGTATGCCGACCCACTTCAGATAACCACGCCTCTGCTAGGCAGCGTGTGGAATGGCCGAGAGCAGACCTTTTTGGTTTCAGCTTCTCCAAATTCGACCAGGTCGCCGGTATCCGAAGTAAGAAAGTCAAAGGCCTGTCCTTCTGGCTGCCGTCCACTCGACCCTATCTTTCGTAGCATGCATTCCAGGAGAAGTGGACGAGTTTTAGCCTAGCTCCAGGATAATCCCTTTTGACAGCTCAATATTCACGGCATCCCACCACCCTAAGGTGATCATAATCAGGAAACTTCTTAATCAAAGATGTTTTCTTGTCTCTCGTTTCTTTTCCTTTTGCTGGTAGAACAAGCATCTTTCAATTCTGCTTTTCACTCTCCCTTCTCCCATGACCTTTATTACTCCAGGAAAAATGGAAACCTGAGCTTTGCACCTCAGTCACATCCCAGCATTCGTGGTTGGGGAATTGAGAGGAGAGAGAAAATGGAAAAGGGTTAATGTTTGGCCGGATTTCGTGAGTGGTGGTTGAGTTTCTTGGCTGGTGGTTGGCGTCCATGGTTGGTGGTCGGATTTAAGGGTTTTCTATTTTTTTTTGTTTTTTTATTAAATTTTTTTAACCAATTATGACACATGTCACTTTAACCAAAAATAAATAAATATTAACCCATTAAACTAGTAACCGACATTTGAAATTGAAGAAAAAAAACACCCCCTAAAGTTCGGATTATTTCAGTATAATCCAAAGTTGGGATTATTCTACCAAAATTGATGAAAGTTGGGATTATTATTTCTAATTTTCCTTTTTTTTTTTTTTTTTTTTTTTTTTTTTTTTTACCTACCATATAGATATTCGTCATCATTAAATAATTATTTCGTATAATGAATATGTTTTCT
The DNA here is from genome assembly GCF_001683475.1 of Chenopodium quinoa. NCBI lineage: Eukaryota > Viridiplantae > Streptophyta > Magnoliopsida > Caryophyllales > Amaranthaceae > Chenopodium > Chenopodium quinoa. The sequence goes on from NW_018745024.1 coordinate 3,963,607, forward strand.
TAATGTGTGCCCTATTACAAAAACCGAATCTATTTAGACCGATTCGTATTCGTATTCGTATTCGTATTCGTATTCAGAGTTCGCTTACTAGAAGAGTCGAAGTCAAAACGTTTTCCAACAACTTCTTGAAGTATTTGGTTAACTTTTCCCGGAGAAAGAAAGATCTACTGTAGAATAATACGCCCTATTCTTTTACTTCTTCCTCCTTACACTACCATTAATTCTCTCCCCCTTCAAATTATCCCCAATTTCCCAAACCCTAAATCAATCCCACACTATTCTTAATTCACATTCAATAGTCCCTGCAATTCAAATTCAGGCGATGTCGACGGTACCTTCATCGTCATCTGCGTCAATTTCTTCGCAGTTTACATATTCAAATGGATCGTATTTTCCGACGCCGTTTCATCTCCAACAAACTCAATACGTTGCGCCGCCGCAACCTCCGCTTCCTGCCGCCGTCCCCGTCATTCCTACCGCTGCTCCCATCGCCCCTTCAGTGTATCCTGCTGCACCAGGGGTTTACACGCTCCCCCAATTTCAGCAGGTTGTTAAAGATTTTGATTTCAATCTTTTTTTCTTGTGAATTTTTGATGATTTTGCATTGGTTTTGTTGTTAGTTTTTAGATATTATGCTAATTTGATAGGTTTTAAAGCTCTATTGCTGTTTAAAAATTGAAATTTGATGAATTGTTCGGTATTGAATGTTGTGGGTAGTTGATATTTTATGGAACTGGAATTGATTAGGGTTAGGATTCAATGTTAGGTTGTTTCGGGTGGTGGGTATTTTTATTGTGAACTGCGTAATTGGGGGTTACTAAGTTTTTTTCTGAGTAATGGTTGATTTCTTGGTTGAGGCGGATGTAAGAAAGAATAGATGTTAGAAAACATTGAATATTTGAGGAAAGCAAAGGAGTTAGAGTTCGGTCACACCATCTTTTTCAAACAAAAACATTAACATAGGGAGTGATCCTGTATGGATTTGCTGTAATTAACTATGACGGCTTGTATGGATTTGCTGTAATTAACTATGACGGCTTGCTTGAAGTGCTTTGTGTTAAACATGGAAAGTCCTATGTTGTTATCAGGTTACGTTTGTCTCTGGTCAATGCACCTGAGTTTTATCGATTCCAAATATATTAGGCTATATCCGATTCTTGCTTTTTTAACAAAATGCCGAAACAATTATTTCCTAATCCATTGTGTAATATGTGGTTGTCAAACCATTACTGAAACCAAGTTATTGAGTAATTTAGTTTACACTCCTTGGGTTAGGCCGCTTTGCTGCATCCAAATTATCCAACCTTCCCACTGGCACAACAAAGATAGAGAGGTTTTAGGGGCAGAGAGGGGCCGAGGGGGTGGATTGCTGCATTGTTTACCATCATTATGGTAAACTCTGCTTGCTGCTGTCTTCCCACTGCTACCTTTAATTTCACCTAGCCAATCTTCTCAGCTGTTAACTGTACCATCCTAAAGTTCAATATAGGAGTTTTGTATGCTTTGAATATTTGCATGGTTGGAAATATATGTGTTGTTAATTGTTATGCATTAAGTAGAAGTTGAAATGGACAAAAATACAAGAATATGGGTATCCTAGCAATAGCTTTAACAATGGATTCAAGCTAACATCTTATTTTGAGGTTATAATCAGTCTGGTCACAATAGAGTTGTTTGGCTGTTATATGAACTCATAAATTTGGGTTAGGTAGTACTAAAGAAATGTAGGGATTATGAATTTTTTTTTTTAAAATAATAACTATGTTGAAAAGAAGAGCTGAACCTTATTGGAAACGAATTACCTTTTTAGAGAGAGAGAGAGAGAGAGAGAGAGAGAGAGAGAGAGAGAGAGAGAGAGAGAGAGAGAGAGAGAGAGAGAGAGAGAGAGAGAGAGAGAGAGAGAGAGAGAGAGAGAGAGAGAGAGAGAGAGAGAGAGAGAGAGGGAGGGAGGGAGGGAGAGAGAGAGAGAGAGAGAACCAAGTTCTTAAAGAATACTATTTTGTTCTTATTCCTAATTCCAAAATGCATACCACTTGTGTTACTAAATGACTTTTTTTGTCTTTCTGGTGAGAATTTGGAGTTGCCTTCTGACTGATTGAGCTCTTAAAAAGGCTATACTAAAGTAGTTTTAAGAGCTTTTCTTAAGACTTTTTAGTTGACCATGGATAGGTATATGTTATTTATGTGCTTTGAATGGGATTGGAAAGCCAACCTTTCCTTTTTTAACGGTAAGATAAGATAGATTGAAAAGTTTTGTATGTTTGGGTGGTTCAATCACTCCATTTGGCGACTTTGTTAGCCATGTGTTACGATTATTTCTGCCTGGTACATTATTTTTGTGGAGCGATGTGAAAGGGGATCAAAACCTCATTCTGGTTTTATTATTTTAAACTTATAGCAAACAAACCATGGTTGTCTTTTGCTGCACTGGTGGATTGGGATATTATGTTTATAGTATCATTACTTTTTTCACTGTATTTTATTGATAATGTTATTGTTTTCTATTACAGGCACAACAATTATTTCAAAAGGATGCACAAACTATCACTCCTGAAGCTCTAGAGAGTGTCAAAGCAGCTCTTGCAAGCAGTGACATTGAACATAAAGCGGAAACAAAGAAGAAAGCAGTACCTCGTAGAGCTGCTGGTCAGGCATGGGAGGATCCAACACTTGCCGAGTGGCCAGAAAGTATGTTTATTCTTTTCGTTTTCTGATATATACCCTGTATTGGTATAGTTGTATGTTTCTTGGAATCTTGTTTTGGCGCTACCAACCTGTGAATACTTTAATCTCTTTTGATTATAATAACATAGAATTATTGTAGCTATGTCATAAAGAAGTATTTTCTCCAACTTTGCATCAGTGCCTCACCCTCAGAGTATTAACCCTCTGAAATTTGGCAGCCCTTGCATTCTGATCTGGATCTGTACACTAATGAATCTTATGCTTATCTGGTTTCTGACTTGTGCATATTTGGATGTGTTGTCCACAAAATATTACAAGAAAAGAGTACTGTCAGCTGGGGAACAGCCAAATCTATTGAATAAATGTTCAGACCATCTTGTAAGCTGATTTGTTGTCACAATTGTATTTGCATGTAGCTAGTATGTAATTATCTCTCACATTGTTTTCACCAACTCGCCTACACTCTTTCTTTTGATGTTTTTCTGTATCCTTAACGGTGAGGATTCATTCACTTTAGTACCTTTTCTTGCTTGGATTATCATCTATTAGAATCATTTAAGAGCTGTATATTGGTGTGTTAACCAGGCAACAGCTGGGAATTAAACATGGTAGGCTGAAGCTGAGTGATGGTGAGTAAATTCCTGTAAATGCTACAGAGTTCTTGATGTAGCCAGTTCGATTGATGTCCAAAAAATTGGATCTTTTTATTTCTTCTTCCACAGGAAATTTAGGTTCATTCATTGCTGTCACAAGACTATCTTTTGCAGTTTTGCTTAATTGGGTAAATGTGATTTTTCAGACTTCTTTGGTAATAGAGTAATTGTGCAAGGTCTGTGTATTCCAAGAAATCCAGAATTTTGAGTTCTTGTATTGCTAATTTGTCTTTGTGTCTCATGTATGCATTTATGTTCCTCATGCTGCTGTATTTGAGTTTTGGCACTGACTGATTTGTATTTTTCAGATGACTATCGCCTATTTTGTGGTGACCTTGGAAATGAGGTGAATGATGACGTCTTATCGAAAGCATTTTCACGCTTTCCTTCCTTTAACATGGCCAAAGTAAGTTATTGTGTTTTGTGGACTGTCTGATTTTTCCCATTCCCTTCTTTGTGGTTATTTAACTGGGTTATTATTATTATTATCTTTTTAATATATATTTTTTTTATAGGTGGTTAGAGATAAACGGACTGGTAAGACTAAGGGTTATGGATTTGTGAGCTTTGCCAACCCTACGGATCTTGCCGCCGCTCTAAAAGAAATGAATGGTATGTATATCTATATCTAAAATGATGATGTGGTGTTGACTGTCTTTCACTCTGTATATATCTTAACCTATTTATAGAACACCTAGTCAGTTGCGTGATTGCATGTTTTAAGTTTTTTATCAGTTACATGCAATTAGTTTGTCAAATAATTTTCTCATTACTTCCCGTTCTTTGCCACCCTCCGTGCCTGTTGCTAGAAGTTATGGCCTTGCTGCCAACTTACAGGGGTTTATTTGAAACCAGTACTTGTTTTGTTTGGCCAAATTGCATAATTGTGTGATAATTGCATTCGATTCCCAGATATGCTGTGGGTTTGGTCAGGTAGTAACATATGTCTATAAAGAGTGATGCACTCTGTTTCTTGCCAATAATAGAATTGTATTAGTTGGAAGTAGTTTGGAACTTTAATTAATTGATTGGCAAATTCTTAGCTCTCCCTTGCCAGTTTGTACATTGTTTATAGAATCTTTGCCACACATTTATATTTTTTTTTATAAAATCCATGTTTGGCAGGTAAATATGTTGGAAACCGGCCAATTAAACTACGCAAAAGCAACTGGAAGGAAAGAATAGATCAGGAGGCTTTGGAAAGGCAAAAGGTAGTGTTTAATACCTAAATGTTAAGCATTCTGCATTTGCCATTATTTACTATTACTAACTTTAACTATAATTTATGTTGCAGCACCAATCCTACAAGAAGCCTAAGCTGGCTAAGAAGAGTGTATTGCACAAGTGACTACAAGCAGTATTTTGATGTAGTAAGTTGCTTCTTTTTACTGTTGCTTTGGGATATCTTACCAAGTAACTAGTATTTGATCAAAATAAATATTGAATATTGCTTATTTTATTATAATATGAAGTATTTTGTAAGTTCAAAGTTCTTTGGTCTCTCCATGTTCTGTAGTCTACTTCATGTACAATAACTTTGCTTCTATACCAGATCTTGTCTTGTTTATAATCAATTTAAATTGAATGCCATCTTGTCAATTTCAGATTCTAACATCCATTGAAGAAAATAGTACTTTCATATTTAAATAGAAGTCTCAATTTACCCAAAAAACTTGTCCTTCAATTGAAGTTTTGTTTTGTCATCTAATTTTTATTATTACTCAATTATCCTATATTTTTTCGCTCCTTAAACATTGCACTATTTTCAACTCTTAAGGAAGTTTCACAAATATTGCATCTTGCTCATTTTAGAAAAATAAGGTACCCAATTTACCTTTACTTCAGAGTAATACTTGTTGCTTTAGTTTATGATTGCAATCAAATGGGCAAGTTTGTATTTTTTCCATCTCTCTCTCTTCTTCCACTACCTAGAATATATATTTATCTTCAACATGTGCCAAAGACAAACAAGACTTTAATTTGGGGATGGAGAGAGTATGACCAATTATGATCAATAAATACAAAGCCAACTTGCTATAACAATTTCATGACTTAGGGTGTGTTCTTTTCACTTTAATAATACAAGTTTTATGCCCAATAAGTTCAAATAAGTTCCAATCAGTTTCTTCATGAGGTATAATAAAGTACCAATTAAGTCTGATATGTAGTTATGTTTGAATACGACTTTGCTTGCATGCTAATGTGCATTCTTTCTTGCTTTGCAGACAACTGGAGTCGATTGAAATTTGAGGAACCATGATGTTCCTATGATTGGTTGGGATGATAATAACAACTGGTCTATGGATACCAAAAGAAGAGCAAGAGTCCTGTATTTTATGTATGATTGTCTGATTTGAAATGATATAGAAATTGTCTGATTGACTCGTACAATTCATAGTCTAAACTTTAAAGCTCTAATTTTCAATGCTAATACTATGCTTGAATATTGTAGAATATTATTTTCTTGTTTGCCATTTAATAGTATCTACATTTACAATATTGAAAGACAATTTTAATAGATTTGTTTATCTACTACTACTAGTGTTGGAAAAGGGATTTGTTGTTGCTGTTGTGTGCGTGTGAACGTGTTTGCTTGTGTGTGCAAGGATTATTGCTTGCTTTTTAAAAGAAGCAAAGGAAGTATATTAGGAAGCATCAAATAATTGCTGGTTCAATTTTGAAATGTTAAAAAAAGAAAACTGGTCACTGTCTCATGACAAGGCAAATCATCATCTACTGTTGTACTTAGTAATTTTTTTGGTCAGTGACAGTGATTCTATCGTGAATTGTCAAGTCCACTTAACAATTTGAGGAAAAATTATACATCTATGAAGGCCGTTCTTAAGAGTAGTTGACAATGTGATTAGTTTGAATATATCCCTTTCATAGTTTCATCCCTTGTAGAAAGCCTTATAGCTATTTTTTTAAGTCGAGTTTTCAAAATTTGACCAAGATTTTTCGTTGATTCATAGTTGATAATATTGCAAATGGAATTTTCTTTCTCCGTTCCACAAATATTGGGTCAAGTCTTGGCGCATAGTGTCTATTGATTTTAGCGCATATAGGATGTCAATTTTACAACTAAAAAGTACTGTTTAGATAACTTATACTTTAGTGGTACATTATACATGCATAATGGTACATTATAACATACCATTAGAGAGTCAATTATTTTCAGAAGTTGAAACTTATAGAATGGTAAAAAGTACCACTACACTCGTAATAGTCCACAAAACGTACTATTTAGACAAATTTATTTTAATGGTACATTATACATGCATAATGGTACATTATAATGTACCATTAGAGAGTCAACTTTTTTAGAAGCAAAAGTTAATTAGCGGAAATTACTTCCTTACCTTCCTATTTACATAATTAGCCCATAGGTGCTATGCGCCCAAACTCACTCCAAATATTGCAATATTTACCATTAGAAGGTTTCACAAATATTACAACATTTCCTCATGTTTTCTTCTTTTCTCTCTTTTTATCACGTGCGTCTCTAATTTTATTCCTCTCTATCTCTCTCCTCTTTTTAAAATTTATATCTGATTCACATGTAATACTTGGAAAACAAAGGAAATGCTCCCTCTGTTTTTGAATACTTACCCCACTTTTCATTTACGGTCGTTTTAAAATATTTGTTCCATTTTTTTTTATTTGAAAAACTTTTATAATATTTCATTCATATCTTTCACCTAGCGGATCCAACATAAATTATATTTTATTAATTTTATATTCTCCCGCCTTCAATTCTCTTAACTACTTTTGCTTTTTACAATTTTTTATTCTCTCTTACCCCACTATCTCCATATTTTATTACTTTCTCTAATTTCTCCTAAAACTCCGCGCATGGAGAAATGAAGCATCCCTCCGTTTCAATATGATAGTCCCATATGGAATCAATCACATAAAATAAAAAAAAGGGAATATTTGGAATCTAGAATTAAGTAAAAAACAATTCACAAATAGTTTTGTCTTATTTAATTTTTTATTTTTTTTTTAGGAAAGCATTAGCCATAATTGCATAAATCATGGGAGTAATTTCTTTACTTAAGAGTCATTTTATCAATTCACAATCAATTAATCTAAGCAATTAGAATTTATTATGTATAAAATAGGAAATAAAAACTAAGTTAAAGTAGAATACATTCAATATGGGTAGAAACTTTTTAAAACGTCCAAAAATAGTATACGAGACTAACAAATTGAAACGGATAGAGTATTTAAAAACAGAGGGAGTATTATTTTAAGGAAAAATATAAAAAGTATATATATACTTTAAACACAATGTAAAATAGTTTGAAAGAACCCATGTAAACATTAACAAGAAGCTCTACTGAAAGTTGAACAAAATTTGGAAGGGTTGATTCCAATTTTGACAGTAAGATTCATTTTTAATTTTAATCTACTTTAATTTCATATTTTCTTTTTTTTAGAGGGAGAACTCAACTTTGCTCTAGAATAAGAATGTTATTATTGCATGTACAATTTGATGGTTTCCAACCCTCATCCCTATCTCCTCCACAGCTACTCTCTTTATTTCAAAACAATCCAACGTAAAGACTTTTAAATAATTCTTATAACAGAAAATTAACTGTAAAACCATATTGTGGTCTACTAATTACCGGGTAAATTAATCAGCCAAACAAACAGTTATTAAGCGACTAGAAAACTGTTTACAATACCCTCAAGGCGGCCTCAATGAAAGAAAAAGAAAACAAAGGGCCTTCATCTATATAGAATGGACAATATTTAATATAATTTTCTAAACAAATTTCCTAATCACTATATTTGAAACTACTTGTAATATTTAACCAACCTGTGTGAAGATGATAGGCATTTATACAACAGCTATTAAAGGGACCAAAAAAATGTAGTCTTCCACCTTATGGATGCTTCTCAACTATCCCCCTCTCGAAAAATCAAAAAGATTGTGCTTCCTTGAAAATTTATGTCATACCATTCGCAGAAAGCCACGGACTTCAACCAAGAATTCAAGAAGATTTTTTCTGAACCTTTGGTGATTAATACGATCCAGTGTTGAAGAAAGCTGGTTAGAGCTTGTAAGAGCATGCAATGCAGTTGCTAGTCTGGTCTGGAATGCTGGATTCGTTTGTTTCTCTATCAGCTCACTGCATAGCCGCTGAAATAGCATAAAGTTTTGAAGATCAGTAACAGCAAAGTAGGTCAAAAAGGATTTAGAAGTGTAGCTTTGCCTCAAATCAAAGCAGGTAGCATAATAGCACAAGTTTTTGAGCACCGAAACTGAGAGATTCAACAAGTGATGGGGGTAGAAAAACCATGTTCCCATCATGCAAAATCTAGTCCAAGCTGATTTAACACAATTTTCATTGTCCTTGCTCATTTTATCCTCACCTAATTTTCTTTATGGAGTCAAATTTACCACACAAACCACTAATTAATCATAATCTATACTCCTATTTGTTGTTTCCATTTGGAATATGGGTACAAACCTAGGAAGAGAGGATAGATATTATATAGATTGTGTGTTAGTAGAATGGATGGAGTATCAAAATAATGTAGTAGATTTGTGTCAAAAGTAACTAGTAATTAGCATCATCGGCATTTTTTAATATTTGTCTTCACTTATCATTAGCCATTAAAACGGGTCATCATTTGGTTTTTGAGAATGCAAAATTTTTCTGATTGTTCAATATATCAATAGAAATCGAAGATAAAGCCCAGCCAGCAACTGGAATTATGCTTGAAGCGAGGCAAGAGCTCTGTATACCCTTATGCCATGAGACCCAGACATAGAATATATAAACTTCTTTAGTACACAGCCACAGCAAACAGGCACCCAATATTTAAATACCTTAAATGGATTAAATGAATTGATGCCAAATTCAATCTCAAAAGAGGTTCCAAATCCTTCAACAGTAATTTTAAAGTCTAATTTATATTTCAAACTTGGCCTCAACTTTGAGTGATTTATGACAACCACAAAATCTGCAGACATGCCGGCACAGACTTCAATGTGCTATAAGATGAGATGATTACCTGATATAGACTTGGCTCACAAAGAATTAAAGGAAAGAGAGCATCTGCCGCTGCACTCACCAAGTCAGTGCTGAAGTACCCAAAAAAGGGGGTAAAAATAGGTGAAGTTAGAAAGTCAATGGAGCCTGATGCCCAAAAGGAAAAAAAATTAGTTAAAATTACCAACAAACTTGTACCTGTAATCCTCAAACAGAAGTAACTGCAGCAGGGAAGGGAGGAAGCGACTCAAAATTCCTTCCTGAATATTCTCCCCCTTACCCTTGACACCACTAGCAGCATGTGAGCCTAGACCCACGTTTCCAGCAATAGTTTCTTTATAATGAAATGAAGCAAGGGCTTTCAAAGCTCTCAGGCACTTGTAAAAAATTTCAGAATCCTGCACCACAAGGTAGAGGAACAGATGCATCAATGCCTGGTATATTAATAAGAAAATAGAACTTTATCGGTGGTTCTCCAACTATACTGAAGCTAAAAGTGGCAGCCCCGCTAACAAAGTTAAGTCCAGTGGATATCTGATTCACCCAAAACTAATTGGACTGGAAGTGAATGATCCTTGATGGTTTTCTTTATATATAATTTTTATTGTATAAATCTTTTGCTTTTTCTTTTGAAGACTGGGTTGAAAACAGATGTATATTTAGAACATGAATGAAGCCCCTTCATTCATTCATTCATTCAATGTTGAATTTCTTTTTTGTTCTGCAGTCATGTGTTGTAAATTGTAACTTGATTATAAATTAAAGATACTTATGGTGCATTTGAATTTAATATACAAGTAGAAGGCTAGGATCAATATCATCTTTATATTTTTCTTTCTTACTCCATATGTTTCACATTGTTCTTCTCACTTAGAATCTTTTGTGAGACAAATTTGGTCAAAGTAGGAAGAACAATATGAAACAGAGGGAGTATTATTCAACCCTGAGATAAATAAGATGCATTTCCCTGACTTGTGTGATTGGTAATAACTTCCAAGAAAATAAAAACCATTACCTGATGGCGAATGCCAAAGTCCAAGGTTCCAATTATATGTGCCAAAGCTTCTGCATTAAGTTGACCAACCATTTCTGGATAAACCTCCAACATGTGTGACATCAATGAGAAGTACTGCACAAGTGATCACTGATATATCAAATTCCATAAGTAAATTCTAAAGCTTGCAATGTACACATGCAGAGTAAACAAACTTACATCATGACATAATTTAGGGTACTTCAAAAGGTCAATAGAAATCAAAGGAGTGATTATGTGGAGACCTACAAATACAACCTGCATCAAATTAGACACAAAAGTCCTTAGTACCATTACAATTGTCAGAATGCTCATCCACTTTATGAAGTGTCCAGTTCTACTTTTAATTAATTGACACTTGCCACAGCCAGTAAGGAGTAAAAATAGATGAAGTTAACTGGAGGTGAAAATAAACCTGAGCAATGCTTATAGCCTCTGACTGGACAGAGTCGGTTGAGAAGTCAATCTGTAAATTATAAATACTCAGTCACGACTTGGGTAGAATGGGTATGTAATTAAATTAATTCTGACGTACAGAAGCAATCATACCAGATCTTTTGTGCAGAGGCTTGCAAGTAGCTGAATTAAAGCACGCAGATCCTTATATTTCTCAGTACTTGCTTCACTGGCTAAGGTCTTTGAATGACTAATGGAAATCTAAATCAACAGGAGGAAAAGTATTTTGTGTTTTAATACCAAGACAACAAAAATGCATAATTATTAAATATACATTGGGAGACCGTCAATAGGATCCTAGTGAGCATAATAAATTTGATCCTAGTGAGCATAATAAATTGTTAGCTTATCAAAAACATAAGCAACAGGAAAGCCAGTATGTTTCGATTTCTTTCTAAGTTACAAATCAACATTATGATCAAACAGGAAGCATACCAACGAAAACACTTTTGGATAGGAAATGACTAAAGAGGAGGAAGGACTCAATTTTTGGCCTTTCTGACTAGTTTCATCTGTATTAAAAAAACACATGATAACAATTCAGACAGGCTCTGTGTAATAGGACGTGCATCCATGAATATGGATAACTTTGGCATGACTTCAGCAACTACTGAGCTATAAATCTCAGGACTCAATACAATGATAAGAGACTACAGTTAATATCTTTGTAATTGGATGTTCTAGAATATACATAAACACTCTCCTAAATAATTTGGTCCAGCCCCTTTTAAAATAGAGTAATGATATATGTAGCCCTTAGGGCTATAAATAAGCATTAAATATACTACCTAAAATAGAAATAAGTTGGGAATTCATGACAAAATCACGCGCAAATCGGTGTAATTAATGTTAATTTATCCTCAATATTTCCTCTTTAAGCTTCTTATACATAGCCCTAAGGGCTATGTTTATCATTTTCCTTTAAAATATACTAAGCCCTTAATAAAATGATTGGTTCCAACAGCCACTCACTTGTGGTTTTAACAAATATTTATAATATTTCTACCCAAAGGCATTGCCCATACAACAAGCCTTCAGCTCACACTCAAGTTTATAACCTTTGATTTACAATCACACTCACCCCACCCCACCCAGCCAAAAAAAAAAAAATCCCAGAAGACTACCTTGAGGCCTTGACAACATCCATCCTAACACTCGTGAAAAAAGCTTATGCCAAATCCAACAAGTCATAAAAGAACACAACCCTTCAATCCTCCACTTCTTCAATACATTCATTATAAACTAGTAAGATGATTTTAAAATTCAACGACAGTTGGACAATAAAGATTCAATCACAATCTACTATGACACTAATCTTAAATTTATAAAAGTTAAATTATAAAGAGTAATAGTATGTCGAACAAGAAAAAAGGTAGTTACATTTTCCAAGATAAAACCTTTCCTATATTGTGTTCACCTCTTTGTCTCTCCCTCCACTGTCCATAATTGTCATTGTTGACCATGACATGACTTGTCATCATCTCTCTTTCACAATCAAAAGCCATAGAATATCATTATAACATCTCATCAATTGAAGGCTTAAAAAGTAATTCAAAGGAACTTTTTATGTAAATCCTTGAACTGAGACAGGCGGACTCTTTTAGCAGGAACACAGAGCATGGACAACAAGGTTGGTTAAGGTTTGTGAACAGAGTAGGTAAATAAAATTTATCCTGTCAGGCATCTTAGTCTAATCTTACCCTGGCTGCTCCCATGTCCATATCCAGATCATCGCAGGTCATTGTGATTGAGGTATAACAGCAGATTCCAAGAATCAGGTTTTCAACCCCTTGATTTAACTATTCATACCTTGGGCATCCTTAAGGATCCAAGAGTATTACTTCCTTGCACCATTTCAGACTCACATTCTCACCTTTACCTCATGGCCTCACCCTTTCACCTAAAATTAATTGTCTAAGTAGTAAGTCGATTGCAAAATGAATCACTCCACTTTGCAGGCTTTACAAATACACCGATTTCCATAAATCTCTCATTACTAGGCACCAATGTCGCCAAAGCTTCTAGTTCATGTTCTCATCTCTCCTATAATTAAACAACTTTGGTTTGTACTGGAGGCAATGCAACTGACACATGAGTAGTTCACCAACATTAAATAGAAGGGTGTTAGTACATCAGGGGTATTTTATGCTCGTGGATTTAGAACCCTGGTTGTAGGTCTTTGGTATTTGCGGCTGCGTCACAAAATTGTGAGTTTTCCAAGAAAAGAGGATCAATTTAATGATCCAGCTACACCAATAAGCAATATGAGTTCAATGTCTCTTTTCAAATATACATTTGTAAAGATAATAATAAAATATAATGAATATAAAAAAGGAAGAGTGACGGATAAAGTGTTTATAATTCACAATAGTTTAATCACAGATATATGTTTAGGCAAAAAACTTGGATAATCTATAATTAGATTCTAAGAGTTAAAACACTGCACATACCAAAAAAAAAAAAAAAAGTTCAAAGGGTAGCACAAGCACAAAAAATATCATAAAGGGGAGCATAAATAGTTGCATCTATCTTTGCCAAATGTCTTCCTCAATTTTAATTTGGCAATGTCAAAATAAAAAATCATATAGTAGGACATGAACAATACTTACAGTGATATAAACTATTTGTAATGAATAAATTTCTATTGCATTCTCCAACATCTAACAAAACAATTTAGGATGGATCATTGCTAAATTAGATTAGATTACAGAAAGATAATATTAAGTGTCATCCCGTTTTCATTATAATTTCCCTATTACCAATAATTTCTTCTACTCTTCAGAGCAGTGCCCCCCATGCAAATAAAGAGGAGTTTTAAATCTTTAATTACCCACAAAAATCTTGTTCATCATTCCTAAAACCAGGTTAATGCATTCATAAAGCCAAAGATAAGCACAAGCTTTAGAAATTTACCTTGCCAATGTTGTGGGAGGAGTATATCTGAAGCAAACGCATACAGAAATTGATGAGAGTAGCAGTTTCTTGAGCCTCCAGGTAACTAATTTGGCCACTTACCCACTGGACAACAAATTTGAGCAGCAAATAGACAACTGCAGGCTAAAGAATATATTAACATTAGCTCTGATAATAAAGCATGTAAAATACTTTTATACAAAAAATTGAAATCTTAATAAGTGATTAGTCTAAAACCAGTAGAAAGAGTCTCCTTCAAATGATGCAACCAACACAAATACTAATGTCTCCTAACAAATATTCACCAAATCCTTTCACAGTTCCTCCTTATCCATGCATCATATATTCCATTAGCATCATTATTATTACAAACAGCAAGTTCCATCAGCTAAATATAATTACCACCTCAAGCTTTCCATTTTGTCAAAGCTCGGCCAAGTACTATCAAAGAAAAAGAAATTTAAGAGCCTTTGTAATTTAAGAGTTTAGATGGCAGTTTATAAAGTAATGTGATATAACGAGAGATCAATACCAAAACTGTAACAGGGAATAAGCAGTGCAGAAGGAGGCTGGCTATCAAACCGGATCATAAAGATCACAAATCAATCAAGGTCCAATTAAGATAAATCCTAGGTTATAGTAAGCAATTGTAATAAAAATAGAAGGTCCAATCATCACAAAGAATAAGATTGAGGGGAAATGATTGTAAGGTTACCACAGAACTTTTTATTAACATTGCCTCTGTTATACACTATTATCCATCTCCATATTTCTATATTCCAATCTGATTCGTATTAAACGATCACAGATCACTACCAATCTATATCTTTGATTCATTGGCCCGCCAAGCAATTCCATCCCTAAATAAAGAAAAAATTTACTATTGGCATGGGTATTAAGAGTGCTCATGTGAATAGAACTCTTTCCCTTCACTTACATTAATCCAAACCTTTTAAAATTGGAGGGGCATAGTTGAGAAAACATAACTTTACCAACCTTGAAAAAGAAAGTGAAGAAAGTAATACTATTCTTTCACCCGTAATTTAGATAAAAAGCTTACCAAATTATTACTAGATGAATATGAGCATTACCTCATTCTTGTAAACTTCAAGAAGTTTTATAATAGAATCCATTACAGAAACTCCCATCTCATAAATTGCCCTTTGTGTCCGAGGTTCTGAGGCACCAGCAGATCCAAGCAGCCGCTCCAGTAAGCAACACACCTGTGAATCCAAAAACAACATCAAAATATTTACAAATCAGGAGAGTTCTCTTTCTCATAGGTGGTCACTTACCACCATGATAGTCTCTGGTTGCTGAGAGACATTCTTGATATCATGTTTTCCCGACAAATCCAGAAGATAAGCCGTCATATGATTCATGAGATCTCGAACAAACCTTTAATATACCATACCATGTTATCACTATATGTCCAATTAATCATCCATCAGAATTTAGAGTAAAAGGTGTCTTTTGAACCAAGGGCCTGAATTTTTAGTTCTTGTGACCCAAGCTCTCCTTTGGATACAGACATCCCATGTGTGTCTTTCTAAATAAATATATTCACTGCTTCAAAGAAAAGGAGTCTTACTGATTTGATGTCTCAAGGTCTCTCAGTGCAGAAGCCGAAAGAACAAGAGTTCGTGCAAGGGATCGCTGCATAGATAATGTGGTTATTACAATAAGTCATTATTCTTCAACATTCAAATAATAAGAAGCCCATAAGTTGGAAACTTACATGGTGAGGAGCACTCAATGAGAACAAATTTCTTTCATTGACAAAACATTTTGCCAACTCACGCCATGAATCCTACAGCATACAAAATTACAACTTAATTCCAGTTCTGTGTTTTGCCTCCAGAGAAGAACAAAGGTAATTTAGTTTGTGTGTAATTCTCTATCTTCCTAGAACTAAATCAGCCAGCTTCCCAAAGAGCTTAAAAGTTAATCCAACAAGCAAGAACTTCAATGTAAAAGATGTAGGGAACTACTGGATATAAACTTGCACAAGTTGAAGCAGCCTTTACTAAGTGAGATTATTTCAATTTTGCCATCTCATTTCAACACAACAGTACTATGGTTGGAGCATTAAAATTTTATACCAGACACCGAAAATTAAAACAGAAAATGGCATCATGGTATCCAAGCCACCACAACACTCTTTCCAATGAAACCTCCAGGGTTTAAAATTAATCTTCATCCAATCCTGAAAATATACTGTGCTACATATATTTTTACTTACCTACACTTATTCCACTAGTAAGACACTTGGAGCAATTTTTTAAAAAATACCTTAGTAAATGAGAAGATAAAAAGAGAAGAGAACCAAAATCATATTAATAGTTAGAATTTTCAGATTCCCTAGTACACGCAGTCATACAACAGACAAAAATAAATTCTCATAACACCTGCAGCAGAAATCTTTATCCATACTAACCACTATGTGCATTTCTACGAATCTATCCTCCTTGCCCCACCCTATCCATGCCCCTCTAATAAAAGGAGAAGAAAATTCACTCTGCCCTTATTACTTGAGAAATAGAGGGGGCTAGCAATACCAAATACACATGCACGAACTCTATGAATAAGGCGCTAAGTGAATTTGATATCACAAAAAATTAAATTTCGGTGGTCAATTGTAACATAGCAGCAAAGTAATAGACAGCTCAACAATTAGAACTAGAAACTACCAGAATATCTTGATTCCCAGCAAACTCAAATCTTTGTCAATGCCAGTATGACAAAACCATCAAACATAATAAAAATGTCAAAGGGGTGCAAAGTAAAAAAAAAAAAAAAAAAAAAAAAAAAAAAAAAAAAAAAAAAAAAAAAAAAAAAAAAAAGAGTTACGTAAATATAGAGTAAAGTGCAGCATGTTACTTACCAAATAAACAAGGTGGGCACCAATATCCCGATATCCAACTAGCCCATTGAGTAGATGGCGACAAGTAAGCTCCTGAGAGTCAATGCGACATCAGATGTAAGATATGGTTGAATAATAGCAGGGAGAAATTATATATTGAATATTTGTATGCACAATGATTCGATAGTGAACCCTTAAGTATTCCAGGAAGGTGAATCAGATAACAAGATCATCTATTAGCAAGGAAATTCAAACTTCCTCACCACTACAAACAAAAGAAGGATATAAAGAATTTGATGTTGAAAGTCATAGAGAAATATGTATGTATCACTCGCATACAAAAGGAGAGCTAAGGATCACCACCCCCACCCCCTACCCCCACCTAAATAAAAATAAAAATAAAAATAAAAAATCCCAGAACAGTTATGATTGCCAGATCAAGAAGCATCAAGAGTCAACATTAACTCCCAGGCAAAAGGCTTCACAACTTGCATACAGCTAATTTCCACATTTATTAATAAATCAGCAGCAAATCATTCGTCAATATATTAATCCTAAATATAAGTTCATACATCATTGAGGATTTCCAATGTTAATACAAATAAAATAAAAAATAATTAATCCAAACAACTACAACTCAAGAAGGGTGAACAACTGAATTGATGGTTTTTGTTACAAAAATGCACTGAAATACAATCAGGCAGTATTTTTCCAGGGCTATGATAAATGAAATCCAGAGAGGAATCCAGATGCAATACTTGAGGACGCCTAGAAATGCAATTAGATATAACTAGTGTACACTGTACAGAGGATATTATTCATTAAATTGAAAAGACCACAGTTCAAACAATTGTAAGGCAATTAGCAGCTCCCTCAATACCTGCAAATCCTTCTCCCCTGGATAAGAAATCAATGTTGTCATGGATATTCGAACAACAAGATCAAGGACAAGTTTTCCTTGATTAAGTTCTCCAAAAAAGTCCATCAACACTTTTTTAGAATGCTGAAGCTGCTCCGGAACATGACAATTAGCATTATTCCCACAACCTTCAGGTGACATCAGATACGTACGAGACCATCGGGCAAGAAACCATATTACTGCCTGAAAATACCGTCTGTTACTGCTCAAATAAACACTGAAAGACTTAACACGTATACAGCAAGAGGGGACCTTGTCTACTAAGCATATCCATGAGAAGTTGACAACCACATGGATAATTTCCATACATCAAGGACATACATGCCATCACACTCAAATTATAAATGAAATTTCCAGTAATGAAGTTGCCACTCTCCCTCTTATTTCTCTTGAATTTATCATCAATTCCAGACCAATCATTGATCATCAATAGCTAAAACTGAATAAAAAAGGAACATGTATGTGTGTGCATCATTTAATGCGTAAATGCACCTGGACGTGTGTGAACAAATACTATTATATTGGAGTGTGACCTGTACACGAGTCATATTTATTATTTTGGACCAAAAAAACATGGATACTTATCATATAATTGCTGGATTCGACACTAAGCAAAATTCCCGTGTAGGACAAAGGTATGCACAGTTTAATTAGAACAAATACATATAAAAGCAATTATGTATGTATAAATCTATATTTGTAGTGATTTAGAGATTAGTATTTTCAAGATAAATCATCAGGCAACATTCAAACAACATAAGATACAAGCTGGGTTATTTTGATACGGCAGAGATTAGCTGTTCCTAAGCATAGATTTACAGCATAAATAACCAATCAACATAGGCTAATACTAAGGAGAGGTTATATAAAATTAGGGTTATCCAGATGATATTTGCCTCATTTGTGGGAATGCAACTGAAACTCAGAGTCACATGCTTTTTGATTGTCAGTGCAGCAAGAATTGCTTCATTAAGTATTACCCTGGTATGGCTGAATGTTAGACAACAATTTAAAGAACTTTACTGGTCTGGTCAGATGGATCAGAAGGAAGCAGTAAGGGAATAAAATAATCTTAAAAAGGGGTGATTCTCACTGGAATTCTAGCCATTGATTATTTTTTTGTGGGATTCTGGAACCCCGAAATTCATAGAGGATATACTAGTAAAGCACAAGATACATGATAATTAAAATAGGGTACAGTGGTACACATTATTATTAATAAGAAAATCAATCCTAGTGAAGCTTAATTTGCATTATGTATTGTAAATAGTTTGTACAGGCTTTTTAGCCAGGTGGTTTTGTCCTGTATCCCGGTCCTATCTAAAAGGTTTGAAAGGTTGGTAAAGAATATAAAAGTTAAAGCTTTCTTGCCAGGGAACACGGGAAATATGCGAATGAAGACAAAATCATAAAAGCTAGTATTTTAGGGTTAAGTCAGGAGCTTAGGACATCATAATACTGAACTGACTACCTACATACACTTTGGTGCTCACCATCGTAATACATAATCAGTATACTATTGTAGCAGGATGAACAAAAGGAAATAGCATATCATGACATCATTTTTAGCAACTGCACATTAGTGTTAGAAGACAGACAGGCAAACAGGACCGATTATAATAGCAAAGTCTCAACACTAATCATTGCAGAAAAATTGTATCCCATAGGCCACAAGAAAGAAAACAAGGAAATTTTTTAAAACTCACAGCACATAAATTGTTAGCATAAGAAAGTTTTGTCATCACGGCTGTACCTCCATAAGACGAGGGCTAAAAACCGATGCTCTAATTTCTGGATCAATACTCTGCTCAGCAAAACGTAAGATGGAACTGCATCAAGCAACAAAGCCAACATGGATATATGATACACCAATAAAGACTAAAACCAATGTCAAGCACATGTGACTCATCAGTTATCACAAAACATAAAATTAATTAGAATGGTCTCTAGTCTGAAGAATGTGGCACTAAAAGGCCAAAATACTGCAAGAAAGCACAAATGAACTCTTTAGGCTTTGGCCTTGGCATAACAAAAGAGGAAGGAGCCAAAAAAAGCAAGAATAAGAAATCCATCAAAGACACTATTGTCATCTTTCATATTAAGGGTTTAAGGAAAACAGTTTCTTGGCAGTTGTAGCTGTTAGGTGTAACACCCTTCCACATTGAGACTAAGAACAGAATATATCATCCATCCAAGATCCAGCATCCAGCAAAAGTCAATAAGAGTTACCTTTTCGAACTAAAGTGGTCCTTTTCTAAAGCATCTAATGTCACAGGGGACTGATCTTCCCAGTGCTCACCAGTGATACGTTGCCGAGGGGTAGTGTTTAATTATAATTAATACTGCCTCTTTAAAGGTTGGATGGGATTTTGATGCTTAAGAACTAATGCCCAATAAAAAATTCAGCATGCAAATTAGTTCAACCAATTAAAACTCGTCAAATAAATGTTCTAGCAGAAAATTGTCATTTTCACATGAAGGCAGCAACAAATGCCACAAATTTCCAAGTCTAACATGAGAAGTCACTAAAGAGACAGCCACCATCAATCAAATTCATGTGTAGTATAGGTTATATTATGAATTGGCTAATTAATGATTTCTTATTATATTTCATAGCAATTCAAGCTCCAACGAATTTCAAAAATAGGATAGTAAGAATGAGTATAGCATATCTCAATATTAAAAATATAAAAAACTGACAAGTTCCATAGCATTATTTCCAAAGGACTTCTATAGTTAATCACCAACTAAACTACCCTAGCAATCTCTTTCCCTCTTTATCCTCTGTTTCTCTTTCCACAGCCCCTGATTGGCTCTTTTTTTTTTTTTTTTTTTTTTTTTTTTTCCTTTTTACTTTTCTTTTTAATGAGTTCATTATATACTTTGGATTCAGCCACAACCATCATTACGACTTCCCTCAAATGCCTTTCATGATCATATGATCAAAACCAGTTATCCAGCATGAAAAAATCTAGCACCATTTAAACAGCTGCTTACGTATTAACAATATACACATCTTCATCTACTAATGTTGTCCCAAAACCCTGTGTGTCTAGACTGTCTACCTAATACCTACCAACTTCATAGATAGCCATTACCAGTCCCTCACCGTTTGGATAAAACAAACACAATGTTCAGAGGTCAAAAGTTGAAAAAGATACATATTCACATAGATGTTCTTCCCTAACACTTACTATTCCTACTTCCTGGCCAAGAAGATAACTATTAACAGAAGAGAAACAAAGGTAATGGATGAGGCTGGCTATTTATATGGCTTGACAAAAAGAAGGGTAAGTTAAAATTGCAATGTTGACTGGAGACTGCAGAAGCAGGATGGAGGAAAGCAAGCAGCTGGAAAAAATAACCTACAGGAAAGGCAGAGCTGAAGCTTGGTTCTGTTACATGTATGAGGAATTGAGCACCAAATATTTCAGAAGTTTATGCATGATAGAGGCAAGAGGAGGTGGATAGACCTTGAGTTATACGCAAACTTTCGTGTATAAGAGGGATGACTACATTGCACATATTCTCATAGATGCAAAAGGAGGTGGATAAAACTTGAATGCACTAGCTTTTATGTCATAATAGGTTTTATAGGAATGATCACATTGTACATTATATTCCTATTTTAGTAAAAATATCATCACAACCATCTTCCAATCCACCAGCTAATTTCAGTAATTGTAATGACAAGCAGAATTTTAACCATCATGTGTAAAAAGATGGAAGCACCACAAAAAAGCTGCAAGAATTTTACACGTTTACCTGGAAAGTATGACTACTGGATGCTTGTCACCTTCTACGCTATCCAAAAAGTGTGTTTGTATGGCCTCTGGAACCTAATCACAACAAAGATTATGTGAAACAAATACAAAATAGATAACAGACGCTAATAACTTTGAAAGAATAGCTTCAAGCACTGTTGTTTTACTCAAAATTACCTCAGCATTTTTTTTGATGCATTTATTAAACAAAGTACAACATATAACTCAGATTAAAAGCTGCCCTCTCATTTTCATTTAGATTTTGGGAAGAGAAGGTGGCCACTCTGATTCAGTGGAACAATCCAATATGGTATATGATGGTTATTACAAGCAACCATTTCAGCCCATTGAAAATATACCTACAGGCAGTATAACAATCCAATGCTTAAGAGCTGCCTCTCTTTTTCATTAAAATTTTGGGAAGGGTAGGTGGCCACTGTGAGTTCAGAGGAACAATCCAATATGGTAACTAAAAGCAACCATTTCATCCCATTGAAAATACAACTATAGGCTGAAATACAACAATCCAATGCTTACTGTAAATTTTTTTCTTTTTTTTTTTTTTTTTTTTTTTTTGTTCCATCAAAAAAATTTCTTATCCTATTCTCAAAATTTGACAATGAACATATGAAACTTTCAATTTTTAACAAGAATAACATAATAATCATAACATGTAAAAATATACTCTCTCCGTCCTTATATTAGAGTCTCATTTCTCTTTATTATGTGAGTAATATATGTTAGAAATGGGACTCTAATAAAAGGACGGAGGGAGTAATATTTAATGATATAACAGTATCAAAAGGTGGCGGTAACATTTTTTTTATCCATTATACATCAAGAACTCATAGTTTGATCTCAAAATGTAAAATAACCCACAAATGTTATGTAGCTGAGAGGTATAAATTATTCCACATTAACAAAAAAATTTGAATCAAGCAAATAGGACTTTCAGATATTAGCATTTGCAAACTATCATCGAAATCATATTATCAATATTCATCCACAACAGCAGTCTAAAATGCACTTGTTAGTGATACCTTCTCTTTATTAGAGAGCTGCAACTTATTTAATACGAGAAGCGGATAAACAGAGCAAGATTCAATGGTGAAAAAGAAAACGCCAGTCATCGTTAAGGAACAACAAGGTATGTAGAAAAAGGATGGCTCAGCAGGACATTACTAGAAGCTATAACCCAGCACCTAAGCTTATCATTGATAATCAGTTAACAAAAGGAACAGAGCATGATAAGGCAACCAATAAACCACTACCTCAGATTCTCATAACTCCCATTTCTATTTCCTGTACACATGTCATTAAAACTAGTAGAGAATTCCGCAGTAGAGATTGACTTGACTAACAAGATCCGTAGCTCCATACTCAGATAAGAATCCAAAACAAACAAGGAGCGAGCGTCAAAAACTTTCTGTATTGTCCCCTCATCACAAAACACTAAATCCTCTCTGGAAGACCAAAACAGTTTCCTAAAACTAGACAAAAGTCTGTAAAAGTACATCAACGTTGCCTCCATTCTGCACTCTTATATCCCTAACTAGCATCAAGCTTCCAAGAATCTACACAGACTGATATCCATCAATCCCTCACTAATGAAACAAAGTTCTCACAAGAGAGATTCAAGAATGAAGAGAAATGAGAAACAATTTCAACAAAGGAAGTCTAAAAATAAAAGCAACAGCTTTGCCTTGACAGAATGATGACCCTTATCTCCATTTCAATGACACATTCAAAATTCATACTCATCCTGACCACTACAATCTCAAAAAAAAAAAAAAAAAAAAAAAAAAAAAAAAACCTTGGAAGGGTTTGGGGAGTAAAACGAAAAGGGGGTAAAAGGATTTAAGAATTTACAAATCAAAGAGCATTTAAAGGAATAAGGGGTATGCTTTCTCTTTTCCTGCAATAATTACCCAAAACTAAACAGCACCCAGATTATTATTAAAATAAAAAAATTAAATTAAAAATAAAAAAAAAAAATCTAATCCCACCAGGACAAAGACTATACTGCCTTGGCTTCTTTCACTGAGTTAGTTAATCATATTTTACTCTTCTGCCCTTGGGTTCTTTCTCTTGAGCTCTTATGACTAATTATTTGTTTAGGATGAGCTGTTGAGCCGTGTCGAACATCATCCATATGGCAACCGTCAATTAGTTTCAAGAAATGTTGTTCAAAATTTCAAATTGGCTTTATTAACATGATTAACCTATCCTTCCTCCCTCATTGACCGGCCACAAAATCTTATTAGGCAACAGAAGATCAATAATAAAAATAAATAAATAAAGGCAACTCTTCAACTGGTGGAACATAAAATAATTTTTTTTTTTTTTTTTTGCCAATTAGCTACTTTATATCCCCTTGCGATGGTCATTGAAAAAAGGCATTGGATAAGTATAACTGACAAATATAAGCCAATTTTTAGCAAAACGTGAACGGGAAGATCACCATGTAACTAATTGACATACAAATAGATTAAAATTGTCTACCATGAAAATGTCAAAAAAACGCAAGGACGCCATGTAGAATTTTCCAAAAGCAAGATAAAAACAAGAGAAGAAAAACAGGAAACTACCAAAGGTAACTCTCCTTCTCCCTCATCGGCTAGAACATGTCCAGTTATGAGTAAAAGAGAGTAAATTTCTTCCAAGATTGCAGTTGGATCAGATCTGCCTCTGACCTGAAACAAAAGGATAAAGTTTAAAGTAAAAGGAATGGGAAGTTCAATAAGTAAATACACCGTGGAGCTAATTTCATAAAAGTACTTAGCTTGTTTCCAGAATAAGACAATACAGGCCAAGTGCATACTACATAATTGTTCATCTGGAAGGATTGTTTTTTAAATTTAACCTGTTCTTAAAACAGATACATAAGGATTGGATTATACGACCATGTATTAGTTATGTTGCTTCTATAAATCTGATTATATATTTCTTAAGCCCACTGGCTACAAATATACCTTAACTCTATTGCCCTACTATTGTAGATAAATGTTACATCAAAAACTAGACAAAGTCCATTAAAATAGGAAAAAGAGGGATTGGTAGGGTATATAATTGCAACTTATTGCAACAAACCACCAAGATGGCGGAGAAGTATATAAAAAGAAAAATTATGTAGATGCTTCCCACAAAAACTTTCACACAGTGATTGAATGCAGGAAAAAACAAATAAAATGATAATAAATTAAAATACAAATAAAAAAGAAGAGTTGTGTAAGCTGTTCAAAGGTAATAATGGAATAAGATACTTCAACACTGACCAACAATACAAATTGCAATACAAGCCAAGCAACTATTACGAATCCAGGGTATAATAAAATAAGATCATATAATTCAACTATTAAGAACGTACCTTATAAAAGTATTTAAAAAATAAACATATAGAAAATATATAAAGAACACACAGGGATAATTAAAATCATATGCATCAAAATAACAAATAAAAAAAAGGATATATGCTTTAAAGGATATGAGCGTATATTATGAAGGTATGGTAAATGAATGTGGACAAATTAAGCAAAGAACATGTAGGCATAATGAAACGAATAAGCAATGGACCAGAAGGGTCCAGAACACAGATCAGCCCCTCAGGTCCATTATAACCAAGTAAGTCAACTACCTGTTGAAGTTGAGCAAGGCGTTCCAAAAAGACTTTTGTAAGAAAAGGAACTGAATACTCAATTGATGCCCTTGCAATAAGACCATAAGAATTCAACCTTTCATCCATGCCTGTAAAAGAAGTAAATTGACAGAAATAAGCTGGAAATGAAAAAAAGATGACAACAAGACAACATTAAACACCTGAGGAAGGCAAATGCAACAATGTGGAGATTTAACAGCTATTATATGTACCAAAAATTGAAGCCTGCAGATAGTCATTGCTATCATCATCATTGAATGCTGTTGCAGAGGCAGCTACATCAAATATAGAACAGATATTAAACATTAAAACATTACAGACAACAGATATACAGGGGATACAAACCAAAACATGATATGCTTGACATCATACTTACTCTTCAATTCAGACTCCACAATCAATGCAAACAGAGAGGCAGCCGCACTAATTCCTTCTAATGGGATTGATGGAGTCCCATTACTACTCCCAGAAGGCTGCAAAGGCAACACAAAAAAAAAAAAAAAAAAAAAAAAAAAAAAAAAAAAAAAAAAGGTAACAAAATGCATAACAGTGAAAGTAGTGGTCACCAAGAAAAAAGAATAATGCAATAAAATCATACATACACAATCTTTGAAATTGAGAAGTGCAGCAGAAATGCTGAAGTTACACACAAACGCAAAGCAGTATAAACAAACTGAACTTTGAAAGGTCTAAAATCTAAATACAATGATAGGCGATTCATTTGAATTTGCAATCAATATTTTCAGGAAAAGCAGAACAGTACAAGCCAAAAGCCTTGAACCAATGGTATAAATTTGATTCTGATGGGAAAAACCCTAACCTTATGGAAAGACATCAGAACTACAAATGCCCAAGAAGACTATGAGTGAAAATTCCAGTTATAAACTGAGATAACCAATGAGGTTTATATGTTTTACTGAACAAAAGAACCTCTAGATGATAAAGAACTTGATTGTAAGGTGCTTATCTTTTTTTATCAAGACATCATTGTACCTTGCTTAAGAGAGGTAGGTTAAGTCTCTAACTTTATAACTAAAATTGAGCTTGACAAAAGAATTAACAATATCAACACAACACCTAGAAATCTCTTAAACAATCAAGTAGGAAAAAAGAATCAGGGGGCGTTTGGTTCACATAGTGGTATGGAGTTAAAATCATAAATGAAACTACGATGCATGGGTTTGGAACTTAATTCTTGATACCATGTGTTGGTTGAAATGGTTCTTCTCTAGAATGACCTTTTTTCCTTTTATTTGATTCTTAATACCATGTGTTTGGTTCATTGAATGACTTTTTTTTTCTTTTATTTAATACCTAAAGCATTGGTATGACAGTATGAGCCATACCCACCTCCCTCCAAGGTTCCTAAACTCCATACGTTGGGGATTTGAGGTATGGGTTTAAAAGTTTTAAATCATCAAGCAAACATATGGTATGTGTTTAGACCATTCTAAACCCATAACTCGTACCTAGGTTTCATAAACCAAACACCCCCTAAAAGAGTTATTGGATAAGCTATCAGGTACCCAAAACTTGTAAATTGATAACTATAACCGTACCCGGCAGCTTAATTTTCGGATTGGGTACCAATATGATATTTATAATGGTTCGAGTACCTTATTTTTTATTGAATATCAGATCAATTGGATTTTCAGATACTATTGCAAGAGCCAAAATTTATCCCCATTAATAGGTTTGATTTGACAGCATTATTGCTAGCCTTTCTACTCTTAATATAATAGCGGATCAACCGAATCGAGAGGGGAGGAACCACATTACAAAGAAAGATACAGATTCATACCGTCAGAATTGCAGTCCAAGTATCTAACAAGATATCACGTGCTACCCAACTCCACGTTTCCTCATCAGTCCCAGTCGCCATAAGTACTTTAACAACTTCACTCATCAAGCCAGATAACAGATTTATTGTTCCAAAAGGGCTGCAAAAAAACAAAAATGCAAAAATATTATGAATAAAATTAATAACTGTAAAGACAAACCCTTTCCTAGCAAAGTAAACAAAACACAGTCAAGATCAGGAACTAACCATATGGATTTCAAGAGTTGATCATACATAAATGGGGATGTAACAGTTGCTACAGCCAATAATGCTCGGCATCCATCAAGAAACTCACTGAACAAGCAACACAATAAGAAAAATCTATCTGAGATTTACATGCATCATATGATTACCTGCGACCAAATTTCAAAGATAACAATAGTACAAAAAACAATTGTTACAGGTCAACAAATACTAAGAGTCCAGGACAAAAATAACCAAGGGAGGGGTTTAAAAAGCATGTCCTTTAGACCTTTCACTTTTCCCAGATTCAATTGCACTTGATATAACATCTGGGGGATGAATCCATTGTATGATTCCAGATAGCAATTGTACTAGGTGGTGTTCTCGCATTTGAACATTATCTGTGCAGCATAAAATGTAGATGAAAAGGACAAGTCAGCAAGCCATGAATAGATGCTTGTGAAACAAATATAGATTCCGTACAATATGCAATTCCCTAATGGGCTAAAAAAATTGCCACATTTTGCAGTATAAATTGCCTTTGTCAATTAATAGTATGCAGAGAGTATAGAGTATTAGCCCTTTAGATAACTAAACAAAACCATAATAGTAAGTTGGAGTGAACAGCAGAGGTTGCTTATGCTAAATTGCCATATCATGACCAGCAGGCCGGCATGCTTTTAGTAATTCTGTTCTTAATTGTTAGAGGTTTCCTTGTCCTCTAGTGGTAATAGTATTATAATATTACTTCTAAGTATATTGGTTACTATCTAACAAAATAAATTTTCTTTGGGGAGGTACAGTGAACTGAATTATCTATCTCAATAATACTTTTTTTATTCGTGGTGCATTTGCCACTAAAGAAAACATATAGGTTAATTACAGGTAAAAGGTAATCCCTAATAATATCATCAAGACAGCAAAGTAAGGTTCCCATATAATTACAGAATAAAATAGAATATAAAAAGAATATAGAGGTAGGTACCGTCCATATATAATAACGGCTAGGAGGAAAAACATTCCCACCATCAGATTAATAAAACAACAAAATACCAACACCCACCAATCAAAGAAGATGACAAGTGACTCACACAATTAATCACACTGCACCAAAAATAGCCTCAAGGAAGGGTATATACTACGTATATCCCTATTGTTACCTCATTGAGCCTTCTAAATAAATATGGGAAGCCCAAGAAATAGGCAGTTTTAGGCACTTTTCTATAGAGAAGTTGGTAATGCAAATGATGCAAAAAGTATATGAAGCATATGAAAGGATTGACAGAATAGCATAACAAACAAAAACATAAACAATAACAGTAGTAGTAAAACTGGTATCTGTAGTTGTAATAATGATAGTAGTACTAGTAGAAGTAATAGTAATTGTGACAAAAGTATGACACAGGAAGGGCAGAATTCATAGTAGAAGCTTGGCTGTGAAGGTTAATTTTCATATTTATTATTGGGTTTTTTCCTTCTGGCCAGCAATTTTTAAGAGCTTCAAGACCACAGTTTATAATGTGCACCTGAGACAGGCACCTAAGCAAGAGGCAAAGCACACAAACCTTATGGGCTACGGGTGAAGTTAAATAGGCACGGAAAAGTGCACCCTTCCAGCCACCTTCAACCAGGTGCAGCACCTTGGGTCCTATTTGTCCGGTGACACGTGTGCGCATGAGAGAAAGAGTGAACTAGCAAAAGCTCTGGGCTAATTGTGAAGAAATTGCTTCAATTTGAACCCAATATCAGAAGCACTGATCACTGAAAACTCTTCTTTGTGAGTTAACTAGAAAGAATAAATATTGGCTGACAGCAGAGCTCTTGGAATTTATCTGTCTTTAACATTCTCTGTTACTCTCTGTTAACTCTTTCAATCTGTTTCTTCTGTGTCAATCATCATTTTCAACTTTTCCTTTTCGTCCTCTCTCAACCTCTTTGGTCAGCTATTAGCTCAAAAGCCCCTTGCTTGTGATGTGAAAATGCCAGGCAACAATTTTTATATTTATTTCTTACTTTTTCCTCCCTTTTTCTTTTCTTGTGTTCTAGGTAGGTAAGATCCCAGCTCCCCACCCTCCTTGTCATTGAAACAGTCACAAAACTCCATTCTCTTTTTTTCATTTTTCCAATTAGTAATTCATCATGGCTATACGTTTGTATTTGGGTGGCTCTTCTTCAGATATTTAATGCCATAATAGCCAAAAATATTAAGGTGCACCCCCATGCAAGAGGTGCTTGCCTTTTTTCTTGCACCTCATACAGTAATACAATTTAATTTTAATTTTAATTTTAATTTAGGACAGGCCATAGTTCAAAATACACGATTTTTGTCACAATTGTGGGAACAGCATGCTGTCCGGTAACGAATTTGATATGTTAATCACAAATCATGTCATGGTTGTGGCGATGCGAATTTGAATTCAAAGGTTTTATGATCGATGTAATTTGGGGAGAAATGAGGAATCTTTCACTGTATCTCCAAATAGCACGTAACGTTTTGGTGAAACAAGGGATATAACGTTCAATGCAGGGTGATTTGGGGTTGGAACATTTGATACAGACAAGATCTTGGGTTTTAGAAAAACACCGTCATCGATTTCGGTTTGGTTAATTGAAAATCCTTTACAATATGGCCCTGCCGAAACCATGTGGCCATATTTTTGCATCATGAGAACAACACAACTTTGATCTGGCCATCCATATGGAAAGTGGTAAAGCTGGTAAATTAAGGCTCTCCATTCTTATAATGATCAAATTTTTATGGCAGGTGTACAAATATAATTTCCAGTTCATACACCATAGCAGAAAATTACTCCTTCAATTTTTTACCACAATCCTCAAATCAACAAGATAGAGAACAGATACAACTATTATAAATGTGCTCCGTTCCTGCCTACAAAAATTTATAGCCTAAAAGCTTCAAAACATACCTGATGGAAATATATTTCCAGTTAAAGAGCAAAGTTGCACAATAAGCTTCCGAGCAGAAACTGCAATTGGACAGTCAAGCCAGTAGCCTTTGAGTGAAAACTTATGCCTCAAAGCTCCATAGAGATTCAACACCCAGCTAACATGCCCGCTTGAAAGCAAGATCTGCTGCCATGAAGGACCAGGCTACAGGAAGAATAAATGTAAACAATATTAGACAATAGCCAAGCCATGGTTATCAGCTTATGGAATTCTTCTCATTTAATACCAATTTATAATCTAGTCAGCAGCATACACAACCCTATTTAAGATCTTACTATGATATAAGTTGATGAGAAAGTAGTATCCATAAAAGCAAAGAAATGGATCAGCATACTACAATACAAGAGCCAGCAACAGATATCAGCAGAGTTATCCTTTTATGCAAAACAAATAAGGGACATCAAACATACACAACCATAGTAAACATGATCTTAGACTATGGGTTCCTTTTTTTAATATGCTGTTTGGAATATGCTGTGCTAACAAGAAACAAAATGCATAGAAGTGCACAAAATCAAGTTCCTTTTTAACAGTGCTGAAAAAGAGTATGTCAAGAGATGTTCAGTTAATACTATGAAGAAGAAATACTGCATACAAAATATTTAAACAAATTTTAAAAAAAAAAATTAAAAAAAAAGTGACAAATGAACTCCGTCATATAAAAATAAAAATTATGAGGACAAACAGCATTACCTGCACTATAACACATTCAGACCGCCAAGAAAAGACAGCATCATTTCTAGCTTTTACAGAAAAGACATCTACATTCGTTTTAGCACTGTCATCGGAGCTGTAACGGAAGTCCCAATTCAAAATTTGAAGCATTAGACGCATGGAAGCTGTGCAAACTTTAACTTCAGGGACCTCGGAATCAGATTCCACTATTCTGTTTGTAACACTTGCAGCAGCTTCTTGTGCCCAACTATAGAAAATCTATGTGTAAAAAAAAAAAGTTATAATAAAAGATCAGACTAGAATAATAATGTGCAAATTTAGACATACACACACATGGGATCAAATTAGATGTATCGTTAAAAGTGATGACTGCAAGGGATTTCCAAATATTGATTAATCACATCTATGGCTAAATCACTAAGAGAAGCATGTGTGAGAAAGAAAACATATACTATACGTAAATAATACGTTTTTAAGTGTTTTGTTTATATGTACAATATGTTGCTTAGACTGGCTGATATGTTAGATATATGTATCAAGGCATATGAGTTAAAAATTCTATATATAATGCATATTCTTGGTCCAAGATGAAAGAGTCCACAAACATGTAGGTATACTGAAAATCAGACTCTGGGAGTTGAAAAGAAATGTAGAATCAAGTAATATTACAGCAAGTATGAATGTGTGTATAGGTGACCCAACATGTGTGAAGGATTTAAGTTGATAAGGATCTCAAGCCATCAGATATTAAATATTCAGTAGCTTGGATTATACAAAGTATTTGTATAGTCCTTGGCATTTCCACACAAATAATTTAAATGCACATATTTTCTTCAATATAAGTCTACAATTTCAGACTTCTTCCTCCTATCAAATAAAATTAAAACCATCAACACATTCAATCTTCCTCCTATATGACACACTCCTTCCATTTCACAATAACTGTTATAGTTTCAAAATAATTACACTTTACATTTTACCCTTTTTTAGATATATAGCCTACATTATAATATTCATTTTGTTTCTAATTTCATCCCACTTCCCTACCGCTCAACATTTACATTGTACTTTTCCCACTTCTCTCTCACTTGGCAATCTTTTTCTTGGTTCTTGTGGAAAGTGAACTATAAATATTTAATTGAAAAGGAGGGCGTAAATGATTTCTATTGATTACTTGTCAAATTTCCAGCAAATTAAGTTGCTTCACATTTGCACATCCTGATGTCCTTCGCAACTCAAACCCCTAAAAGCCCCATTTCCTCTTTTTATTATATCTCTCCTCTCCTTCCTCTCCATTATTTTAGTTGGCAAGTAATCCATCAATCTAAAGTTAAGCTAGATAATCCATAGCGCCTGTCCAGCCATACCCTCCATTAACAATGGTGACTCTACCAAACGACAGAGGCAAGTATAGGGCAGCAACTACAATTATAATATTCTATTGGTGTCTTATCTTCATAAAACTCCTAATTTTTTCATATAATTTTATTTATTGAAAATCCTGTAATTAACAGAAATTATAATGTAGATTTCATACTTAATCAGAGTTTGTAAGATATTGCCAAGTTTAATGTTACTAAGGATATGCTATATTGAATTATGGGCTTCTCCTATGCCTGCTTCTCTATCTTATGAAATGGTACCCAATTGGATCAGAACTTAGGCTCTCTGCTCTTCATTTTTGTAAATGTAGACTAAATCCTTTTCATGAAAACTTTCTAACACCTTTGCTACCTGAATTAAGTCAATTTACAGAAGACCATAGCGAGACTTTAAAATTAGAGGAGATTTGGTGGGTAATAAACTCCTATGAAAAAGGAGAAATTGATGCAAAAAAGGTTGAAAATTCTGAAAAGATAAGAAGAATTATGGAAAAACTAACACCAGACAGGTGGTAAAAAATTTGCTCAACTCCCAAGGCTCAGCAGCCTCCAAGGCTCAACTGCTCAAGTCTGATGATGAAGACTTAATAGTTTTAGGGTAACCATATCCCATTGGAAGAAGTGAAAGGTGGAAGAGAGGGTTTTGCACACTCTTACCGTCCCCAAATGAGGGGAAACAAGCACTCATACCTCTTATAAAACAAATTGTGCAGCTAACAAAATATTCCACGAGTGAGACTCTTATCTCAGCCATCAGATTAACATATTGGCTCTTCTCAGTTTATCTTACATGCATATATTAGTGTGCATATGTTTGTATACTCATGCGCAGATGTTTGTAGAGTGTGCACAGTGCACATCTGTGTGTAATCGCTATAATGTAAGGAAAGACAAGAATATTCAAATAATAAGATGATAACCTTCAGGTAGTCCAGCTCCAGTGACATCCTGCACTGCTCATGGAACTCTCTAGGAAGGCCCATGGCAGTTGAAGTGGAAGGAGAAAATTCAGATACCTGAAAAGAAAATGTAATTTCATAATATGCTCATAAATAGTTCCTTTCTTCAGAAGAAGGCCAAGGGGAAATTAAGAAAAGCGTCAGAATATAATTGTTAGAATAGCAAGAATTACCAGAGATTCAAGGAAATTTATACCAGTGAATTGAACATCCACACCATGACAGCCAGTAATTGCCTGCTTTATCTGCAAAAACAACGTTAAGTGACATTAGTTTGTTTATGACCATCGACTAGGACATAAAACTTAATACAAAGGGTGCCAATTGGGGATAGGATTGAGAACAATGGAAGGGGGGATGGACACTAGTGGTAGCCAATGTATAAAAAAGCTCAAGGCGCACTAAAGCGATAGGGGTTCTGCTGCGCCTAGGCGCGCCTCATTGGCTGAAGTGCGCCTTGGGTGCGCCTTAGGTGCGCCTCATGCGCTTCAGGCGCTTTTTGTGCGCCTAACCCAAAACGCCTCGCCCAGACTAAAATAAGCGCTCACCCTGATCGCCTTGCGCCTCAGCACCTAGGCGCGTTTTTTCAAACACTGGTGGTAGCAAGGGAGGGTGATAAGTAACCCAAAAAAAATTGCCCGTATATCAAGTTATAGGTCATAAGGACAAACATGAGAAGACACTGTCCATTCTTGGGTTTTTTCCTAGCTAAAAAAATGGACTATTCAAAGAAGGGGCTAAAAAATAAATATAGGACTCCTCTGCAAAATTGCAAGTAGTGCTAGCCAAAAGCTTTAAACAGATATATTATACTAACTCTTTTTCATAATATTCTAAATACATTCCTTATAGTCCATTTCAAATAGTTCTTAACACTTTCACTTTATTCCATGTTTGGCAAACTCCTTTTACTACCATCCCTTAGCTCACATTATTTACACACTTCCACCCACCTTCTCTTTTTTTTTTTTTTCCTTACATCCACCATCAATTTTACACTTCCTCTCTTACTTTATAATTTAAACACCATTTCTAACACCATCCACATTTTTACCGACTCTTTTACTTTTTTTTTTTTTATATATATATATATGTACAAACAGGAAATGTTAAGAACATTATGAAACAGAGTTAGTAGAACTCAAGCGGATTCATAACATGACAATTATAAGAAAATAAAAAGGGACAAAAAATGAGTACAAAAATCAAAACATACTTAATAAAGCTAGCATATGTTAGCATCAGTTGCCATCTCAGAGTCAATGAAATCAGTAGGATATGAAAAAAGGAGTTTGTATCAATCTTTTTCTTTTTTTTTTTAAATTACATTGTACTAAAAAAGCAGGAGCAACATGTGAGCATAATATTATTCGCTAATAAAAACCTTCCAACATCTCAAAAGAGCTCAATGAGAGCAAATAAAACAAATCACTAACAAGCAAACCACCCAATGACTCAAACAATGAAGACAGCGTTGCCATAAATCTTCAAGAAGCAACATGTCAATCTAAGAGCTATCATATGTTTCTATGTTTCCAAGAGACTTCATAGAGAGCATTCATTGGTCAGCAGCTCACACATGTGGTAAGGGATCTATGTCATCTAACAACTAAAAAAGAAGTTTTAAATAAATCCCTAAGTGGAAACAGCTTCACTGAACACCAAACAATAATGGTATACAGGATATGTTTGAACCCCCTCTGTCCCTCTCACTTCAATGATAGGCATACCTTGAATCATACTAACTTTAACACAAGGAAAACAAGTTTGGAATAATACAAGTCTCAAGTAAAACCATTAATCATGTAACCCAAATAAAAATGCATTTACAGTGATCAAACTAATCGGCACTAGTCTTCAAAAAAAAAAAAAAAAAAAAAGGAACTAATCGGCATTATAAATCTTCTTCATATGACAAAAAAGAGAAAGGTAAAACATGTGTACTGATCACAGGGATAAAACAGATAAAAGCTTGGACATTTCATAAAGTAAACATTCAATCAAAGCTAAATATTGAGGAGTCGGTATGCAGAAAAGAAAAGGATACAGAAATCCAGATCCATTTTAGAAATATAGAAGCTTTTAGCTGTACAAGACAAAAGTGTAAGTTCAGTGGAAACATTCTTCTGTACCTGAAATAGAAATGCCTCCTTCTCAGAAGCCACAAACTCTAACCTGCACACAGAGCATTTTTCTTTGAGTTTAATCCAAATGGATAATGATTCAACTAAGCAAACTCACAAAATCAATTCAGTTAAGCAATTTGGTCCCTTGGAAAAAGTTCAAATCTCACTTAGGCCAAAAAAAAAAAAAGGAAGCATAAGCTTCAGCAAAAGTTTTGTTTAACTTAATAGCATGCACTCTGCTCTCTCCATCTCTCAAAAGGTTTCTTAAACTAAACAGTCCACATCCCCATTTTATGCCGCCAGTCCGCCAGATTCCTTTTGCACAACCTGCATTTTTCCTCAGGCTTGAATGTTTTGAAGGTCCAGTTTATCTTCTTATGCTTCAAAATTCATGGTATTTTCTATTGCCGACCCTTTTTACCAATTTCTGCTGTGCAAAATTTTAATGTCAGGAAACTTGAGATATTCTTTCTGTTGCTTAATGCATAAAGGGCCAAAGGGGCCATCTGTCCCAGTGTGGTAATAGAACTGTATGTTCCATCAAATGCTCTGCTTCCATAACAATATTCTGAGCTCTCCCCTGTTTTCGCTATATGTCCCTTGCCTAGTGGCACTAAACTAAGTACATTCTTGCTGCCAGCATCCCTGGTAACCCCTGCAAGTTTGTTGGTAAGAGGAAGAGCAACATACTTTTCAAGGTTGATGCAGCATTCTCAATGGAATAGGAACAAGATTCGAGAACATCTATCTTGATAGCAGGAATGGTTCTCTATATAACCTTTTAGAAAATAGAATTGAGGGTATCTACAAAATGTACAAATATAATTATAAGCAAGTGTTAAAGCCTGGGTAAGCTTGGGATAGTATTCAGATAAGATTAAAGACAAAAGGTAGTAGAATATCTGCTATCTGGTGATGTGACAAGACCCACACTAAGGGTTGAAGACTAGTAAACTCCCCATGGTCTGTCCTCAAATAAGGTTAGTTTAGAATTAAAAGGTCAAGGTTATGTAGATGGCATCAATAGTGGCAAACATGACCTAAAAGACCATAAGAAATAAAAATCTTAGAACAATATCATGTCATAAGACTTTTTAAGACACTTTAAACAAAAAAAAAAAAAAAAAAAAAAAAAAATCTGTTTTGAACATGGCACCTATGATGATTTATCCAGACCTAAAAACCTTAAAAAAATTTGATAAAAAATATAAATAAAAATCAAGGTTCCAACCGCAACTGCAGCAATGTAGGGCCTGATCTATTCACCTTATTTTTACTTATCTCAAGAAAAATAAGTGCAAATAAGATAAGTTCAAGAAAAATAAGTTCTAGTTAGGGTTGACAAGAGTTGCCCAAATTCAAATTACAACTAATAAGGATAGTATAAGGGACCATTGGGTTTGTACAAAGTAAACGGAATGGAATGAACAAAGGAAAAGAAAGAGAATGGAATGAAAATCCCTAAAATTTACTAGGTTGCTTGTTTTAAAAAACAAAGAGAAACCAGCCACCAGTCCCACTACCACCACACAACATCCTATCTCCTTCACTTCCCACCCTTTCCAGCCACCCCACCATTCGCCGCACCTCCCCCACTCCCAATAAAAAGCACAACCACTAAACAAAACATTTGCCTCATAACAGGTTTTGCTAAGTAGTAGATCTAGTAGCTCTTGAATTATTGTTCCCAACCTTACAATTAACCTTTCAAATAAAGACAGAAAGTGACTAAGTAATTTTGGTGTGAAAAACTGGACGATCCAGCTAGCACACCATGATAGTTTGGAATGGATAAAAACCACAATCCAAGTGCAAAAGCAGGTAAAATTAGCAAGGGAGGGAGAAAATTAGGTAACTATGATATAGACAATCCTATATGTAATAAACCACTCTTCATTAACAAAACCCTGGATGATTACTTAACTAAAGTGCATAGTTTTTTTTTTTTAAATTTATATATATATATATATATATATATATATATATATATATATATATATATATATATATATATATATATATATATATATATATATATATATATATATATATATAATACTCCTTCCTTAGTATGAGAGGCACTTCCCTTGGTGCCATTGAAGTGGAAATCTTTATTACTCCCTTGTTCTTAATTTAACCGTCACACTTCCCATTTATGTTCATCCCAATATAATTTATAAGAGTTATAGATACTGCTATATAAACATCAAGCTAGTCGTCCTTTTATGAAATATACCCACTAATAAATT
Source organism: Chenopodium quinoa (assembly GCF_001683475.1). Taxonomy (NCBI): domain Eukaryota; kingdom Viridiplantae; phylum Streptophyta; class Magnoliopsida; order Caryophyllales; family Amaranthaceae; genus Chenopodium; species Chenopodium quinoa. The sequence continues at coordinate 4,000,931 of NW_018745024.1, forward strand.
ATCACTTCTCTTCCCACCAAAAGTTAGTGTCCCACACCATCTCTCATTCAATTACAAAATTTATAGTTCGATCGCATTTACATTTCAATTTATTATTATATAATAGCCAAGCCAACATGTACTTATTGCATAAAACAATGGGCAAAGCTTGGAAGACTATTAAATTGGGACAGAGGGAGTTCAAAGCAAAAAATTAATTTAGAAAACCAGTATAGTAAATTTATAACTGCAGAAGTGCTAAGTGAGTTACACAGCAGGAGGACCCTTTCCTCATGATCCAACCAATCTCATTTTACCCCTTAATGCATTAATGCTACTAGGATGATATGAAAATCATATCATATATTATCAGCATGTGCACAACAAGAACAATTTTCCCGCCATCAGAAATCATAGATCTTAAAACTCACCAGCCTCTTTTTAATAACTGAGCAGCCACAGAAGAAATCTTTGTTTGAACGTAACCTTCAGATGAGCTTGCATGCTGCATGACAAAGCACAAACAGAAACTGGAAGAAGGAAGAGAAAAGTAAGTAAAACAAAGGCCAAATTGTTCATCTGAACAAGATACATCAAGATGTTTCCCCGTAATAACGCTGTTTAATGATTGAATAATTCATTATAAAAATTAAATTAAACTAAATTAAATTAAAAGCAATGCCATATTCTTAACATAATAAACAAATTAGATAGAATGTTCAGACTTGGTACTTGGTAGTGACATGTCAATGTGTACAAGAAATGAACTAAGTTAGTTTCAACCCATAAACTCAGACAACTGAACCTGATGCTGTTTATGTTCTGTAAGTCTCATGCTTATGTATTTATAAAAAAAGTTGATTGTCATGGGCCCAGTTGCCCACCCTAACTGAAAGTTCAACGTAGCATAGTCCAAATTTTAGAGGTTTAAAACATATTAAACCATCCTTGGTCTGAGAAAAAATTGTGAATGAAAGATTATATAGTAGCATATTGTCTCACTTTGCTGGTGTCTACCTCAGACAATTTATAAAAAATTTGCATGTTCCAGGTCCAAACTGAAGTGTCAAGTAACCCCGAGAGTCACAATACAAGTACTTTAAGTAAAATTCAAAGTTTCTAACATATGTCAAAATGTTTACAAAAAGCACAAAAACACGACTGGAAAAATGTTTTCGAACTCTAGCCCAATCAAAAGTCATCAAATTTCTAATTCAACAAATAAACTCACTTAATCAAGCTTCCTTTATCCACAGGTGTGAGAATCCCCCATTCTCTAAGAGCTGCATCTCGGATTGCAGCAGCAGCCTGAAACCTTGCATTTGCCACTTGAGAATTCTCTGGAGCAAAGTAAAAAAAAAAGGGAAGTTTAGTAATAGATAAAAAAAATAAAAAGAAAAACTGAAAAACTTTGGCAAGAATACAGCCATTGCCAAAGCCCATCCAAGGATATAAAATATATTTAGTTTTTGGTTTCAAACACACATCGAATAAGTATAGTTGGCCGGCAATTTCTAGGTGTCTCCAGCTAAACAAAAAGAGTGAACACGTTTGATTAATTAATACTAGGTGCAGATAATCCAACCACCCAATCAACCTTCTTCCATCCATACAATTTCCCCCAACTCCCCAAGACTTTCACAATCACAAGTTCCCAAACATTCTCCCAGTTTATATTCCTCTAAAAGGTACGCCAAAGTAATCAAGGGAAAGGATATTAAAATCCCACTTTAACAAAAAAAACTCTCCAAGTTGAAAACTAGAAATAAGATATCAACGTTTGATCTTGAAATCGACTCAATTCCGCAAATTCAAGAACACCTTCTAATCCTAAAACAAATAATATCATCATATACATTCATCTGAAAAACAATTAGGTTTCCTCTTACTCCCTAAAGTTTTAAATCCCTCCATTGTACTCTCTAAGTCACTCTTTTGCATCCTCTCAAGCTAGCATAATAACCTAGACCTGGCAATTCTAACCCAAACCCGACCCAAATGAGCCAACTCGTGACCCAAAATTAACCCAAAAACATCGACCCAATTTTAACCCGAATCTACTCGATTTGTACCCGCCCTGAAAATGATATTGACCCGACCCGAAGTTGACCCAATACCCGAAATGACCTGACCTAAAATTGACCTAACCCGTTCAAATCCGATAACCGAAATGTCTCAAACTAAAATTACCTTATAGATGAACTAAAAATGTCTAGTGCCAAAAATGACTCAAATTGTTCGTCTCCAACCGTAGCCAATCTCATAAACCGAATTGACATTTCTTATTATAGCAAAAACAAAACATAAAACTATCGATTTGAGCTTGATCACAAATAAAACAACCTAAACATACCCGAACATACTCCACCCGAAAAGGGTATGACCCGAACATACCTAATCCGAACCCGAACTCAACCCGATACTCGACCCAAGTTACCCGAAACCCGAACTGACCCAATCCGAAATTAACCCGACCCAAATAACCTGTTTGCTAGTTCTATACTAACCACAATGGTAATAAAATATGTGACAACGGACTCATGCATCTAAAAACATCAATCATCATCACCACATATTAGCAAGAATCCAAGCACTATCACCCACAAGGCTACAAGCCCTTACCTCTCGATCACAACCAAGTCACCTTATTATAAGGTTTTTTAATATTTCTATGTATCAGCCGTCTCTTTAATACTTTCTTTAATACTTTATTTTGCCTCGGGAGCCACAAAAACACATTGGCATTGCAAAATGGTGTTAAATCTCAAAAGAACATCTCCTAACGGGTTATTTAGCACTTTGACACCTTCACGGTATAAATTGTGGTGAGCAAAATGGCCCCTAAACTTATTTAGCAAATCCTTTTCAAGAAAAGAGTGATAAAATTGTAGTGATGATTTTCAATAATCTAAGCTAACTCAACTAAAATTGCCACTAAAGCATCACATCCCAACCATCCTAGGCCAATGATATCCCAACTAACCTCCCATTAAATCTTCATATCTAGGCCAATATCAAAATCTTGTACAATGACCAGATTTTCTACAGCATCATTATTTCATAATAGGTGAGTCAGTGATAACCTCTTACAAAAATATAAAAAAAAAACTCCTTAAGAACTCATGCGGACACTCTTCAACCCAAGGACAATCACAGTTCCTACTTCTCCTCCCATTTACTACAAATAAGTATACCCCTGTGTCGCCCATCAACCATTCAACATTTCACATCTTCAAAGTTCTACTATGCTTTTCCCGCAAAAAACCACCTCCTCCACCTCATTATTAAGATACATGGTATTAAACTTGTCTTCCTCAAAACATAATTGATCAACCAGTGCAATCTCCCGCAAAAGTTAGACCCTTCATTCTCGAGATCCCAAAAACCCTCCTTAATCCATACCTTTAAAATATCCTTTAACAATTCACTCTCTCATAATCATAAACCTTACTCAACCTAGCCTCCTCCAACAATCCAAATTAGAAGCCCACATTTTGATGAATAGCCTCTTTGATATCCTGTGAAACTATTAACTTGCCCAGTCAACAAAATGGATGGATATGATACTTCAATAAGATACAATACAATTGTCAAGACACTGACATTCAATTCCATCACCAACGAGCATCAAGCACGCTCCTCCATCAAGAACTAAATATTATTTCTTTCTACCAAAGAGCTAAACTGGACAGGGGCCAAAACCCAAATATAAATTAATCAACAAAACTTATGCTCACCAAGAATAAATTTGCAAGCTTGATATGGCTGAGGAGATTGACTGAGTGACAAAATAGTAGCCTCGGCAGCAGCAGGATTTACATGCATCTGACAGAGATGCGAGGAAAGTGGCAACTATGATCATGTTCTATAGAATGAAACAGCGAGAGGAGATAGTAGAAACAATTTTTAATATGTGAGGCATGTACATTTCAGTTCAATCAAACAGCAGTGCATTAGAGAATCAAAACAAAAAGGGGACATGTACAATTTCAGATTCTAATTTAACCAAAAATGGCATAAGCTTGGGCACTCAATGCATAGTCGGAAGACCAAAAAATACGCTCTTACAAACTATACATAGCTTCCAGCTACATCAACACCCATAACAATTAGTACAGTAAGTACACGAAACTTATACACAAACAAAATGAGGGTAATTGCACCCGAAACAATTGGTACTCCAATGTTCACGCATAAAAAACAAAATGGGGGTGACAAATATTAGGCGAAAACAGAATCGCGAACTACACTAACAATTGGTACTCCAAACAAATACACAAACAAAATGGGATAACAAAAATCAGGCGAAAACAATGTTACAGATCAAATCCCAATAACAATTATTACTCCAAATACATTATAAAAACAAAATGGGTGTGGCAAAATTTAATCGAAACCCGATATTACATATTAAACAGAGCTCCTAATTTCAAACTAAACTAAATTGACAAAATTAGCAATAGAAGAAGAACCTGAATTGAACTGCAAGCAAGTTCAATTGTACGCATTATAGATTGAAGACGACCCAAATCATTGCCATTATCTCCTTGCATACTTCGAAATTTGAGTACCTTAACAAAAAAAAATAATGAAGTTTCGAATTCGATGAATTATATGAATGAATAAAATAAAAATGGAAGATGAACTAACCAGTGGTTACGAAGAAATTGAAGAAAGTAAAGATGAAAAGAGAGCCACTTCTAACGGCCGTGCGGTGGTCGTTTAATTGAATCGGTAGGCCGTGTTTGAAGCTCGAAGTGTTGAGACGGCGATTTCCGGCGAGTGTTGGTTGCGTCCTCGACGGATGGTTTTTTCAGTGTTTTGGGATTTGTGCTGGTAGTCGTATAACTCGTATTTAGAAAGTCATTTAATTTTTTTTTTTTTTAACATACAATTACAAATTTAAGAGCGATTTCCGTATATAATGCTAAAATAAAAAATAATCCGTGTGTTTTTAAAAAATATTTCCCACAATACCGTTCACGTAAGCTCGGATTTTTGGTTTGTTTTTTGGCTATTAATAAACCGCTAATAAAGATTGCGGTTCTACACAAATTAGAACCGCTAATGGTATTAGAGGTTCTTCAAATAGAACCTCTAATACCATTAGCGGTTTTATTTGAAGAACCTGTAATGTTTAGAGGTTCTTTAAATAGAACCTCTAATGCTATTAGCGGTTCTATTTGAAGAACCTCTAATACCATTAGCGATTCTATTTGAAGAACCTATAATGGTTAGAGGATCTTTAAATAGAACCTCTAATGGTATTAGCGGTTCTATTTGAAGAACCTCTAATACCATTAGCGGGTCTATTTGAAGAATCTAAACATTAAGCCTAATAAGTTACTGGGTATTTTAAGTATAAACCGCTAATGACATTAGTGGTTCTTTTTTAAAATCCGCTATTGTTATTAGCGGTTTATAGCCTCGGATTTTACAACCCTACACTAATTCTACGTGTACAGTATCACGGTAAATAGTTTTAAAACTGACATATATACGGAATTATTTTTTATTTTAGCATTATTTACGAAAATCGCTCCAAATTTAAGGACAATTTTGCAATGGGTACAATAAAATTGTTGCCACCACAAAAATGAAATCTATACCCTTGATTATCATAATTGGGACCGTTGATTTAAGTTGACCATAAAAATACCTAAGAAATTAAATTTCTTTGTTTTCCTTAATTCTCTACACAGTAAACTACTCCATTGATGATTTTCTCCAAAGTATGAATAACAAAACAATCCACTTAATTAAATGAAATCCATCAATTAACTAGTGCAAGGATGAAAGGAAGAGTAATTAAATAATTATGTACTGTACATATCCATGTAGTTCGTATAATACTATCCAATCTATAAAATTGTATTCCTTTTTTCAAGGTTAGTTACCAATTTTCCATTGATTTTAATTGGTTATACTTTAATCTAATCCAATTCATGATAATTGCTCCTTCATATACCTATTTAAATGAGATTTAGGCAGAAGGTTGAATGCTTGGAATTGCATCAATGGCAGCGAGACAAGCGGTTATGTTTTCAGTTTTTTTTTAAAAAGAAAAAAATTAAATTTAAAATTATTTATAATTTACAAGTCAGATATATTAATGGACAAGATTAATCATTAATATTTAAACGGTTGAGATTAAGAGTAGTTACAATGGCTACATTTTTTATGTATCCATTGAATAGTCTCTTGATCTTCCACAAATTTAAATGAATAAAAAATAATGATATGAGTAATAAATTTGTGTGTGGTTTGTCACCCTATGCGGTTATATTTGACTAATTTGTTTAAAGAAAAGTCTGAGGGAAAATATAAGTTTTTCACATGAGTGTCATTTGATTATATTCTCTTTAGTTAATTTGTAGGTAACCTAAAATCACAACACATATTGTTAGAGTTTTCTTGCAAAATAGAGAGAAAGACAAACGTGAGCAAGTACCACAAAATTTTCCTTGCTTTTTCTTGCTTGCTTCACCATTAATGGAGAAATCTCACAAGCTAAGGAAATTCTACTTTAATGGAGAAATCAATGGAGGAGGGAAAACTTTCTAACTCTTTAAGGTTAACCATGCCATTTATTTATCCCTTTTTTCTTAGGTTTTTTGTTTAATTTCACGGTGTGTATGCGATGCTAGTGTCAATGGTTAATGGAAATATTGAGGTCGGTGGCATGGGCGGAGCCAGAGGGGTTGGTGGAGGCCCGGCCCCCCCCGTGGCCCAAGTGGTGATATATGTCGCAAATTTTAAGATGCGGTGCATCTAGTAATAGGTGCACCACGCCGATACTTTTGAACATTTAGTAAAAAAAATCTGAACAACTGCATATTTTGAACATGGAGTAAAAATATCTGAACAACACAAATTTTGAACATTTAGTTAAAAAAATCTGACAATCGCAATGCATCACACCTATACTTTTGAACATGTAGTAAAAAAAATCCGAACAATCGCGAATTTGAACATTTAGTAAAAAAAATCTGAACTATTTTGTAAAAAAAAAATCTGAACAATCGCAATGCACCAAGCCTATACTTCTGAACATTTAGTAAAAAAAATATAAACAAAAACAAATTTTAAACATTTAGTAAAAATAATTTAACAATCACAAATTTTGAATAATTGCGAGTCAGAAAAATTTTGAAAGAAGTTTGTCTGATTCGTAATAATTCAATAGTTTTGTAACATAAACTGAACATTTGTTGTATACAAAATGAACATTTTTTTATAAAATATGAACATAAAAATTGCATGTTTATGTTCAGTTTTTGTGACGTGTTCATATTTTTTTTTACTAAACGTTCATTTTTTTTGTAAAATGTCCAAATTTTTTTTATTAAATGTTCAAAAGTATATACGTGGTGCACCTATTTCTAAGTGCACTTAATTCTAGTTGCACCATGGTGCACATTATACTAATTGGATATATGTAATGTTTAGTGTGCCCCCCCTAGAATAACTAATAAATAACTAATATTTGTGTTGCATATTATGATGTTAGTGATAGCCTAGTTGGTTTGTTGGAGTTTTTCATGGTACTTGTTGATAAAGAAGTCTCGGGTTCAATTCCCCACTTTGAGCGTTTTTTTAGTGAAGTCGAAGTTGGGGGACGAAGGTGAGTGAGAGGACAAAAGATGTTGAAGAAGATGAAGGGTGGATAGGAGGAAGAAGATAAATAGCCTGGTCTTCTAACGTTGTTAACTGCACGTGACATACACACAATTGCACAAAAAGTAGAAATATCATTTTAAATTTAGCAATACAGTTTACAATGCAAAATATTTATAAAAGTGCCTATTGAGAAACGAAATTTGTTCTCACAATGAAAAAATGGGCACGCTTCAAAATCTAATATACACGATGTATATAAATAAAACAAACATTTAGAATAAAAAAAAAATCAATCGGCACATCAACAAAAATAATTGTAACACCATATGCATGTGGCCACTTGTAAAAGAACATACTAACCCTAACATTGGCCAAGTAACCCTTACCAATTGAGTAACCCATATAACACGAGCGAGATAACCCACTAACCTTGTGACATCGACCGTCCTCTATTACACTAACGAAGTAGCCCAACAATGGCCAAGCCACACTAAAATTGTTGGCAAAATTAATAAATGAGATTTGAGAATTTTACATGATACATAGGCTTAAAAAAAAGCAATGAATAGTAAATTAGCATTTAAATTATGTATAATAATATATGTAGCCCTTATGGCTATATATATAAACGTTAAATACTTCTAGAAATGGAATTAAGTTGTGAATTCATAACAAAATCATACGCAGATTGGTGTAATTAATGTTATTTTATCTTCAATATTTCCTCTATTAGCTTCTTATAAGGGCCTTGTTTATTATTTTCCTTAAATTATTTTTAAAATAAAAAAAAAATCGTTTATTTCACATTAAGTTCAATTAAATTACACAATCTTTCATATGTTGTTGGCCACGCTGTGTGACCAACCACATTGTTTTTTTTAAAGAATGGTTGGAGTGACTTGGTCAGGTGTTACTCTCTCGGTAAGGTTCACTCACTCGGTCAGGGGTTTAATCACTCGATCAGTCGGGGGTTATTTGGTGAGGGGTTACTCGGTCGGTCAAGGGTTACTCAGTTGGTCAAAGAACCCGGTGGGGTTACTCGTGTGTTAGCTGGCCACACACAAAACACTTTGATTAAATTATTACTTCGTCTCTAAAAATTAATTTAATTTCAGCAAAAATTATTTTTCACTCTTTCTCTCTCTCTCTCTCTCTTTTTTTTTTTTATTTGTATCACTTGAGAATGAATTAAGTTTTAGGAGAATAATTATTATTATTTTTTGTGTTCGGTTCACCTTTTGGGCTAATCCGGTTTCGGGCATTAGTTCTGGGTGGTTAGGTTCTAGTCCCCTCCCGATTGTTGTTGCGGGGGATTGAACACGAGTCCTCTCTACCAAGTGTAGTTCTAACCACCACTACACCAACAATCAATTGGTGAATAATAAAATATTGTAAGTGAGTGAATACATTATTATACTAAAAGTAAGATGGTGACCATGAAAAAATGTATGCAAGTGAAAATAGATACTGTATTTTTATTACTACCTCCGTTAACAGTTATCTGCACCATTTACCAAAAAAGGGTGCTACCTATTATTTGCAACAAAACTATTTCTTTCCTAATATAGTAATTTTTTTTTCTGGTAAAATGACCAAAATACCCTCATTTAAAATTTTTTAACCCATATTATCATACATAATTACAAATTATTATGACCCTAATCTAACTTAATCATCTAAGCTTTTTTCCCCCAAAAATCAGATTAATCCTAATTTCATCTCCCCGCCATCTCTCTCTCCATTCATCTCCATTTCATCATCATCATCTCTAGTTCATCATCATCTCTCATCTTCTTCGACCTTCTGATCAGAACTTCATCTCTGATCTCTCATCTTCTTCCTTCTTTATCTTTCATCTTCTTCTCCATCGTCATCTCTCATCTCAATCCGTGTGTGGATGGTAGTGGTTTGTGGGTGGATGTTGGTGGTTTGTGGATGGGTACGGTAGATTTGGTGGTAGTTGTTGTTTGTGGGTGGTTTTTGTGGTTCGTGGGTGGGTTTCGGTGATTCTTGGGTGGATTTCGGTGGTTTGTGGGTGGCGGTTTGGTGATTCTTGGGTGGATTTTGGTGATTTGTGGGTCGATTTTGGTGGTTTGTGGGTAGGGCTGGCAAATGGATCAGGTCGGGTCGGGTTCGTGTTCGGGTCACCTAAATTTCGGGTCAGCTACCCCCAACCCGAACCTGATCCATTTAATTTTTCGGGTTGAAAACCCTAACCTAAACCTGATATTTTCAGATTCGGGTCAACCCGAAATTGACCTTATTTGACCTGATTTTTTATTTGGGTTAAAATCAGGTTTCTTTGACCTGAAATTAACCCGACCCAAACCTGATATATTCAAGTTTGGGTTAACCCAAAATTGACCTGAATAACTTTTTTTTCATTTCAAATACAAGTTGTTCAGGTTAAGCATTTTAATTCAAACCAAAATTAAATAGCTTAGTCTAACAAAGTAACAATCCTACTTAACGATAATAAACCAATAAAAATTGTAATTCACTAATTACAAACCAAAGATAAAGTTTTAATAACACAAATTACAGTTTTCAAAAAATAATAGAAGATGCAATAAGATTTTCATTTGGATTAAGATCGGGCGATGTTGGGACTGTCAATTTGTCATGGCTGTCATCCGTGTTCACCACCTCAAGCTTCAAAATTGATCCACAACATTTCCAATTGAACATGGGTGGGCTACTTCTTGCTGCCAAACCTATAAAGAAAAACAACACTAACATAATTAAAACATGCAATTCTAAATCAGACTATATTATCTAGATCTAACTAGTAAGATCTAAATTAAAACATGCATGCTCATGATAAACAAAAGTAAACAACAAATATTAGCAAGAGTCACCATAATATAGACAACATTTAACAATAAAAATTAGCATTAACAATAAAAAATTAGCAAAAACAACCGTATAATAACATAATCAACAACATTTAACATCAGAATTTAGTAATAACACTCGAAAATTAGCATGTAAAAAACTAAAATAAACGGAAGCAAGTAAATATAAATTAACAACAGAAGAATTAGAAAATAAACAAAACTAGCATATAAAAAACACGAAAAAAAAACAGAAAATAAATTAAGAAGCAAGATACCTTTGATGAAGGAGAGGAATTCGTGGAGGAGTGAAGGATTCAAGCCGTCAAGGAAATGACAATGGTAAAGTTGGGCTTAACGGAACTACCTCTGTCGAATTCAACAATGAGTTTTTGAGGAGAGAGAAAATTAAAGAGAGAGAAGTGAGGGGAAAAACGGCTGAAGATCAATGAGGGGAAATGAGTTCATTTAGGGTATTGAATTTATATATGGAAGCCTCTTTGTGAATTTGGGCTGGGCTTAATAAGATTTTTACGTTTTTTTTCTTTTTCTTACTTAAATTAGTTCGGGTTATCAGGTCGGGTTCGGGTTGACCCGACCTGATTTTGACCTGAAATTTATTTCGGGTTAAGTGGGTCGTTTTCGGGTTGAGATTTTCAACCTTAACCTAACCCATTTAATTTTGGGTTCGGGTTCGTGTCGACCCATTTAAGTTTTCGGGTCGGAAACCTCAACCCTAACCCGCTTTTTTCGGATCGGGTTCGGGTCGGGTTTTCGGGTCGGGTCAGTTTTTGCTAGCCCTATTTATGGGTGGGTTTCGGTGATTCTTGGGTGGATTTCGGTGGTTTGTGGGTGGGTTTCGGTGATTCGTGGGTGGATTTCGGTGGTTTAATTTGTGGGCGGCGTTTCGTCGGTTTTGGGTGGATTTGCTGGGTTTTGGCTAGGTTCGTTGGTGGTTTTCTTGGTTTTGGTTGGGTTCGTGGGCGGTTTATTGGGGTTTGTGGTCGGGTTTCGGTGGTTTTTGCTAGGTTCGTGGTGGGATGTCGGTGGTGGTTTTGAATTCAAACAGTCGGTGGGTTTGGTTGTTCCGGTGGTTGTCGGTGGTTTTGGGTTTAGTTGTTCTAGGTGTCGGTGGTTATGGGTTTTTGTTTAATTTGTTTTTGTTTTGTTTTTTTTGTTTTTTTTAAGTAGGATTAATACTTAACCAAGTGCCCTTATTTTTCATTAATCATACTTTAAAAGTTTTGCCTAGGAGTCCGCGCAAAGGCCCTTTGTTGTAGATAACTGTTAACGGAGGTAGTATTTAAGTGGGGAACATGGAAGAGAGAGAAATGATAAAATAATTTAAATGGTGTTTAAAATATGAGAGAAAAATGATACTCCTTCTGTTTCATTATGTTAGTCACTTAGGGCCTATTCACATTTACTAAACTGAGCTGAACTGAACTGATTGGAGCTGAATTGAACTGAACTGAGCTAAAATGAATATTTTATGAGAGAGGGAAATTGGGAACTAAATTAAACTGAACTGAACGAAAATTAAGTAAATGTGAACAGGTCCTTGGTACCATATACTATTTTAGGTGTTTCAAATTAATCTATCCATATTGAATATATTCCATTTTAAACTTAGTTTTATATTGTAATACCCGGATATTTTACGATTTTATATAATATATTTTATAGAAAAAAATAAATAAAGTAATTTTTAAAACCTATTTTAAGTCTAGTAGGATTCTTTTATAAGATATTATTTAAAAAGCTTATAACCCTAATTATATTAGGTATTATGTGCAACTTTTATTAAATCCTTGGAATTTCACTTCTTTTTCTTCAATTCGTTGCTTTTCCTTCCTGTGTGTTTTCTTCATCAAAACCAAATCACTTTGCTAGTCATGATAGCCCATTATGCGTATAATCCCTCATCATCATCATCTTGATCTTGATTTGTATTCTTTTGATAATCATATGTTAATAATCATATATACTCCTGTAACTCGCCTAAGACGCCAACCAACCATATTTTGTGATAGCTTTATGGCGTGAGCTCTGACTTATCTCTTGCTTGTTTCACGCATTATCAATATATAGTATCATTATTTTATTTTTTTTGACAAAAGATACTATTAAAGAAAAACAGGATTACAACCTAAACAGACTAATACATGAACATAAAAAAACCACACACACTAAGAACTAGTTCAGGAGGATCGAAGATAAGAAAATACTGAAAAGATCGTGCAGCAGACCAAGAGCCACGGAGCCTGGACAACCCAGAATACCAAATCACATCTAAATTGTGGACCAAGAGAAGCCGATTGAACTGAAACTGTCGAGATGGACCGAGCGCGCAGATAATAAACCTTGAAAAGAACCCGAATTGGCATTGAAAGCGACGGGAACTCATGATGGAAACTGTTGGGAAACGAAAGAACCCGAAAAAAGCACCCTGTTGCTGAAGACCTAACCTATGACACCATTCCACTCCTAGGGATCGAAAAACAAAACTACATCCTAGGAGTCTCCAAACAAAACTTATAGAGTCATATACTCTAATGACTCTATGAGAAATCGTGCATCCAAATGCAGGTTCTCCTCTTGCAATTCTACTGACACAGAATGCAAGAAAATGGAGGACTTTGCTCAACCCAAACATTAAAGATGGGTAGCCTCCTTCAAGATACTGGTTAACAGCGATGACTGACCTTGTCATCACCCACACTAACAACGGGATGATAGCAATTGCCTGAATGCCTATATCATCCCACAACCCAGCAAAAAGATCGACAAACCAAGCTCTTCCCCCAAAACCACACTTCTCCTGCAAACTCCATATGCATAGAGAATCATCCAGCTGCGCAATTAACTTCCCCCCTTGGAAAACTGTATTAACTACCAAGTGAACACCTTTACACCCCAACAAGGCTCCAAGTAGGACCACCCACCCAACGAAAAAGGGGGCGTTTAATCTTACAACCCACAAAAACCACAAACTAGGCTCCAAAAACCACAACAACACTTCGATAACTCCCGAAACAAGAAGTACTCCAACACACTCTAACTCATGCCTAAGCAGAGAATTATTTAAACAAAGAAAACTAAACAACCAATCACACAACATAAGCAAACACAACAAAAGTAAACTAAAGCAAAATAAAATTAAAAAAACAACTAAAATAAACAAAGCAGTATGTAAACTAGCAAGAAGAAACAGGGGAGCGAAAAGGGAACCTCTACGGCAGCCCTCACAGTAGCAAACAACCCACCACCCGGAGCAATCGTCCACGGCAACACAAAGAACCCCTCACTGAACCAACCCATGGGTACGCGAGGAAACCCTAACCCTAACTTCACCTTTATCGTCGGGAATCTATTAACGAAGTTCCTTTCAACGGCGGCGTTAAGGCTAGCACCCTAACTTCACCTTTACCGTCAGGAATCTATTAACGAAGTTCCTTTCAATGGCGGCGTTAAGGCTAGCCTTTAGTTCTTGACTTGTTACAGTAGGCCGCTAAACACTGACGATTAATCCAAACAAAACCACGACCAAGAGATCGAACCCCTGACTTCCACACCAACTAACCAAAAACGAAAACTAAATAATTGGAAAAGAAAGGAAATTGCAGGGATATGCTCGCCGACGACGGCTAGGCGGAGCCTGCCAGTCGCCGGCGAGCAGGGGGTGAGAAAAGGAGGAGCGATGGAGGCAGTTGAGGATAAGGCTGGGGTTAGAGAGAGAAAGGGTCGTCTATTTCTTATTATCAGTATATAGTATCATTATTGGTAATAAGGTAATCACACTGACACACTCGGAGTCATTTGATAGTATTTTGGTTGTGTTGCTTATTATGTGTAATCTCACGAAATTTTGGGATGCTTGTATTATATTTCGTATTATTATGTATGATTTGATTTATTATCTGTACTCTGTATTATTATTATGTGTAGATGTTATAATCGTAATTTGTGTGATCAAGTTTGTATATATATATGATTGATTATTGGTATTATATGATTTGATTAGATATGAGAATCGTATTACTTTTATGATTGATTATTTCTAGGGTTTTAATGTTGTTGCTATAGGGAATATTGTTTTATCGAGGTTTAGGGTTATTAATGTAGAGTATTATTTTTGGGTTGAGAGTTAATTAATTTTGGGTACTAGTATTAGTTCTATAAGAGTTGAGGTATTTGATGAGCCGAATATGTTGTCATATATGAATTGGGAACCTGTGCCAATATTGAGTTACTATTTATTATCATGTGAATGATTATTTGATCAATGTATGAGATCAAAAGGTTGAGAATTATTATTTTATTCTTGGTTTGAGGCTCGGCGCTATAAACCTTAGTTCTTGGCATGTTGGTAAGGAGATGGTAATCACGAGTTAAGAATGAGGTACAATCTTTATTATTTGTTTTTCTATGGTTCCCTACAGTGGGAATTGGCCCGTATGTGGTCTGGTTCAAGGTGTTTTCTAGTTATTGGGAGTATTCAAGTTTTTATACTTGTTGGTTTGTTATTCGAATTACTCATGCCCAGGGCTAGGTATAGAACAAAGAGCATGGCACACTTATTGGTTACGAGTTAGTTGAGTAAAGGATTATTAATATTCGAGGTTGAGTTGATAAAGGTTGTTTTTTAGAGTACAATGTGTAATGTAGTTTCGAACTACATTGTTTAATTGATCTAGTAATGTTAATTATTATATTATACTCTATATTCTGATAAGTGGTGATTATTTAGCTTTTTACTGACGTGTGTGTGTTGTTTTGTTGTGCTATTTGTGTTTGTGGCCATGTCTTTTTCTTATGGTGGCCCTGCTACGATCTATTTTGGAATTTGTCCTTAATAGTGAGCAGACAAGATTATTTAAGCAGGTTGATCAAGTGATCGTAGCTAAAGGAGCTCAAGCGATCAATTAGTTTGTTATAACGAGTTTGTAAAGTTGTATAAGTAGCTCACTTAGTTTATTGAGTTGTATAGCTGGGATTTTGTAATCCTTAACACTTGATAGGTTGTTGAGTGTGGCGGTAATACCTCCGATTTAGTTGTATGCTTCCGCAAATATTATTTAAAGGTCGTTTATTTTCCTTAAATTCTTGTTTATTATTAATTAGTAAATCGGGGGTGTTACATATATCCCATTTTATACATATTAAATTCTAATTGGTTAAATTAAGGCTTGTTTGGAATCATTTTTAGTTTTTAGTTATCAGTTTTTTTAAAAAACAAAAAACCAAAAACAGGAAACAAGAAAAAGGTGTTTCTCCTTTCTGTTGTCAGTTTCAAAATTAGCATGATTTTAATAAGTTTGACTATTTTTTTTTATTCATTATAAGACATATATCATATGGTTTTAAAAAACAAAAAACCAAAAAACAGAAAACCAAAGTGATGCCAAACGAGCCCTTAATTAATTGTTGATTGATGTAATAGCTCTAAGTAAGGAAATCCCACCCTTGAATTTCAAAAAAAAAAAAAAAATTTAAATAAGGCAAAATTAATTATGAACATTTTTTGTATTTTAATGTTAGATTTCAAGTATTATTTTTTTCTTATTTTATGTGATTGATTCTATATGGGACTATCATACTGAAACGAAGGGAGTAAAATATAGTATTCCATAATAAAAAGTTATCAAATATAGAAGTGATGCATTTAAAACAAAGACGTTGGGGGTCGTTTGGTTCAGACGGGGTAAACGGAATGAAATCAAGAAAGGGATTGAGGGGGAAAGGAAATGATACCCTTTGATGTAGTATGTTGTTTGGTTACATAAGTAATAAGTTGTCTTCCACCACTTCTGAAAAAACTTCCAGTCTTCTCCCTCATATTAATGGAGCACCATCCACACCTCCAGCCTTGATCCCTTCCCGACCCTATTCTCACCGCCAATTGTTCACACCGCCACCTTCACGCCGCTGCCCCTCTAAGGCCCCATAAACAACATTTTCTCTCTCATCTTATTCTAGTACCTCCACCATGAAATATATATACTTGTAAAATTAAAGGTTTTGAAGGTCACATTCACCTTTAAAAACTCTAGATCTGGAGTTTTTATGGGTGTATTTGACCATCTAAAGCCATATTTGATGATATAACAAGGTAATTTTTTCACTTATAATTTTTTTTAATTTTAAAATTAGTAGTAATTGGGAGGTTGTATGTGGTTTTTCTGGTGGTGGTGGGGCTTCGGGGTGGTTGTGGTGGTTTTGATTAATGGTTATGGCTGTATCATGGTAGTTTCAAAGTGGTTTCGTAGAGCGTTGGAATTGTAGGGGCGTTTGAAGGCGGGGTCGTCGGTGATGGTGACGACTACAGTGGGGTCGTCGGTGATGGTGACGGCTACGGTGGGGACAGTTGTGGCAGTGGGAGGTTTTCGGTAGACCAAGTCAGGTGATGGTGTATGTTTTAATGGTGGTCAAAGTTGGTTATGGTTGTTGGGTGTAGAGGATTTTGGGGTAATGGATGATTCCCTTGGGGGGGCTGGGGAATCATGATGGAAGGAAATTGGGTAATCAGAGGGGAAAGGGAATTATTAAATAAGACAAACAAACAACATTAAAGGGAATCATAGCTGTTGATTCCCATTCCGTTTCTTGAAACCCCCCAACCAAACGCCCGAAAGTAATGCAAATAAAAAAAACCGGAAGGAGTATTTAATGAGGTTGCCCAAGTTAATCTCCGTGATAAACAAATTTCATTTATAAATTGCGGGATACCTGAGTTAGCGGCTTTAAGGCAAAATCGCTAACTTGTAGCGATTTTACTCATTTTCAGCACTAAAATTACACTTTTGTCCCTGTGAGAAGCAAAATTTGTTTATCACCGACATAAACTTATATTTCCTAGTATTTAATAGGCGTGTAACAAATTAAACTCTCCCAAATTGTTTGTTTTCCTCTTTCTAGTCTCTACTTCATAGTACTCCCACCATTCGGTTCTTGTGCAGCTCGCCACGACCGTCACCGTCCACCGCTACTACTTTCCGGTGAGCCACCTCAATTTCTTGTTTTTTTTTTTCTTACCACTTTAACACCTTTCCACCGCTATTACAAACTGAAATTGAGGGAGTTCTTCATCCTACACTAATTTACTTCGTATTTGGGACATTTTTTTAGCCCTTTAATACCCATTTCCCAAATTAATAGTATTGGCACTTTGTGAATTTAATTACTATACCCTTGGTTTTGTATAGTGAAGTTTAATTTTTGTTGTTTGTTTCGTTAAGCATATGATATTTTTTGCATTATAGTTTTGAATGATATAATATTGTTTCAATTTTATTTGGCTAAGTTGTTTTAGTTATTGGATTGGAGGGAGAAATAAAAAAGTTGGGTTTATCCAAAGAATTGTATTAATTAATTATCTTAAGTGAGTTTTGAGTTGGGTTTGTTGTATATTTTAGAAAGACTATCTTGATAATTTCTTTGCAAACGGTGGATAATTTCATTTTGTGGCATTTACCCTCAAATGTTTATTATAAACTTTGGGTAATTAGATGCTTTTGTAGGTGAATTTTTGATATTTCGGGTTATTAGGAGGTTTTTCTTTGTTTTTAGAGTTGTGAGAATCAAGGTTACTTTGATGTCTATGATTTTCCAAATAAAACATGTTCAAGTTTTGTATCCCATGTGGAACTTGGATGGCCTATGTGCTGCCCATGAAGCAAACTAGTTTGTTTTTTACATGTTAACAACGATGATGATAATTTTGTTGTGAATACACTAGTTGAATCTTGAATATGAATCTGAAGTACGTTTTTATGTCATGACTCACGCACACCTACTTTCTAGTGCTACTTTAATTAGTTGTAATTATATTTCGTATTTGGCATCAACCGTGGCGGAGTAGTAAGTTTTATATATGATCTATTGTGATTTGAAATGAAGTTGGACTATATAAGTCTATTGCCGTGTAACTGTGTGGATATTATTATGTAAGTTTTTGAGTTTGGATATTCGTGTTATTAGTCATCTTCTTGGTTGTGAATGGATAATATTTTTTTTTTAGTTGACACTATTTGACTTTTACACTATTCACAAACAATACTTTGACTAGTTTTTGTGAATTATAGCTACGATAAAATATAGTTATATGGAATCTTGTTTGAATCATCTCAATTTATATTTTATTAATGTACACTTCTTATTATTTTACAATACCGATAATTAGAGATATTAATCGCTAAAATAGTGCGTTGGCAAGCGTGATAATAGAAAGGTCTCAACTTAAAAAAACGGAGGTATTATTTGGTAGAGATGTCTTGGTAGACCCCCTAGAAAGGTGTGACAAACTGCAAAGCCAAGTGGTTTATTTTGAGTAGTTTGCTTAGGAGACCTCTTAATGGTGATGAATGACATGTATATTGAATGGTGTTTGTGTAAAGTATACATGCTGAAAATTGTTTGTCTTAATTAAATATTATAACCTCCATAATGTAAAAAATTCAAAGGAAGAAGTTTTGAGGGCTCATCTTGAGAGTGAGGCCTGTGAGGGGCAGTGAAGTTTATTAGAAGGTAGCCCATGGGCATCACTTGTCGGTGGGCAATTAGTAGGATGGAACTAATCTATGGTATTATATTGATGTGAAAAAATAATCATACTGAGTCATGAGGATTTTTTGTAACTTTATTGTAATTTTTTTTTTTTGGAGAGGGGAGGGGAATAGGTTAAGCTGCACACTTGAGTCTGTATATCTATTAATTAATCTACAAATTGTTCATGGATTCTTACTTTCCATGTATGTGCTTGCTTAATGTTTTTTGTATGGAATGAATTGTGTACATGATGTGGTGGAAATTGCCAGATTTCTTCCGATTTGCTTGTAAGCAATGCTGTTCTTTTCTTAACGTTCCATACCTATTTTCTATGCTATGGGAAATCTTAGGCTAAGGTTATACGCCTAGATAGAAAACTAAGCTTTAGTTTTCTTATTTCGACTTTGATGGGATTATTTCTAAAGATTTTTCAAATATTGTCCTTAATTTGTATCTAAAAGTTTGACACGGAGTATGTTCTTTGAATTCTAAAATTTTAGTTATGTGTTCATGACCTTTCTTGTTGCAGGTTTTTTAAGAGTTGAGGGTTGCTGGAGAATTGGAGAACACTATTATCTATTGATAGGGATACTGGAATTTATCATGAGACAGAGTGCTTCTATAGAATGAATGTCAGCAACACCGTTGAGTACTGAAGTTAAGGATGGTGCCTGCAACTACTTCTCAGCACTCTACAGTCGAGATTTCTTGTTTACAAAGAGTGGATTTATGTCATAACAGAAAGGACGCTACTTCTAGTTTTGTACATTGTGCTAATGTGAAACCATGTCAGTCTGAATTAGCTTCTCTCTTAAAATATAGCCATGCATGTCAATTTTGGTTACAAAGTCCTAGATTTTGTTCTAGGCGAGATAACTTCCAGTTAAACTGCCGAGCTCAGCATGGTAATGTCTGCATAAATGATGTTGATGAGATTAGACAACAGAGACATACGCCTGGTGCACAGAAGAATGCTTCACAAATTAGTTTAAAGAAGCCTGTTTCATCATTAGAAGGACCCTTTGTTGAGAACAGTGAGCTTAAAAACAATCATATTCTTCAAAAATACTGCAGCTTTGGAAAGCTATTTGAAGCAACTAGGTTGGTAGAGGTCATGGCCCGTCAAAGTCAAATTCCTTACTTCCCTTCTTGTATTAATTTGATACGCGGTCTCATTAAACAAAACCAGGTTGAGAAAGCAGCAAAGGTCTTGCAAATTGTGGTAATGTCTGGTGGTGTTCCGGATGTTATCACATACAACATGTTGATTGGGGGATTGTGCAAGCGTGGGGAATTGAACTCTGCCATTGAGTACTTAGACGATATGAGCTTGAGTGGCTGCTTACCAGATGCAATCACGTATAACACAATCATCAGGAGTTTCTTTGATAGGGGCAAGTTTGATCAGGCTATTTCATTTTGGAAGGACCAACTTAGAAAGGGATGTCCTCCTTATACTATCACGTATACAATCTTGCTAGATTTGGTTATGCAACATTGTGGGTTAGTAAGAGCTCTTGGTGTGTTGAATGATTTTGCTGTTGAAGGCTGTTATCCTGATCTAGTTACCTACAATTCACTGATAAACTCCAGTAGTAAAAAAGGAAATTTCAAAGAAATGGCTTTGGTGATGCATAGTCTAGTTTCTCATGGTTTGGAGCCAAATTCTGTGACTTACAACACTATACTTCATGCTATATGTAGCCATGGTTATTGGGCTGAAGCGGATGACATTTTGTCAATCATGAATCAAACTTCTCATCGTCCAAGAGTTGTTACATATAATATCTTAATCAATGGTTTGTGTAAGCATGGGCTCCTGGATCGTGCCATAGATTTTCTTGATCAAATGGTTAGCAAAAACCTTTCCCCAGATATAATCACATACAATACCCTATTAGCAGCCATCTGCAAAGAAGGAATGTTGGATGAGGCTCTTTGCATTGTTAGGCTTTTAAGTGATAGAAATTGCTCTCCTGGCTTGATTACTTATAACATTGTCATGGATGGTTTGGCGAAGAAAGGTTCTATGGAGAAAGCAATGCAGGTGTACAATGAAATGATTGATAAGGGAATTGTTCCAGATGATATAACTCATCGTTGTTTAGTCTGGGGCTTTTGCGGGGCAGATAAACATGATGAGTGTATGGAGGTATTAAGGGAGATGAATAGAAGAAACCACAAGATTCAAAACAGGTTTTATAGGTTTATTATTCCGGAATTGTGCAGAAATAAGAAGCTGGATATTGCTATACAAGTTCTAGAAATCATGATCTCCAACCAGATCAAGCCAGATGAAACTGTTTACACCAATTTAATAAGAGGAGTAGCTGCTTATGGTGTGATTGAAGAAGCTCATGAACTGTCTTCTAAGCTAGTTGAATGGGGAATTCTAAGAGAAGGTGTTAAGCTGAATTGAAACGCAAATTTTGACTTCTTCAACATTCCGAGTATGACCCCTTCTGCATCATATTTTCTCTGCTTTAGCACAGTGTTATTTATTTATTTATTTTAACGTACTTTAATTCCTTCTTTTACCAAAAAAGATTATGAAACTGAATTTGGGCTTGATCAAGGCAAAAAGAAGCACATAAAGTTCATGCTGCCTATATTATCTAGAATTTTCTTTGCCCTGTGTAGGATTAGTTTTCATGGTTACTGCCTTTTGCAATTTGGGATTTCCATGTAAAAACTTGCTGCTTTTATGAAGGCGCATGATATTTAACTATGTCTTACTTTATGATGTATGTAAGCATGAGTGTCTTTTCTTTAATTGGTTGATTCTTAGCTATGCTATGAGCCCAGATGCTGGTAACATCCCAAAGGGAGCACTGTCTGACGTATTGATAAACTAGACTGTCATATGTTGTGGAAACAACTTCAAATTTATTTTTTGACAAAATGCACTTTCTTTCATGTCTCTTTAGAGCCACTTACTCCATGAAATAGAGCTTTATGCGAAAGACAGAGTGGAGAGAATGTTAAGAACTTTGACTTACAATGCTGTCTGCTTATGATTATCTGCTTTCAGCTTTCTGTTTTATCTGTTTCCCTTCTCCTTTCCTTAATCCTATGATGCATATGAGCATGGTTGTCTTTGCCTAATATTTTTTTTCTTGGCTATAATATGATGCCGGTAATGTGTGATATTATTTTTGGACTGGTATATGCTGTGAAATACATAGCTGTAGATACTTTTGGTTCATCACTGCATTTTCTGTCACTTTTTAGAGCCAGTCGCTCCTTGTGATTAAACTTCTATGTAATGGAGAGGAACTTTGACTGACAATGTGGTCTACTCATGGCTGGCTTTCACTTATCTGTTTATCTGAATGTTTGTCATTTCATAATGTTGGACCTTAGAAATGTATAATGGTTTTTCAAAACTATATCAATCAATTCATTTCAGCTTTGCCTAATTTATTGAATTTGGTGTCAGTTGAGCATCTGTTATCTTACATCTCCTGGTTTTGAGAACGAGTATAAAGCAATCTTGAATTTGTGCCATCAAAATGATTCCAGGCCATCTTCACGCATCTGATTTTTGTAAGTTGGGCTTGTCAATTTTATTTCTCACTCAACTTCCTTTCTGTTACAATATGCAAAACATTGATGTTTATCTGATAAATAATTGCTGCTAATGGGTCTATGGCTTATTTTACTGCAAAGTTTATTTCTTACTAGGTGCAAATCATATATTCTGCATATTCTGACATCATTCTGTAAATTATGTTTTAGAAGATGAGGCAAATAACTTGGAGGTTAAGTAGTTTTAAGTCGCTGATACAGTGCCACTATAATCTTTTTTCTGTCTGCCATGGAGATAGGAAAAAAAAAAAAAAAAAAAAAGAGAAAAAAACAAGTGCTACTTGCATTCTAATTATGAAATTAGGATTAGGAATATCTACATGACTACTACTGACAATGTGATCTTTGTTAGGGATTTCTGGTACTCATTTACTTTTTTGCCTTGACCTGGTCCTTTAGTAGGTGGAACTCTTGACAGGGTACGTCTCCTTCCTTGTCACTAACAAATCTTAAACATGGGGCTGATAACAAGCTGAGATGAACTCGAATTTGGGTCAGCTTTACTTAGGTAGAAAGAGTAGTATATAAATGCTGTCCAAGTTTGAATTTTCTTGCTTGGAAACTCTAAGTTCTGCTTGGCCATTATATGTGCCATTATATGGCCATTATACTTGGGTAGAAAGAGTAGTAATACTTTAAAGCTGTTAAATTACTTTTCCTATATATGTGCGCATACTTCAATATTGGACACACTATATTTAACAATTGAAAAATAATCAAATACAATTGTACTATTGTACATCTTGTATTGGAATTTAAATACTCGACCGTTTTTTTTTTTTTTTTTTTTAAATACTACCTTGACAATTAGCTTGAGCAAGAAATCATATAGAATTTGTATTGTCTATAATCTAGTGAGCAACTTAAGGCTACTTTAAAGTTGCTTCATTTCTATCTACATGATTAAGAAATCAAATACACATATACTTGTGACTTCAAATTTTTAAACATAATTTACAGGGCAGTACATGTGGTAAAAGTAGAAAGTGAAATATTTACACTTTTGCTGAAATATTTCTGGTAAATGACAGCGTAATGACAAGCTTCTAGTTGCCATCATTAAACATGTATGGAATTTTGGGCTTTCAAGAAGAGCTGTTTATATACATTGGCTTATATAGTTAGACATATTGACATAATATCACATATCACTTTTGTTGTTGGAATACTTTCATATTCCAGAGGCTGCAAGTTCTTTCTGTGTAGAAAGAACTGGAAAGGCCTTACTCAAGCGTTTGAAAGATTCAGCGGAAACTGCATCCATTTCCATTAGGGTGTTTGCCAATTCCATAGCCTCGTCACGCCACCCTGCGAATCCTACCCCTTCAATCAATAAAATATAAGTTGTTTCATTTGGCTGACAACCCTTTTCAACCATCTGTCCCAACAATTCAACTGCATCTGTCAGCCTACGTTCTTTGCAAAGGCCAAGTAGGACCATATTGTAGCTAATAACTGTTGGTTTTGTGCCAAAGTTCTCCATGTCCCTTAGTAATTTCATAGCCTCATCGACCATCCCATCCCTGCAAAGACAGGATAGAAGGGCATTGTAAGTAATCTCATCAGGATCAACCCCATTCTTAAACATATCTTCTACCACTTTCATAGCCCTTGTTCGATCCCCGACATTCCATAATGCACTTATCAGACAGTTGTAGGAGCTTGCGTCTGGATCACAACCCACCTCACCAAGCTTATCAAAAATCTCTAGAGCTAGATCAGCCTTCCCATTCTTGCACAGAGCTGCCAAAACAGTGTTATAATTGACAATATCAGGCAAGCAGCCATTAGAAATCATGAGATCTAAAACGCCAATCGCCAAATCCAATTTCCCCTCTTTACAAAATGTTGAAATAAGAGGATCATAGCTATAGTTATCAGGTTTTAGGCCTTTTTCCATCATAACCTTCAGCATTGTTAGAGCCTCCTCCACCTTGCTCGCACGACATAATGCACCAATCAGTATGCTATAAGTGACAACATTAGGCTCAGATCCTCGAGACAGCATCTCTCTCACCAATTGCTCCCCTTGTTCCCATTTCCCTCGGTCTAGTAACGCCCGTAACAGGATGTTGTATGAGATTACATCTGGATGAGAACCTTGGGAGGGTAAGTTCCGAATAAAAGCAAATGCTTGATCCACTGACCCTTCTTTGCACATCCCTCTAATCATGGTGTTGTAGACATACACGTCGGGCACGAGCCCTCTTGCTAGCATATCATCGAATACCTTCATTGCTTCATCAGTCCCACCTTCATTAAGAGTAGCTTCTATCAATATAGTGTAGGTAACAACAGTTGGTTGACAATCATCTTTCAATAACTTTTCCAAGACTCTCGAGGCCAAATCAAGCTTCCCCCTGCTACAAAGACTACCTATCATGATATTGTAAGTGACTATATCAGGTGAATATCCTTTAGCCTTCATTCTATTAAGCAGGTTATTAGCATCTTCAATCCTATTTACCTTGCAGAAACCACTGATCATAGCATTATATGCAAATAAATCCGGCTCGCCTTTCGATTCCAATATATTCATCACCTCTATTGCTTTATCAACCTCTTTGCTGTTGAAAAACCCTTTAATGAGCTTTGTACTGAGGACTAAATCAGGCTGATAACCCCTGCTCACCATGCTCTGAAGAAAATAGAAAGCCTCATTATAGTTTCCTGCTTTATATGACTTCTTGATTGATTTTAGCAACTGTGTCTCTTTGAGATCAAATGGTTGCGAAAATGTCGGTCGAGTTTCGACAGAATATGCTCGAATTTTTGGTATATTTCTGTAGTAAATCTCATTTGGAATGCTCTTTTTGCAGGTAATTGGACAATTATGATGATATGAATGCAACGAAGGTACTCTGAGCTCTGTAATATAGGGAAGGCAATTAGGGAATAGTTCAGTTGTGTATATTGTCATCTGGTTTTTTTTTTTTTTTTTTTTTTTTTTTTTTTTTGGGTTGTGCCTCAAAATTTTGTTTTAACATTCATAGTTTCTGCATATTTCAAAAGATAGAAAGAAAGATGATTCTTGCAAAAATCTGTTCTCTATCTTTCTTTCTTTTTTTTAATGTTTGTTTTTAATTTTTTTTTTAAAATTTTTTTTGGGTAATAATAATCAGAAATTTAGAATGAAGAGGTCCTATTGGTTGTGGGAATTTAGAAGGTTGGACAGTGAGATAAGGGTATGCACGTGTATGTCTAAAAGCCTAACACTTGGCTTAGTTGGTAGTTTGGGATTATGTGTCAGAGTATGTACCCCATGCACAATTTTGAGGATGGATGTCCACCAGGAATGCAAATATCTCTCTTTTGTGCTCCCTCTAGTCCTGTGTCTTTTTAGCGCCTAGCGTGTAAATTTGACTTAAGCACTATTTATATACATAATTTTGATCAATATTTATGTTCTATAGTCTATAGTTAAAATAGTCTCAATGTATGTATACTACTCCGTATTGTTGTTTCCAAATATCAACTTTATTTAATTTATACCTATTGCTAATTAAAAAAATATCAACTTGACTTGATACATTTTCTTTATAGAAAAATGTGTGAAAAAATTATCTAATAAAATCCTCTTTTGGTTAGTCTTATTAAAAAAAAAAAAAAAAAAAAAAAGTTGTTTAAACATATCATATGTGAATAATGTGATTCCGGTGGTTGGCCAAACTTGCCAACATTGAATCCCATGGAAGACTGGAAGTGACTTAATGAGACCTATTTTTTTTTTTTTTCCTTTTATCACGTTTTCTATTGCCTCCCTCCATCCTTCTTTTATTTTTATTTCTTTGGTGAAAGAGTGACGGAATTGATCCAATTTTAGGGGATTTTAGTATTGATTCTCATCACCCATCTTTATGCCTCTCTAAAAAAAATAATAAAAAAAATACGATAGATCTTGTTGGTATTGGTGTTACATTGTTACTCACTCTTCAAGGCTTAATCCTCTCAAGATAAAATCGACTTCATGCTATTAAATTTTCTAGGTATAATGAGATATTGTTATACACACTCGGGTGCGCGGATGCATGGTGAACCCAAAGACATTTTTTGTTCTGTCTTGATAATTGACTAATTGTTGCTCAAATAATTATTTTCACAGGATTGTTTTGTTCGACATTGAGTATAATGAATTTGTGAGATTTTTATCATACTAGGGTTTCTGAATTCCTATCCCTTATTTCTCCCTTGAGACTGGTAAACCCGGTCAAAATTGATCCTAGATATTCAAACAATAAAAACTGAATTGGGTATCTATTTTTTCCGGATAAAATATCTAGTTTTTCGAATATTTTGGGTATCCGAACATTGTAAAAGGTACTTCGTAATACTTTCTTCGTTTTTCTTAAGTGTTATCCTTTGAACAGCATATAGTTTTAGGCAAATTAATCAACTTGAATATAAAAAAAAAAAATTGTAAGGGGAATAGGTAGGATATTAAAAAATTATAAAAGAACACAGTATGGTTAATTTTTTTATTAAAAAGTAAGGAATGTGAGAGGGAAAGAAATGATTAAAAAAAAAGTAGTGGTGGGTTTGAGTAGGGACCATAAGAAGAGATAGGTATATTATTTAAATGAAGTAGCCAAAAAAAGAAAGCGTGTTATACTCGACCCACAAAAGGAAAGTGTAACACTTTAAAAAATGAAGGGAATAGTTTAAATTGTCCTTGAATATTTGTGGCAGACATGACAATGCACAAATTTGACTAAAATTGGTATGATGTATGATTAGTCATTCGTGTTTTATAGGTTAACATGAAACATGACATAACCTAGTAGTTAAGACTTAGATGTTAAACTTGAATTGAGATCAATACGGGGTTTAGACAGGAAGAAAAAAAAATTCATTAATAAAAAATAGCCAAATGACACTTACTAACAAATTTCTAAGAAATCTAAACTTCCAAAATAATAAGTATATAACCTATATAACACCTAAGAACTAATTTCATTACCTATTCAATCAACAATCATCTTAGGGTTCGTTTGGCATCGTTGTAGTTTTATGTTTTTTTTTTTTTTTTGAAATCATATGATGCATGCATGACATATAATGAATTAAAAAGTAGTCAAACATATTAATATCATAATAATTTTAAAAACTGACAACAGAAAAGTGGAAACACATTTTTCTTGTTTTTTTTTGGTTTTTTGTTTTTTTTTTTCAAAAAAAAATTTGAAAACTGAGAAAAAAAAAAAACGATGTCAAACAAGCCCTTAATAAAAAAATTCATATGACACACCACAATATGTGAGTTAGTACCCTAATTCAGCTTAAAATCCACTAATGCATTGTCATTGGGTGAGAATACTCATTTGGTCCAATCCTCTAGATACTTAAGGAGATTATGAAACCCTAGATCTTCAAATTTCGTTAGAAGAACAAACAATGAAATTAAACACAATAATAGAATAATTATTATATAAAAGATGGGATCTATTTATTGAAAGCAATTAAATTTTTTTGGGGTTACCACCATTAAGAATACCAGTGGAACGAAGTCCCTAAAAGGAATCACAACTAAGACTAGGAAGAAAAGAGATGATAAAAGGAGAGAAAAAGGAGAAGAATGAAGGAAAACCTTCAAAATATAATAGAAAAAACCTAGCTATGGAGGCTAGAAAAACCATAAAATGGATAAACCCTCGAGGGACCAGAAAAACCCGACCTCTCAAGGAAAAAAACTAGAGAGAACCCAATTTGTTTCATCGTTTCGAGATCACAACCGTTTTAAAATTTTGTACAATCCAAGTTTTTGAATATATAAAAATTTACATCAAACGAAAGATTCATTGAATGAGAACTTTTACCCAACACATAAACTTACTTAGTAATGCGTTTTAATAAAGAAAATACAAGTTTATCACTTTGATAAACAAGCCAAGTTTATCAAATGACATTTATGTAATGACCTTGATATTTGTGCTTATATAATAAAATACTCATTGTAGTGCTTTTGTATAATTGTCGAGAAACTAGCTTAACGTTGATATTTCATAGACTTGAAACTCACAAATATTCAACTATTCAAGAATAAGGTAATTAAGATTAACATTAATAGAGAATACTCACAAGCAATCAATAAACATCTATCCTTTGGCGTTGACCGACCATACCTTTTATTTCTCCATTTTTCTTAGGGTTTTCGTTTGATCCGCAATGGTGATGTTGAGGCTGGCAAAATCTCCATTGAAATAACTTGAAGAAGTAGATGAAAATGATGAAGGTTGGTGGGGAAGAAGATAAAGTCTCCATTGAAGTGCAGCGGCTTGGAAAAAAAAAAGAAATGAAGGTAATGAAGACACAAAAAAGCAGTTAGCTAACTGTGAGAAGTAAATTACACAAACACCCTTCACTATATATCATCCTTTACCCCTTCACAAATTCAATTGCTTATC
Organism: Chenopodium quinoa; assembly: GCF_001683475.1. Classification (NCBI taxonomy): domain Eukaryota; kingdom Viridiplantae; phylum Streptophyta; class Magnoliopsida; order Caryophyllales; family Amaranthaceae; genus Chenopodium; species Chenopodium quinoa. Next base: position 4,029,900 of record NW_018745024.1, read on the forward strand.
AAGATGAGAAACCTAGCAGCTTAATTATATTATATATTTTAATTTCAAGTTCCTATCTAGCTTTATTTGAATAAAGTGGAGAAAACATAAACTTGATCGAGAGTTTGATTATGTTATTAGCTCTATGTCCATGATGCAGGTGATATATTTTAAAAAGTAGATGAAGCAAATAATAATATTTTTACATTAATTTTAAATGCTATAAATAATTAGGGGTAAATATAGGTTCAATGATATCAATTAGTATAAGAAAATGTTAGAAAAATAATAGAAATAGGAGGAACATAATTCTTACTTTGATTCTGTTTGTTTGCAACTACAAAATAATAAACGAGTTAGTAACTTCAAGAAAATAATAATAAAACAACAATTAAATTAAATAAAAAAATGGGAGGATACTATCCGACTTACTCCGAAAAAACGACACAAAAAACAAGACTACCCTAAAATACGGTCAAAAAGTAGTGCACGACTAAGGAAAAAAGTGTGTGAACACGATATGTGAGTGATTAAGTGAGGTTATGGACGCGTGTTTTGACCGTACAGCTAGAGATGACACCAAACTGGACACATCGCCCACATACGTACGCACAAAAACCGAAAAAATACTGACAGGACACTTTTCCTGGGCACCGTGTCACGGTGCTGACTGTCGTGACACGGTGCAGTCTACCGTCAGACGGTAGAAAGCCCCGTGTCATGGCATTGTTCACCGTGGAGCGGCAAAACATGCCGTAACACGGTGCGCAGTTCCAGGTCAGTTTTGTGATTTTTCCAGATTTTAATCGATTTTAGGTTCGTACTAATTACTATGTGAGAATAAAAACCCTCGGTCATGAGTTAAACAAAAGAGTAAACAGATGAAGGTTAGCACCAAACAACCACATAGCATTTAGGCACGATGATGTAAAAAAAGTTCGCAACCTAGAGTCAAGATCTATATTCAACTATTGGTCAAGCTTTGGGTGTCAAAAGGGTACCATGGTTAAGAGTTTGGACGCGTTAGCAAGGCAGCCTCCCTTGAGGGTGTATGCCAACGGGCGGCTCTGCGAGTTCGTGATGAAATCGAACTCGACTCCATGGTTTGGGTGGATTTCAACTCGGATGAACCCTTATTGCCATGAGCGTTTTTGGGTTGATAGAGCTTAAATCCCCCGGGGCTAAGACGCATGTAGAACACATACGTTTTTTTCAGAAAAATCGAAGGAAGTTGACTGTGAGAAGAGAAAATAAGCCACCGGACTGATTTTAGGACTGCCGTGACACGGAAAAAATTCCCGTACCACGGTACTGTGCACCGTCAAACGGTGCACTGTACCGTGACACGGCAGATTTTGCCGTGGCACGGCAGTAAGAAGATCTGACTGGTGCCCTGTTTTCCTTCGTGCGCAACCAAGTTATTCAATTTTTCCTACGGGACAGACCTAAATGCGACGTTAAAACGTCTATGCACATGCAAAAATGCCAAATTAATCACAGGAATATTTTTTTCAAGAATCTTTCAAGTCTCATCCACTCATCTTAATTAAATACCGATCACTCAAATCGATAAATAACTAAGAATCCTCCCCAGTGGAGTCGCCAAATTGTAGGCGTCGTTCGAAGTGCGTCTACGTTAAAGCATGTGGTGAATATACTTGGCACTCATAGGAAGTAGGAATTGACATAATACGATTAGGGACAAATAAAGTAGGGAGCCGCCAACAAGTTTTTAAGGAACTTGTAAACCGTTCACGGATCATAAAAGGCAACCACGAATAAGGGACAACGAAGGCAACAACGATTGACCCGTGAAGGTTACACCCCATTCATAATCCATGAGATTACTAACTCCATATGGTTCGGAACCACGAAAGGAGGATCGGGATGATGGTACGAAGTGAGTCATGGAGTCACATTCGCCCGTATTGGCCTCTACTCGATTCTTATAACGAAAAATGATTCCTGCCATCTCAAAGGCATACAAACAAAATATTCAATTTGCTCCAAACTATTATAAAGCTAAATTGGTTGAATATTAATGCAACATATAATTCTAAAATATTAGTGATAACTTTAATTAAATAACAAGATTGAAAAGGAACCTAAACCGGTTGTCCAAATTATCTTATTAGGCGTGATTTTCAATTACATATTCCCTTTAAACATGCAATATGGTGATCATAAAATAATAATAGAATAACATCAATATTGGAAGCAATTTAACAATAATTCCAACAATATAAAATCGTTAGAAAAATAATAGAAATAAAAGGAACATAATTCTTACTTTGATTCTGTTTGTTTGCAACTACAAAATAATAAACGAGTTAGTAACTTCAAGATAATAATAATAATAGGATAATAATTAAATTAAATTAAATTAAGTAGAGTTGATTTGGGGCCAAACCCTCAAACAGTTCTACCTTTCACGCCTTGGCTTAAGGACGGAACCACGAGTAAAGTACGGACTCCTTGGAGTGCTTGAAGAAGGAATTTTGAAAGAAAAAAGGGTAGGCTAGTGTTTAGGCTAGAGCATAGAAGAGAGAAAAAACTAGAGAATTAATTGATGCCCCGTACATCAGAAATGAGGGGGTATTTATAGAAAAAATGTGCTGAGGGAACACACGGAACCATAAATTGATAAAAACCCTAAAAAAGTATCCCGCGACACGGCAAACTGTACTTGACACGTGAAATCCCACCGTCAGACGGGAAAAATTCCCGTGACACGGTGCAAATTTTGTGTGACGCGGGAAATATTTAGTAAACGGGGGAGAAAACGCCTTAAAGGTTTACGCGGAAAGGACACGGAAATTCCCGTGTCACAGCAGGTTTCCCGTGTCACGGGAAATATAACCGTCAGACGGGAAATTTTCCCGTGACACGGTGGACTGCTGCCGTGGCGCGGAAATTTTCAGTCCTCTTTTCCGTCTAAATTCATTTTTAACCCTAATTTCGTTCAGCATTTTAAGTGCCGATTGATAATTTCGGGCCTTTTTCTGATTTTTTGTTATTTGGGCTAAAATAAGAAAATAAATAAATAAAATAAATAAAAGGTTTGGGCCAAAAATAAATAATAAAATAATAAAATAAAAAAAAGGTTTAGGTTAAAATTAAATAATAAGCTTGGGATGAAATTAAAACTATACTTTTACCAAACATCAAGACTAATCCATGGACTATTAAAAAATACGAATTTAATCAAATACGATTTTTAAAGCACTCTCGGGATTAAATACTGAACCCGACCAATAGTGGCGGTGAAAGGTTGTTCATCATCGGGTTTGGTTTTGGGGAGACATACACCTTAAGTCTCAAACTTTATCCTATAAAATAAAAGTATTGATTAATTTGGATTTTATACAATTAATACGTAATAGAATCTTTAAAATTGTACGTAGTGCATAAAATTCTTAAGTTCATTTATTCTAAACAATTAAAGAAAGAAAGAAATAGTTTTAAATTTAACACTTTTATATTTATATATCAAACTAGTTTTTGGGTCTATATTACGTGTCGAGTTATTAATTGTGATGCATAATATTCGTGATTTAATCTCACTTTTAATAATTTTTGGTCTTTATTTTGTTTTGCAATAATTTAATTAATATGGATAAATAATTAATCTTTCAAAAATTAACCTTGAGATTTAGATCGAATATGTTCAACTCTTGTATAAATCGTATATCTATAGATTTGAAATACATGCTTATATGGAATAATAACTAACAACAAAATTTTGGAGAGTGACATATGGTGTTTGGAAAGCTTTTTAATATACGTTATAGATGATTAGAGGCACTTTAGACATTTTATGCAGGTGCCAATTTTTTCACCCCTTGACTAATTAAATAAAGATAGATTTTAAATATTAATCATACAAAATTAATACAAAAAGAGTGTAAAAAAAAAATTCATTTTATTTACTTTGTATATTCAACCTTAATCCTTATCTCTCATATGTAATGCCTCGTAATGAATTGGTAATTAGCTAACACGTGTTCTACTTTCTTTATCAATTACACCAGTACATGCCTTCACCGACCAAAAAAATGCTTAATTAGCAAATAAAACATCACCAAAATTTTCACAATTCTTAATATAAAACAATAAAAAAATTCAATGCCTAAAAGGGTGGTGGTGACGAAGAGAGAAATGATAAGTTAGAACACAAAACAAAAGGAAAAAAAAAACACAATCAACAAAATCAAAATTCAAATCCAAATAATAATTATGAATAATTAATTTGCAAAAAGAAAAAAAAAATCACATATCTCTTTCCCATTTCTCTCTTTTGTCGTGGTTTCTTTTTTGTTTATCTTCCTCCCTCTCACCAAACTCATTTTCAAAAGATAGAATTATTGAGTTTTTATTCCAATTCAGTTTTGGATTTTTGGGTTTCCTTAAATTGATAGTTTTTTTTTTTGGGTAATATGAATTTTACAAAGCTAAGGGTGCTTGGATATTTTCTTTATTTCCATAAGAATTTCTGTTGTGATTTGAGTGAAAATTTTATTAGTCATGTGAGTTTTTGATTATCAAATTGCATAATTTTTTTTGAAAGGTAGTTGGGTTGGCCATAATTTGATAGAAATTTGAGGAAAACAAGGTTTGATTTTGAGGTTTTGTGGTTGTTTGATTAAGCTCAAGTATATTTCTTGGGTTACTTAGTTGTCCATTATACGATGGATCTTATGGTTGGTGGAAAGTTTAAATTGGGGCGTAAGATTGGGAGTGGTTCTTTTGGTGAGCTACATTTGGGTATGTTCTTAATTGAATTTTAGCTTTGTTGAATTTTGTGTGTATGTTTTTTATGTCAATGGTAATTATTTTGTATGCTATTGTTTCTTTGATTAAATTAGGGACCAATATAACGAATGGAGAGGAAGTTGCTGTCAAGTTGGTATGTGTTCTTTAATAACTATATGTTTTTTCATGTAAATTTATATTAGGGTGATATAACTGCTTACTCTTAGGCTTTTTTTTTTATTTTTTTTTTATCAATTTCTTGTTAGAATTATACTGCTTCGTGTTCATATTAGATATAGATAAACTGATAGAACATATGATTAGGAGGCATTAGTCATATATAAGAGTGTTTTTGTTGTTCTAGTTTTACAAAAAGCAGCATTATCTTCTACGAGGGTAAGTCAAATAAGGGCAAGCTTGGCACACGTCTTTTCACTCGTAGAAGAAAGTTATGCCCAGCATGACACACATCTTTCCACTCCCCCATTCTCTATCTCTCTCTTTCTCTCCTTGGACTAACATCTTAACTCATTTTTTTTTAACATCATTTTTTTTTTTTTGATTCTTTATAAGCTCAAAGTCAATGTTTGGTATAAGTTTATCTCCATTTACTTATAAGTAACATTATAAAGAATTTTGCATAGGTGGGCACTAATTTTTTAAATTGGAATTTTTATTTAACTACTGTCTAAATTATTCTCATTTATTTTTAATTTTTTTTGAAACAAATGCTCATTGAATTTGGAAACAATAATCTTATGATTTTGTTTTTTAACTTTATGCATAATACACACTTTGGTTTTTTTTGGTTTTTTGCATCATTCATTTACTCCACTTTGACCATATTAGTGATTTATACGACAATTTTTTTTTTAAAAAAAAGTTCTGGTGGCATTTTATTAGATTTTACATATAGTTTAAAAATATCATTCTTTTATAATTTTCACTTACTTGATTGAGTTGATAAGTGACTTTATTGTGATTATGAATTTTAGGAATCTATAAAAACAAAGCATCCACAACTTCAATATGAGTCAAAATTGTACATGCTTCTTCAAGGAGGGAGTAAGTTCTTTTTGTGTTTATCTAGTTTATTATTTCATATGTTAAATCACTAGTCTCAAGTATCTTATCTTATGTGTATCTGATTAATACATTAATTTATTTTATTAAATGAAGCTGGTGTTCCTCATTTAAAGTGGTATGGGGTTGAGGGTGACTACAATGTCATGGTGATTGACCTTCTTGGGCCTAGCCTTGAAGATCTCTTTAATTACTGCACTCGGAAGTTCTCTTTGAAAACAGTTTTGATGCTTGCAGATCAACTAGTATGTGCATGCCTTATGACTATAAATTAGCTTGATGTTATTGTTCCCAACATTATGTTCTTATTTTCTGTCGTGTAAGGATCTTGTCCATTTTTTTTTTGTAGATTAGCAGAGTCGAATTTATGCATTCTAGAGGCTTTCTTCACCGTGATATAAAACCTGACAACTTTTTAATGGGCTTGGGACGCAAAGCAAACCAGGTGCCTATATATATTTCCATGTATTTTAATAATTCTTTATCAATATCTAAATTTTATAATTCGATACCTCCTAATTTTATCAAAAGATATCTGTAAGTATTTTTGACATTTTTTATGATGATGAGTCTTTTACTTGCTTTTTATGTTATACTTGTTTTCACAAGTTGTTGGTGCCTTCATCGTAAGAAATTGTGTGTGTATGTGTAAGTTAGTTAATAGTTGTATGATTTATATTACACACTTTGGTTTTTTGCATTATTCATTTACTCCACTTTGACCATTTTAGTGATTTATATTACACAATAGCAGGCTATTAGTTAACTGTTGTGTATATTCTTTGTCATATATATGCTATTCTTGTACAATATCTAGAGTTAAAAAGACGATCAGAGGAAGAAGTGAAACTGATTATTTCAATTTCAAGAAATTAAGTTAGAGGGGATATAAAAGAAATAATTTTAAGGAAATTTTGAGTTTTGCTACCACCAAAACTCCATGTTTTGACTTTTGTCACCTATATAAAGTTTTATTTTATTTTGCTACCTTTAAAAATTAGAAAAATATAGTTTTTGCTACCACTTAACGAAATTCGTTAGAGTTCCGTTAGGGTGGGCCCATTTTTCATTAAATAATGATTTTATTTATTAAAAAGAAAAAGAAAAGACTTTTTAAAAAATTAAAAAAAAATCCCAGCCATTGCATCACACTGTTAGCCACCCCTCCCCACTCCCCGCGCCGGCGGCCCACCCATCCCCTTTCCTACTCTCGTCCGTCCTTAAAACCAACCCTTTAAACCACCACAACCGCCTACTATACGCCGTACCCACAACCACCACTTCATCGCCCCGTTCAGGCCACCTTTTTCCACCGTTGTGCTGCCCGTGTAGACCAATAATGAAATAGAGGAACAAGTGGAGATAAAAAAGAGAAGATAAAGAAATACCCATACTCCAACGACCACCGTCAACCAAGCAAATATTGATAAAATGAGATCCAAAACCGAGACTATGAAGGTTGAATTTGGTTTTGTTTGTTTTAGATCTGGATTCGGGGGCCAAATTCGACCACTATAGCCTCGGTCTTGGATTTTTGTTAAACTTTGTACTTCAATGGTGGTGGCAATGGCACAGAGGTGAAGAGAGAGTGTGTGAAGAAGCATGATGTTGTAGCTTCTTTTGGTGGGTGTTGCAGCAGCAACAGCAGCATATAACAGCGTAGAGTTGGGAATTTTGTGGGATTAATTGAAGCAAAGGCTTTAGCTTTATGAAGATGAATTTGGGGTTTTAATGGCATCACCAAATGAAGTTGTAAGTGGGTCGCAACCATTGTTGGGGAGTTAAAGAAGAGAGAGAAAATTGGGTTGAGGGTATGAATAGGGTTTCGACCACCTTAGGGGCAACGTGGGTGGGGGAAATGGAGGGGGTTGGGTGGCCAACGCCGGGAATCGTTTGGGCACCAAAAGCCAGCACGGAGAGTGGGGAGGGGTGGCTGGAAGTTGGTTGGGCCCCGTTAACGGAAATAGTGTCCAATTCTGTTAAGTGGTAGCAAACCTATATTTTTTTGCTTTTAGGTGGTAGTAAAATAGAATAAAATTTTAGATAGGTAGCAAAAGTCAAAGTGGTGTATTTTAGTGGTAGCAAAAGTCAAATTTTCCTAATTTTAATACGAAGTATAAATATTTTATGAGAATTAGAAGAAAAAAAATAAAGGGCAGTGTGACATGTGGAATTATTGGTTTGAATCCTAAATTATATATACTAAGTGTAGATATTTATGAAAGATGTTATGAAGAGAATTGAAGATAAAGTCTCTACATAAAAAGACAATGATATCAATAATTTATTTATATGTAGAGTTTTTTGAGATGCAATGATGCGTAGGCTCATACTAAACAACAATATACTTGTAGAGACTGTCAGAAATCCACCATTCAAAAGGTCTATCAAGGATTGAATAATTACGGAATTATACTTATTCGGTTTATATAAGAAAGGATAACAATCTTGTTTTAATAGTCCCATGGAATTGCTAAACAAAGAATGTAAGAGCTTCTTTAAGATAAAGTGGAATGATAAATTGATAATTAAAATATTTGATTCTCTACATGGAAGACAAGTATGAGGCAAATTAAGGAAGGTGGAGGGATGGGTAAGGGGATAACCGGAGAAGAGTAACTCTAACTCGATGATAATCTTAGAGTTGTGGAGCTTCATGTTGCTCATCCACCTTTATCATCTCAGAAGACTTTTAGAATTCAATCTTATTAACAACCACTTTTATCATCTTTGTAATTTACATTAAAGGTAAAAGGTAAAAGGTTATTTTCTTATTAATAATTTATTTATTTTTAGAGACATAAGTACATGCTTCTATTACTCAAATGAAATCAACATTACAATAACAACTATTTAATTGCTAAAGTTTGGGTCATTATTAATTAGGGAATAAGTTACATAATCTTTTTTAAAATAAATAATAACACTACACTTTATAACAAAAAAACCAAAAAAAAAAGGGGAAATTCTCAATGGTACTCACCAGTTTTTTATTTTTCTCAACGGTGAATAGCAGAAAATTTAATTATTTTTAGTGCTCATGTAATATTGTAATATTAGTTAATATCAGCAATAGCATTAATGATATATTTTAGTTAAAATAGTTAACTAAGGTTAGTTTTATTATTATTTTTTAAAAATTAAACAATTTAAAAATAATTACAAAGAAACCCCAGCAAAAAAAAACCACCACCCACATTTTCCCTTGCCACCCCCTACCCTCCATCCCCGATCTCCTGCTCCCGGCCGGCGCCGACAACTTTCGCCCAGACTCTCTCCGTCGACGCGCTGTGCTGAACCCCCCTCCCCTTCGCCGCGATTCCCTAAACAACCCAATCCCCAGTCGCATCTCCCTTCTCCCTGCTAAATCTAAACTAATACTCTTCACTCTTTCTCTCTCTCTCTTACTTTCTCTGAAACCAAAAATGGGAGTAGAAAGTTCATCCTCTATCTCCTTCTTCAAATTCCAGCGGAAATGCCTTCTAATTTCTTCATTTAAATATTTGGAAAGGAGAGAGAAAGTTAGGGTTATGGCTAGATAAAGTGAAGAAGTGGGAGCTCCGATTGGAGTTTCAGGGAAGGGAGATGCGATACTTCGATTGGGGGATGGTGGGTTAAGTGCGGCGCCGGGGGAGGGGGTGGGCGCGCCGGCGTCGCCGGGGGAAAGAGAGGGTTGCGTGGAGGGCGGGGGTGGCTGGGCGCCTGGGCTGGTGGAATGAGTTGGTTTTTCTTTCTTTAATTATTTTTTAATTATTTAATTTTTAAAAAATAATAATAAAACTAACCTTAATAAATTTATCATTAATGTTATTGCTGATAGTAACTAATATTACATGAGTACCAAAGATAATTAAAAATTTTGCTGTTTATCGTTGAGAAAAATAAAAAACTTGTGAGTACCATTGAGAATTTCAAAAAAAAAAAAAAAAAAAAATTACCATAGGGTTGGGAATGAACTAGTGATACATTGCAGATTATGGACCCTTCTCATTGTCTAGCTCCTCTTGATCTAATGTGTGGCACACAATATTTTTTTTTTTTTATAATGGTCAGAGCATTAGGTATTTTGTGACTCATGCGAGTAATACAAGAGGACATGTGAGGGTTACTTGACAACCTACATAGCAATGGGAGCCAAGGTTTTAGAAGCACAATTTATTGTCAATGGATTATGACTTAAAGTGGAACATGGATTTTGATGGGTTGCCGTTAAAAGTGATTATGGAAAGTTTTATGAACTTAACTGAGGGTTAGAATGAGCAGTTTATGCATTATAATATCTTTCATGCATGTTTGAAAGATAATCTATGGTATCAAAGGATGGTTATTCTTACTTATGTTGCATAATGACTTTAATTTATTTTAGGATTTTTTTCTTTCAAAACCAATCTAAAGAGAGGTTTTTGTTTATTCAAAATCACCCTTAACCAACAAGTTTTAAAAAATCCACTTATAACTCAATGAATTCATTTCCATAAAAACCCTTATATTGATATTTTATGATTAACCACTAATATAATAACATTATAATATTAAGCCCATCATTTTGAAACTAATCTAGCTTGATTAATAAAACAGTTATATAATCCCCTAACCCTCCATCCATCAATTTCCGAAACCCCATTTCCTTTATTTTTCTCTCATTAATCACCATCACTTTACCACAACTAAAACCTCAAATGAAAATAATACATCAACTTCTTTTACTTCATATATTATATATATGATCTATTACTTTATTCACTTTTTTCATACCTCCAATCATTTTTTTCATACATTCTTAGAAACAAGAGCTTACTATATGTCAAACTTGTGAAAATAGAGAGAATACTGCATTTTTAAACTTTATTTTCTCTAGAAAATACAAAATGTCTTATTCAATAATATAGTTTTGTCTCTCCATAATGTCATTATGCTTTCAAAATGCGTCATAAATAGATCTTATTTTAAAATACTTTCACAATGAATATGATAATAGATCAACCAAACTTCTTTGAATTCTATGTAGAAACTTATACCCCTAAGTATGTTGGATTACTTATTTGCCCTAATTAATATTAATTTCCTTTTTTTTAATTCTCAAGAATAGTGTGCAGACATTAGGGGTGATCACAGATTAGATTATGATCCGAAATTCAATTTCGGATCGAATATCCATATCCGGAAACTACTATATTTGATATCCGTATCCGATCCAAAAACTTCTGGATCCAAAATTTTTAGATTGGATACCTCGGATATCCAATATCCGACTCTTTTAATAATTTTTTTAAAAAGAAATTTTAATAATTTTGTTCAAATTCTATTCTAATGGCAAATTTTAACTTTTTAATAATAAATTGATACATACGAAGTACTGAACTTAAGTATAAGCAAATTAATTCTACAACAATTCTAAAAAAAAAAAAAAAATTAATTTATTGTTAACTACTTGAACGTGAAGAATATCAAATAGATTAAATTTTACACAAACCAATTGCAAAACAAAAAATTTACACAAACCTTCAAACTAATTGTCACAAATTACGAAATACAAAACAGAGAAATTATAAGTATAATAGATTTTAGGGTTAGCTGCTTTGGGTATTTAGGAGTATATGAATGAAAGAAATTAAAAAAATAAGTATAATAAAGTAGAGTTGGTTTCTAAAAAAAAAAAAAAAGAAGTAAAGTCTCTTCACCTCCTGACCACCGTAATAAACTACAGTGTGTTTTTTTTTTCGGATATACAATATCTGAATTGTAACACCCCCAATTTACTAATTAATAATAAATAAAAGGATAATTTGCTAATTACTATCGCACGTTAATACTAAATTACTACAGCAAATTTAAAAAGTTGTGAATTACTACCGCAAAAAAATTTAAGATGTTGGGATTACTACCAAACCCCCATTAAACCCAACTATGACGTCATTATATCCCTTTAACCCATGTTTGACCATGGTTAAGGGCTTTAACCAGCCCCCCCAAAAAAGAAAATGGGTTAGGGATATAATGACGTCACGGTTAAGGGCTTTAACCCATGTTTGACCATGGTTAAGAGCTTTAACCATGGGTTAAAGTGATATAATGACGTCATAGTTGGTTTAATGGGGGTTTGGTAGTAATCGCAACATCTTAAAATTTTTTGCGGTAGTAATTCACAACTTTTTTAATTTGCAGTAGTAATTTACAAAGTGGTATTAATTTGCGGTAGTAATTGACAAATTTTCCTAAATAAAAATTAAAGGAAAAATAAACAACCTTTATATATAATAGCGGAAGCATACACCTAAATCGGAGGTATTACCGCGACACTCGACAACTTGTCAAGTGTTAAGGATTACAAAATCCCAACTGTACAACTTAATAAATCTAGGTGAGCTATTTATACAGTTTTACAAACTTGTTATAATAATTTAATCGAACCACTTGAGCTCCTTTAACTACGATCACTTGCATGCTTAGCCTGCTTAGAAAATCTTGACTGTTACCATTAAGGACAAATTCCAAAATAGATCAACCAGGGCCACCATATATAAGAAAAAGACATGACCACAAACATAAATAGCACAACAAAACAACACACGCGTCAGTAAAAAAGCTGAGTAATCACTAGGTATCGGAATACAAAGAAAAATAGAATAATTAATATTACTAGCTCATCAATTAATCATTGTAGTTCAATACTACATTACACATTGTACTCTAAAAATAACATTTTCCTTACTCAACCTTGAATATTAATACAATCCTTTACTCAATTAACTCATAACCAATAAGTGTGCCATGCTCTTTGTTCTATACCTAGCCTTGGACATGAGTAATTCGAATAAATAAACCAACAAGAATAAAAACTTGAATACTCCCAATAACCAGAAAAACACCTTGAAGCAGACCACATCATATGAGCCAAATCCTATTGTAGGGGACCATAGAAAAATATAAATAAAGATTGTAGCTCATTCTTAACTCATGATTATCATCTCCTTACCAACATGCCAAAGATTAAGGTCTACAACACCGAGCTTCAAACCAAGAACAAAATAATAATGTTTATCCTTTTGATCTCATACTTTGATCAACTAATCATTCACAAATTAATAGATAGTATCTCAGCAATGGCACAAATACCTAAATAATATAACAATTCGAACTCTTTTCAATCATAGTATATCTCAACTCTTATAGGACAATAAAACTAATACCCAAATATAATTAAATCTCAACCCAAAAATTATACTCTACATTGATAACCCTAAAACCTCAAAAACAACACTTCCTATCGCAACAACATGAAAAACCTAGATATAATTGTATAATTAATTATATACAACAAAAATAATATGATATTCAAATCAAATCAATTCATACAATATCATAATAATTACTCAAATATACAAAGAGTACCAATAATAAATCATATCACACATGATAATACAAAATATATTACAAACATCTCCAAAATAAGATTCGTGTGATTACATATAATAAACAATACAATCAAATTATAATCAAACAACTCTAAATGATTGATAGTGTGATTATTACCTTCGTAAGAAACTATAAATAGCACAAAATTTCATCAACAAGCAATGTGATTCCATCGCTCGATTATGGATTTGGGGAGCAATTAAAGAAAACTCGCACAACCCTTAAAATAGGAAACTACAAGACTGACATGAGCACCACCAAATATATATTCACGTAAAAAGCTAAGGTTGCATCTTTATATATTTATTTATACACAAACTTTAGGTACAAAGTATAATTTTACTTTTAGGGTTAGTTTGTATAGACTCATAAAATAAAATAGAGTACAATCTTATTTAAATTAAAATAGGGTTTTAAAACTTTCCGAACTCTAAAATAAAAATATGAGAATAGGAAAGTTATACAATAAATAAAAATAAACTAATTTTTTATAAACTATATTATATAAAATTATAAAAATATTCTGGTATTACAATCTACCATCCTTAAAACAAGTTTTGTCCCATAACTTAAAATAGAAAAATTTAGGGTATTACAATCTACCCTCCTTAAAGCAAGTTTCGTCCCCGAAACTTAAAGTACAAAAATAAATTACTTGAATCTTTATAAAATATATATAGAGTACTAAAATATAGGGGTATTACATGAATTTTTTTTGGATATCTGTAATTCAATATTTCGATATCCCATCTGATATTCGAATTATCCGGATCGGATATTTGATTCGAAATTCGAATCGGATATCCATAATTTTCAGATAAGATGCGAATCATATCATCGGATTTTCGGATCTTCAAATAGTTTTGCTTAACCCTAACGGACATTTTGACCCCTAAAAATATTTATTTACATATTTTCCCTTATTAATGTTGCCAACTACTAAATTTGTGACACAAAGTCAGATTGAAAAAGCTCCCTTGACATGGCGAGCTATGGCGTGTGCATTGCGTGCGTTAGTTGCTCTAGTAAATAATTCTTCCTCTGTTCGATTAATATAACAACAATGATGAAATTACACATTCCAAAACATATTTTATAAGTTAAATATCTATAATTATTTAAGAGAAAAAAGTTGATATTGTGAAGGTATTTTTTAGGCGAATCTAACAAAACTTCACATGTAGAGATGGCAATGGGTCAAATCTAGACTAGGTTCAAAGATCCAGATCCGACCCGGATCTATCGGGTCTGAAAAATAGAGATCCATATCCATGTCGGACGGGGTCCACCGGATTCGGGTCCAAAACGGATCCTAACACATTTTGCCTAATATTTTGCTACAAACATAATGTTCACATTAAAAAAAAAATTCATCTTTAGCTTCTATCGAGGATGATTAATTAAATTCAATATTTTAATATATGAAGTAATTGTACAAGTGATCCAAAATAGCTAAGAATGTCAAGTATAATTTACATTCGTAGAAAACAAAACAAAACTCAAGAATAATGCAGAATTCAGTTACCATACGTTAAAAAAATAAATAAAAAAAACCAGGAAAGCAAAAGCCAAGTCCTACCCAGCCAAACAAAAAATCACTTATATATGAATTTACATAATTACATACTCCATATACATAGGGGTTAGAGGTTCAGTCGCGCTCGATGGCCTTGAAAATGAAAGTTTTCTCGAGCTCTAGTAGCTCCTCGGTAGTTCGGTCGCCGATTTGAATGGAGGTTCACTTGCCGACTTGAATGGAGGATCCTTGCTGCCATGAATTAGGGGTAGAGAGAGAAATTTAGGGTTTAGTTTACGAGAGAGAGGGAGAATTTGAGAAATACGGAGTGTCTTTGAGAGTAGTTTGGGTTGTGTGTTGGGCCTTAAATTATAAACGGCGTGTTGGGCCTTAAATTATAAACGGATCCACGGATCCGGGTATATGGTTAGACCCAGATTTAAATCCGTTTTTTCAAAGGACTCGGATCTATCGAGTCCAAATTTTAAAGACCCATATCCGTGAAAATGGACGTGGATCCACGGATCCGGGTCAGGTCCAGATTTATTGCCATCCCTACTCACATGAGTACATGAATGTATTTTACTTAGCATATGAATAATAATATGTGGTCAAGAATGACGGAAGTATAATTTTGCGAGATTGAAACTTTCTTTCATATATTTGTTAAAAGTCTAACATAAACAAAAATCTAATAGCATGCGAAGTATATTCTAAATATCCAAATTTTATTTACATGCCTTCATATGTGGCCTGCTTATTTTTTCATTTTACGAGAAATGACACTTGGCAAAAATTTGATCCCTAAGTGTCGTTTTCTTGTGTGGTCAGCTATAAAACTCAACTTTATAATTGTTGATAATATAATTTGTGGACATACTTAATCATTTTCAACAGCCCACAAGTATATATAATTTGTATAGCCTTGTATACTATTTCACCATTTATAATTAATTATAAAGTTGTAATGTTTATTAGGTTATATATGCCTTGGTTATTGGAGCATTCTGATTGTTAAAGATGCAATTGTTCGTTATAACTTAATTTTTTTTGTGTACTGTAGGTGTACATCATTGACTATGGCCTTGCTAAGAAGTACAAAGATCTCCAAACTCATAAGCACATACCTTACCGGTATGACATGACATATTTCTTTTGCTATATGTGTGCTCAATCAACTTATAAAAAAAAATTCACCGGTTTTGTTATGTAATACATTTTTCTATAGGTGATTATTGTTGTGTCATAATCCCTCAACTCTATCTTTATTTACGTAACACATTTTCCTTTTAATGTCGTCCCTATATACTCGATATGATATTCTATATTTTCATAAATGACATGAGCCCATTATCGATATATAATAATGGAAACAAAACTCACTACCCACTGATTACAATAAACCTAAACCCATGCCACATGCCTCTACTAACTACTCTATTTGATTTTAAATGTTATTCTCACTAGACAGTATCTACAACTTAAGAGAATGTTCTAAATTTTTCCAATACTTTAGAAAAAAAATGTTTAAGTGGGGTCTTTTTTACTCCTCTCAATAATACTATTTAAAATAGCAAACTTTTATAATTTATTTATTAACATGGAAGGGGAAGAATCGACAAAGAATGACGAACATAAAACCGCAGTGCTGTGTAGCTACCTGTCACGCGCTGACTAATTCCCTTAGTCTTTTGCACGCGGCCTACTAGAGTCACCACCCGTTAGACTACTAGTCAAGGCTCCCATTTGCTTTAGCAAAGATAAATATTGATGTTGTTAGTTAAGTGTGGTTTGCTTTGAAAGCACAAGTGAGAATATATGAGAAAGCTTTAAGGAAGAAGGCTTTTTATAAATGCTTGAGAGAATACAAGTGTTTGTACATGAGTAAGAATGGGTGGGAGGTTTCCTATTTATAGGCACCATCCCTTTCTAGAGTGTTCTAACCTAGATGCTTCCTAACCTCCTCAAATGGAGGGTTCTAGAGAACTCTATACACTTTCTGATTACATAGGCTTATGTACAATATTCTAGAACCATCTACAAAGTTCTAGCATCTCAAGTATGTACAAGTTGTCCCTAGAGGCTTCTAGAGACCTCCGGATGCACCACGAACCTCTTCGTGCATTCTGGAAAGTTGTGGGCCCCATCTTCAAATTCTGGCTGCACCATCATCTTTATTGGGCCCAAAAACGATGGGCCACCAAGTTTGGGCTCATTTAGAGTCCATTAAGCCCGGCCCAT
This sequence comes from Chenopodium quinoa, assembly GCF_001683475.1. NCBI lineage: Eukaryota > Viridiplantae > Streptophyta > Magnoliopsida > Caryophyllales > Amaranthaceae > Chenopodium > Chenopodium quinoa. The sequence goes on from NW_018745024.1 coordinate 4,046,887, forward strand.
GGCCCATTATTGTGTTACTGTCATGGGCGTGTTCACTAGGGTAAATGGCAGGGTGCTAAATAAAGCTCTATAGGGGGAAGGGTGTTCTGGCCTTGCTAGCCATGCACCGAGGGCATTCCCCCTGGCCACGATTATAACTTGCTGCCTTGAGGCCCTAGTGAGGGGTGGGAATATGTGAGTCGTGACATGCTCCCCCACCCAAGTCTTGACGTCCCCGTCAAGGCCGCCCTTCGAACTTAGCTATCTTGTCTTGGAATTGCCATAGGTCCCCTTCTTTTTCCCACGTTGCTTCACTATCCGAGAGACCCTTCCAACGAACAAGATACTCTTTGTAGCTTGGAACCCCTCTCTTCCTTATGAGCCTCTTGGCCTCAATTGTCTCGATGTCCCTTTCGAAGGATACCACCACAGCCGTGGGCGCCCTTTGTGATTCGCCCCTTATTGGATCTTCATGGTCAGCTTGGTAGGGCTTGAGCATGCTCACGTGGAACACCGGATGAATCTTCAACCTTGGGGGTAACTCAAGCTTGTATGATGTTTTCCCAACCTTCCTTAGTACGGGGAATGGTCCCTCATACTTTCGCACAAGACCCTTGTGCACCTGTCGGAAGACCTTGAATTGTTGGGGTAGCAGCTTTACCATCACCAAGTCTCCTACTTGGAACTCCATTGGGCGCCTATGCTTGTCAGCCCACTTCTTCATCTTCTTGGCCGCCTTGTCCAGGTAAACCTTGGATATATCGAGTTGTTCGTGCCACCCTCGTGCAAGCTTGTAAGCAGCTGGGCTGCTCCCTGTGTACCCCGAGGCGATCCCTTGTGGAGTCAAGGGTTGCTGTCCCATGACTATTTCGAAGGCACTTTTGCCCGTAGCCTCGGATCTTTGTAGGTTGAAGGAGAATTGGGCAACATCCATGTACTTAGCCCAATCTCGCTGGTTGGCACTCACATAGTGCCTGAGATATAGCTCCAGCAAGGCATTCACCCTTTCGGTTTGCCCATCCGTCTGGGGGTGAAAGCTTGTTGAGAAGTGGAGTCCGGACCCAAGCATCTTGAACAATTCTGTCCAGCTGTGAACCTTGGGTCTCGATCACTGATGATACTCCGAGGCAAGCCCCAATATTTCACCACGTTCTTGAAGAATAGATGGGCTGCTTGCTCGGCTGTGCAATCCCTTGGTGCCGGTATGAACGTGCCATATTTGGAAAAGCGATCGACCACCACCATGATCGAGCCATACCCATCTGACTTGGGTAGGGCTGAAATGAAATCCATTGATACGCTCTCCCATGGCCCTTCAGGTATAGGAAGTGGCTCAAGTAACCCAGCCGGCACGCGTTGTTCGACCTTGTCTTGTTGGCACACAAGACAAGTCTTTACATAGGCCTCCACATCTTGCCCCATGTGTGGCCAATAGTAATTCACCTCCAAGAGTGCTAATGTGCGTAGGACGCCGGGATGACCAGCCCACTTAGAGTCGTGGCACTCTTTCATGATATCTCGCCTAAGATTATCCCACTTAGGCACGAATAGTCGCCGCCCCGCAGTATAGAGGATCCCATTCTCTACCCAAAACCTTCTGGTTTTGCCTTCCTTGGCTAGGTTCATGATCCCCTTAGCCATAGGATCTTGAGTAAGACCATCCTTGATTCTATCCAAGATGGTGCTCGTGGCGCGACTAATAGTTGCAAGGGTAGCCTTGCGGCTTAGAGCATCGACGACAAAGTTTACTTTGCCTGGCTTATACACCATGGCATAGTCAAATTCGGCCAAGAAGTCTTGCCAGCGAGCTTGCTTGGGGCTTAATTTCTTCTGATTCTGAAAATAGCTTGTTGCAACGTTGTCGGTGTAGATGGTGAACCAACTCCCAAGCAAGTAGTGCCTCCATATCCGCAAGCAATGAATTATGGCCGTCATCTCCTTGTCATGGACAGGATATCTCCTCTCCGTATCGTTTAGCTTGCGAGACTCGTAGGCAATGGGATGCCCTTCTTGCATAAGGACTCCACCTATGGCAAAATCGGAGGCATCCGTATGCAGCTCGAATGGCTTTGAGTAATCAGGCAAGGCAAGGACGGGTTCTTCCGTGACTTCCTTCTTCAACCCATTGAATGCCCTTTGACACTTCTCGTCCCAACACCACTGGGTCTTCTTCTTGAGCAAATCGGTCAAAGGTGCTGCCTTGGCCGAGTAGCTTCGAATGAACCGCCGATAGTAGTTGGCAAGGCCAAGGAAGGACCGTAGCTCGGACACATTCCTTGGCTCACCCCATTCTTGGATGGAGCGCACCTTGTCATGCTCCATCATAATCTTGCCAGCCTTGATATGGTGCCCTAAGAAAGACACCTCATCTTGGGCAAACGAGCATTTCTCCTTTTTGACATATAACTCGTTCTCCCGTAGAACCTTGAACACTTGAGCCAGATGCTGCACATGCTCCTGCAAAGTGTTACTATACACCACAATGTCGTCTAGATAGACGACCACAAGCTTATCCAAGAAAGGCTGGAAGATCTTATTCATCAAAGTGCAAAAGGTGTCGGGGCGTTGGTAAGGCCGAAAGGCATTACCAAGAACTCAAAGGATCCATAGCGAGTTACGCATGCCGTTTTCTGCTCATCCCCTTCGACGATGCGTACTTGCCAGTACCCCGACCTCAGATCAAGTTTAGAAAAGTACCTGGCGTTTCCCAATCGATCAAACAAATCTGCCACAAGGGGAATGGGGTATTTGTTCTTCACGGTGATCTTGTTCAACGCCCGGTAGTCGATGCACATGCGCAGGCTTCCATCATGTTTGCGCTGGAACAAAACAGGTGCCCTGTATGGTGCCTTAGATGGCTGAATAAAACCAGTATCGAGCAATTCCTTCAACTGCTTCCGTAGCTCCTCAAGCTCCGGCGGGGCCATCCTGTAAGGTGCCATGGCTGGAGGCCTTGCCCCAGGCTCCAGCTCGATCTTATGATCTACTTCCCTTGTAGGGGGAAGCCTTTTGGGTAGCTCGGGAGGCATGACATCTTCAAACTCCTTGAGAATCCTGGAAACTTCCACTGGGATCTCCTGTTGCACCTTGGTTTTTTCCTCAACCATTGTTGCCAAAAAGGTTGCCTGCTTCCTCTTGATGCCCTTGTCGAGTTGTATTGCGGACAACATCTTGGCTTCGGCTTCCTCTCGAGCAACGGGGACTGACCATGCTCCTTGTCCCCTCTTGATGGTCAGCGAGCCATCTTCTTCGAACGTGAAAGGCCTTACTGAGTCCATAAACTCCAATCCTAGCACCAGGTTGAAATCATCCATGTCGACGACTGTGAAATCTACTGCCCCCTTCCATTCACTCAACTGAAGTGGGACTCCACGAGCCACACCGTGGATGGGTGCTGGAATAGTGTTCACCGTTTTCAAAGAACCCCTCTTCTTGGTGAACTTGAGACCTAACCTTGTGGCTTCTTTGAGCGTCACAAAGTTGTGGGTAGCACTAGTGTCGACTAATGCTTTTGAGGCCTTTCCCCCAACTATGGCATCAACAAACATAAGATATGGCTTTTTGCCCCGGGGTAGCGTACATACCTTGGCCAGGTCCTTGTCCTCCTTGGGCTCCTCCACCGTGGCCTTCATGCTATTGCACAGGCGCAACGTCCCCATGTGTGCCTCGTCCCCTAACGATTCCCCAGGTGATGTAGCCATAATAGCATTCAACTTCCTCCTTTGTGGGCACTCCCTAGCCCAGTGATCACCCCCGCATAGAAAGCAATCTAAGCGTTTTGACTTCCGGTCTGAGTGGAACTTCTCCTTGTCCTTCCTCTCAAACGATTTGCCACCGTTGTGGCTTCGTTCAGTGGGCTTGGCTCCCCCACCTTTCCCCTTGTTACCGCTACTCTTGTTGCCTCTCTCCTTCTTTGGTTCTTGCTTGAACTCGTACAAGGACTCGGCAGCAGTGATGGCATCAGCGAGAGTTTGGACGTTTCGGCGCTTCAACTCTTGCTCAGCCCATCGTTGTAGTCCATCCATAAAGTAGAGGATCTGAGTCTTCTCCGACATCTCGGTCACCTCTAGCATGAGTGAAGTGAACTGTTTGATGTACTCGACTGACCCCGTATGCTTCAACCCACGCAGCTTCTTTATGGCTACCTCTTCCGAATTTTCTGGATAGAATTGCTTCTTGAGGTCGCTCTTGAACTCGTCCCAGGTGTTGAGTTGGACAACACCCTTCTTGATGTCGGTCTCGCGCCTTCTCCACCAAAGGATGACATCATCCCCCAAGTACATGGTAGCGGTGTTGATTTTTGATGCATCATCGTCCAAATGCATCGCGCCAAAGTACTTCTCGATGCTCCACAGGAAGTTCTCAAGCTCCTTATCATCGCGCCTTCCGTTGTACTTTGGCGGTTCGGGGACCTTCAACCTAGGTCCATCCCGAACAGCGGCACCCCCGGCCATTGCCGACTTGCACAACACCACGTCGGCGTGTAAGGACTCGATCTTCTCTTCCATCGAGCCGATCCTCTTTTCCACCGAGTCAATGGTGGACATGAGGAGATCCTTCAATTGGGCCATCTCTGCCCTAATATCTCCAGCAACTTGACTGACCAAGGACTGAGTCTCCACCTTCGCCTCTTCAGTCCCGGACTCAAGACCCTTGACCCTAGCCTCAACATCATCGTACTGTTCGTTGAGGTCATTAATGCTATCTCGGTGTTCCGAGATGGCCTAGACCATGCTAACCATCTTCTCCTCAAGCAAGGTGGTACGGCTAGCTTTCTTACTGGTGTTTCCCTCTTCCACAACGGATGCATGGGCATCGTCCTTTTGTGCCATACTCCTGACTTCCGCACTTAACTTCTAACAACAACTAGCACACGAACGCAACAGACCGCCCCTACGATCGACGTTGCTCTAATACCACGTGTCACGCGCTGACTAATTCCTTAGTCTTTTGCACGCGGCCTACTAGAGTCACCACCCGTTAGACTACTAGTCAAGGCTCCCAATTGCTTTAGCAAAGATAAATATTGATGTTGTTAGTTAAGTGTGGTTTGCTTTGGAAGCACAAGTGAGAATATATGAGAAAGCTTTAAGGAAGAAGGCTTTTTATAAATGCTTGAGAGAATACAAGTGTTTGTACATGAGTAAGAATGGGTGGGAGGTTTCCTATTTATAGGCACCATCCCTTTCTAGAGTGTTCTAACCTAGATGCTTCCTAACCTCCTCAAATGGAGGGTTCTAGAGAACTCTATACACTTTCTGATTACATAGGCTTATGTACAATATTCTAGAACCATCTACAAAGTTCTAGCATCTCAAGTATGTACAAGTTGTCCCTAGAGGCTTCTAGAGACCTCCGGATGCACCACGAACCTCTTCGTGCATTCTGGAAAGTTGTGGGCCCCATCTTCAAATTCTGGCTGCACCATCATCTTTATTGGGCCCAAAAACGATGGGCCACCAAGTTTGGGCTCATTTAGAGTCCATTAAGCCCGGCCCATGGCCCATTATTGTGTTACTGTCATGGGCGTGTTCACTAGGGTAAATGGCAGGGTGCTAAATAAAGCTCTATAGGGGGAAGGGTGTTCTGGCCTTGCTAGCCATGCACCGAGGGCATTCCCCCTGGCCACGATTATAACTTGCTGCCTTGAGGCCCTAGTGAGGGGTGGGAATATGTGAGTCGTGACATACCGCTTTGAAAGAAGTGAGTGATCCCTCTCAAGGATCACGAACGTTTAAGAAGAAGCAAGTGAGTCATTTCCTTCATTGTTAAAAGACTAAGCTAGTAATTTGTTCTGTCTCAATAAGCCGGGGAGGTTTTATTTGCTGTTCGTCTTTTCATTGGATTGCACGAAACTTTGTTTGTTTCTGCCTCTACTCATTTCCCACTCCCAAAAAGTCAAGGAAAGAGAGCATGGTGATGAGATTGTCATTGGGGATCAGAAATTTGCTCCAAATCCATTTATGATCCCAAGTTTCAAGACACAAAAACTCCCACGCCTTTCTTGATTGGAAAAAACCTAACCGGTGATTTTGGACAGGTAGGTGTGGTCTATCCATTTGTTACTCTTTTTGAGGACAAACCAATGGACCCTTCTCTGATTAGGACCATAAACTAGCTGAAATACTTTATAGGCGTCCCTGTTACCTTGCCTTGGAATAGAATCAAAGACACAAAGAGCATAGGGTGAGTGGAATATGTAGCGTAGGCGGTGGTCAACTTATCTTTCCGATAGTTGAAGGGAAGCTCGTTAGGTGAAAAAAGAGCAAGTAATCTTCCCTCATTCCCGAGTCTCATTAGCACAAAAGTGCCAGTTATTGGTGTCATACGCCTTCCAAATGTCTAATTTCAACCCAACGAATGTTACACTGCATCAGGCCCATCTCTCATCTTTTACGCTGGTTGAATGGATCATAGAAGGCCTAAGATGTACTTCCATTCCTTAGTTAAAAGATCTTGGCTTGCTTCCTTGTTCTTGGATACTGCTTAGTTAACTATTACGAATGTCAAGATAAGGGGAAATTCCATTTAAAATGGGAGTAGCGAAACTCATCTTCATTCCTATTACTGAGATCGAGCTATGAAAGACCTTCAAGGAACAAGACTACAGTATTTTTCTGGGCACCAACCTTTTCACAGGGTGCAAGGGTAATAAGTTGTCTATCCCGAGAAGATAAGCCTAGCCTCGCGTCCGGCTACGTAAGGTAGTGTACAAAGGCGCAAAGGCCTTAGAGAAGGAAGCGTTGATGTTGGTATTTTTGCGGCCCAGCCTTATTCCACTCCCCTAAAAAAAAATTGCTGGCAGAATGAACTACATGAATTGGTAGCCGACACTTAACCTTCCGCTTTACGTAGTATTTCAGAGTACGAGAGAGAACATATGCTAATCTTACTATGCTTATATTTTTACTACTAGTTATTCCATATGCCTTCGACCAATCAATCACTCCCTTAGGAGCCCATACCTAAGAAGAGTCAGCCTGTTAGAGTTTGCCTATACATGATTTCCCATAGTCACCCACAAATAGTACTAATGGCCCATACATGTTTCCCATAGTAGCAATGTTCCAAGAATGGATGTCCCTGATATTAAGACCTCCTTCATTCTATCTTCTTATTCTTCATTGGACGGTTTGGATGGACTTCGCCGTTCTTTCCCAACTAAAATAGAAAAGGCTGTATCACATCGAGATGTCAATTTGTTTTCTGCCCTCAATGAGATGGGAATTTTGAACTTCTTATTTATTAATATTTTTAAGCACTTTATCTTTCTAAATTGAGGCCGGCTCGCGTCGTTCCAACAACCGACGGGGAGCATCAGTATACGATCGTTCATAGTATCTGGGAGTCTTATTACATCTAAGGCTGACTAAAATCCACCAAACCAGGGTTCATCTCGTGTAGTGATTGTGGAATCGTACAAGGATATTGAATAGGCAGACGGTTAATGTATCAAATTCAACCTTATCTTTCGTAGCATGCATTCCCATTCATGTCACAGTATCCATTCACCAGAAAAGGAAGAGTCATTTCACTTAGCTAGTACAATTATAGATTTAGATCTCTATCATCCTCAAAAGCAGCAAGAAAGCATCCATCAATTCTCGCCAATCAACCCTATATATCAGTCTTAGGTATCAGGCTTCTTATCGTCTGTATTACTATTCTCTTCTAATGTATTGTTTGTTTCGTTGCTTTCTTCTTCGCTATCTAGCATCGTTCTTTCTTTAGTTGGCACTAAATCCTTACTTATTTAATCTTCCAGTGAAAGTAGCCTTTCAATCCTATCCTTCCTCTAGCAAAATCTCATCTATGGGTTTGACTCTCTAAATTCGCTCTCGTGTGAGGTTATCATAACTTTTAATCTATCTGCGGTCTTTAAAATCCTGATAGAGGAAAAATTCGGGGTCACTAGAGTTACTTGCGTTGGGTGTCTCGATTGAAAGAAAAGAGGTGATAACTCGCCAAGGCAGAAATGAAAAGAGTAGTGCCATTCAAAGCGGAATTCTATTGAGATGGTACGAATGGGGTGGATGTCACCTGCTCTATACTGAATAATGAGACTAAAGCACTACCATTACCACCTAGCGTAAAAGTTAACATAAAGAAGGGATGTAATACAATTTGAATAATGAGCAATATTAGCTGTTACATGTTTTTTTCCCTAATGCTTCGCACCAGTGGTATCATGTTTCAAAATAGCGGGCATTAAGCCGCCTTCTATCTTATTCTTCCAAAGGCTAGTTAACCAGAAAATTCGGAAATGAAAGAAGTCTACCGGAAGTCGTTGTTTTACCGGTTTGTCTGCATCCGATAATTAATTCTCTCTGACCATTAGAAATATTTAAGGTTTAAAAGTGGGAAAGAACTCAAAGCATTATAGGGAGCATAATAAGCAAACCCTCATTGACATGCTTTCTTAGCCACGTAATTAAAGAAAATAATTGGCAGAGACTGTAAAATGAGTTGTTTTATGTAAAATAAAGTCAGTAAATCTAGTTAAGTTATTAAATTAGAGGATGTCGTTGTGAGTGTGTGTAAAGTTAGTGGATCATAACGAGTAAGGTAAATATAATTTAATAATGGTTGTATCTTTTCATTGATGGCAATGTGTCTAATATTTTGAAACATCCAAACATGAAAAGTATGTCAATTATTCTGAAAAAAAGTGTACTCTTCCAACTATATATCACACAATAAAAAAAATAGATCAAATAAATTGCCTAGAAACTTGTGTCGGTTAAAGTTTGTCAAGTACATAGAAACAATGGAGAAAGTAGTTTCATCATTTTACTTTTTCCTCAAATCAAAGCTATATTCGAATAACAAGCCAATTTTTTTTTTTTTTTTTAATTTTTTTTAAGTTGCATATGGTTTGTCTGTATTAGTGCTCTTAATTCATATGAAATGTCATCTTTTAAAGCTTTTACTCATCTTGACCTCTCTATAGGGAAAACAAAAATCTCACAGGCACTGCTCGATATGCCAGTGTGAACACTCACCTTGGCGTAGGTAATTTTGCGAATTATTTCAATTATTTTTACCTTTTTTAATCAGAGATTTCTTATTAAAAATCTTAATATTTTTGTGTGGTTTATGCATAGAACAAAGTCGAAGGGATGATCTGGAGTCCCTTGGTTATGTACTTATGTATTTTTTGAGAGGAAGGTTGAAAAATTCATACTTTGGTCTTGCACCATTTTTTATTTCTTATTTTGTTGTTATACTTTTGAGTTAATATTTTTGGGTCGGTCTACCTTAAATTTTTCCATTTTTCGTTTGTTCTTCGTAGCCTTCCTTGGCAAGGACTAAAAGCAGGGACTAAGAAGCAAAAGTATGATAGAATTAGTGAGAAGAAGATGTTGACTCCTATAGAGGTTAATTTTGTTTACCTTGAAATAAACTTGAATACATATATGAGCTCATATCCATTGTACTTCTAATCATTCTATTTGGTGACATGAATCACACTTCATCTCTTGGACAAGTATAATGCATGTTTAGTGCATTGTAAGTATGAATTGAATCAAATAAAACCTTCTTGATTGTTTAACTTGGTTATAATATGTGCATATAATTATCTCGATCTTTATCTATTCACAGGTTGTATGTTGTGTTAAATTTTAGCCGTCCTATTATTTTACCAGCAATAATATCAAAATTTCCAGGTTAAATTATATATTTGTACTTTATTAAAAAATAATCAATGTTGATAACTATGAATCCAATATTTAAATGTGCTTGGGAGCAGTATGCTGGATAAAAATATATAGGATTTTACGCCTTTGAAGTTAAGGTGTGATTAATACTCTTTGGCACTTAGTATTAGAAGAACAAGTCTTGATAGGATATACCCTTGCTTGAGATATGTTTTTTAGATATGACACATAATGTCAAAAAAAAAAGTGAGGCATAATATTTACTATCTAAATATTGTGCTTTGAGTGAGACATATGTTGTTTTAGATGCGCTCAAAGGCTTCCTTGAAATGTTCCATCCTTACTGTAAGTTTTGAAGAGACTATTTTCATAGCTAACCACATTCTTGTCATTATCTTCCTTTACGACTATATATTATTGTATTAATTCTTACAGGGATGTCGTTTGAAGTCAACATCTAAGAGACTATTAAGGGTGTTTGGTCACCTTGAATTCTCAAGCCAACCATTAAGCATGAGTGCTACCTTGAAAGTACTATTTGTTGATTTTTTTTTTTATCTTTTATGATGATATATATTATAACTTATCTCCTAAGAGATCATGGTGGATGGTCATTTAATTCTCTTAAGCCAGCAACCTTAAAGTTGGATTAAGATTCACCAATTAGCTTTTTCTAAGAAAAATATTATTGACACACCATCCTCTCCACAAAAGGAAATGTTAATGTTAAGAGTTTTACATTAAGAATTTGCTTAAATTTTGATCTATTTGAATTTTCTAAAAAAATGAAAAACGATTTCAAAATTATCCAACTAGATAAAAGGCGAGAGAAAAATGAAAAACCATTTCAAACTTATCCAACTAGATAAAAGGTGAGATAAGAATCTCGCATGCGTAAGACTCTTTACCGATCAAGTTTTATTATCTTTCAATGCTTTTGTCATCAGGCAAAAGGCAAAGAGGATTAGATTTTAAGTAAATAGGGTTATTACATGTGCAAAAATAACCTATTGTGAGCTTGACGACTTGTATTTAACTTCTTCAGGTGTTTTAAAATACTATTTTGGATTAACTTATTCTTCTTGTTCCAAACATTACATCTAAATTTTTTAAGAACAAAAGAAATATATGAAGCAATCCTTAAGTATACAACATACTATAGGTTCCCTTCAATAGTTCACGAGATAAACTTTTGAGCCTTAGATCGCTAGTTATATATTTGACATTGTGTTTATTTTGTTTAGTTGTATCCAGTGGCGGATCCAGGATTTGATTAATAGGTGGTCCCATCATCGTCCATCGACCGCATAAAGTATCAAAAAAAAGTCAAAGGTATAATGAACAAAAAAAAAATTACATAAAAAAGTTCATTTCATAAAGTAATGCAAATTCGTATTACAACTAAAAAATTATTAATTTTATTACAATTGCTCTCGACGAGTTTTTCATATTTTGATAACGATTTACAATATCATCCATGCTAACATTCAAAAACAAATCTCTTTCTAAATAAGTAATCAAACAATCATTCAACATTTGATCTCCCATGCTATTACGCAATTTATCTTTCACTTGCGTCATTCCGGAAAATACTCTTTCTACACTTGCCGTTGCAACAGGAAGAATCAACACTAACTTCAAAAGTAAGTAGACTCGATCATGAGTTTCAAACTTTCCCGTCTCAACAAGTTTCGTAGAAAGTTCACTTAGACTTTTCAAATTCCAAAATCTCTCATCATTTCGAACATCAACAATAAAATTTTCAAGTGAATGTTCAAAAAATAATAACTCAGAGCTTGAAAATTCATCGGGATAAAATTTGGCAAGTTGAACTAAATTTCTTTTGTCAAAAGAATGAAATCGATTTGCAGGATTAAAGCAAGACATACACACAAGTAATTCCTTACTTACCTCGGGAAATCGATTTTCAAGTTCTTGTAATTGAAGATCAATGACACTTAGAAAAACTTCAACTCTAAAATGATGAAGATTAGTCACTTGTGGACCTTTACCTCTATACATTCTTCTCCCAGGAACCACATATCGCCCCTCCATGTTTGGAACCTCAATGCCATATTTAGCCATAAAAGAAGTGACTTTTTCCATATGTGAATCCCATCCTTCATCTCTCAATTTTTGCAAATTAGTCTTGGTTACATCAACCATGACCATTGCATTTACAATATCTTGATCATGTTTTTGCAATGCCACATTCAACGCATTTGTAATTCCAAATATATCAACCATCAAGTGTGCCACAAACACAAAATCAAATGACATCAACAAGTGTGTAATAGATTGTGCTTTATTCGAATCAAGTGTATCAGATACTTCTGCAATGGAATCAAGTGACAAAACTATTGAAGGATATAAATCAAGCACATTCAAAATGGTTTTAAAGTGAGATCCCCAACGAGTATCACAAGGTCTACATAAGCCACGTTCTTGATTCAAACCAGTTCCCGATTCAATTTCACCCAAAGATAATGCTTCTACAACCCCTTGACGTTGTTTTTCTCGAAGAAATTCTTTCCTCTTAGGTGAACCTCCCACAAAGTTCAAGAGAGGTGCAAGTACATCAACAAAAAGCCAACCACAATCTGAGTTTTTCTTAGCAAGTGCAACTTGTGTCAATTGAAGTTGATGAGCAAAGCAATGAACAAAGTATGCTTGAGAACATTCATTCAAAATTAGAGTTTTAAGGCCATTGATTGAACCTTGCATATTACTTGCCCCATCATAACCTTAACCTCGAACTTGAGAGAAAGTTAAAGAGTGTTCCATGAGTAATGACTCAATAGCAGCTTTGGGAGTCAAAGAACTAGTATCAGGAACATGCACAATACCAAGAAAACGCTCACACACTTCCCCCTTTTTATTAACAAATCTCAAACAAAGTGCCATTTGTTCCTTATCGAAAACATCGGCAGATTCATCAGCAAGAATAGCAAAAAATCCACCATCAAGTTCTTCCAATAATTGCAGACATTTTTAGGTACCTGCTGGAAAGACGGGTGGGCATAGTGGAGTTGGGCCATCTACTGAGAGAGCCAATAAACATTCAGGTCTAACAATGTTTTTGGAAACCTTAGTTTGTTGAATTCTTAACATATCCTCCCTTACTTTATTCTAGTTATTTTGACAGTGATACATATATATATATGCTATGTTCATAGGGAAAGAGGTTCGTGAAAAGTACACTAAGGATGTTGAACCTTTCTCAAGGAGAAATTCATCAGGTGGGTATGGCGAGTCATCAAAACAAAAATCGTCAGAGGTGGTGACATCCTCAAAAGATATGGTATGTCCTCGGATCCTTTACTTTAGTCTAATTCCCTTTTTCATCTTTCCTTTTCATTTCTTTTTATCTCTCGTAACTACAAGGCTAAAACATTGCTCTAGGTTGCATTGCGCTATACTTTTGTCGTTTAATTAAATTAGTGATTTTTTTTTGCAGGCTAATTCTGTTAGAGGCAACAATACATCGACTCGGCATAGCAACACATCAAGGAGGGTTGTTGCTTCTACCAACAAGGCTTGCTCTTCTAATGGAACTAGCGAGCGGTCAAGTCGCTTAGTCTCAAGAAGTGGGCGCCTATCCACCAGTCAAAGATTGAAATTTGGGTCTGAACCTAGTAGATTAGGAACCCCTTCTCGTCCCCAAAATTCAAATAAAGGAGGTGTTGTGCGACAGCGGAAGCAAAGGTCGAAAACAAACAAGAAAACAATAAAGAAATTCAATGCAAACAATAAGAACAACACCAAGAATTTACGTGGTTCACTATCGATGTGATAGCTACGTCCACGGGCACCGAGATCGAATGATTTCACTATAAACTGGCAAAGATTACAAAGATTACAATGAAGAACTTAATCACTCAAAGTATTCTCTCTCTTGTGTTTCTCTCTCCGTTTCCCTAATAATGATAATAGGAAGTTTATATAGTAGTGATTCCTAATTAAGATATACTTAGGTTACAATATCACAATATGATAAATATTAAATTCGTAATCGCTGAAAAAACCCAGATCGCCCGGTCGGGCGAAGGCCCGCCCGATCGGGCGCGAGAACACGTCTTTTCCAACAACCGAAGTACTCCAAAAAACCCCTTCCGCCCGGCCCGATCGGGCAATGTCCGCCCGATCGGGCGAAGGCTCGCCCGGTCGGGCGAAAGCTCGCCCGGTCGGGCGCGCGAGAGCAGCTTCTTCAACGAATTTGCCAGGCACCTCTTCTTTTTCCGCCCGGTCAGACCGGGCAATGTCCGCCCGATCGGGCGGACAAAGCTACGAAGTACGAGTCACCTAATATACTTATCAACAATCTCCACCTTGACGAGAACTCGTAGTCAGCAAACGACCCCATCAAGACATAGTGAAAAACATCTCAAGCCAAACCCGATGCAAGACTCATGCATAAGCCATACATCCCGATAAGTCTTCAACCAAGACCCATCACATACTCGTCTCCAAGTATAACAACTCATAATGCTCCACCTGCATCACAAGCCCCGGGCAAGCTCCACCTTAAGGCCAACACACCTACACCAGGAGCTCCCCAACTTCGCCCCTCAGGGCCTACTACATCACGTAGTAATCAATATTTAACAAGTCTAAGCAATGTTTAAACTTGCTAAACGGAACAGGCTTAGTGAAGAAATCAGCCGGGTTGTCAGCAGTCCCAATCTTCTTCACCTTAATCCTCTTGTCAGTACGTAAGAAATGATACCTGACATCAATGTGCTTCGTCCGATCATGGTGTACTTGATCTTTAGCTAAGCAAATCGCACTTAGACTATCACAATACACTGTAGCAAAATCCTGTGCAATACCCAGTTCACCTACTAGGCCTTTGAGCCAAATAGACTCCTTAGCTGCAGAAGTTAGAGCCATATACTCAGCTTCAGTAGTTGACAACGTAACTGATGACTGCAATGTAGACTTCCAACTAACCACAGAACCACCCAAAGTGAACACATAACCAGTCACAGACCTCCTGGTATCCACATCAGCTGCATAATCAGAATCACTGTACCCAGTGACCAAGCATTCCTTATCATTCCCGTACACAAGACCAATATCAGCTGTCCCTCTCAGGTAGCGAAAAATCCTTTTCACCCCTTGCCAGTGTTCCCTCCCAGGTCGAGCCATAAACCTGCTTACAACACTAACGGCATGCGCAATATCCGGCCTAGTACAGACCATAGCATACATCAAACAACCAACCGCATTTGCATATGGAACTCTAGACATATAAGACAACTCCTCCTCTGATTGAGGTGACATAGACAAAGACAACTTACAACTAACAGTAGTTGGCGTACTTATAGGCTTCGATTTTTCCATCCCAAAACGAGACAAAATCTTTTCAATGTAGCTTTTCTGAGTCAAGAAAAGCTTACCTCTAGCCCGATCCCTGTAGATCTCCATACCCAAAATCTTCCTAGCTGCACCCAAGTCTTTCATGTCAAACTCCGAGTTAAGCATCTCCTTTAATCTAGCAATATCAGATTTATTCTTTGTGGCAACCAACATGTCATCAACATATAACAAAAGATAAATCATGGAACCATTATCCAGCTTACTATGATACACACAGCAATCATATGAATTCCTGTCAAAACCTTGTGAAACCATAAAAGAATCAAACCTTTTGTACCACTGTCGGGGGGATTGCTTAAGTCCATACAATGACTTTAGCAATCTGCAGGCATAGTGTTCCTTTCCAGGAACTTCGAATCCTTCGGGCTGCTTCATCAGAATCTCCTCCTCCAAATCGCCATGAAGGAAAGCCGTTTTAACATCCAACTGCTCCAGCTCAAGATCAAAATGTGCTACAATTGACAATAACACACGGATAGAAGTATGTCGAACCACAGGTGAGAATATCTCAACAAAATCAACCCCTTCTACCTGACTGAACCCCTTAGCAACTAGCCTAGCCTTAAAACGTATTTGCTCAGTTTCCGACAACCCTTCTTTCTTCTTGTAAATCCATTTACAACCCACAAGCTTCCTCCCTTCCGGTACCTTTACCAGTTCCCACACTCTGTTCTTGTAAAGAGACTGCATCTCTTCACCCATTGCGGCAAGCCATTGCGCAGACTCACTACAACTAATTGCTTGTTTATATGTGGCAGGTTCAAATGACTCTACATCATCAGCTACACTCAATGCATAACCTGTCATCGCATCAACACAGCAATTTCTTCCCTCCATCTCTTCAATCAATCTAACAGGCTTCTTGATAACTCGTTTAGGCATCTCAAGAATGGTGTCAGGTTGACTAGATGACCCCTGATTAGATTGCTCCACCTCATCCCCAGAGTTAGAATGAGTAGGAGTAATCTCAGGTTCAGGAGTACCCGGCACTGGAACATCAGCATCATCATCAATATATTGTACCCGAGGTAAATCAGCAATGGTAGACTGATGTACCTCAAGTACCCCATCTGTCTGTAATAAATTGTCTCCTTCCCTTCTCAAATCTGAAATCTCTGCATTTTTAATTGAATACATGGTGTTTTCATCGAAAGTAACATCCCTACTAAGAATGACCCGACCCTCCGAAGGTGAAAAAATTCTAAACCCCTTCACACCATCCCCGTACCCAACAAAACACCCCTTCTTGGCTCGTGGATCCAGCTTACCCTCAATAACATGATAATAAGCAACACAACCAAAAATCTTCAAATTCGAAAAATTAGGCAACTTACCACTCCAGATCTCAAACGGAATTTTGGAATCAATTCCAGAATGAGGACCCCTATTAATGACATAACAAGCTGTTAACACAGCTTCACTCCAGTACCTCCTCCCAAGCCCTGCATTAGAGAGCATGCATCGGACTCTCTCTAGCAGTGTCTGATTAACCCGTTCTGCTACACCGTTCTGCTGTGGTGTCTTCCTGACAGTATGATGCCGACCTATACCCTCATCTGCACAGAACTGATTAAACTCGTCTTTGCAAAACTCTAGCCCATTGTCCGTTCGTAGCTTCTTGATCTTCCTTCCTTGTCGATTTTCCACCAAAGCTTTCCATTGCTTGAAAACTTTGAAGGCCTCATCCTTTGACTTAAGCAACCTAAGCCATGTGTATCGGGACTTGTCATCAACAAATGACACAAAATAGTGGTAACCTCCCATACCTTCAACTCTAGATGGACCCCAGCAATCTGAATGGATGTAATCGAGCACTGCATCAGTAATGTGAGCACCCTTGCTGAACTTTGACCTGTGTTTCTTACCAAACACACAATGCTCACAAAATTCAAGGTTGGCAACCTTGACCCCGGATAGAAGACCCCTCTTGGACAATAGCTGCATCCCCTTCTCCCCCATATGACCAAGCCTCATGTGCCAAATCTTAGTCATCTCCTGGTGAGATACAGATGCGCAAACCGCAGAACTAGGCAGTGTAACACCCTCAAAAACATAGAGGGTGTTCCTTTTGATACCCTTAAGTACCAACTCAGAACCTCTGAAAATACACAACTCCCCATCTGAAAACACACCATTGTACCCCAATTCATCCAGGGTACCCAATGAAATCAGATTCTTTCCTAAAGCAGGAACATGCCGTACATTAGTCAAAGTTAACCTCCGCCCATCAACAGTCCTCAACCTCATGGAACCAATACCTGTGACCTTACATGGAGCATTGTTACCGACTATAACCATACCCCCATTGCGAGGTTCATATGTATCAAACCAATCTCGACGTGGACACATATGGAACGAACACCCCGAATCTAGAACCCAGTTATCAGATAAATCATTAGACCTAGCAGAACTGACTAATGCTAAATCTTCCTCTGAATTATAGCTCTCATTCGGTTTCTCTTCAACTACAGCAGCCTGGGACTTGTTTTTCCTCACCGGACAATTATTCCTAAAGTGACCCGGTTCTTTACAGTAATAACATGTTTTAGTAGTAGTTTTACTAGATCCATCCTTGCCGTTTCCAGCACCCGACCCAGCATTGTTCCCCTTGTTAAACCCCTTATTCTTTTTAGACTTTCCGGACTTAACAAATAACCCACTACCATTATCCCCATTATCACTCGTAGCTTTCATTCTGAGTTCCCTAGTATGAAGTGCTGCCTTCACTTCTTCTAAGGTTATAGAATCCTTACCAACAACAAAAGACTCTACAAAATTCTCAAAGCTAGACGGTAGAGATACAAGTAAAATCAACGCAGCATCCTCATCATCAATTTTAACATCTAAATTACGTAAATCAAGCAAAATAGAGTTAAGTTTTTCTAGATGTTCCCGTAAGGAAGTACCTGACTGCATCCGGAGGCTAAACAACCGCTGTTTCAGTAATAATTTGTTGGTCAACGACTTAGTCATATACAATGACTCCAGCTTCAGCCACAATCCAGCCGCCGTTTCCTGATCAGCAACCTCCGTGATGATTTGATCATCAAGACTAAGTAATATGGTAGAGTGTGCCTTCTCTTCCATAACTTCTAACTGCGAGTCAGTCGGTCCGTCTCCTGACTCCGAAGTAGTACTCTTTGGAGCCAACGGACGCCATATCTGCTGTTGTTTTAACAGAGCCTTCATCTTAATTTGCCATAGCCCGAAACTATTTTTCCCGGTAAACTTCTCAATTCTTATTGTTGAATCTCCTGCCATTGTTATCTTCAAGAAACTCTCCAAGGATTGAACCTGAGCTCTTGATACCAATTGTTGTGCGACAGCGGAAGCAAAGGTCGAAAACAAACA
The DNA here is from genome assembly GCF_001683475.1 of Chenopodium quinoa. Classification (NCBI taxonomy): domain Eukaryota; kingdom Viridiplantae; phylum Streptophyta; class Magnoliopsida; order Caryophyllales; family Amaranthaceae; genus Chenopodium; species Chenopodium quinoa. Next base: position 4,065,255 of record NW_018745024.1, read on the forward strand.
AGAAAACAATAAAGAAATTCAATGCAAACAATAAGAACAACACCAAGAATTTACGTGGTTCACTATCGATGTGATAGCTACGTCCACGGGCACCGAGATCGAATGATTTCACTATAAACTGGCAAAGATTACAAAGATTACAATGAAGAACTTAATCACTCAAAGTATTCTCTCTCTTGTGTTTCTCTCTCCGTTTCCCTAATAATGATAATAGGAAGTTTATATAGTAGTGATTCCTAATTAAGATATACTTAGGTTACAATATCACAATATGATAAATATTAAATTCGTAATCGCTGAAAAAACCCAGATCGCCCGGTCGGGCGAAGGCCCGCCCGATCGGGCGCGAGAACACGTCTTTTCCAACAACCGAAGTACTCCAAAAAACCCCTTCCGCCCGGCCCGATCGGGCAATGTCCGCCCGATCGGGCGAAGGCTCGCCCGGTCGGGCGAAAGCTCGCCCGGTCGGGCGCGCGAGAGCAGCTTCTTCAACGAATTTGCCAGGCACCTCTTCTTTTTCCGCCCGGTCAGACCGGGCAATGTCCGCCCGATCGGGCGGACAAAGCTACGAAGTACGAGTCACCTAATATACTTATCAACAGGAGGTCTTGATGATGCTGTTAAAAGCTTTGATTTCCTCTCAATCGGCAGGGAAAAGATCCGAAAATGACTACTTCTCATTTTACGACAGGCTGAAAGCTAACTCTAAAGATTTTGGTTTCCAAACTAAATTCTTGGATTAAAATCTCATTATTTTCTGTGGAATTTGAATTTGATATATTGATGTGAGTCTAAGTTTTCAACAAGGATTCAATGAGTTATTGATTACTTCAAAAGTTGGAGGGGCAATATAACGTGGGCTCCATGTTGTGCCATGTAGTAATTTGTGCTCTGCTAAGCTTTGGTTGCAGCTTTGACTTCATTTTCCCCATTTTCCTTACGAAGGTTGTTGTACTTCTCTGTATCCTATTATGTAATTGTAAATTCTATCAAATGATTGTCTTTTTATTAATTACTAATTCGTATAAAATATCATATTAAGAAAAAAAGTAGGTGGTAATACTTCTTCCATATTTTATTCAACGAGTTTCTATTGTAAACTCTTCTTTTTATAGCAAATGTCAATTCCTGGTATGGTGTTTGCACTTTGTTCAAATCTCTTTATATTAGGTCTTTTTTTACTTTATCTTAATCCCACACCTTCCTATTACGTTTTAAAACATACTTGGAAAAATTGCTCGCAATGATCCGACCTCTGTCTTATCCGCCTAAAATAATTCGACCTTTAGATTATTTTTTAATGATTCGACCTTCATACCCAATTCGCTTTAAATGGTCCTAATTAACCAGTCATCCAACTTGTTATTACAAGTTACTAGACATGTGTCAGCCTATGATTAGTCAACAATTTTCTCATATTTGTTTGTTTAGTTCTGTGTTTATGCCTAGGGATTCTAGATCAGGTTACATTCCATTCGATCCTGAAATCGAATGATCTTTTCATAGACTAAAGAATTTTTACAGGCATATACGAGACACTTCTAGAGGTAATCCACCTTCGGAACTTCCATCTGATTCTAGCGATTCGGAAGCTTTTTCAGAACCTGAATCAGAGATGATGGCACCACCACCTCTCCACCTCGCAAGCTCAGCGATTATTCGCAGCCATCGCTGACAAATTTTCCAAACCTTACTCCTACTCTGGCCTTTGATGGAGTGCAATTTGAGATCAAGCCCCAATTTATCACGATGATAGAGAGGAAGCAACACAGTGGAGTTAAGGGTGAAGATCCTGATCTTCACATTGCAGATTTCTGCCAATATTGCAATACCATTAGGCAAGCTGGGGTCACGCAAGACCAAATCAGGGAGATTCTTTTTCCCTTTTCTTTATGTGGAAAGGCTAAATTATGGTTTAATGGTTTGAATAGAACTGCACTTGGTATTACTGACTGGGAAACTCTTGCTTTAAATTTTTATAATAAATATTACCCTACAGAGAGAACAACTTTACTAAGGAGTGCTATTTAAAATTTTGTCCAAGAGCCAAATGAAACTCTATATGAGGATTGGGAAAGGTTTAAGGATCTATAGAGAGAATGTCCCCACCATAATCTAGCACAATGGTAGTTGATCCAAGCCTTTTACTATGGACTTGGAAACTCATCTAGATCAATTCTAGATTTTGCAGCTAGTGGGAGATTCATGAACTTGTAGGAAATATTTCAATCATTACCCCAAACTTGAACCCCACTGTGATCATACAATTAAGCATAATAGCGTCCAAAGGGAAGGACGCTCTAGCAAAAGAGTCGCCAACAAGTTTTAGGAGCTTGTAAATCGTAATCCAGGAGATCGTTAACTCCAATAGGTCTGGAACCATGACTGGAAGTTCGGGAATGAAGGTACAAATCCAACCTAAAAGAGATTGAACTTGCCCTAATAATAGGCCTCTACTTTATTCTTCTCGTATTCATGTGCGCTTTCTGACTAACATGCAATCAATAGGTTTATCCTTAACCTGTTTAATCCATGTTGGTTGAATATTAATGCACAAACAAAACTATTATTGACGATCACTTGAATTATAATCATATTAACCCTAAACAAGATTATTAATTATCTTATTAAACGTGATTACAAGTACAAATTCCCTTTAAACATGCAATAAAATGTGTGATCAAGAAATAACAATAAATATAATCAAGCAACATAATCATAATCATAATCATAACAATCATCATAATCATTATAACAATCATAAGTATAATTATAATCAATCATGTTAAAGCATAATAATAGCAAGATCCTAGGCATGATACTAACAAGATTAATAACAAACCCTAGCATGTCACTAAACAATAAAAATCAAAGCTTTAGCCCTAACATGATACTAACATGAAAATTAGGAAAGAAAGTAGGAAGCACCGTAGGAATCACAATTGTCATGTTTGATATTATAACCTTTTCCCTAGATATGATACTAGGAAGATCAAAACACCCTAACATGACACTAGGAATCATAATAACAATCTAGACATGATTTCTATATCATAATAACAATGCAAATAATTAAAGCACTTACTTGGATGCCTCATATCTCTTTCTAATAACAAAATACACGTGTTAGTAACTTCAAAGAAAATATAAATTAAAACAATTAAATTAAATAATTGAAAGAGAGATTTGTGACCAAACCCTTAGAAATCAAACCTTTCACGTCTAGGGCGAAGTCAACTTCGAACTTGGCTAGGTGTGTCTAGATCTTGTGAATGCGGAATTTTGTATGCAAAAGGCTTGTTTAGAAAGAGAGAGAGAGAGAGAGAGTAATCAAGAGATTCTTGATGAGAGTTGGTGAGAATTAGATGGAGAAGAATTGATGATGTGAATAATTGATAATTATTTATGATTGTTAATTGATTGTTGATGGAAATTGATGATTAAAAACGAATGTCTAGGGACGCTATTTATAATGAAAATCAGCTGGATATGATAAAAAACGAATCAGAGTTTCGAAAAGAATAAAACACGACTGCAGCGTCAAACACGCGTCTGTCGCCAGATGCTGCAATCAGCTTTTCCACGCGTTTTCTTATTTTGATAAAATTTAAACGTACGAGAGGGTAAAACTATAATTTCCTTAAAAACACTTCTTTTATTCTAATTAAAACTCTAAAAAGTCAATTAAAGTCAATTTATCAATGCTAATCAAATTAGGAATGAAAAGAACCTTCTAGAAGATTCTAGAAGACTATAATCAATCCTAATCACATTAGAAATGATAAATCATAATAGGCCCTCCTCTAAATCATTGGGCCACACATAAATATCAAACCGAGCCCAGTTTAGTAATTTGGCCATAACTTCCTCATTATCACCGGAATTGGGCTTATAATATATCGTTGGAAAGCTCTTTTCGAACCGGACCCAACTACACTATTATTGGACCCTTTCCATGGACCAAACCAAACTGGAAATAGGTTTTCAAAAACATATCGAAAGAAAAGAAATAAAACTAACCGCAACACTAGACTTTCCACACTTTCACTTCATTCGATTATGATTCGATGTGAAAGGTACTCATCACTGGGTTTGGTTTTGGGGAGACACAAATGGGTGTCTACAGAACCTTAATGTTGAAAATGCTGGTCAAGTTATCGAAGACATGACAATTCATAATTCCCAATATGGGAATCCGAGAGGGTTTGCTAACAAAGAAAAACATAATGTTGATTTTGTATCCTTTTTGTAGGCTCAGTTAACATCTATTTTCCAGAACCTAGATAATCTTACTGCTATTCCTAACTCTGTAGCTAATGTTTCTGTTGTTGCTAATAATGAATCTTTTTGTGAAAATTGTGGAATTGTAGGACATTGGGAGCAAGATTGTAGGAGTCCCATGGAGCAAGTTAATGCCTTCCAAACCTATAGGCAAAATAACCCATACTTCGACACTTATAATCCTGGCCTCTGGAACCACCCATATCTTTCCTACTGGAGTACCAATGTACAAAACCCCCCATCTCCACAACAAAAACAACAACAACCACCACCACAACAAAAATATTACTATCCTAATTCTGGCCAGAAAAACCAATCACAACCCTCCTCATCTTCTAACCCTGCTATGTCAGAAATTAGAGTAATGTTATCAAGCATGAAAAAGCACATGGAGAGTAGGGATGCACAAATTGATTCGATTATAGCTCATAATAAAATCATGGACAATCAAATTGCGCAGATTTCATCTACCGTTCAAACCCGCCAGCAGGGAGCTCTACCATCGCAACCAATCCATCCTACAGATTATGCTAATGCAATTACTCTAAGGAGTGGTTCACACTATGATGGGCCTCCTATGCCCAATGATGATGAACCTATTGCTAATCCATATTCTATTGTACCAAATGCTAATCTTACTAACACTGTAGGGCTACAAAAGGAAATTAACCCTTCTAACGTTTCTTTGCAGGGTAAATCTCAAGACAAGGGTGGAGATGTGCAGATCCCAGTTATCAAACATCTATTCCCCAATAGACATTTGAAGAGTAAGTTTGATAAGTAATTCGGTAAGTTTTTGGAGGTTGTGAAAAATTTGCAGGTAACAATTACTGTCACCGATTTAATCACTCAGGTTCCTACATATGATAAATTTATGAAAGATATTTTGAATAGGAAAAGGGCCTTTGATGAGGTAGAAACTGTAGCTTTTACAAAGGAATGTAGTGCTTTACAAAATAAATCCTCTCCTAAATTAAAGGATCCTAGTTGTTTTCTATCCCTTGTCATATTGGTAATGTCTTCATATATAAAGCATTATGTGATTTGGGTGTTAGTGTTAGTATTATGCCATCGTCTGTGTGTGCTAAACTTAATTTGGGTGATTTTTTATCCCTATAGATTTTGTTGTTTTAGACATGGTTGGGGATACACAAATCCCCATTATATTAGGTAGGTGTAGGGAATATTTCAAGCATTACACCTAGCTTGAACCCCACTGTGATCATACACTAAAGTACGGTGGCGTCCAAAGGGAAAGAAGATAGAGCAAAAGAGTCGCCAACAAGTTTTAGGAACTTATAAACCGTTCATAGGGTGAAGGTTACACCCCTTAACGATCCATGATATCGTCAACTCCAATAGGTCTGGAACCATGACTGGTAGTTCGGGGATGAAGATACAAATCCAACCTAAAAGAGATTGAACCTGCCCTAATAATAGGCCTCTACTTTATTCTGATCGTATTCATGTGCGCTTTCTGACTAACATGCAACCAATAGGTTTATCCCTAAACCTGTTTAATCTATGTTGGTTGAATATTAATGCACAAGTAAAACTATTATTGACGATCACTTGAATTATAATCATATTATTAACCCTAAACAAGATTATTAATTATCTTATTAAGCGTGATTATAAGTACACATTCCCTTTAAACATGCATAAAGGCGTGATCAAGCAATAACAATAAAAATATATCAAGAAACATAATCATAATAATAAATAAATAATTATAATCATCAAAATAATAATCATAATTAAAATAATCATGTTAAAGCATAATAATAATAGCAAGATCCTAGACATGATACTAACAAGATTAATAACAAACCCTAGCATGTCACTAAGCAATAAAAATCAAATATATAGCCCTAATATGATACTAACATGAATATTAGGAAAATAATAGGAAGCATCGTAGGAAACACAATTGTCATATTTGATAATATAAATTATAATTGTTACCCTAGACATGATATTAGGAAGATCAAAACGCCCTAACATAACATTAGGAATCATAATAACGATCTAAGCATGATTTCTACATAATAACGTTAATAACAACCATTAAAGTAATTACTTGGATGCCTTGTATCTCTTTCTAATAACAAAATACACACGTTAGTAACTTCAAGGAAAAACAATAAAATCAAACAATTAAATTAAATAATTGAAAGAGAGATTTGGGATCAAACCCTCTGAAATTAAAACCTTTCACGTATATGGCGAAGGCAACTTCGAATATGGCTAGGTGTTTCTAAGTCTTACGAATGCAGAATTTTATATTTGAGAAAAGCTAGTTTAGAAGAGAGAGAGAAAGTAATCAAGAGATTCTTAATGAGAGTTGGTGATTATTGATGAGAATTGATGAATGAAAACGGAGTTTTTAGGAAGTTGTTTATAGAGAAAATCAGCCAAAAAGATAACAAAACAAATCAGAGTCCTGACGCGGATAAATATTGATTAGCGCCGACGCTGACAATTAGCGCCAGACGCTAACATTAGCGCCAGACGCTAACATTAGCGCCAGACGCTAATGTCTGGCGTTAGGCGCTAATCTCGTTTTTGACGCGTTTTCTAAAATCAGATAGAATTTAACCGTACAGGAGGATAAAATCGTATTTTCCTCAAAATCATTCTTTTATTCTGATTAAAACTCTAAAAAGTCAATAAAAGTCAATTTATCAATGCTAATTGAATTAGGAATGAAAACAACCTTCTAGAAGAATCTAGAAAACTAAAACCATTCCTAATTGCATTAGGAATGATAAATCTATATTAGGCCCTCCTCTAGATCATTGGGCCGCATATGACGCTCAAACCGGGCCCAATTCAGTAATTTGGCCATAACTTCCTCAATATTCATCGGAATTGGGCTTATAATATATCGTTGGAAAGCTCTTTTCAAGCCCTATCCAACTACACTACTATTGGACCCATATAATGGACCAACCAAACTGGATTGGCTGTTTTCTTAAAATAGGTTTTCAAAAACAGAGAGAAGAGAAAATAAATTAAAACTATCCACAACACTAAACTTTCCACACTTTCACTTCATTCGATTATGATTTGACGTGAAAGGTACTCATCATCGGGTTTGGTTTTGGGGAGACACAAATGGGTGTCTACAGTAGGCCTAGTCTCCATACTGCAGGAGCCATTATTGATGTTAAAAATGGAAAACTAACCCTTTCTGTTGGAGATGATAATATCACTTTTAATTTAGGGAAGGTTTTAAAAGGACATATGCTAGAAGAAAACTGTTGTTTAATTGATGCAATATATATAATGGATGATATTTGTGAAGAAAGCTTACCATAGGTTCTTGCAAGGGATCCCTTAGAGGAAGTTCTTTGTGGAGATTTATCTGCGGGTGATGCAAGCATTTGGAGTACTGAGGTGGATGCTATTGAAAAATCTCTTTCAATAGAAGAGCTTGACCCTAAAGACATCATGAAGGTAGTATACTTCAGGAATGAAAACCTGCAGAGGTTAAGAAACCTGAACTAAAATCTCTCCCTTCTCATTTGAAATATGTTTTTCTTGATGAGCAAAACCTATACCCTGTGATCATTAGTACTGCACTTGATGACCAACAAACTTCCCAACTTCTAGAGGTTCTTCGAACTCACAAAAGGGCAATTGGGTACAATATTAATGATCTCATAGGTATTAGCCCTGATTTTTGTATGCACAAGATATATTTAGAGGACAACTACAAGCCATGTATTCAACCCCAGAGGAGGTTGAATCCTAATATGCAAGAAGTAGTTAAGAAAGAGGTGATGAAATTACTTGATGAAGGTATAATCTATCCTATTTTTGACTCAAAGTAGGTAAGTCCTGTTCTAGTGGTTCCTAAAAAGGGTGAGATGACTGTGATTAAAAATGATAAAAATGAATTGATTCCCACTAGAACTGTTACAGGGTGGCGTATGTACATTGATTATTGTAGATTAAATATCGTCACTAAAAAGGATTACTTTCCTCTCCCTTTTATTGATCTAATGCTTGAGAGGTTGGCTAATCATAAGCTCTTTTGTTATTTAGATGAGTATTCGGGATTTTTCCAAATTCCAATTCACCTTGAAGATAAAGAAAAGACTACTATTACATGTCCTTATGGTACTTTTGCATATCGTAGAATGCCTTTTGGTTTGTGTAATGCCCCTGCTACCTTTTAACGTTGCATGATGAGTATTTTTTCAGATTCCATAGTGTCTATCATGGAAGTATTTATGGATGGTTTTAGAGTGTATGGGTCTTCATTTGATGCATGCCTTATAAATCTCGCTAAAATTTTGAAAAGATGTGAAGAATGCAAATTAGTCTTTAATTGGGAGAAGTGTCACTTTATGGTGACAGAGGGAGTAGTCCTTGGTCATATTGTATCTGATAAAGGTTTACAGGTAAATAAGGCTAAGATTTCTGTGATTGAGCAATTGCCTCCTTCAGTCAACGTTAAGGGGGTTAGAAGTTTCTTAGGTCATGTGGGGTTTTATCGTCGCTTTATCAAAGATTTTTCTAAAATAGCTAAACCACTAACTCAGCTTTTATTCAAGGATGCCCCATTTGATTTTACTAACGAGTGTCTTGAGGCTTTTCACAAGTTAAAGCAAGCATTTATATTGACGCCCATCATATGTGCACCCGATTAGAATCTTCCTTTCGAGATCATGTGTGATGCAAGTGATTTCGCATTAGGTGTCGTGCTAGGATAAAGAAAGAACAAAGGTTTGCATGCTATTTATTATGCAAGTAAAACTTTGGATGAAGCCCAAGTCAACTATGCCACTACGGAGAAGGAGTTTCTTGCTGTTATTTATGCTTTAGAAAAATTTAGATCATATCTAGTTGGCTCTAAGTCATTGTTTTTACTGACCATGCAACTTTGAAGTATTTATTAGCCAAATCAGAATCAAAGGCTAGGCTATTTCATTGGGTTCTCTTGCTCCAAGATTTTAATGTGGAGATTAAGGATAAGAAAGGTTCAGAGAACGTTGTGGCAGACCACTTGTCACGTATCATGTATGATGATGGTAAGAATTCTCTCCCTATAGATGATTCTTTCCCTAATGACCACTTGTATGCAGTTGTAGAGCAACACCCTTGGTATGCAGATTATGCAAATTATTTGGTGGGTGGTACTCTACCCCCTGACTTGTCCTATCAACAGAAAAAGAAGTTCCTTTATGATGTTAAACATTGTTTTTGGGATGATCCTTTTTTGTTTCGTGAGTGTGCAGATAGATTATTTCGCAAGTGTGTTCCCGAATGGGAAGTTCATGGTGTTCTTACTAGCTGTCACAACTCTCCCTATGGAGGACATCATGGTCCCACCAAAATGGTGGCTAAGATTAATGAGTCGGGTTTTTATTGGCCCACTGTGTTTAAGGATACTAACACTTTTGTGCAGGCTTGTGACTCTTGCTAGAGGACTAGCAATATTTCGCGGCGTCATGAGATGCCTCAAACTGGAATATTAGAAGTCAAAATTTTGATGTTTGGGGTGTTGATTACGTGGGACCTTTTCCCTTTTCAAGAGGGAATCGCTATATAGTTGTCGCCGTTGATTATGTATCCAAATGGATTGAGGCCATCGCTACTCCTACCAATGATGCCAAGGTGGTCCATAGGCTTTTCAAGAAAACCATCTTTATAAGATTTGGAGTGCCTAGAGCTATAATCAGTGATGGAGGATCTCACTTTCATGAGTGGAAGTTGGACACTCTCCTCAAAAAGTATGGTGTATATCATAGGACAGGTTTAGCCTATCATCCCCAAACGAGTGGCCAAGTTGAAGTTTCTAACCGTGAGATTAAGGCTATTCTAGAGAAGGTAGTAGCAAAATCAAGGAAAGATTGGAGTGATAAGTTGGATGACACCCTTTGGGCGTACAAAACTGCATTTAAGACCCGATTGGTACTACTCCCTATAGGCTTGTGTATGGTAAAACATGTCACCTCCCATTGGAATAGGAATACAAGGAATATTGGGCTATTAAGGAGCTCAATTTGGATGCTAAGCTAGCGGGAGAAAAGAGGCTTCTTAAACTTAATCAACTAGATGAGTTTAGGTTGAAGGCCTATGATAGTGCACGTGTCTACAAGGAGAAGACCAAGAGATGGCACGACAAGATTATCCTTCCGAGAGAATTCAAAGGAGGGTGATAAGGTGTTGTTGTTCAACTCTAGACTTAAACTTTTCCCAGGAAAGCTAAAGTCAAGGTGATCGGGTCCTTCATTGTTAAAAGGGCAAATAGATTTGGTTCTGTGGAATTGATCGATGGGCATGGTAACGAGTTCAAGGTAAATGGTCAAAGACTTAAGCAATACCACGAAGGAGCTACGATTGGTGCAGTTGAACTACTTCACCTAATCGATTTCACTTCATCCTGAGTAACATGTGGTAAGAGGGTAGTGCAGGACCTAGATAAATCAGCGCTTTGCGGGAGGCAACCCGTATCTTAGTGTGAGGAGAAAGGAGGGAATTTAATGAGTTTTATGAGATTTTGTACAAGTTTGATGGGAAAAAGTTAGTCAAATTTGGAGACAAGAAAATAAGAAAAAAAATCGGACTCAAGTGCTTTAGCGCAAGAGAGTTCTAAAAGGAAGAAATTCGCCTGACCGGGCGCGAGAGCTAAAGAGGAAAATTCAACAATTCTCGCCCGACCGAGCAGAACAGTTGACAAGTACGGAACTTTCACTCGCCCGACCGGGCACGAGAGTAAAGGAAAATCAAAGGAGGTGCTGGCGCCCGACTAGGGGCGAGAAGGGTAATTCAACTTAATTAGATTGCCCAATCGGGCAATGTGGCGCCTGACCAGGCGCGAGATTCCCCAATTCGGACCTCACCCTTTCTTTTCCTTCTTCTTTCTTCTTCCCCCTTCTTTCTTTCCTCCTTATTCTTCTTTCCACCATTCTTTCTCTCTCAAAAACCTTAAATTCTCTACCTTCTCTCTAAGATCTTCTCTCCAATTCTTACCCAAATTCAAAAAATTTCACATATTTCTTCTCCTATGTTCATCCTCTACATTCCTACACAAATTTTACCCAATTGCAAACAATTTTTTTCCAAACCCATGTTCTCAAATGGCTTCAAAGAGGGAAAGAACGCTAATTGGGCGGAGTTCTAGTTCAAACCAAGAGTATAATCCGGATTTGCAACTTCCACAGTGGCCAACCATCCGAATCACAACCCCAACACAACGGGGAGCAGCTCAAAATCTCTATGACCGTGAGGTAATCCTTTCTCGGTAGTTACACCGCCCTACTCTTGACTCCCTAGGATTGTTTGATTATGTTATAAGATTCATGAACGATATAGGAATGAGAAAATTTGTTGACATGCATTATCCTACGTATCGTGAATTGACTTGTGAATTTCTTTCCTCTTTAAATGTTGTAAATAGCAAAAATGGGCCAAATTTGCATTTTAGGTTGAACAATAGGAATATTAGTTTAACTTATGTTTAATTTTGTAAATTTTTTTTATTTAGAATCCGAACTCCCCATTGGCATGAACACTATAAAATGGAGGATATTTATCATGTTTTAACCTGTTTACCCGCCCCAAACTCTCAACATGATAGTGGCCGACCTATTCATCACCCTGTTCCTAAAATTTTCCAAAGATTTTCGGGTGTTTGTTTTCTAGGTAGGAATGAGCCACACAATGCACAAACTAACGAGCTAGCTGTTATTGGACATTATGTGTTTGGTTATGGTAAATTGAACATGGGTAGGTACATCATCCACCATTTGAGTAGGCATGCCACGGCTAGTACCACTGTTAGTACCCCTGTCCGGTTAGAAGGCCTAATTACTAGGATATCGGTTAAGATGGTTGGTTTTAGTGAGACTACGGCCCACAGTCTCACTAACTGTGGGGGGGGGGATACCTACATGACCACTAGGCATCTAGAGGACTTAGGTTGGGTACGGATGGATGGCCAAACCCCCCTTTTGCGTGTTAGGGTAAGAACGGAGCAACCATTGCCTATTTTTCCCCTCCCTAATGTAACATCCTAGAAATTCCTTTCTTTTAAAATACCTGTTTTTCCCTGTTTAAAACTTTAAATAGGAATATCTAAGACAGTACCGCCATCGTGAAAACGGCTAAGGCAACTATCAAAGACACACGGCGGAAGACTAATTTCAAAACCATTCAAAACAAGTCAACTTAAAAAGTCAATCAACGAAAGTAAAGTCTAACGAAGTAAAATATAATCAACCTACAACTTGAAACCATTGTAAGCCTTTATTAAAACAAAACCAAACTCAAAACCTTTTTGTTAGTCACGCATAATAATAATGTCATAAATAAAGCAATAAACACATCATATACTTATGGAAACTAGCATGATTCACTCTTCACTCATGCCCATTCATGAATATGCTTCATCACCTGAAAAGCTTCTCTCTACTTGTTTCCACTACTCTCCATTAAAAATGGGTCATCATAGGACCAAGATAAAGACAAGGCCAACAAACACACAAAACACACAATCAGCAAAGCTGAGTACATAAGCGTAATTAACACACTAGCATACAATTCCCTATCAACACACAACTTACCTTGTTGCACCTGTTTTTCAAGCATACAAGAATCAATAAAAGTTCTCACTAGACACTACATAATTTATTTAATGTTGACTACGCATCGAATGGGTTTCCTCCTAACCTCCCCCAAATAAATTGAGGTTACTGACACGGGAGCTAACCGTGCCAGACTGCCAGCATCAATAGCCACTCATAGATGGCGGAATTATTGCGCATAATAATAATAATAAAAGTAATGTACAGCGTCTTGTACTCTAGTAGAAGTTATGGTTAAATATATAATTAAACCCCATAACTCCCCCCATATGTTCATACTCAAGGTATATACGTTCCAAGAGTTTTGGTGCGTAATCTCTTTCACTTTACGTTATTTACAGATTATTAAACTTGGTGACGACTCTCTAACCATAATCATTCAATCAATCAAATATACCAATTTAATTCTTGAATAATTAGTGACCACATAATATTTAATGTTGAATCATTTTTAATTCTACCTCGGTGCCAATGACACCTTAAACGCATAAAGCGTCACAAATCCTATCCCTCGGTGTTAAAAACACCTTAAGTGCACTAAGGCACCAACATACAATTTATTCCTCGTGTACATAGACACTTATATAGTTCTTTCCTCATGCTTATAGCATCAATAAAAATTATATGAATCATAATAAAATTCCTTTTCAATATTTTAAACCAAATTAAACATTTGGTTTAATTAAACATGCTCTCTAACATGCCACAAATAAATACATGATTCATAAAAAATACTCCAACCTATAATTTTCCAACCAATAATCTATCACAAATAAATCATGCCTCATTATTCAAATCACCAACAACAACCAATTCATAATTTTCTTTCCAAATCTAGCATGATACTACTTGTAATCAATTAAGCACATTTAGCATGCTACTAAATCAATAAAATTATGCTAAGTACGCGAACGTACCTTGTATACGATATTAAAATCTCCACGACTAATAGAAATCGCTCACTTCAAAGTCTCCTACAATTTAAAACAATAGAAGAGTATTAAAATCCTCTCTACATAAATTTCCAGCAATATATACTATTATAAAACCCCTCATAATTTAATTAAAATAAGCTGAAATTATATTTAAAACATCATACTTTAATCCCAATTAATGGGTAATTAAAATTCCTTAAAGAAACTTGATTTTTAATGCTCTATCAAAAATTCTAGCACTATATTTTAATGAAAACTTGTTGTAATTAAGCCTTAAAACACTTTAATCAAAGGTTTAACCCAATATACATCATAACCCTTCAATAATTTATAAATCAAGAACCTAGGGTTTAAAAAATTGGGGCATTTTAATTAAAAACATAATCTGAAAATTAATTAACATAATACTCATACTCAAACATCAAAATCAAATCCCAAAATTCATAACTAACAATTAGATCTAGGATTAATTTGGTTTTTAAAATAAAGTTTCAATTTTTTTCTCAAATGAAAGGGCAGCCGACAGCCACCAGGCCAGGCTGCTGCCGGCAGTTGGCTCTGCCGGCTGCTGGTGGTGGCCAGCCGGTGGTGAGGGAAAGCTGAAAAAAGGGAAGGGGAAAAGAAAAGGAAAAATAAAAAGAAAGGGGAGAGAAGTTTACCTTAGGTTTTTCTCCACTCTGGATAAAGTTTGATTTGCCTCATGTGTTGAATATTTATACCCCTTCTCTGGAAACCCTTCTCCCTAACTTTCCTCTTTTAATTTTCCTAATCCCTTTCCTAATAAAACTTTACTAAAATAAACTTTCCTTAAATTAAACCCCAACTTAATTAAATTAATTAAATAAACTTTCCTTTTATAAATATTTCCAAACTTATTTAAAATAAATAATTAAAATACTTTAAATAAAACAATTCAATTTAATTAAATACTTCTCAAAATACTTATTTTAATTAAAATACGTATAAAAATACGAGGTATTACACCTAACCCCGAGTTGACCGCCTTTCCCCCCGGGCAAGAGTCTCATACATATGCTGCTTTAGTTGCCTATATGCCCAAGGGCGAGCACCTCCACCACCTCCACCTGAGTCTATGGTAGCACCTTCCCTACCTCATATGCCTCCACCTCCCCCTAGGCAAGACACAAAGACCGTATGGGATCTCTAGAGCATAGGGCAGACCTTAGGCCGTATTGAGGGGAACTATGGGGAGATTAGGTAGATGGTTGGTTCGATAGACCAACGTTTGGGCTACATTGAGAGGAACCAGGGTAGGGCTTTATACCCTATGTTTGATGATTATGCTCGTCGGGGTGCTATTCTCGACAACGCTCTCTACCCTGACTGGTTTCAGACACCACCCCAGGGATACATTGTGTAATCCCCCATATTTTCAACCTAATTAAAGTTTATTTATTTATTATTTATACAAATATTTTTATTTTTATTTTATAATATGAATTATTTTGATGAAAAAACAATAAGATTTGCAAGCTAAAGCTATTAAGTGTTTAATTTAAATCAAAATCCCTTTTAAGTTTACTAGGCCACTACTAAAATCTTACTCAAGCCCAAACCAATCCTACTCCTACTTGGATTAGTAAGGTTAAGCCCATACCCTTACAAAAACATAAAACCCTTAAACCCACCTTATTTCTCCTCACTTATTCCTCCTCTTTCACGTACACAAAAAGAAACAAAAAAAAAATTCACTCTGCTTGCTGCTGCTGCTGCCGCCGCTGAGAGCAGCCCTATCGTGCCGCCCTACCCTACTCCGGCGACCAGCAGTTCGCCCCCTTCTATCTCCTTCTCCCTTCTTCTTTTTCTTTTGTCAATTTAATTCAAGTTTCTATCTTTATTAAATTTTTGTTCTTAAATTGTTGTTATTGTGATTTGATTTTGCATATAATTTATAATAGATTATAAATTTCTAAATTTTGCTATGTTTAATTTAAGGAAATTTTAGATTTTAACACCATATAAAAACCCGAAAATGGTTTTTAACACCTCCATAAAAAAAATTGATTTTAACACCACAAAACTAACAAAAAATGGGTATTACCACCACTTTACGGATTCCTAAACGGAATCAGTTAAGTGCCACGTGTCGCTTTCTTATTGGCCAAAAAAATAAAAAAAATAAATAAAAGACCTAAAACTACCCAGCCACCCCAGCCCCGCTGCCGCGCCACCACCACCTAACCAACCACCCACCCCTGCCCTCCCAAAAACTACCACCAGCGACGCCTTCGCTCACCCAACCTAGATGAAACCTCCCCCTCCTTTTCCCGCAACCGCTTCGCCCCCAAAAACCACCTAACCCAAAACCCTCCTTCCCTAATACGGTCACGATTTCGGCCAAAAATGGTCGAAATCGGCCGATTAAGGCAACTCAACCCCAAAACGGGCCTATTTCGTCCAATTGTGGCCGGAATCGCGACCGTATTGGGGAAGGAGATTTTGGGTTTGATCGTTTTTGGGGGCGAAGTCATTGCGCGAAAGGGAGGGGGAGGGTTCATCTGGGTTAGGGGTGTGAAGGCGTCACGGCCGGTGGTGGTTTCGGGGAGGGAAGGGGTAGGTCTATGGTTGGCGGTGGTGGCGCAGTGGTGGGGCTAGGGTGGCTGGGGTAGTTTTAGGGTTTTTTTATTTTTTTTAAACAACTAAAACGGTGACACGTGTCACTGAGGACCCCACTTAACGGAATTTTTGGACGGAATCCGTAAAGTGGTGGTAATACCAATTTTTTGTTAGTTTGTGTGGTGTTAAAATCAAATTTTTTTTTTATGGAGGTGTTAAAAATCATTTTCGGGTTTTTGTGTGGTGTTAAAATCTAAAATTTCCTTAATTTAATGACAAAAATTTCAGATTTGGTTTAATCAAGAATTAAGAGTTTAAATGTTGATTTTTTATGGTTTTAGGGTTTGAAACGTGTTGATTAAGTTACATAATCACACTATGTCTAAATTATGTTTATGCATAATTATTTTGATTATATATAAAATTTCAGATTTATTAAAGTTTAAATGTTAAGTTTAAATTGTACTAATTTCATATCTTTATGTTCCCAATCTCATAAAAAAATGATTATGGGTATTTTATGATTATAAAGCTTTGAACTTTAAAGTCTAATCTTAAGATTAAATTTTCGGATTTTATATTTATTATTTTAGAGCCTCTAATTACATTGAATTGATGTATTTTTGGGTTTAAATCTTACTAACTTAATCTATAATGTAGATAGTTTCAAATATTACTATAATTCCAAGATTTTATGCATAAAGTTAATTTTAAGATTTTTTTATAAAGGTCTAAACTTGCTGTAATTTCATGTATAAGGGTGTATTTTAAGGTTTTTATGAAGGAAACTTAAAGAACTATATATAATTTAAGCTTTTGATTTTAATAAAAGGGAAGGTTTTAAAGTGTTGTTTAATTGGATATTGAAGGTTTAAAAGTAAGTTAGTATTGCTGTAAATTTGGTTGTTTGGGTATTGATTGAAATTTTATTGTTTGGTTTAGGAGAGGACTTTATAAAAGGTGATTTCAAGTTGGTTAAGTGGCCAACCAATTGGTTTATTCAAGGTACGTACAAGTTACAAAACCTTGCTTGTAGGTGCATGTTTAAGGACGGATCGAGAACTGAGTATCATGTATAGGATTGACTGGGTTAAATTGTCTGGTTATAATGATGTGCACTAGTTATACATTGTGAATTTTAAATGATGTGCACTAGTTTATAATGCAAGTATTATTTGTGCTCTAATTATGCAAGGCGCGCTTAAAGGCAAAGGTATGTGATTGGTGTAAAGATTAAATTATTACTCATTCATGATTATGCAAACAGGATGAGTAAAGGAGAAATTCAAGTCTTGTAAGACGAGGTTAAGGTTTTGGGGTGCCTTATGCACTCAAGGTGTTTATACACCGAGGTAGTAAAGGAATAATTAATAAATGTTGTTTGTCACTAATAAATCAAGAATTGAAATTGAGAATTTGCCATGTTTGATTGAATTGTGTTTGGAATGGTTGTATTGTAATGTATACGAGTCTTCACCAAGTCTAAACCTGTAAATCACGTAAAGTGCATGATGGATGAGCAATAAAACTCTGGAATGGTGCACATCTGGAGTAATGACAATCAGGGGTTGGGGTACATGGGGTATTAGTCGTGTACTTTTATCGAGGCCGTCTGATCTACGAGTCTCCTATTTCAAATATTATTTTTCTAAAACTAGGAGTTAGGTGAGATCTCATACTAACTACGGTCACGGAGTCGCGCCCGTGGTCGTTGGATGTTTATTGATGTTTCCAAAAGGAGGCATGGGGTTTTCTTTATTGATGTTCCAAATGGAGCATGGGTTGGACAACCTTGTCTATTGCTTAATCCAATGAATAAATTGAAATGAGTTAGCTACTATTAACTAGTGAAGTCTTAATAAAATTGATAGTTGAGTCGTGTGTTGAGTCTATAATTTAATGATGCATGATGATTGGTTATTAGTAGCATGTTAGGTATTTCTTACTTTATTTCGCAGCTTGTATGTACTCAGCTTTGCTGATTGCGTGCTTTTGTGTGTGTTTTTTTTCTTTAGTCATGGCCTTCGCCTTTTAATGACCCTGTGACGATCCAATTTTTACACTTGTAATATTGGGGAGCCGTTTAACCACAGGTTCTTACACATGCAACATTCACATCAGGGTTGTGGGATTTTGAGTTGAGAGTTGGGTATTGTTCGCAGTTTATTTCTTTTCGCAAGTTTGAATCTATTTAAACTCTGGTTTTATTTATTTACTACTTTTGTTGGGTTTTGAATAAGGGCCTTAATGGTTCCAGCTTGTATCACTTAAGTTGGTTTTATTTGTTGGTTTTGAAACTTATTTATAACTGATTTAGTTTTTCCGCTGCTAATATTTGATATAGCCTTAACGTTTGAACATGTGGCGGTAGCACGCTAGTAATTCTCTTGGATTTTGTTCAGGATATTTACAGGTTTTAAGAGAGAATTATTGGGGTGTTACAAAGTGGTATCTAGGAGCTTAGGTTCGATTTAATTACCACTAAAGTCACTTTAAAGTTTTTAGGTGCCTAACGTTTTAAATCTTATGATTTTGGATTTTATGACGTGTTTAATGTTAAACTTTAATTTCAAAATGTATTTATTTTAATTAAAATAATTCGGCATTTTAAATAAAATATATGTATTTATACAAATTACTATGTTAATAATTATTTTTGAAATTAATTGAATTTGCGTACTTATTTTATTATTTGAACTTGAGTACTTATTTTATTTTATGTGTGAGGTTTGGGTAGTCTTAAGGAGGTCATATGGGATAGATGATTTTCTTTCTATGTGCATTGTAATTTATTTATTTGGTGCTATTTATTTTTGAATGTAGTGATTATGCAAGTTATATTTAATTGTATATGTTTTATATAATCGTGCAAATTGGGTGTTGTGATCACCTAATATCATGTGTAAGGATTAAAGAATACAATATAAATTAATTTGTGATGATTTGTGCAATGTAATATGTACATATGAATGATCATTATATGAAGAATGTAATTATGTGACTATTTGTTTATGCTTATTTAATGATCTAATTTATTTGGTGCTTTGGGTCATTGGTAAGGTCTATTTTTTTTTTTAATTATTTGATATCTCCTTCAATTTTTGCAACCAATGAATTTTATTTGAGAAACCTTATGATCAAATTAGAATATACTTGGAGAATTGATGAAATATTTGGTGATGATAAACTACGCGAGAGGAGTGTATGAATTTTGCTTTGGTCAAGCAGCCATACTTTAAGGAGAGTGGAGACCCTGCTTTTCTGTAGATCTAGGTAGTGAAAGATGAGTTTTTGTTGCTTTGAATTTCCATGAGAATTTGAGGAGCATAAATTTGGTGGAAAGAGAATAGAGATACGATTCGTGAGACAGTTGCCTTTCGTTGGGAGAATTTGAAAACCAATTTGGAGTGAAGTCTTATCAATCAATTTTGTGAAAGAAAAATTTTGAGGAGTCCATGGATTTATAAATTTGGAAATATGAATCAGGTCTTTTGGGTTAATTAATGTTTTAACAATCATTATGGATTTAATGAATCGAGTATTTCATGGTACAGTCATTCGATAAATTTATGATTTTATATCTTGCTATACTTGAGGAGTTAGTATGATCATAGTGGACATTTGAGGATTCTGTTGACAACTTTTAGGGACGACCTGTAATATGCTAAGTTTTCGAAGTGTGAGTTTTATTAATGACTGAAAGTTACATTTTGGGACAAAAATTCAAGTGGTGAGTAAGTGGCCTACACCTAACAATGTGACCGATATAAGGAGTTTATTGGGATTAGATGTTTAAGGAGGTTTGTGAAGGAATTTTGAGGATTGCTGTATATACCTTGATGAAAGAAAGTTAGTTTGAATGGGATGAGAAGTGTAAAAAAGCTTTTTAACTCTTAAAGAACATTTAACCATTGCACTTGAAGTTTATACTGATATTTTCAAAAATGAGTTGAGTTGTGTGTTGCAACAAAATGGGAAAATGATAATGCTTCTTGCCAAGACAAATCTTATGAGACCAATTACCCTACCATGATCTTGAGATTGCGTATATATTGTTTACATTGGAGATTCATTTGAAATACAGTGTCACCTGTTAAATTTTTACAGATCTTAATAGCCTTCGGTTGTTAATTAGCTAAGGAGAGTTAAAGGGATTATTGAGTGCCTATGAATTGAACTATTCAAATATGAGGAAATTATAGAAAAGCAAGTTGTGGATAAATCATTGCAGAAAGAAGAAATGAAAAAGAAGTGCCTAATGATGTTATTGAGGTGAGTTACGTGGGCGTAACTCTTTTCTTTAAGGGGGGTAGAATGCGATGCCTCAATTATGCTATTTATTGCTTGAGTTTGCATAATTTTGCTTATTATTATACATTATTATTGTGTTTACATGCAATTTAAGAATATAAACTTTGGCCAAGTATGAGTTCATTGAGTATAAATTTCAGTTTGTTAAGTGTGTCTATGTTGAGGATCAAGCAATTTACAGCAATACAGGACACAAAAATTTGAATAATTTTGGAGAAATTATGGCTTTTGGGTTAAGTTTCGAGGGCGAAACTTCTTTTAAGAGGGGTAGATTGTAATCCCCCATATTTTCAATCTAATTAAAGTCTATTTATTTATTTATTATTTATACAAATATTTTTATTTTTATTTTATAATATGAATTATTTTGATGAAAAAACAATAAGATTTGCAAGCTAAAACTATTAAGTGTTTAATTTAAATCATAATCCCTTTTAAGTTTACTTGCCCACTACTAAAATCTTACTCAAGCCCAAACCAATCCTACTCCTACTTGGATTAGTAAGGTAAAGCCCATACCCTTACAAAAACATAAAACCCTTAAACCCACCTTATTTCTCCTCACTTATTCCTCCTCTTTCACGTACACAAAAAGAAACAAAAAAAAAATCACTCTGCTTGCTGCTGCTGCTGCCGCCGCCGAGAGCAGCCTTGTCGTGCCGCCCTACCCTACTCCGGCGACCACCATGGCTCACCCACGACCACCAGTTCGCCCCCTTCTATCTCCTTCTTCTTTTTCTTTTGTCAATTTAATTCAAGTTTCTATCTTTATTAAATTTTGTTCTTAAATTGTTGTTATTGTGATTTGATTATGCATATAATTTATAATAGATTATAAATTTCTAAATTTTGCTATGTTTAATTTAATGACAAGAATTTCAGATTTGGTTTAATCAAGAATTAAGAGTTTAAATGTTGATTTTTTATGGTTTTAGGGTTTGAAACGTGTTGATTAAGTTACCTAATCACACTATGTCTAAATTATGTTTATGCATAATTATTTTGATTATATATAAAATTTCAGATTTATTAAAGTTAAAATTTTATGTTTAAATTGTACTAATTTCATATCTTTATGTTCCCAATCTCATAAAAAAATGATTATGGGTATTTTATGATTATAAAGTTTTGAACTTTAAAGTCTAATCTTAAGATTAAATTTTCGGATTTTATGTTTATTGTTTTAGAGCCTCTAATTACATTGAATTGGTGTATTTTTGGGTTTAAAGCTTACTAACTTAATCTATAATGTAGATAGTTTCAAATATTACTATAATTCCAAGATTTTATGCATAAAATTAATTTTCAGATTTTTTTTATAAAGGTCTAAACTTGCTGTAATTTCATGTATAAGGGTGTATTTTATGGTTATTATGAAGGAAACTTAAAGAACTATATATAAGCTTTTGATTTTAATAAAAGGGAAGGTTTTAAAGTGTTGTTTAATTGGATTTTGAAGGTTTAAAAGTAAGTTAGTATTGCTGTAAATTTGGTTGTTTGGGTATTGATTGAAATTTTATTGTTTGGTTTAGGAGAGGACTTTATAAAAGGTGATTTCAAGTTGGTTAAGTGGCCAACCAATTGGTTTATTCAAGGTACGTACAAGTTACGAAATTTTGCTTGTAGGTGCATGTTTAAGGACGGATCGAGAACTTAGTATCATGTATAAGATTGACTGGGTTAAATTGTCTGGTTATACATTGTGAATTTCAAATGATGTGCACTAGTTTATAATGCAAGTATTATTTGTTCTTTAATTATGTAAGGTGTGCTTAAAGGCAAAGGTATGTGATTGGTGTAAGGATTAAATTATTACTCATTCATGATTATGCAAACAGGATGAGTAAAGGAGAAATTCAAGTCTTGTAAGACGAGGTTAAGGTTTTGGGGTGCCTTATGCGCTCAAGGTGTTTATACACCGAGGTAGTAAAGGAATAATTAATAAATGTTGTTTGTCACTAATAAATCAAGAATTTAAATTGAGAATTTGCCATGTTTGATTGAATTGTGTTTGGAATGGTTGTATTGTAATGTATACGAGTCGTCACCAAGTCTAAACCTGTAAATCACGTAAAGTGCAAGAGGGATGAGCAATAAAACTCTGGAATGGTGCACATCTGGAGTAATGACAATCAGGGGTTGGGGTACACGGGGTATTACGTGTACTTTTATCGAGGTCGTCTGATCTACGATTCTCCTATTTCAAATATTATTTTTCTAAAACTAGGAGTTAGGTGAGATCTCATACTAACTACGGTCACGGAGTCGCGCCCGTGGTCGTTGGATGTTTATTGATGTCTCCAAAAGGAGGCATGGGGTTTTCTTTATTGATGTTCCAAATGGAGCATGGGTTGGACAACTGTAGGGAATAATTTCAAGCCTTTAAAATCCCACTAGCTCGAACCCACTGTGATCATACACTAAAGTACGGTGGCGTCCAAAAGGGAAGAAGATAGAGCAAAAGAGTCGCCAACAAGTTTTTTTAAGGAACTTGTAAACCGTTCACGAGGTGAAGGTTACACCCCTTAACGATCCAAGAGATCGTCAACTCCATAAGGTCATGAACCAAATAAGGGTTCGGGGATGAAGGTACAAATCCAACCTAAAAGAGATTGAACCTGCCCTAATAATATGCCTCTACTTTATTCTGATCGTATTCATGTGCGCTTTCTGATTAACATACAATCAATAGGATTAACCCTAAACCTGTTTAATCTATGTTGGTTGAATATAATGCACAAATAAACTATTATTGGCGATCACTTGAATTATAATCATATTAACCCTAACAAGATTATTAATTATCTTATTAAGCATGATTACAAGTACCAAATCCCTTTAACATGCATAAATAGGTGTGATCAAGCAATAAAGAATAAATAATCAAGCAACATAATAATAATCAATAATAATCATCATGAATAATAATAATATTCATAATCATTCCAACAACTATAATCATAATCATGTTCATGTTAATATTAAAGCATAATAAAAATAGCAAGATCCTAGGCATGATACTAACAAGATTAATAACAAACCCTAGCATGTCACTAAGCAATAAAAATCAAATCTTTAACCCTAACATGATACTAACATGAATAAATATTCGAAAGAACATAGGAAGCATCGTAACAATCATATTTAATATTAAAAATACCCTAGACATGATAATAGGAATCAAAATAACAATATAAACATGATATCTACATCATAATATCAATAAATCAATTAAAGTACTTACTTTGATGCCTCGTACCTCTTTCTAATACCAAAATACACACGTTAGTAACTTCAAGGAAAGTAATAAACAAACAATTAAATTAAATAATTTAAATAGATATTTGGGACCAAATCCTCAGAAATTAAAACCTTTCACGTCTAGGGCGAAGGCAACTTCGAATATGGCTAGGTGTTTCTAGATCTTGTGAATGCGGAATTATTTATTTGAGAAAAGGCTAGTTTAGAAAAAGAGAGAGAGAGAATAATCAAGAAAATCTTGATGAGAGTTGGTGATTGAAAAAGGGGAGATATGACCTCTATTTATAGGAAAAAAGAGGGTCGAAGAATTAAGAAAAGAATCCAAATTCGAATCGAAATAAAACTCGTGGACAGCAGTTTTTGCGAATTTTGTTTTTATCATATGTTTTGATCCAGGAATCAGAATAAGATGAATAAGATGTCGTTGGAAATATCTTGAAGTATACTTTCTAACCCAATTAGAATCAGATTAAAATATGTTGTAGAATAAAAGATATGAACGAAATAGTGAGACGGTGTCAGTTTTGGATAGAGTTTGATATCTTATTCATATCTTTTCCGTTATAGCTCTGAATTACTATTATAATATATCATTAGAAAGATAATTTCAAGATCTATCCAACCATATAAAATTTGGATAAAAATATGAGGCACGAAAATAATATCTGACTGTCTTTGAACATGTTTAAATCCGAATAGAATTAGGACTTTAAATAAAGGAAAGTTTTTTAAAAAAGGAAAGTTTATATTTAAATCAAATTCCTTAATCTTATCTTTTCAAAAAAGGATAATTAAAATATTTTAGAAACTTATAGATTATTCTAATCAATCATAATTAGTTTAGGAATAGGATTAAACCTTTGGACCCTCCTCATGATCATTGGGTCGTAGGTAAAATCCGGTTTGGGCCCAATTTAGTATTTTGGCCCTAACTTCCTCATTATCCATTGGAATTGGGCTTATAATATATCGTTGGAAAGGTCTTTTCAAACCCCATCCAACTACACCATTATTGGACCCTTATCATGGACCAAACTAAACTGGAATGGACGTTTTCATAAAATAGGGTGGGTTTTCGAAAACAGAAAGAAAGAATTTTAACAAAAACTAACCGCAACACTAGACTTTTCACACTTTCACCTCATTCGATTATGGTTTGACGTGAAAGGTGTTTCGGGGTTTTCTGATGTCCTGCGGGAGAGTTACAATTCCGAGACTGGAACCGGACGCCTGTACCTGCAAAATAACGGAGACTCGTGGGAGCTCCGCCTCCAACGGTCAAGTTAGTACCTGATTAAGGAGTAATTAATGCGGAAATTAAAGTAATAAGGTCTCTCTAGGTGAGAGTGTTTAATGTAGGTAATCTGCTTTGTTAGCGAGATCAGCCGGTTATTAGTGTGTTCCGTAATGTTTCTGTTCTGTTCCGTTCTGTCCCTCTCCTTAATGAGGATTAAGGGAGGTATTTATAACCTTGGGAAACGTGCCCATCCTAGGTTTAGGTAAACCTAGGGCCGATTGGGCTTCCCTCGGAAGTTGGGCCTGGGTGGCCGGTTTTCCCATTTGGCATGGGTGGACACGTGGCGTGTCTCAATTGGTCCGTAGAGGACGTATCTGTGATTGACACGTGGCAGGCTCCTATTGGCCTACGTGGAGGACACGTGGAGGAACCTGGTTGGTCCACTTGTTAGACGGTGATTGGTGGATAAAAATCCCCTAATCATTTGCCCCTCACAGGTGGCACGTGACTGGTCACGTGTCACCTGTGACAGGTGCCGCACGGTGACAGGCGACGGCCTGCTACAGGTGTCACCTTGCAAATGGCCGAGAGATTTTCCCGCCCAAATTTTGAATTTGGAAGCGACCCTTCGCCTTCTCACTTTGCCTATATAAGGAAGTGCTGACTTCGGTCATTTTTCACATTTGAGAACTTTGCGAGAGAACATTCGGACCCCTGAACTTGCTCTGACACTTTGGACTTTTGTTGCCTACCGCCTGCTCTGACAAGCCGTTTGCAAAGGATTTCAGAATTTCATCAGTCGTCACTCGTTCAGGTAACCGTCGGTTCTCTTATTATTAATTTTTTTCTTATTATTATTTTTTGAAATGGCACCATGGAAGCACACGACACGACCTAATTTAGTGATCAGCCGATCACCGGGGACGGCTGAATCTAGGACTATGAGTGCCGCCTGCCCTTTTCGGGACCCATCTTTGCCCTTTATACAAAGTCCGACTGTATCTGTGTCTATGCAGAACGTGATGGCCAGAACAAAGAAGACTGCTAGGATCTCAAACTCGGACGACTCCTCCCAAAGAGTGCCCATTAGTGAAACATCTGACCAGGCGCCAGATGTAGATGGGAAACAAGGCGGCTGCCAAGCCGACAGTTCTGAGGGAGGGGTCAAGGTGATTCCTTCCCATTTGACCGTTGATATGTCTAACTTTTCTCCTGCTCCTTCTAAGGGAGAGGAGGCGGGCCCCTCTGGGAGAGGGGAGGAGTCGTCCTCTTCGGACTCGTCAGAGGACGAGTCCGAGTCCAGCTCTTCTGGCCACGCTTCTCCAGGCTCAGAAGAAAGAAACAACCGCCTACAAGAGGCGAGGCTTTCTCATGCAGTTGAGAAGGGGGGCAATTGGGCGGAGCCGTCCGCCTCTTACAGAGAGGAAAACACCCCCTACTACTGCACGGTACCCCGGGGCCGGATCGCGGCCATGAAAGACAAAGTGGAGAGCTTTATAGCTAACCACAGAATGGGCCCCGGATTTTTACTGTTCGTGCCGGATCCAGAAGACACTGTCGTCTGGCCGGCTGGTACCAGCTATGATGGCGGTTGCTTTGGCTGCTATGAGGCGGCCATCAAAGCTGGGCTGCGCTTCCCATTACATCCGGCTGTTCAGCGGATTTTAGACGGGTATGATTTGGGGTTATGGCAGTTAGCCCCCAACTCTTGGGTAAACGTACTCGGCTATGTGGCCGGGTGCGAAATGTACGGGGTGGAGCCAAACTTTGAGGCTTTCGCCCACATGAACTATCTCAGCCGGACCCCTAAGTCGGGAGGTACCGGCTGGTATCAATTAACAAGCCATAGGGGCTACCTCATGACGAGAGGTAAGGCGAACAAATGGAAGGATTGGCGGAACACCTTCCTTATCATCGAGGGTTCAGACACGGAGCTGAACAAACGCTTTCACAAGTGGAATAGGGATCCGCCTCTTCTCGCAGGCGGCCGCAGCATGCCGCCTGTTCCCCCAAAGGCTAAAAAAGAGATCCTAGACAAAGGACTCTTCAAAGTAGAGACTAGGGTGAACTCTACTTCAGGGGTACGAGAGCAAGTACCCCTAAACTGCGTCCCGAGCTTCAAGTGGCTCTATGACGAGTACTTTTTGGCCGCCTGTGGCCTCAGCAGTCGGTGCTCTAGAGGTAGCCAGCCTGACAAATACTCTGTTTTTTCACGCCTTGTTTACTTGGGATTTTTACTAACTTTGCTGTTTATTTTTTGCAGCTGACGCCATGAGTAAAATAACAGCATCCAAGACTGCGGCGGCCATGTTGCGGGCCTCTCTTATGCAACAGTCTTGTACCGACTCCCCCAACAAGGGGGCACCCTTGGTAGGCCTCGAAACTCTTCCTCTCTTAGGAGTTGTTGTCTTATGCATATACTAACTCTTTTTTTTTTTTTTTTTTTTTTTTTTTTTCAGTCGGGCACTCCAAGAGCTTCTTCCTCGCAACAGCCGGACCCCAAGGCCCGGAGGACGACTGTTGCAAGCTCTCCTGGGTCTTCCAGGAAAACAGTGGAGGCTGAGAAGCAGCCGGCCACTTCTTCTAAAACTCCGGCGGGGCCGCCTAGAAGTATGGACAATTACTTGTAAAAACTCACTTGCTTCCTTCTTGACTAGGTCTAACTTGCTTTTTTACGCTTGATGCAGCCGGCCCTCAGGAGCCTGACTTGGTAGAGGTAGCCAAGTCCATGATCAAAGCAGTTCCTCCTTCTGAAAAGGAGGCGGTCAGGGGTGTCGGCACCCTTGACCTTGATGGGATTGCAGGGGTCCTTGCTGAGGTATACTTGGCATATTTTTGAGTATTTGAATTCCAGGACGCCTGTTATCTTTTTTGTTTGGAAACTGACGCCTATTTTTTTACTTAGGCCATGCTCCGAGTTAACGGCCTTCGCAAGCCGATTGATCGGAAGAACAAGGAGGTAAAGGCTGCAAAAGCTATGGCCGCCTCTGACTGTGATAAGGCAATGTTTCAAATTGCCCAAAATGAAGTACTGACCATTGATATTCTTTATTATCAGGCGCAGGCTACCGCCGCTGTTCGGGCTCAGTTAGAGGCGGCCCAGAAGAGGAACAGCGAGCTGGAGGCGACCGTCTCCAATCTCAAGGCCGAGCTTAAACCTCTCCGCCAAAAGATACTCTCATACGATGCCATGGAGAAATCCTTGGCTAACGTAAAGGAACGCCTGGTGACCCAGGAGAAGAGTCTAACTAAAGAGCTCTCGGAGAAGGCTGAGCAAGAGAAGAGAGAGCTCGTCCGAGAGATGATTGAAGACTCCTCCCAGATCCAGCGCATGACCTGGAGCCGCCTCTTCCCTAGTGCCGACTTTGCCTCGTGGGAAAAAACGTACCGCCAGTGTTCTGAAACATATAATCAAGAGATCCTGGCGGCTGCTGAGGACGAGGCGTTGGAGGAGGCCTTGGCTGGGGATGAGGAGCCGATAGTGGCGCTTGTGCCACTTGGGGACAGGGCATCGAAGAAGGATGCAGCTAAGGCCGAGTCCAGCAAGAAGAGTGCTGACCAGGCGGCAGCTGCTAATACTGAACTGCCCCCTTCTTAAGCTTTATGTATTCTTTCACGACCTGCGTGCCGTTTGCTTGTATTTACCCGGCCAGGGGGCCGGGGTTTTGAATATTTTAATCTTCATTAATGCAATTTTATTTGCTTGAAATTTGTCTAAGTGTTGAATATTTTGATATTGATTTGTACACTATATCGACTGTTTTGCATGGCCGATTGTAGACAGGTACGGATGGTCCGCCTATGCCCCTGGACGACTGGTTGTCTGTTTCCAAGCTGGGCGATCAGTCGGCCATTTATTCAATCGGTCTTGGTCCCGTTTAAAAGATCGGATTACCTTTAGGCAGGCGGTCCTGTTATTTGTAAAATTAACCAAGAAAGGGTTTTCTTACTTGTGTGACTAAGTAAATATGGCTCTACCTAGTCGCCGAGTGATTGAGTAGTAGAGGTATCAAGCGGTGGGCACCGGTTGTTCCCCTTTATTCGCCAATGTTTGTTGGCTATTAACTCGAAGGGAAACCTAGTAGGAATAGTAGTTTGAATGCCCTTGTTTGTCAAAAAACAGGTGGTCTATTCAGACTTTTTAGGTTCCATACCAAGTTTGGGAGAGTGACTGTAAGTTAACGTTGGTGTTACTCAGTCGTCCTCATTCTAGATTGAGTAGTAGAGGTATCAAGCGGCAGATGCCGGCTGGACCCCTTGATTCGCCAATGTTTGTTGGCTATTAACTCAAAAGTTGTTAACCTAGCAGGAGTAGTGGTTGAGAGCCCCTGTTTGCTAAAAACAAGCGGACGAATCATACCTTTTAGGCTCCATACTAAGTTTGAGAGAGTTACTATGAGTTGACTTTGGTGTTACTCAGTCGCCGTCACTCCTGCTTGAGTAGTAAAGGTACCAGGCGGCGGTGGCCGGCTGAACCTTTTGATTCGCCAATGTTTGTTGGCTATTAACTCAAGAGGTACCCCCTGCATTTATCCCAAGTAATACAGGCGGTAATCCGACTCAGATGTCAACTGTTACCACAAGTTTGGTTAGTGATAAAGTTATCCTTGTCTCAAAAACGACTACGTGGTTGCCCTTGGGGACAGTCGTATAGGTGCCGTGTAATTAGTTTATTGAACAATGTTCCACCCAAAAGGGAGCTGCTCTCTGCGACGAATTTCATCCGGAGGGATGCCGTCGGACGCCTGCTATGATGTTGGGACAGGTCGTATTAGTTTTGTAGATTTGATCAGTTGGCTTGGCGCCTGGTCTGATCATTCGGCCTGTGGCCTTGGTAAGTTCTTGGTGAACGTAGGTGCTAAATAAAAGAAGGGTAGCCGCCTGTTAGGCACAGGGTCGGCCAGGCCCTAATCTTTTTAGCTAAGTATTAGGGGGGTGGCTATGTGCTTGGAACCAGTCGGCCATCTTCTTATGGAGAGTAGCCGACTATATGCCCAGGCGACATGCCCCTATTGTGAGTGAAATAATCAATGGAGAGTAGCCGACTGTAAAGGTACAGACGGCATGCCCCTCTGAAGATAGAGTGTAAAACTCAATGGAGAGTAGCCGACTGTAAAGGTACAGACGGCACGCCCCTCGTAATACAAAATTGAATAGTAAGTGCAAACTTTTATTAAGTAGCTCTTTACTTTACATCATTCAAAAGAAATATTTTTTAAGATTATCTATATTCCAAGTTCGAGGCAACGGTTTTCCGTCTGGTGTTTCCAGACGGTAGGTACCGTCCCTGACTTCCTCATAGATTCGGTAGGGTCCTTCCCAGTTGGGAGTTAGTTTGCCAGACTCATTAGCCCTACCAACTGCTTCCATTTTTCTAAGTACAAAGTCCCCTACTTTGAGTGGACGCCTGTGTACTTTTTTGTTGTATGATCTAGTCATTCTCAAGCGATAGATCTCATGGCGCAAGACAGCATTGCCCCTCTTTTCAGGAAGTGAGTCTAATGCCAGGCGCATGGCTTCCCAGTTTGCCTCTTCGTCATATAGCATTACTCGAAGAGTCGGCTCGTAGTGTTCTATTGGAAGAACAGCTTCCGCACCATAAGTTAGGAGGAATGGAGTTTCTCCAGTCGCCCCTTTTTCAGTCGTCCTAATGGCCCAGAGAACATGTGGTAGTTCATCCGCCCATAGGCCGCCTGCTCGTTCAATCTTTTTCTTGAGACCGTCTGAGATGATTTTATTAAAGGCTTCTACCTGGCCGTTTGCTTGTGGACGGCCGACAGATGCAAAGTAGTTTGCAATTCCTTGGTCACCCAACCAGCTTTTGAGAACAGGCGTCTCAAATTGGGGACCATTATCAAAAACCATAGACATGGGAACCCCAAACCGAGTGATGACATTTTTCCAAATGAATGAAATTACATCTTTCGTCTTGATTCCCTTTACAGCCTCCTCCTCTACCCATTTAGTGAAGTAGTCGACGGCAACAAGTATGTACCTTCTGCCGCCTGTAGCAGGCGTATATGGACCCAGAATGTCCATGCCCCACTTAGCAAACGGTAGTGGGCTGTGAATGGTAGTGAGGTCAGTAGCCGGACGGTGAATTAGTTTGCCAAACCTTTGGCACTTGTCACATTTTTTCACCATCTCCATTGCATCTGCTTCCAAAGTAGGCCAAAAGTAGCCCTGCCGCCTTGCCCTTTGAGCAAGCATCCTACCACCTATATGAGAAGCACAGTAACCAGAGTGAAGATCATCTAGTATCTCTCGTCCCTTTCCTGGAGTAACACACTTTAAGAAGGGTTGAAGGTACCCCCTCTTGTGAAGTTCTCCCTTTATCATCTCAAAACAGGTGGCTCGTTTTTTTCAGTGCTGCCGCCTGTTGAGGATCATCCGGCTGTGTACCGTTTGTCAGATATGCCCTGATTGAATCCATCCAGGTTGAGCTTCTGTCTAGGATTCCAATAGGGTTTTCCTCGATGCTTCTCTTCTCCATTACTTCCCAAAAAACAGTTCGAGGAGTATCAGAGGAGGCGGATGATGCTAATTTTGACAGTGCATCCGCCTGGTTGTTTTCTGATCTCGGCACTTGGATCAGATGGAAATCCTCAAGAGAGCCGACTGCTTGTCGGACCGCCTGTAAATACTTGATCATGGCCGGATGGGTTGCTTCGTATTCGCCATTGTACTGACTCACTATCAATTGTGAATCGGAACAGGCGTCTATTTTTCTTGCCCCTGCCGCCTTGCACATGCGGATCCCGGCTAGTAAAGCTTCATATTCTGCCTCATTGTTTGAGGCCTGAAAACTGAAGCGTAGAGCATACTCGAATCTGTCGCCCTCTGGCGACTGACATATGACGCCTGCTCCACAACCATTTGAAGTAGAGCTTCCGTCCACATATACCTTCCATACTTTGTCTGGAACTTGAGAGTCAGGAGGACGAGTCATCTCTACAATAAAGTCAGCAAAGGCTTGCCCCTTCACTGCTTTTCTAGGCTCGAAAGTAACTTCGAGGCTCTGTATTTCTATGGCCCATTTGATCATTCGGCCTGACGACTCCATGATGGTAAGGGGCCGCTTGATAGGTTGGTCTGTATACACGACGACTGCATGTGCCAAAAAGTAGGGCTTCAATTTTTTAACAGCCATGAAGAGTGCAAGACCAAATTTCTCCACTAGGGGATACCTCAACTCGGCATTTTTCAGTACGTGACTGACAAAGTAGACCGGGAGCTGACAGCCGTCCCTTTCAGCAAGGAGAACAGCGCTTAACGCATGATCAGAGACGGCCAGGTACATGTAGAGTACTTCTTTGGGCAAAGGGCTGACCAGCCTCGGCAAGGAATGCAAGTGAACTTTTAATTTCTGGAAGGCGGCCTCAGCATCCGGCCCCCATTCAAACCTTGCCTTTTTCTTAATTGCCTGGAAAAAGTATAGGCATTTGTCGCCTGATCGGCTTAGAAATCTTCCCAAGGCCGCCAGACAACCTGTTAACTTCTGAACCTCTCGGATGGTACGAGGCGACTGCATGTCAATGACCGCCTGCACCTTCTCAGGGTTCGCTTCTATTCCTCTCTGATTGATAAGGAATCCGAGAAATTTCCCAGACTCAACTCCAAATACACATTTCTTGGGATTGAGCATGACATGGTGCCGCCTGAGTGTGGCGAAAGTTTCTCGGAGGTCCGACAGATGATCTTTCTGAAGTTTAGTCTTGACAATCATATCATCAATATATGCCTCGACGTTTCTCCCAATCTGATCAAAGAACACTGTGTTTATCATTCGTTGGAAGGTAGCCGGGGCATTCTTAAGACCAAACGGCATGACCGTGTAACAGTATAACCCCTGATCAGTGACGAAGGCCGTCCTCTCCTGATCTTTCTTCCATAAGGGAATTTGATGGAAACCAGAATAGGCGTCCATGAAACTCATCAAGGCATGGCCGGCTGTTGAGTCGACCAGGTTATCAATTTTAGGCAGAGGGTAACTGTCTTTGGGGCACGCCTTGTTTAAGTCTGTGTAGTCTACACACATTCGCCAGGTGCCATTCGGCTTTTTAACAAGCACCACATTTGCAACCCAGTCTGGGAAGTAACATTGCCGAATGAACCCTGCATCAAGTAATTTTTTAACTTCGGCGGCTGCCGCCTGACTTCTTTCTTCGCCATGGTTCCGCTTCTTTTGCCGTACCGGCTTCTTTTTCGGATCCACGGCGAGTTTATGTACCGCCAGATCAGGACTAATGCCTGGCATTTCATGGACTTCAAATGCAAAGATGTCCTTGTATTCTTTCAATAGGTTGTGAAAGTCGTCACCAAGGTTTCTCAGAGCAGTCGTCCCAACTTTGACTGTTCGGTCAGGACGTGAGTCGTCTAAGATCAGGTCCGCATGCTCACCAGCCGGCTGAGGGCGGAACTCATCCGGCCGCTCCTCTGCCAATGATTGCTATTTTCTTGCTTTTCTTGCGGACTCTGTCTGGGACGCCTTTCTCTTTTTGCCGCCTGCTTCTTGAACAGGCGCACTCTCCTTGACATTGTCAAGGTCTGTTTTATCACCACTTGACCCAGTGGCCATAACAGTGGGCTTGACATCCGAGAGATAGCACTCTCGGGCCATCCTCTGATCTCCCCTTAGGGAGCCGACTGTCCCATTATCCCTCTCAAACTTGAGCAACATAAGAGACGGGATTATAACAGCCTTGGAATTATTCAGGGTTGGTCGACCCAGAATCATGTTGTAGGCCGAGAGTTCCTCTACTACTAGGAACCGGACTACCATGTGTCGTCCTTCCCCTTTTTCGCCCAGGCGAATGGGTAGATCCACTCGTCCCAGTGGGTGGACGACTCCTCCTCCAAACCCTATTAAAGGGTGGGAGGCCGGATGTATGCAGTCTGTCTGATATTTCAGTTTCGACAGACATTTGCTGCTGATGAGATCTGAGGAGCTCCCGGTATCTATGAGGATTCGGCCAACTCTCTGGTTGGCCACTTTACATTCAATAACGAGAGGGTCGTCATGCGGCCCCCTTACCCCTCCTAGATCCTCTTCAGTGATGACAATCTCAGGAAATGTATATTTGGACGGCCGTTCTTGGTGAACGGAATTTACATCTAACCGCCTTATATTATCTTTGTTGCCCCTAATAGTGGGACCGCCTCCTGAGAAGCCGCCTGCAATAGTGTAGACGACTGCATCATCTGTATCAGAGCTGTCGGCCTGTTGATTCTTTTTGGCCGACTGTTTTTTCGAGGAAGTGCTCCCCTTGGATTTCTTGACAAAAGAGTCAAGATCACCTTGCTCAGCCAGGCGGTCTAGGTACCGCATGAGACTGATGCATTCGTTGGTGTGATGACCAACGTCTTCATGATAATCACAGAATTTATCTTGGTTCCGGTTGCTTGCAGAACCCTTCATGGGGACCGGCTTCTCAATGGAGATCCGTCCCTTGATTTCTTTTAGGATAAACTGGTTATCCTTGATAAACGCATACTTTGGGGAGTATGGTTTGAATTCTTTTTTCTTCTGGGCCGGCTGTTTAGAGGAATCAGCCGCCCAGACCTCTTTTCTTTTCTCATCTTTGTTTGACGACTGTTTCTGTCGTCCTTCTCTTTTGTCGAACCTTTTCCCGTCCGACTGTTTTATCGTACACAGATCAGTCGCCTGTATATAGGCTTCTGCTTCAATCAAGGCCTCTTGAAGAGTCGCCACCCTTTTTCGAACCAAATCAAATTTGAAGGTAGACCCGTCTTTGAGACCTCTAAAAAAGTCGGTATAAGCTACCTCATCCGGTAACCCTTGAATTTGTATTCTCATCAGGTTAAACCGCCTGATGTAAGAACGAAGCCCCTCCTTCTCGCCCTGCTGAATTGTTCCCAAATCAAGGGTCGTTTTCTTCGCAGGGATGTTCATGGCGAAGTTGGAGGCAAATAAATAAGCAAGCGTCCTGAAGCTATTTACACAACCAGTCGGCAGGTTGCCGAACCATTGCTGTGCGATTCCTTTGAGAGTCGCTGGGAAACACTTGCACCAAGTGGGATCATCCAACCCTTGAAGGTACATCAGGTTGGTGAATGCCATCAGATGGTCTTCTGGGTTAGTAGTGCCATCATAGGCGCCTACTAACACATTTTTCACTTTGGCCGGCTGAGCGGCTTCAGTGATTTCCTTGGAGAAGGCCGACGGCTGTTCCCCAAGTCTAAGCAACCGTAGCTGCCAGTCCAAAGGTTGGACATGTTTAGCTGCGTGTCCACCAAATGGAGGTGGCTGCATAAAATACTGTTGTTGCGGCACAAATGGTAAGTTTGGTACCGCCTGGTCGCTATGAAAGCCTGACCGACGGGAGGTGCCGCCTGACTGACTCTCATGACACGACTGGGTATGCCTCATCGAGGTATTTCGCAGACTTTCTTGAAAATTTGAAGTAGAGGCCGACTCTGACAGTCGGTCACTCTTCTTCTGCTCTAACAACAGACAAGCGTCTGTGTATGTTTTCTTCGACCCGTCCGCCTGAATGTGACGAACAGGTTTCCTACTTCCTGTAGGAAAACGGAATTTTGCGAAATCAAGAGCAGGCGGCTCCTGCTTCCTTGATTTAGGATGAGGAGTCGCCTCCCGCCCTTGAACTGGCTTCCTCTTCAGTGAAGTGGAGGGTTTCTTGGCCGACTGCTCCTTGACTGAAGCAGGCGGCTTCTTGTTGATCAACTCTTGAATCTCTCCCTTGAAGTCCCTCATGAAGGTTATGAGTTCGTTCCTTGTGATGGGAGCAGACCCATCAGTCGGCTGTTGCCGAACAGGCGGTGCGCCTGCCGGCTCGCTTCCTGTTTGAAGATGCTCCCGTTCCCTCCTTTCGGCATGACGGGTACGTCGGGCCCTTAGGGTCCCGTCTGAAGCTGTATGAGTTTCAACTTCAAATTCACTTTCGGTGTCATGGTCCGACTGAACTTGAGGGTCGTTTAGGTGACGCCTCTCTTCAGGAGTCGGTACAGACTTGGATGCCATCTCTGAAGTACTCTCCCCACAGACGGCGCCAAATGTTTCGGGGTTTTCTGATGTCCTGCGGGAGAGTTACAATTCCGAGACTGGAATCGGACGCCTGTACCTGCAAAATAACGGAGACTCCTGGGAGCTCCGCCTCCAACGGTCAAGTTAGTACCTGATTAAGGAGTAATTAATGCGGAAATTAAAGTAATAAGGTCTCTCTAGGTGAGAGTGTTTAATGTAGGTAATCTGCTTTGTTAGCGAGATCAGCCGGTTATTAGTGTGTTCCGTAATGTTTCTGTTCTGTTCCGTTCTGTCCCTCTCCTTAATGAGGATTAAGGGAGGTATTTATAACCTTGGGAAACGTGCCCATCCTAGGTTTAGGTAAACCTAGGGCCGATTGGGCTTCCCTCGGAAGTTGGGCCTGGGTGGCCGGTTTTCCCATTTGGCATGGGTGGACACGTGGCGTGTCTCAATTGGTCCGTAGAGGACGTATCTGTGATTGACACGTGGCAGGCTCCTATTGGCCTACGTGGAGGACACGTGGAGGAACCTGGTTGGTCCACTTGTTAGACGGTGATTGGTGGATAAAAATCCCCTAATCAAAAGGTATTCATCACTGGTTTTGGTTTTGGGGAGACACAAATGGGTGTCTACAGAAGCCTCCACTTTGACTGAGTTTGGAGAAACGCAAGTTTCGAAAACAAAAGTCAAAGTATCGATAGGGACGGAGAATGATTCAGAACGTTCTGCGATCCTAAATCAATCTTGTAACGTCGATACCTGCAAAACTAGCATTAGTTAAACAGATAAAAGAGTTAAGAAACGCGTATCTTGCACCGTCGAGCACACGTCTCTGAAAGTAACCGATTTGTTGCCGCTTTACTGTTGTTTTGATGACCTCTTGCAAGCTAGAGAATGTCATCCCGCTTGAAAACTTCTACGCCTATAACTGCTTCCAAATTAGAAGATTGATTCGCCTGAAACGATCCTCCTCCGCAATGATAATATTCCATGTCCAAGGGAATACCATCGAAGATTGCTTCTCTTGAAACAATCTCCATCCGCATTGACAATATTCCACGTCCAAGGGAATACTATCGAAGATTATTTCTCTTGAAATAATCCTCATCCGCATTGATAATATTCCACATCCTAGGGAATACTATCGAAGATTGCTTCTCTTGAAACAATCCTCAGTTGTTTGTGACAACTCTCCACAATCTAGGGAACGCCACCTTGCTGTTTCGATGTTCACTCGTCTCTGAACAAAGAGCTTCTTTTTTATATGACTCTAATTTCCGTTGTGATAGTCTTCAAAAAGATCACTGCTTTTTAATCCTTAATGATGTCATGCCAGTACGTCGGCGCTTTGCTGCTTGTGAACCAGTATGTCGGTGCTTTTGCTGTGATGACAATCCTCTTTTCTTTGGGAATAGTTGCCAACACAACTCTTGTATGATGTATGACAATCCGATTTATGGAAAGTTGTCAATGCCACATAACAATCCATCCTTGGAAATGTTGTCACGATGAAGCGACAATCCGTACCTCGGAAAATTTGCCAAAATCCAATTTTTGGAAAAGTTGCCAATGCTTCGTAACAATCTTTCATAAGAACTTTGCTACGATCGACAATCCACATCTTGGAATATAACTCTTGAAAGCAATCCACCTTGGAAATTTGCCAACTCTATGCGACAATCCTTTTGGGAAAATATTGCCACTATTGACGATCCGCGCCTTGGAACATTTGCAAAAAAGAGTCGACCGACAATCCACTTCGGGAAAATTTGCCACTTACTGAAATGAATGACAATCCACGTTGAGGAATTTTTGCTGGTATTTATGATGAATAGAAACCTACAACAATCCTTTGGGAAATTTTGCTATAGGGAACTAAGTGTATGACAATCCAATTTCGGAAAAATTGCCAGCGATGACAATCCGAACTTGAAAAAAATTGCCAAACAAAGAAGGAGAACGACAATCCACGCTTGGAAACTTTGCCAGAGATGACAATCCGATCTTGGAAAAATTGTCGTTGAAGAAGATGCACGACAATCCATTTTTGGAAATTTTGTCAGTTGGGGATGACAATCCAATTTTTGGAAAACTTTGTCGTTTAATAAGAATGCGCGACAATCCATATTTGGAAATATTGTCGTTTAAGTGCTTGCTTTTGAACCGATTGTAATGAGCCAGTGTTTTAGGCGCTTAAGCTAAGTGAGACGATTTTTTGTTAGGTCAATCACTTACTACGATTGTAATCGAGCCGACTACTAATCATGTCAAATTGCTTATAGGGCTAACTGGCGTACCAAGGAACCCGAAATTGCTGCATGAGGTCGAAATCACCTTTCTGGGAGGCTTCGAGCTTTGTCGTTGCTGAGATATCTCTGGCGCCAAGAATTGGAGTAGGGTCTTCCCTATTCTACTGCACCTGTATTTATTTTTGACTATAGAACTTTGCCAATTTCTTTAATTATCTTAGGGTTGACCTAAGGCTTAATGTTGCTTGACTCATCGACTTGACACGACTCAAGGTATAAACTTGACTCGCTGATTGACTGACTCGAGGTTGACTCGACTCAAAGTAAGATGACACGTGTGACTCATGACCCGTGTGTGCATAGTGTTGATTATGCGACTCGAAAATGCAAAAAGAAAAAATTTTCCGTCATTTTTGTAAAATTTTTGTGGAGGGTACCGACTTTCTCCCGAAAAAGAAAGACGCGAAAAAGAATCGAAGTTTTGAAGGTGCATGTCGAACGAGTTTAGTCAAATGTTGTTTGATACTATCTCTCAAGGTGCAAGGATTAATCCATCCTAGGCTATCTCAATGGTTGACTCCATGATGAAAGTATTAGGGTAACTTAGGCACGGAGGCTAAGCACTTCATACTTCTATGTAATGACAATTATGAGTGATGAGTGATGTGACAAGGCATGCTTCATCGTTGTGATTTCATGACAAAGGGTTCCTAAGGGAAGTATATTTGGTCATGTATCTGTGCAGTGTGTGATAGTGACACTAAATCTAGGCCGCAAGGGCTAAGTGTGTGGAGAAATATTATTATTAGAAGAGTCAAATAATGGTGACTCTTAGGCTAGGTAAGCTAATGATGTAGGGATCAAGCCCCCAAGTCTAGCTCTAAGTGAATAGGGATGAGCACAAGAGATCCCTTGATATGATCATGGTGCAAGTTTGTGAATGTGAATATGAATGCATGTTTATTACGGCCGCACCTCGATGTGAGGTTGCCTACGTATCCGTTAGGAATCAGGCCGAACGTAGCTCTAGCCGAACCTCGCACAAGTGTGTATACCTCAAAAAGGTCTTTTTAAGGGTTGTAACGTGGTTAGGCTAAAGGTTTGAAGAAGAAGGGGATAAAGGCTCAAGACCCTAGATAAGCCCCCAAGGTGTGCATCCTCGCTTTTGAATCTTTATATTTTTATGCTTGAGTTTCTACTCTTTTTTTAGCTCTCTTTTATCTTTTGCTTTAGCATCTATTTTACTTTTGCAAGTGTGGGCAATCCCGATCATGCGGTCTATCACTCACTTGGCATTCATGTTTCTCAGGCACGGTACCGAGCACTCGATAAGAGACGCAATCTGAGACGTGTTCTTATCGAAGATATATTCATATCAAAGACATTGGAACACTTGCCCTTTTTGTACACTTTTATTTATTTATTTTTTATTTTTATTTTGATCTTTTGAAATCACTCAAGCTTTTTTTAGAATTGCATAAGTTGCACACCATCCCATCCCAAGGTTAGGTAGATGTAGGTTGAAAAAAGAACAGTCTATCATTAGACGAGGCTCAAAGTGGTTTATGAAGAAAGGATTGCATATTTGAAAGGTGAAAGGAGATATGATGTGGCTACAAGGGGTGCCTCAAATCATTGGTATACCTTGTGCTTAGCTCGACATGGATTTTTTTTTTTTTTTTTTTTTTTGCAATGCAATGTGATAATCATATGCAAGGAAATAAATGCTCATTTTTATTAAAAGAAAATAAATAAAGAATCTACAAAAATTAATCTAAGGGAAAAGAAAGGTGCCTATGCTAGACTTATTGGGGAAAGGAAAAAATGAAAAAGAAAAAAGGTCATGAAATCTTGTCATTGTAGCTCTCCTCTTGTCTTGTGTTGTTCGCTTCATCATCACCCGGTCTTCTCGCTAGCTAGAGGCAATGGGATCTTGTTTGCTTCTATGAGATCTTGAATGAGGTTTTGAAACCTGTAGCATTCATCAGTGGTATGACCGTTTCCTCGATGGTACTTGCAATAGGAATTTGGATTCCATCTTGAAGATCGATTTTCTAGTGTTGGATCCTCGGTAGGGCCAATAGGTTTGATTACTCCTTGATCATAGAGACGATTGAAAGCAGCATCGTAGGTCATTCCAATGGTTGTGAACTCTCGACTGGGTTTCCTTTTAGATCCTTGATTGTCCATGGCTAGGACATCATTATGGTCAAAGGTACTAACATTATTACTAGAGTGGGCATTTTCGGAAGAAGAAGTATTGTCGCTCTTCTTTCCTTTCCAGCCACCGTGGTTACTATTGTTAGTAGATTTTTGCTTTGCGAGGTCATCTTCGATTTCAATTCCGATGTCATAAACGGCCTTGAAAGTATTCAACTTGTGTTGATATTTTAAATGCTTCGAATACTTCTCTTGGAGATTCTTGATAAACATCCTCACAGACTCATTTTCGGTGGGGACCTCAATCATTTTAGAGGAAGTTTCCCTCCATTTATTAAAGAAAGAAGTAAAGCCTTCATTCTCTTTTTGTCTTAGCATCTCAAGTTGTCTATGGTCGGTTTCAACTTGGACATTGCACTTGTACCTATCAACGAAAGCGTTCA
The DNA here is from genome assembly GCF_001683475.1 of Chenopodium quinoa. Lineage (NCBI taxonomy): Eukaryota > Viridiplantae > Streptophyta > Magnoliopsida > Caryophyllales > Amaranthaceae > Chenopodium > Chenopodium quinoa. The sequence goes on from NW_018745024.1 coordinate 4,106,311, forward strand.
CTATCAATTCCCAGGTAGAGGTTTTCTCCTTGTCAAGGGAGAAGAACCATTGTTGGCAAACGGTTTCAAGAGATAGTGGGAACAGAGAGGGGAAAACCTTCTTATCGATACTCTTAATGCTCATTATGGTTTCGAAAGCTCTTAGATGAAAGTAAGGGTTATCTGTTGCCTTGAATTTAGGGATGTCAGTGGCGTTGAACTTATGCGGAAGAAGTTCCTTGTCCAGCGAGACCCCTTGTGAACTCATGCCCTGAAATTTATAGTCACTAGATAGCTTGCTTAGACTTTCTTGCATGAGATTCATCTGTTGTTGCTTCACGGGATCATCGACCTTAAGTGTGAGGAGCTTCAGTGTCTCAGTCACAGTAGCCAGTTCGTTCTTAAGATCATTGACTTCTTCTTGAGTTGCCATTATCCTTTTAGCCTTCCTCTTTTGACGAATCGGTTTATCGAAAAGTGAAACTTGAATAAAGAGGTTGTCCTTGATTAATCGCCCTTCTCTCCTCGACCAAGTACTGTGGAAAAGGAATTTGGGGATATTCATTATTAATTATTTGACTCAAACTTTATTCAACATGCAATGGATGGAGGAAGTGAAGAAAGATTGGAATAGAATGTGAAAGAAGATTTAGATGGAGGGATATGAAGAATTAGGAATAGAATGTACCCCCCAACTCAAATGACTAAAAAGACCGACTTGTGCATGAACCTAAGACATGGTCATGGTGATGCATACTCGAAGTGTGTGCTAAGACTAGTGAGTGTAGGTGACATGTTAAGACTCATGTCATGACCATGTGGCTAGACAATGTGACTAGACTCAAGCAAAGACTAAGTTAAGACTTCACGTATATGCATTAAACTGGACAGACTGTGGTATTTTAGTCATAACTTTTGATCTGCGACTCTGATTGGGATGAAACCAACTCCAAATTAAAGATAAAACTCGGGGCTACAGATCCATAGGTTTTACGAATCGTAGTTCGTCCTAGAACTCCGGCTATGACCAAAATAAGTTGACGTTTGTGCAGTATACGGGAATAAAAATCCGGGTTGACTTAAAGGAACTATGACTCGATTTTATGTTTATTTATTAGCTCAAATTAATTAATTAATTAATTAAACAAAGTCATTTAGTTATTAATCAGTTTATTTAGTCTTAACACAAGTCAAACAAACGGTTAGGAAAAATCACATAGAGTATGCACAACAAATAATGCACAATTAGTCAAGTAGGCACAATATGATGCAACGAGTTTGCAACCTAACCATGGCTCTAGTTCTCTAAAGTTCAGGATATGGTTTAGTCAAAGAGGGTCCATGGTTAATTGTCCGGATGCACCGCGCGGAAGCCTAACCGTGAAGGGTTGGCGCGAGTGGATGGGACACCGCGAGTTTTAGAAAAAACTCGCTTCCATGGTTTGGTGAATTCAACATCTCGGATGTACCCTTTGTTGCACGGAGCGTTCAATCGGGTAGATGGAGCATGAATTCCCAGAGGGTTATGTCCATATGTAGAACACATATGGGTTTCAGAATAGTGAGAAAAAAAAATCAATCAGGAAGTAGGATCGAGCAAACAATACGAAAAACTGGTCGAAATTAGAACGCATATTTTTGGCTCAGTATTGGGGGAGGTTGGCGCCAACAAACAGAGACTGGCGCCAACTTTTAACTGTAGCGCCTGGAGCCAATACTGGCGTCTGGCGCTACGACTAAAATGCTAGCGCCAAGCTCCGGCCCCTAACGCTACTTCCCACATGCCTCAACAGCTTTCTATGCTCGATAAAATTTTCCAGTTTCGCGCGGTGTTATTTCAGTCCTAGTTGTGAAAGATATTCCTCAAATTTCGTACGTGTAAAATCCTATGTTTTTAACTCATTACGGATGGTCTTTTCCAATGAGATCTTTTTTATGCATATGACAATAATGTTAATCAAAATTACGCACATGAAATACTTAGAACTTTTCGAGTCTCATCCACTCATTCTAAATCATTGCTGAAACAAATTCAGGAATTAAAATAGAAATCCTCCCCAGTGGAGTCGCCAAAAACTGTAGGGAATAATTTCAAGCCTTTAAAATCCCACTAGCTCGAACCCCACTGTGATCATACACTAAAGTACGGTGGCGTCCAAAAGGGAAGAAGATAGAGCAAAAGAGTCGCCAACAAGTTTTTAAGGAACTTGTAAACCGTTCACGAGGTGAAGGTTACACCCCTTAACGATCCAAGAGATCGTCAACTCCATAAGGTCATGAACCAAATAAGGGTTCGGGGATGAAGGTACAAATCCAACCTAAAAGAGATTGAACCTGCCCTAATAATAGGCCTCTACTTTATTCTGATCGTATTCATGTGCGCTTTCTGATTAACATACAATCAATAGGATTAACCTTAAACCTGTTTAATCTATGTTGGTTGAATATAATGCACAAATAAACTATTATTGGCGATCACTTGAATTATAATCATATTAACCCTAACAAGATTATTAATTATCTTATTAAGCATGATTACAAGTACCAAATCCCTTTAACATGCATAAAAAGGTGTGATCAAGCAATAAAGAATAAATAATCAAGCAACATAATAATAATCAATAATAATCATCATGAATAATAATAATATTCATAATCATTCCAACAAATATAATCATAATCATGTTCATGTTAATATTAAAACATAATAAAAATAGCAAGATCCTAGGCATGATACTAACAAGATTAATAACAGACCCTAGCATGTCACTAAGCAATAAAAATCAAATCTTTAACCCTAACATGATACTAACATGAATAAATATTCGAAAGAACATAGGAAGCATCGTAACAATCATATTTAATATTAAAAATACCCTAGACATGATAATAGGAATCAAAATAACAATATAAACATGATATCTACATCATAATATCAATAAATCAATTAAAGTACTTACTTTGATGCCTCGTACCTCTTTCTAATACCAAAATACACACGTTAGTAACTTCAAGGAAAGTAATAAAAAAACAATTAAATTAAATAATTTAAATAGAGATTTGGGACCAAATCCTCAGAAATTAAAACCTTTCACGTCTAGGGCGAAGGCAACTTCGAATATGGCTAGGTGTTTCTAGATCTTGTGAATGTGGAATTATTTATTTGAGAAAAGGCTAGTTTAGAAAAAGAGAGAGAGAGAATAATCAAGAAAATCTTGATGAGAGTTGGTGATTGAAAAAGGGGAGATATGACCTCTATTTATAGGAAAAAAGAGGGTCGAAGAATTAAGAAAAGAATCCAAATTCGAATCGAAATAAAACTCGTAGACAACAGTTTTTGCGAATTTTGTTTTTATCATATGTTTTGATCCAGGAATCGGAATAAGATGAATAAGATGTCGTTGGAAAGATCTTGAATTCTACTTTCTAACCCAATTAGAATCAGATTAAAATATGTTGTAGAATAAAAGATATGAACGAAATAGTGAGACGGTGTCAGTTTTGGATAGAGTTTGATATCTTATTCATATCTTTTCCGTTATTGCTCGGAATTACTATTATAATATATCATTGGAAAGATAATTTCAAGATCTATCCAACCATATAAAATTTGGATAAAAATATGAGGCACCAAAATAATATCTGACTGTCTTTGAACATGTTTAAATCCGAATAGAATTAGGACTTTAAATAAAGGAAAGTTTTATAAAAAAGGAAAGTTTATATTAGCCCTTCTCCAACAGCCTATTCTGATTCAATTGCTAAGAGCGCATTCTGCCCATTCGATGCGAAATCAAATTCCTTAATCTTATCTTTTCAAAAAATGATAATTAAGATATTTTAGAAACTTATAGAAGATTCTAATCAATCCTAATTAGTTTAGGAATAGGATTAAACCTTTGGACCCTCCTCATGATCATTGGGTCGTAGGTAAAATCCGGTTTGGGCTCAGTTTAGTATTTTGGCCATAACTTCCTCATTATCCATCGGAATTGGGCTTATAATATATCGCTGGAAAGGTCTTTTCAAGCCCCATACAACTACACCATTATTGGACCCTTATCATGGACTAAACTAAACTAGAATGGACGTTTTCATAAAATAGAGTGGGTTTTCGAAAACAGAAAGAAAGAATTTTAACAAAAACTAACCGCAACACTAGAATTTTCACACTTTCACCTCATTCGATTATGGTTCGACGTGAAAGGTATTCATCACTGGGTTTGGTTTTGGGGAGACACAAATTGGTTATTGCTTAATCCAATGAATAAATTAAAATGAGTTAACTACTATTAACTAGTGAAGTCTTAATAAAATTGATAGTTGAGTCGTGTGTTGAGTCTATAATTTAATGATGCAGGATGATTGGTTATTAGTAGCATGTTAGGGATTTCTTAATTTGTTTCGCAGCTTGTATGTACTCAGCTTTGCTGATTGCGTGCTTTTGTGTGTGTTTTTTTCTTTGGTCATGGCCTTCGCCTTTTAATGACCCCGTGACGATCCAATTTTTACACTTGTAATATTGGGGAGCAGTTTAACCACAGGTTCTTACACATGCAGCATTCACATCAGGGTTGTGGGATTTTGAGTGGAGAGTTGCGTATTGTTCGCAGTTTATTTCTTTTCACAAGTTTGAATCTATTTAAACTCTGGTTTTATTTATTTACTACTTTTGTTGGGTTTTGAATAAGGGCCCTAATGGTTCCAGCTTGTATCACTTAAGTTGGTTTTAGTTGTTGGTTTTGAAACTTATTTATAATTGATTTAGTTTTTCCGCTGCAATATTTGATATAGCCTTAACGTTTGAACACGTGGCGGTAGCACGCCAGTAATTCTCTTGGATTTTGTTCAGGATATTTACAGGTTTTAAGAGAGAATTATTGGGGTGTTACACATTGATCCCTCCTCCCATGGTATTTACTCAGACTACTCGGCCTTTCATGGATATGGCCAGGACATTCCTTTTGGGGGCCTCCGGGGGGAACTTATGACCTTAATTATTTTGGTGGTAGTTCTTCTGATGGTACAGGTGCTAGCAGCGGTAGTTTTACCTTCAGGGATGATGAGGCGGATGATTAGCCATGCTGGGCTAGTTCCCGAGCCAATGAGGACATTGTCTGATCTTGGCTTGGTGGAGATTTTTGGATGTTGGTATCTTTCTTCTTCTCTTTCTATTATTTTTGGTGTGTTTTAGTATATATTTATTGCTTTTTATTGTAGTTTTATTGCTTTGATAAAATGAAAAAAATACAAAAAATTGAAAAAAAAAACAAAAATACGTTCCAATGAGTTGTAAATCATGCTTCCCTGTGCCCCATACTTGAAAATTATTTTGATTCTTGGTATATGATGATGAGAATTGTGGATAGGTTGGCCATGATTTGATATTTGATTGCTTGGATGCCTTAACATGCGTCAATTTTGTCCAACTACTTGTGAATATAGTGCTTGACTAGTTGATTTGGCAAGGAATGTGTGTTAGTTCCTGGTATGTCAATGAATTTGAGTATTGGTTTGCAACTTTGAGTAATATTTGTATGACTCAATATTATGCACATTGAGGAGGACAAAGGCGTTTGTTCTTTTAGGTGACCTTCAGATGATTTTAGAACATTTGTTCCCTTCTTGCTACCCATGTTGTTGCCTCGACTTTTTGTTGTTTGTTAGCCACATTACAAACCGATTTTCCCCATTGGTTACTAGTCCCAAGCTTGGCTTAGGGGAGCTATTAGTGAGTGAGGTGAGGGAGTTTTGTGGTGTGCTTATTATTTGCACAATTTGGGTGGATATGATGAGTTGTTTTTGTTCTTGATTGTGTTTTATTTTTGATGATCTTGAATGTTAAATTTTCTTGGAAAAATAAAGTGTGATGATATGAAAAAAAAAAAAGGTTCAAAGGAAAAAAATAGAAAAAAAAAGAGCAAAAAGAGAAAAATTGTTATATGTTCTAAATGGAGGTTGATCAAAAGAAAGGAAAAAAAAAGTAAAAGTTGAGTTTCAATGGAAAATAAAGTTTGTTTTCACTCAAGTTTTACATTGTTATATTTTTATGAGTGATTAATTGTATGTGTTGGGAATTATTGTTTTGAATGGAGTTATATTTGGTGAATTTTTGGTGGAGTTGAGTATGTTGGAGTTGGTTGGTCATTACTTGTTTTTGACCTTGGGTTTTATTAGGATTTGGCTCCCTTAAGCATGGCTTTACTCTCACATTTTTCCAAATTTATCCTACCTTTTACCCTAGCCTTACATTACAAGCTATAAAGACCTTCCGACCTTTGTGCATAGAGTTGTGTGAATGTGAAATTAGTTGTTTATCAATGCGAAAAATGACTTGACATATTCCGAGTCGACTATTAGGTTGAGTGTATGTTTTCTTAAACACACGAGAGTGTGAGTTGGGAGGGCATTATTCACATAAAGGGGTTGGGATGGAGAGCGATCGAGTACATCTTTTACTCGCCACATAAATGAGACTTGAGTGTGTGAGCACTAGTCTTGAATTCTATATGCTCTTGTGGTTTGCTCTATTTGACAATTGTTAGGGAGGATGAGTGATTGGATGGATGAGATTGGTTGATGTTGATGCATGCTTTTAGATTTGCCTTGAATTGGTTGCTCTTGATTTTGATTATTTAGGGTGAGGCATGTTTTATATATTCATTGATGAGCTCTTTGCTTAGGGACAAACAAAGGTTTGGCTTGGGGGAGTTTGATTTGTCTATTTTATATAGTGTTTTATCCCATCCCTTGGTCATAATGGGTAGTGTTTTTGGCTCTTTAGAGTCACTTTTATTACTATTTGGTGTTTTCTAGTGTTTTCGTAGTTTTGGTTGAGTTTTGTAGGGAATTGCACTTTGGAGCATTTTCCCGGGATTTTATGAAGCAACTATGAGCATTGGAGGAGCATGACCACCTTTCGTAACCCAAGGCCAATAGAGTCATCGAACCGGTGATTAAGAGCTCGACGCATGGGATACCGAGGCATTTGGACCAAATATTAAAGCCCTAAAGAGGAAATCCGAATTGGGCAGAAGAATCGGAGCCCAATGGAAGTCCAATCCCACGCCCAAGAGCCTTACCCGATCAGGCTGCCCTTGCCCTAAGGCGTGCCCGAATCAGGCGAGGCAGAAGAAGAAAAGAAGCTTCGCTCGAGCTCAAGCCCGGTCGAGCGCGAGAGATTCTCTACGAAAGAAAAAGGCGCGCCTGTAGGGAATATTTCAAGCATTACCCCTAGCTTGAACCCCACTGTGATCATACACTAAAGTACGGTGGCATCCAAAGGGAAAGAAGATAGAGCAAAAGAATCGCCAACAAGTTTTAGAAACTTGTAAACCGTTCACAGAGTGAAGGTTTCACCCCTTAACGATCCAAGAGATCGTCAAATCCAATAGGTATGGAAACATGACTAGTAGTTCGGGGATGAAGGTACAAATCCAACCTAAAAGAGATTGAACCTTCCCTAATAATAAGCCTCTACTTTATTCTGATCGTATTCATGTGCGCTTTCTGACTAATATGAAATCAATAGGATTACCCTAAACCTGTTTATCTATGTTGGTTGAATATTAATGCACAAACAAAACTATTATTGGCGATCACTTGAATTATAATCAAATTAACCCTAAACAAGATTATTAATTATCTTATTAAGGGTGATTACAAGTACCAATTCCCTTTAAACATGCATAAAAGGTGCGATCAAGCAATAACAATAATAATCAAGCAACATAATAAATAATCACAATAATAATCATAATCATAATAATAATCATTATCATTATCATAATCATAATCATGTTCATGTTAAAAGCATAATAATAGCAAGATCCTAAGCATGATACTAACAAGGTTAATAACAAACCCTAGCATGTCACTAAACATCAAAGATCATATATTTAGCCCTAACATGATACTATTAGGAAAGACAATAAAAGGCATCATAGAAATCATAATTGACATTATATTCTTTACCCTAAACATGATACTAGGAACTTATTGTTGTCAACCTAAACACGATCTCTATATCATAATATCAATAAAACAATTAAAGCACTTACTTGGATGCCTCGTATCTCTTTCTAATTGCAAAATACACACGTTAGTAACTTCAAGGAAAATATAAAACAAACAATTAAATTAAATAATTGAAATAAATATTACGGACCAAACCCTCAGAAATATCAAACCTTTCACGTCTAGGATAAAGGCAACTTCGAACTTGACTAGGTGTTTCTAAATCTTGTGAATGCGGAATTTTGTATGCAAAAGGGTTGGTTTAGAAAGAGAGAGCGAGAGAGTAATCAAGAATTTCTTGATGAGAGTTGGTGATTGAAAAGGGGGAGATATGACCTCTATTTATAGAGAAAAAAGAGGGTCGAAAAATAAGAAGAGAATCCGAATTCGAATCGAAATAAAACTCGATGGACATCAGTTTTTGCAAATTTTGTTTTTATCATATCTTTTGATCAAGAAGTCCAAATAAGTCGTATAATATGTTGTTGGAAAGCTATTGAAGTCTAATTTCCAACCCAATTAGAATCAGATTAAAATATTTGTAGATAAAAAAATATGTCCGAAATAGTGGGACGGTGTCAGTTTTGGATAGAGTTTGGTATCTCATTCATATCTTTTTCATAGCTCGGATTTAATATTATAATATATCATTGGAAAGATAATTTCAAGATCTATCCAACCATATAAGATTTGGATAAATATTATGAAGCACAAAAATAAAATCTGACTGTCTTTTAACATCTTTAAATTCAAATAGAATTAGGATTTAAGAAAAACACTACCACAATATTGCTAATTAACAACGGTTCAAAATAGCAATAGATAACGGTCAACAACCGTTGTAGATGAAATCGTTGTTGTAGAGGGTGGTATTATGTAACAAAGATTACTCTAACCGTTGTTAAATGTATGGTGTTAACAACATTAGACTACCCATTTAACCACTGTCAATATTGATACTCTAACCGTTGTTGATGTGAATAGTTTGTTTGTTGTTTAAGTAAAGATCTTGAATCGTTGTTGTTAATTAACTAAGAACTTAATTATTTGACTATCTATACAAACACAACTAAATTTACACAACCAAATGGATTGTATATATATAAAATAAAAACTAATAAGTTTCACGGTGTCCATTGTAATAGAAAAAAAAAAAACGAAGCATTCATAATATTAACTTTAACAATTTGAGAAACATTAAACTAATAAGAAATCTAAACATAATGATTTGTCCACCAATTAGTTTTAACTTCCTAAATCAACTAGCAAAGTAGAGAATGTGGCGTGCCAACTCAGTTTTCACTTCATCAATTTGCTCTGTGCTATAGTTGGGCCATAAACAATCTGAAAAGTACTGCACATATTGAAAAAAATTCTAATCAATAATCAAAGCAATAGTTAATTTTTAATACAAACAAAACATTACAATAAATTTACCATTTCCGGAATTTGTGGTTGGTTATGAGCAATGATATCTCGCATGAACCTTAGGACATAGTAACCACAATCTACACCATTAGTCTGACGAGGACACTGCATAAAAATAAGTAAAATAAATAGAGCGGAAAGACATAACAATGATTCCAACTTACTTATAAAAGACAAGCTATAAGAAATTTGGGTTAGATTAATTAGTATCCTACAGAGTAAGGCACTTAGGCACTAATGACCATCTTTTCTAAATAAAATTAAGATTCATCATTTGTTTCCTTTTTTTTTTATTAAATTTTTGGTTATAGATATCACATAATCTTAAACAAACACAAAAAAATGCAATCTAAAAGCTAGATATTACAAGTTTGTCGACATGAAAGTGATATGCAAATAAGTACCTGAATTTTGGACCAAGTTGTACTTTTCTTCACCTTCTTACTTCCTACAACTTGATTTTGATATATAAGTAGTGCTGTCAAATTTCAAACCGAAACCGTTTAACTGCCCGAAACCGACCGACCCAAATGAGAACCGAACCGATTAAAAACCGATTTTTTTTGAAACCGAAAACCGACCCGAACCGTATTTTAGTAAACCCGAAACCGAATCGACCCGAATAATGTTAAACCATATAAGAACCGAACCCGTTAACAAACCGAACCGAATATAAACCGAACTGAAAGAAAACCGAACCGTATCTAACCCGAAACCGGTTCCAACCCGAAACCGTTTAAACTGGAAAAAAAAACCGCTTACACCGAACTGTTAGCAAACTGCTACCCGTTTGCACCGAACCATTTAAAAACCGAACTGATTGTAAACCGAACTGGTTATAAACCGAACCGTTTATGAACCAAACCGCTTCTAAATCGAACCGTTTACAAACTTTTTTATATAATTAAATGGTTTTTTTTATTTTTTTTTGACGGGGATATAATTAAATGGATTAAAAATTAGAAATCTTAGAATATTTTTTTTAAAATAGCAAGGCAAATCATTCACAAACAAGAGCAAAACAAGCAGGCTCAGGCCCTGCCTCAAACTATTAGCAACACTACTGCCTCTAGTCATGTATACATTTGAGGTGATGAAACCAAATGAACAAAAAGCTTGTAATATTAAGTACCAAGGCTTGGCTGAAGGCGTAATAAATAAAATTAATTCACAGAGACTATTAAGCATATGATTACATTGATTCTGTGAGTAATAATGAAATAAAGATGGGAATGTGCTAGTGACATGAATATACTATTAGGCAATGTTTTAGTTTAGATTCAACTATAATTTAGTAAACTTGAAATGGAACCGATATGAAAAGTGGTTAAACAATCAAAGAACCGAACCAGTTATAAACTGAACCGAAAAAGAACAGAAATGTAGGGAATAATTTCAAGCCTTTAAAATCTCACTAGCTTGAACCCCACTGTGATCATACACTAAAGTACGGTGGCGTCCAAAAGGGAAGAAGATAGAGCAAAAGAGTCGCCAACAAGTTTTTAAGGAGCTTGTAAACCGTTCATAGGATGAAGGTTACACCCCTTAACGATCCAAGAGATCGTGAACTCCATAAGGTCTAGAACCAAATAAGGGTTCGGGGATGAAGGTACAAATCCAACCTAAAAGAGATTGAACCTGTCCTAATAATTAAGCCTCTACTTTATTCTGCTCGTATTCATGTGCGCTTTCTAATTAACATGCAATTAATAGGATTAACCCTAAACCTGTTTAATCTATGTTGGTTGAATATTAATCCACAAATAAACTATTATTGGCAATCACTTGAATTATAATCACAGTTAACCTAAACAAGATTATTAATTATCTTATTAAGCGCGATTACAAGTACCAAAATTCCCTTAAACATGCAATAAAGGGTGTGATCAAGCAATAAATATCAAGCAACATAATAATAATCAATAACAATAATTATAATCGTTATCCAAAATAATAATAATAATCATCATAAATTATAACAGTTAAAATCATAATCATGATCATGTTAATATTAAAGCATAATAAACATAGCAAGATCCTAGGCATGATACTAACAAGATTAATAACAAACCCTAACATGTCACTAAGCAATAAAGATCAAATCTTTGACCCTAACATGATACTAACATTCATAAATATTAGGAAGAACATAGGAAGCATCGTAACAATCATATTTAATATTAAAATTACCCTAAACATGATACTAGAAATATCATAACAACATAGACATGTTTTCTACATCATAATATCAATTAAAACCATTAAAGTACTTACTTTGATGCTTCGTACCTCTTTCTAATAACAAAATACACACGTTAGTAACTTCAAGGAAAATAATAATCAAAACAATTAAATTAAATAATTGAAATAGAGATTTGGGACCAAACCCTCAGAAATTAAAACCTTTCACGTCTAGGGTGAAGGCAACTTCGAATATGGCTAGGTGTTTCTTGATCTTGTGAATGCAGAATTTTGTATGAAAACAAAGTAAGAAAGAAAGATGAATGTTTTAAAGAATGTTAATTAAAACTTGTGAATGAAGAGAATTGGTGAATGATAGATGTAGATGATTGTAGATGAGAATTGACGATGAATGGTGAATGAAAACGGAGTTTTTTAATACGATATTTATAGAGAAATTCAGACAAAAAAGATAATTTAATAAAACAGAGTCTGACGCTCAGGAAACAGAACTGGCGCCAACCCTGGCTAGCTGGCGCCAGGCACCAACGGCTAGCGCCAAGCGCCAATGGCTAGCGTCGGGCGCCAAGGCCTGGGGTCAGACGCCAGTCTTGATTTTAACGCGTTTTCGAAAATCCGATAAGTTTACCGTACTGGAGGATAAAATAATATAATTTCTTCGAAAATGCTATTTGATTTTGATTAAAACTCTGAAAAGTCAACAAAGTCAACTTATCAATGCTAATTGAATTAGGAATGAAAAGAACCTTCTAGAAGATTCTAGAAGACTAAAACCATTCCTAATTGCATTAGGAATGATAAATCATATTAGGCCCTCCCCTAGATCATTGGGCCGTACATAAAGATCAAACCGGGCCCAGTTTAGTAAATTGGCCATAACTTCCTCAATATTCATCGGAATTGGGCTTATAATATATCGTTGGAAAGGTCTTTGCCAGCCCCATCCAACTACACCACTATTTGGACCCATATCATGGAACAACCAAACTGGATTGGTTGTTTTCTTAAAATAAAGTTTTCAAAAACAGAGAGAAGAGAAAAGAAATAAAAACTTTCCGCAACACTAGACCTTTCCACACTTTCATTTCATTCGATTATGATTCGACGTGAAAGGTACTCATCACTGGGTTTGGTTTTGGGGAGACACAGATGGGTGTCTACAGAAGCCCCCACTTTGATTGAGTTTGGAGAAACGCAAGTTTCGAAAACGAAAGTCAAAGTATCCATAGGGACGGAGAATGATTCAAAACGTTCTACGATCCTAAATCAATCTTGTAACGCTGATACCTGCAAAACTAACATTAGTTAAACAGATAAAAGAGTTAAGAAACGCGTATCTTGCACCGTCGAGCACACGTCTCTAAAAGTAACCGATTTGCTGCCGCTTTGCTGTTGTTTTGATGACCTTCTGCAAGCTAGAGAATGTCATCCCGCTTGAAAACCGCTACGCCCGTAACTGCTTCCAAATTAGAAGATTGCTTCGCCCGAAACTATCCTCCTCCGCAATGATAAGATTCCACATCCTAGGGAATACTATCGAAGATTGCTTCTCTTGAAACAATCTCCATCCGCATTGATAATATTCCGCGTCCAAGGGAATACTATCGAAGATTGCTTCTCTTAAAACAATCCTCAGTTGCTTGTGACAACTCTCCATAATCCAGGGAACGCCACCTTGTTGTTTCGATGTTCACTCGTCTCTGAACAAAGAGCTTCCTTTTGATATGTTCACGCGCCTCTAAACAAAGAGCTTCTTTTTTTATATGATCTTCTGAATGAGGTGTCCACGCGTCTCTGAACGAAGAGCTCAATTGATATGCCCACGCGTCTCTGAGCAAAAGAGCTTGAAAATAGGAAATGTCCACGCGTCTCTGAACAAAAGAGCTCGATGAGGATTGTCCACGCATCTCTGAACAAAAGAGCTCAATTGATATGCCCACGCGTCTTTGGAGCAAAAGTGCTTTTGATGGAAATGTTCACGCGTCTCTGAACAATAGAGCTTCGGTGCTTGAATGTTTGTTGCGATAATGTTCTGAAGAAAAATTTCCGAAGACCAACGTTTGTCGATCTCTAAAGCTCACCTGAACTTTATTTCCGCTAAAACCAGTATGTCGGTGTCTCCGTGATTAGGCGCTTTAAGCTAAGTGAGACGATCTTTCACCAAGTCGATCACTTATTGCAAATGTAATCAAACTAACTACTTAATCATGTCAAATTGCTTATAGGGGCTAACTGGCGAACCAAGGAACCCGAAATCGTTGTTCTGTCGCTGTTTGAATATCTCTGGAATTGGGTCTTCCCTATTCTGCCGCACCTGTATTTATTTCGACTACAGAACTTTGCCTGTATTTTTAATCATCTTAGGGTTGACCTAAGGTTTAGTGTTGCTTGACTCATCGACTTGACACGACTCAAGGTATAAACTTGACTCTTTGTGATTGACTGACTCGAGGTTGACTCGACTCAAACTGTTTGACACATGTGTTAGACTCAAATCAAAGTGACATGACACGTGTGACTCATGACACGTGTGTGCATAGTGTTGACTCAATGTGACTCGAAAATGCAAAAAGCAAAAATTTTCCGTCATTTTGTGAAGGGTACCGACTTTCTCCCGAAACAGAAAGACGCGAAAAAAAGAATCGAAGTGTTGAATATGCATGTTGAATGAGCATAGTCAAATGTCATTTGATACTGTCTCTCAAGGTGCAAGGATTAATCCATCCTAAGCTATCTCAATGGTTGACTCAATGATGAAAGTATTTGGGTAACTTAGGCACGGAGGCTAAGCACTTCGTACTTCGTGATGCAATGACAATTATGAGTGATGAGTGATTCTGACATGGCATGCTTCAGCATTATGTTAAGATTTCATGACAAAGGGTTCCTAAGGGAAAGTATATTTGGTCATGTATTTGTGTAGTGTGTGAAAGTGACACTAAAGCTAGGCCGCAAGAGCTAAGTGTGTGGAAAAATATATTATTGAAAAGAGTCAAATGGTGGTGACTCTTAGGCTAGGTTAGCTAATAATGTAGGGATCAAGCCCCCAAGTCTCGCTCTAAGTGAATAGGGATGAGCATAGGATATCCCTTGATACGATCATGATGTAAGTGTGTGAATGTGAATATGAATGCATGTTTATTACGGCCGCACCTCGATGTGAGGTTGCCTACGTATCCGTTAGGAATTAGGCCGAACGTAGCTCTAGCCGAACCTCGCACAAGTGTGTATACCTCAAAAAAGGTCTTTTTAAGGGTTGTAACGTGGTTAGGCTAAAGGTTTGAAGAAGAAGGGGATAAAGGCTCAAGACCCTAGATAAGCCCCCAAGGTGTGCAACCTTGCTTTTGAATCTTTATATTTATGCTTGAGTTTTTACTCTTTTTTAGCTCTTTTTTATCTTTTGCTTTAGCATCCATTTTATTTTTATAAGTGTGGGCAATCCCGATCATGCGGTCTATCACTCACTTGGCATTCATATTTCTCAGGCACGGTACCGAGCACTCGATAAGAGACGCAATCTGAGACGTGTTCATATCAAAGATATTTTCATATCAAAGACATTGGAACACTTACCCTTTTGTACACTTTTATTTATATTTTTGCTATCTTTTGAAATACTCAAGCTTTTGTTTAGAATTGCATAAGTTGCACACTGTCTCATCCCAAGATTAGATAGATGTAGGTTGAAAGAAGAAGGATCTATCGTTAGACGAGGCTCAAAGTGGTTTATGAAGAAAGGATTGTATATGAGACGGGTGAAAGGAGATATGATGTGGCTACAAGGGGTGCCTCAAATCATTGGTATACCTTGTGCTTAATTCGACATGGATTTTTTTTATTATTTTTTTTTATTTTATTATTTTTTTAATGCAATATAATGAAATGATCATATGTAAGGAAATAAATGTTCATTTTATTAAAGGAAAAGGAAAAAAGACTACAAAAATAATCTAAAGGAAAAAAAAAGGGTGTCTATGCTAGACTTATTGCGGAAAGGGTAGATAAAAAAAGAAATAGAAAAAAAAAAGAGGTCACAAAATCTTGTCGTTGAAGCTCGCCTCTTGTCTTGTTTTGTTTCCTTTATCATCACTCGCTCTTCTTGTTAACTGGATGTATGGGAAGCTTGTTGTTATCAATCAAATGTTGGATATCCTCCTTTAGCTTCCAACAGCTCTCAGTAGCATGACCCTTACCTTGGTGGTACTTGCAGTGTTCGTTTGGATTCCAACTAGGCAATCTTTTCTTAAGTGGGGGATCTTTAATAGGTCCAATGGGAGTAATGATTCCCTTGGCATGGAGTTGATCGAAAGCATCATCATAGCTAATTCCAATAGGGGTAAATTCCCTTTTTAGTTGCTTTCGATTACCCATGGCTAGGATCTCACTAAGGTTGAAAGTACCAACACTATTACTAGAGTAGGTGTTTTCGGAAGAAGAAAGATAGTCGTTCTTCTTCCCTTTACAGCCACTGATACTATTGTTACTAATCTTCGCCTTCTTGTCGCGCGGAGGAACATGAAGGAGATTTGAATCAATGAGATCTTGAACACGATCTTTGAGGGTGAGACATACTTCGGTGGTGTGACCACGACCTCTATGGTATCGACAATAAGAATTTGGATCCCAATTGGGAAACCGCTTTTCAGGTGGAGGGTCTTGACTGGGACCAATGGGGTGGATAAGATCTTGATTTTGAAGACAGTCGAAAGCTTCATTGTAAGTCATTCTTATTGGTGTGTATTCTTCAATGGTCCGTTTTTTTTGTGGCTTAGGAGCATTGAGTTCTTCATTAAACCCTTGGCGAGAATTTTGTCCAATGGCCATCACCCGATTTGCTAATCCTTCTACCACATTCAAGAGCATGGCAATGACATCTTGCAGTTTTCAAATGTCCTCTTTTAGACTTTACGAGTCTTCTTTGGTATTATCTAAGAAAAGACTTTCATCCTCCTCAATTATGGCCACTTCATCGAGAGAGGTCATATAAGTTGTCTCGATCATAAGCTCTCCTACAGGGGTGATAAGAAGTGATGGATCAAAGGATGCTTGGTCATCTTCGATGGCTAGAATCTCGGAAGTTTCATTGTTATCGATCAGATCTTGAATGGCTTCTTTGAGTTTCCAACACTCCTCGGTGTTGTGACCCTTTCTTTGGTGATATTTACAATGCTTATTAGGATCCCACTTAGGTGGCCTGGCTTCTGGAACCGGATCTTTGATGGGCCCTATGGGCTTGACTAGTCCTTTGTGATGTAGCTTCTCGAAAGTCGTTTCATAACTCATACCAAGTGGAGTGAACACTCTTTTTGATCTCTGGATTCGTGGTTTAGAGGCGTTTGTGGCATGTACTTCATTAATGGTAGAGGAAGAAGAAGGAGGGTCGTTCTTCTTTCCTCTCGCACCATTGTCTTTCAGAAGGTCATCTTCAATGTCAATGCCTATATTATAGACAGCTTTGAAAGTATCTAACTTGTGTTGGTACTTTAAGTGTTTTGAATACTTCTCTTGGAGATTCTTGATAAACATCCTCACAGATTCTTTTTCGGTAGGAGTCTTGACCATATTAGCGGAAGTTTCCCTCCATTTATTGAAGAAAGAAATGAACCCTTCGTTTTCCTTTTGTTTTAACATCTCAAGTTGTCTATGGTCTGTTTTGTCTTGGATGTTGCACTTATATCTATCTATGAAAGAGTTTGTTATCGACTCCCAAGAAGAGGTTTTTTCTTTCTCGAGAGAAAAGAACCATTGTTGACTAACGGTTTCGAGAGATAGTGGGAACAGAGAAGGGAAGACCTTCTTATCGATGCCTTTAATGTTCATTATAGTTTCGAAAGCTCATAGATGAAAATAAGGATTATCTGTTGCCTTGAATTTTGGGATGTCAGCGGCGTTGAACTTATGCGGGAGAAGTTCTTTGTCCAGCGAGACCCCTTGTGAACTCATGCCCTGAAATTTATAGTCACTAGATAGCTTGCTTAGACTAAAGTACGGTGGCGTCCAAAAGGGAAGAAGATAGAGCAAAAGAGTCGCCAACAAGTTTTTAAGGAACTTGTAAACCGTTCATAGGATGAAGGTTACACCCCTTAACGATCCAAGAGATCGTCAATTCCATAAGGTCTAGAACCAAATAATGGTTCGGGAATGAAGGTACAAATCCAACCTAAAAGAGATTGAACCTGCCCTAATAATTAGGCCTCTACTTTATTCTGCTCGTATTCATGTGCGCTTTCTAATTAACATGCAATCAATAGAATTAACCCTAAACCTGTTTAATCTATGTTGGTTGAATATTAATGCACAAATAAACTATTATTGGCGATCACTTGAATTATAATCACAGTTAACCTAAACAAGATTATTAATTATCTTATTAAGCGCGATTACAAGTACCAAAATTCCCTTAAACATGCAATAAAGGGTGTGATCAAGCAATAAATATCAAGCAACATAATAATAATCAATAACAATAATTATAATCGTTATCCAAAATAATAATAATAATCATCATAAATTATAACAGTTAAAATCATAATCATGATCATGTTAATATTAAAGCATAATAAACATAGCAAGATCCTAGGCATGATACTAACAAGATTAATAACAAACCCTAGCATGTCACTAAGCAATAAAGATCAAATCTTTAACCCTAACATGATACTAACATTCATAAATATTAGGAAGAACATAGGAAGCGTCGTAACAATCATATTTAATATTAAAATTACCCTAGACATGATACTAGAAATATCATAACAACATAGACATGTTTTCTACATCATAATATCAATTAAAACCATTAAAGTACTTACTTTGATGCTTCGTACCTCTTTCTAATAACAAAATACACACGTTAGTAACTTCAAGGAAAATAATAATCAAAACAATTAAATTAAATAATTGAAATAGAGATTTGGGACCAAACCCTCAGAAATTAAAACCTTTCACGTCTAGGGCGAAGGCAACTTCGAATATGGCTAGGTGTTTCTTGATCTTGTGAATGCAGAATTTTGTATGAAAACAAAGTAAGAAAGAAAGATGAATGTTTTAAAGAATGCTAATTAAAACTTGTGAATGAAGAGAATTGGTGAATGATAGATGTAGATGATTGTAGATGAGAATTGACGATGAATGGTGAATGAAAACGGAGTTTTTAATACGATATTTATAGAGAAATTCAGCCAAAAAAGATAATTTAACAAAACAGAGTCTGACGAGCGGGAAACAGAACTGGCGCCAACCCTGGCTAGCTGGCGCCAGGCACCAACGGCTAGCGCCAGGCGCCAATGGCTAGCGTCGGGCGCCAATGGCTAGCGTCGGGCGCCAGTCTTGATTTTAACGCGTTTTCGAAAATCCGATAAGTTTACCGTACTGGAGGATAAAATAATATAATTTCTTCGAAAATGCTATTTGATTTTGATTAAAACTTTGAAAAGTCAACAAAGTCAACTTATCAATGCTAATTGAATTAGGAATGAAAAGAACCTTCTAGAAGATTCTAGAAGACTAAAACCATTCCTAATTGCATTAGGAATGATAAATCATATTAGGCCCTCCCCTAGATCATTGGGCCGTACATAAAGATCAAACCGGGTCCAGTTTAGTAAATTGGCCATAACTTCCTCAATATTCATCGGAATTGGGCTTATAATATATCGTTGGAAAGGTTTTTGCCAGCCCCATCCAACTACACCTCTATTGGACCCATATCATGGAACAACCAAACTGGATTGGCTGTTTTCTTAAAATAAAGTTTTCAAAAACAGAGAGAAGAGAAAAGAAATAAAAACTTTCCGCAACACTAGACCTTTCCACACTTTCGTTTCATTCGATTATGATTCGACGTGAAAGGTACTCATCACTGGGTTTGGTTTTGGGGAGACACAAATGGGTGTCTACGCGAACCAGTTAAAAACTGAACAAAAAAGAACCGAACTGTTTCTAACCCGAAACCGTTTCCAACCCGAAATTGTTTGAACCGGGATAAAAACCGTTTACACCGCACTGTTTACAAACCGCAACCCGTCTGCACCGAACCGTTTACTTCCCAAACTGTTTACAACCCGAACCTAATTAAAACCGCTTAAAAATAAACTGAAACCAAATCGAACCGATAACTATTTAAACCAAACCAAAACTGATCCGTGAGACAATTAAACCGATTCCAAACCGACCCGATTAAATATCGAACCGATTTTAAACCGAACCGAAACCGAACTGTCAAACCGTTTTGACAGTGCTGTATATAAGTAATGCCCTATCAAATGGTTAAATATTTTTCAAACTTAAGAAAAGTAAAATATAAATATTGTCAAATGTATGGATAAAAAAAATCTTAATAGTATTTTAATAATTAAGCTTACGTCTCTACAACGCTACGTAAATCATCTCCAATAGGACAATTTTCCTTTCGTAAGGGGTCCAAATAATAGACAACATCAGCTTCCGGATCAATCACACATAATATCCAATGGCGCCTACACATTGAGTTCATGATTGTAAGTCATATATAGTAACCAATATACGAAGTTCTAGTGTTATTGTGTATTAGGCCTACAAGTCTAATTAAGGATGTCAAGTACTTTTACCTCATTTAGAAGCAAATTAAACTACTACCTCCGTTTCTTTCTTTTTAGTTAACATGTATTCTATTTTAGGAAGTTTTTTTTTAGTTGACACGTTTCCTTTTTAGGTAAATTTTTTGTCTTGCATTTACAAGCTACCCCACTTGCTTTTTCATTCTCTATCAATCTCTCTTCTCTCCTTAATATGTGTGCCTAAATCAAAAGCTTCAACTAAATAGAAACGGATGAAGTATAATATAACCTTACATTGTAGTTGTTAAACTATGTTTACCAACCAGAAGCAATTATTACTCTAAATACGAAATATATATCATTCTAAATGCACATGAAATTGTGTAATTATTCATAGCCAAGTAAAATAATACAAGCTCCAATAAAAAAAAATTCACTAAATCCCACCCGTTGCCAACATCATCCCAATAAATCAATATGGAATTGTATTTTCTTTTTATAATTGGAAAGAAACCAACATACCAATCCAACAAACAGAATATCAATATGGGGAAAGAAACAAATTTGAATTAGCTACATACCAAAGATAATATAAATTAAATTAATTGTGTGTTAGCTATAATGTATACATGTCCTCTTAATCATGGTAAACCGACCAAAACTGATTCACCATACATCTAATTTCAACCATACATCTAATTTCATGAAACAATTTACCCAGATTCTTGCCAATGAAGCCACATGCAATTTAAATTAAACAAATTAAACATCAAAAAAGCTAAAAATTAGTAATACGGAGTAGATGAATTACTTACCGAAGTCCGCAAATAAGTTGTCTGATATGTACTCTACAAATCGTAACCTCAGCCTCCCTAATTACATCAAATTAGACTCAAATCAGTTTAATTCAAGCAACGAACCCTAAGAAATCAAGATGAATTGATAGAATACCGTACCGAAAGATGTCTTGCAAACCAGAACGAGGAAAGAGAAAAGTGAGATTTGATTTATTTTTTTTTCCCTTATATATATGACCATTACAGAAACAATGAGAGTGGAATAGTAGCAGTTCCATCACGTTTATGGAGAGTGGAAGCGGAGAAGTAGAGTTTCACAGCCCGCCAAATTCTATTGTGAGTGGGTTTTGTGGGAGAGTGGGATAGAGTCATAGAGGGACTAGAAGCTGATGCTTTTTTGGGGATAAATTTCGAGGGTTTATTGGTTTTATTTTATTTTATTTTTTTATTATTATTTTTTAAGCAGAAAAAGTTTATTGGAATTTTACTACAGTAGAAGATACTAAAGCCCTTCAACAACGTTTACCAAAGGCCCGTTATTAAAATTGTATTCCTTTAACACCACTTAAATAGAAAATGTTGTCTGATTCATAATTTGTTGTTAATGATATCAACTTATAACAATGGTTCAAGAAAGAGAGTTATCATACATTATAGTATATTTTTAAAGCTATTCCTTGTTGACACGTTGTTGTTAAGAACGTTGGATTTTGCAACAATTGTAGTAGTGAAAAGAAAGTTTTAAAAAAGGAAAGTTTTTATTAAACTAAAATTCTTTAATCTTACCTTTTCAAAAAGGATAATTAAGATCTTTTAGAAACTTAAAGAAGCTTCTAATTAATCCTAATTAGTTTAGGAATAGGATTAAACCTTTGGACCTTCCACATGATCATTGGGTTGTAGGTAAGATCCGGTTCGAGCCCAGTATAGTATTTTGGCCATAACATCCTCATTATTGATCGAAATTGGGCTTATAATATATCGTTAGAAAGGTCTTTTCAAGCCCCATCCAACTATACCATTATTGGATATATATCATGGACCAAACTAAAATGAAATGCACGTTTTTCAAAAATAGGGTAAGAAAATAAACATTTTCAAAAACAGAAAGAAAATATATTTTAATTAAAACATCCTCATCATTAGACTTTTCACACTTTTTCTTTGTTCGGTAATCAAATGACATGAAAGATATTCATCACTGGGTTTGGTTTTGGGGAGACACAAATAGGTGTCTACAGTGGTCGGGCGCTGCCTCGCCTGACCAGGCGCGTGTTTCTGAAAGAAGATTAGGCGTCGTTTTAGTTCGTTCAAGTTTAGGAATTTCTAGTTTAATATAAATACGTTTTTATTAAGCAAGTTTAGGACCTCTTCTCATAGCTTTCTCTCTTTACTTAGCTTTTAGATTAGAATTCTCTCATTGTTTTTCTCTCCCTACAACTCTACAACTTTGTTCTTTATTCAGTCCATTATTTCCGTTAACTTTGGTAACGATTTCTTCTTTGTTATTTTCAGTAATTAATTTCTGGGTTTTTCTAAGCTGTACCCCTAAGGTATTCGAGTTTTTAAGGTGTGCCCATGCTTTTTTAAGTTTCTAAGTTGTGCCCTTCAACTCCTTATCAATACTAAAATGTTTCATCATGCCTTGTTTTTTTTTTTTTTTTTTGGTCATTCATCATGCCTTGTTTAATTGCTTTGATTAGTTTAGATTTAATTATGCGTGAGTAGTTTTCTTTCTAGGGTTTATGGGGATCCATAAATAATATGAAGGGGTCATGGTAATTTATTGTGGTTGATTGTCAATGCTTGATTAATTTCTTATTGATTGATTTAATGCTATGCAATTAGATTAGGCCTAGTTTAATTGTATGAGTTTTGGAATATTGATTTGAGATTCGAGAGATGAGAATTGATGTTTAGGCTTAGTTTCAATAGGCGGACTAATTTATAAATGTTTAAGTCGAGATTCGAGAGATGAGATTTAATACTAGTAAATTAACTCTGTGATTGTAATAAGTAGCGAAAATCCTTTATGATCTGATTAATTGATGCATTGATGATTGATTATTGTGTTTTACCCTGGAATATTATTTATTGGTGAACATATTCCCTAGGCTTTTATTAATTGATTTATCCCTGCTTTTATCACCCTTAGTTTAATTTCATTATATCTATAATTTAGTTACGTTATAATTTAGATTATTTAATTAATTAGGAATAGGAAGACTTGTTTCCTAGTGGTTCGACCCTTCTTCCCTATCTGCATAGTTAGAGGAATTTAGGAATTATTTTTTATTAGGTGATACGACTATATCCTGTCAGTGTTCATCGTGCTCATCAAATTGCTCGAGAACTTGCTGCTCATTTAATTTGCTTTAGTAATAATATGTAGTCAGTCTGTTTTATCCTTTGTCAAAAAAATGGCAATTGTGGCATTACCAGTCAGTAAATAACAACAAAGTGGAAACGGTAGGCAAAACTATTTCTTCAGTAAAAATTTGTCGACAATAAAACACTCGATAATTTTTTATTTACCTATGAAATCTTTACTAGTTGTCTTATTGACCGATAATAATTGGTAAATTAATGAGTTTTCAGGGTTTACCGATGGATTTTTGTGATCAGTAAAATATTGTTTTTCTTGTTTGGCAATTAAATTATTTAAACAATTAATTCCTATAACAATCAATCATAATTAAATGTTCTAAAAAGTTTAAAAATCAATCATAATTAAATACTCGTACTTGGTAGTAGCTGATCAAACAAAGAAATTCAAGTAAACCAATCAATGACTCATTATAAAATGCCAATATGTTTATAGCAAAACTACCTATAATGCAATCAGTTACGATTACTCTTGCGCCTTTAGACTTTCCTCCATAGGCGAGTGCCTTTCCCGCACCTCCAGCTCCAACGACAACCATGACTTTATCGACCAATGGTGATTCCAGCGCTGAGCTTCCATCACTTATACCTAAGACATACAAATTTCAAATAATACAATATAATTCATGATATTGCAACTAAAAAGATACACCCTCCGCGTTCTAATAAGTGATACAATTTGATCCACACATAGTTTTAGGCAATTTAATTCACTTAAATAAAATAAGAGGTAAGTAATGTTGTTGGAGTACTAAAAAATTGTAAAAGAAAGGTAGAGATGTTTTAATAGTTTATTGAAAAGTAATAATGAATATGAGAGAAACAAAGATAGTGATGTTAATAGTTTATTGAAAAGTAATGAATATGAGCTAAAGAAACAAATATACTACCTTTGTTAACATTTATTTGCAACTCCACCCAAAACTGATCCTGAATCGGATTAGCCCAAAAGGGTGGACTGGGTGGAACACCAAAAAACAAAAACATATATACTTCGCAGTATTTGTTTAATTAACAAACAAACCTTGTAATCCTTCTTCAATAGCTGCAATGGCTCCCATGCAATCAATGTTATAGCCTATTAGTTTCCCATCAGATGGTCTTCTAATCATGCAACTTATGGTACCAATTTCCTACAAGATTAATTATGTATATAAGTTTATAGTATAATGTGATATAAATTGACAAGGGTTTTTGGAACACGGAATTGAGGAATTTGATATGATGAATTCTAAAGTGCTAATGAAAGAGTAAGAGAATTATATGCACCTTTGCAATTGGATCCACCTCGTCACAACATTTAAGTCCCGCGATCTTGTGAGGAATTGTGAAACTGCACACGAATGTCATGTGCTTTAATATACTAAGAATGAGTTCTATTTGCTTAACTAGCTAGTGATTAGACAACTAAAGATACACTTATAATTATGATTTTTATAATACATCGCAATAGTACTAACTTAGGGTTTGTTCGACAAAAGTATTTGTAGTTGTTGGCTACTAGCTTTTGAGCAGTTGTTAGCTAAAGAGGTAGATGTGAGCTGTCAATAGTCTAAAAGCTAACAGCTACCTCAAAAACTACCGTCGAAAAGACCCTTAATAGTCCAATATATGTACTTGTATCCAACGAAGTCAGGAGATGAATATGTCTCTAGAAAGTCAGAAACACTATCCACCAACAAAGGCAAATAAACGCCATTGAAACCAACAGACTTGAATGCCGCGTTGTATAGATGAGGACTCTTGCTGTGAGATATAGGATTTCCTAACACGCCAAGAACTTTGGTATCAGCCCCTATTTGCCTGAAAGTGTACAAGTCCAAGAGATCTTTTATAGTGGATTGTCCTAGGCCTGGAACTGATTCTCTACACTCAAGGGTTGCATATGTAAGGAATCCTCCAAATTTCGCGCTAAGTATCCTTGACATTAGTCCTTTCTCACCCATAACAACTCCGATCATTGGAACCTGAGAATGTAACACAAGCATTTAGCTAATCAATAAGGGCTAGTTCGTTATCACTTTTTTTTTTTTTTCCATATTTCACCACAAAAAGTATTTTTCATTACTTAGTGGTTAATTTTCAAAATTAACATATTATTATTGTGGGAATAAATTACTTATCTTTAGTTCATGATTCTATTTAAATTATATTATTTTCGAATTTATAAAATCAAGAACTGAAAACTAACAATAATATCAAACGAGCCTTAACTTTTAATTTCCACCTGATTTTGATTTGGTCATTTGTAATAGTTAATTGAAAATGATTACAATTTATACTAAATATAACATGTGTATTACCTGTTGAAAAATAATTTTAAGAGCATCAACACTCGTGGTATAATTTTATAACACGGTGCAAATATTCATTCAAATAAAAGTTGCAAATTTTTACTACATTGGTGGCATAAAACTACACCATCAAATGGTATATATCATCCCATGGTAAACTTTTGCTTCGTTCCACGTGAAACATGAACCAATCAGGTCACGCCATGTGGCCTGGTTATCATATATCTTTTATTTATTTTTTTTCAATTGCATTTTAAGAAAAATTATAAAGTCAAAAATTATGAAAAAATTATCATTGTTCATAAATTTTCAAGACATACACATAGACACCCATATTGATATAATTTTATATATTTTTGAAATCCACTTTTTTCTACCTAAATTGCTTATTTATTTAATTAACTTTATAAATAGTAATTAGTTATTTTCAATATAAAACAAAATATAATTATAATTTAATTAAGTGTATAATTCATACATGTATAGGAGAGAGAAAGTGTGTTGGTAAACTTTTTTTTCATACCATGGGTGGGGTGATTTTTGGAGAAAGTATATTGTATTGTGGTATACATGATGTGGAGGAGTGAGAAAGTGGTAGAGAGAGATGGATGGTATAAATTTTTATACCATGAGTGATGATGGTGTAATGCAATTTGTTTTCATACGTGAAAGATAACACGACGTTTGAATTGTTGCACGAACCTGAGAATAAGTAAGCAATTGCATAATACGTGCATTGTCTGTAATATCTACAGCAGTAGTTGCAATGTTTACTATATCAGCTCCAACAGCTTGTATACTTGCCAAAAGTCCTCCTAATTCGTCAAGTGACGGGGTGTTTACGAAGTTATGAGAAGAAACTATGACGGTGGTCTTAGTAAGCTCCTTTTCATCATCGTCAATGGACTTGAAAAACTCATCTGCAACCTACAAGAGCCAAATGACTAAACCTCGATAACTTGTTTAGCCAATGTATATGTCCTCCTAATTTCTCATACATTGTATATGTCCACGTATTCAACAATTGGAAACGATTTAATTTTTTTTAAAAAAAAAATCATGTGCATTAACACAATTACATCCTGCTACCATAGTACGGAGTATATAATGAGAGTTAGTAAGGGCGAAAAAGTACCTTATACTCAACATCGATGTAATCAGCTCCTAGTTCCATTGCTATATGCAATGCACTTTGGCGCATACCTTCATCACCATCGTACTGACCTCCTTCCCAATTCCCATGTTGGTCTAGAAACCAATTCAATTAAACAACTATAATCATTTTTTTTTTAATTTTTAATTTGGTGTTTAGAGAGCCAATAGCGGAGGTGATGATCGATCACATAATCTTCGTTCTGAAATCGAGAAGAAAACTCTAACCACTTGATCTATCTTTCACTCTCAAACAACTATAATCATACGTGTGTATTATTCCCTCTTATTTTATTTGTTATCCCATTTTCCAATTACAAAGCTTTAAAATGTCATTTTCATTTAATACTCCGTATTTTTTTCCTTCAAAAAAAAAAAAAAAAAAAAAAAACTCCGTATTTCTTTTTAGGAAAAATTGATAGGAATAATCTCAACTTTGCTCGATTCACCCAAAATAATCCCAACTTTGGATTATTTTTTAATAATCCGAACTTTGGATTATTTTTTCATAATCCGAACTTTGGATTATTTTTTAATAATCCGAACTTTAATGTGAATTTTCTTCTAATAGTCCCAACTGGTTTTTTGACTTGTAATAGTAAATTAATTGACACATGCTAGAGTGTAATTGGCCAAAAAGATAAATAAATTAAATTAAAAACAATAAAAAAAATAATTAACTAAAAAAACTCACCACTGCACAACCACCGTCCTTGCCCCCACCCATGGTCCCCCGCCCAACTCTCCCGCTTTGGTACCTACTTCCCCATTGCTTTCAGATCCACAATTCTCCTCGCCGGCGCTTTCCCTACCCTTACCCCTAAACCACCATAGCACAAACCCCTACTCAAAACTCAAATAGCCATTGATGATTTTGGTGAAGTTCTAGAAGAAAAGTTTCAAGGGTATAGTTCTGATTTAGAGGAGGAAGATTGTTATTGGGCTTCTGAATATTGATGGTTAATGGGCTTCTTAATGTTGATGGTAATGGTGATGATTTTGAGTATGATTTCGAGTTCGTTGATGATGATTTAGTGGGGATTTCGTGGGAGGAAAAGGGGATTTCGTGGTGGGTTGTGATGGTTAAGTGTCGACGCAGACAATAGGGGAGGGAAGCGCCGGCGAGGGTAATCGGTGGGTCTTGGCTCGACGGGGGTGGGGGCGGACCGGCGGAGGGCTGGGAGGTTTGCTGGTGGTGGTGGTTTTTTTTTTTTCATTATTTATAAATAATTTTTATATTTACTTTTCTTTTTTGGAAAGAAGAAAAAAAAAAATTATAAATAATTTTTATATTTATTTAGTTAAGTGTAGTTTTTTTGTTAAAGACTTGATATCCAAACATAAAGACTTGTCAATATGCTACTGCAGCAGTTAAGTGTAGTTTAGTAACTAATAACTAGCCTTTTGGCCCGTGCAATGTACGACTTGTTCATAGAAAATTACACTGAGAAATGAGTGAGAAAATACCAGTAAATAGTTATGAGTGTAATATGTAACTGAAAACATAATTAAAGAAATAAAAAATTTGGGACTTTAATTTGAAATGAGACTTAATTGAAAGAAGATGGAGGGACTAAAATCAAAGATACAAAATAAAAATCTTGAATTAAAGAGGGGAGATGAAGATGAAGTGTTTGATGAAAGAGTTTAGAAAAATTGTATAATTAAAATAAAAAAGGTAAAATGACATGTGGCACGTTGGGTTGAAGAAGAAGTTAGGGAAGTGTAATAGAATGATGACATATGTCTCTTTTGGTTTGCTTTTTTAAATACTAAGTATAGATTTATTTTAAGTGTTAATTAGTATTTCCTAAAAAAAAGTGTTAATTAGTATTTTTGACCAATCATGTGGTGACATGTGTAAGTTAAATTTTTTGTTAAAAAAAATTACCCATTCAACCGGTTATAGCTCACCTGGGACCATTAGAAGAAAATTCACATTAAAGTTTGGATTATTTAAAAATAATCCAAAGTTTGAATTATTTTGGGCGAATCGAACAAAGTTGGGATTACTCTTGTCAATTTATTTAAAAAAATCTTGATTAATTTTCCTCCATTTATCTAGGGAAGGTGCCAAAATTTATAATTTTTTTTTTCTATTGTTACTTTTAAACAATTTGTACTATAAGTACAATTTTTAATCATCATTATTCTCTCATCCAGCCGCTAGTCCACCAATTTTTGACTCTTTTAAAAAACTGGGACTATTTAACGTAAAATTAGAATCTTTAATTAAGTCAACGGTTGCTCTCTTCGTAAGATCTACTCTGTAATTTTATACACTATGTAACTTATTTTTTGCCCCATTTGACTGTGTACGGTATTTAAAATGCGCATTAAAACGTCTATGTTTTTATATTCACACACATAAAAATTATAAAAACGTGATATAAATAAAATATACTATGAGACGATAACGGTAATTTATCTTTTATACATTAACGGTAATTTAAGGTCAAATTATTTTGACCCCAAAAATGACAATAGGGCACAAATAAAGAGATGGAGGGAGTATGAATCAACAAATAAGATCGAAGCCTCGAAGGGATATTTACTCATATATACGCAATTAATTAACATCCCATCAATCTTCGCTAACAATTAGACTTGACTTTTTTTTGCCGGAAAATCAAAAAGTCAACGACGAAAAATGGTCAAAGGGCCCTCCTCACAAATAAAACATAAAGACCTTTTGTGCCATTTTTTTTTTAATAAAAGTGTCTTTGTCACAATAAGGCCTACTCACTTAAAAGTACCTTCTTTACAAATTTTCCATGTAATTATTATAATTTTTTTTTTAGAGAGCCATAAAAATGGGTGATGAGCCAGGATCTCTTGGAATCAGGATGAAATCAAAGCTCTAACCAATTAAGTTATCCCTCACTCTCAAAGAGTATGTAATTAACTAATTATGGATATTAAATTCAATGTAGTTGTTCTAATTTGTAAATTGTCAATTATATTTATCAAGTTTTAATTTAATTTTTTGGACAATTGTAAGTAGTTCATAGTGAAAAAGAGATGTCAGTATACAAGAGGCAGAAAAAAAAACTACTACTTTAATCAACTTAATTAAGCACCTGAAAGTAACTATAGTGGGTAAACAAGTATGTTTTAGTAAAGCTTCAAGATCATGATGTAGATTGAAGTTGTTCAAACAATCTAACCGAAGTTCAACCAAGTCGACTCCTTGCTTCTTGGCTTCCCTTACTTGAACCAGCATTTCATCAACTGTTTTAGCCAAAATCGACGTACAAATCAACGTCGAGTTTCTCCTTACATTTTCTCCTACACCAACTTCCAAGGGAGTTTCCTAGAAAAACATATATATACAAACAATGAATGTGTAAGTAAGTCTACTAAAATGGTGAAAAAAGAGCTAGAATACAACAATGTGTGTGTACACGCGCATGCTCTTAGCGAGGAGATACCAAGTTCCAGTAGCCGGAAGTAAGAATCATTGTAGTGCAAAAATGGAGGAGGATAGACAAAGAAGAGATGAGTTGATTAGAGGTTTGTTTAATGTGTACCAATTAATAACTTGGCAAAATTACTTAATTAATATAGTACTCCCTCTATCCATAATGTAATGTATGTATTTCATATAAGGTTGCCCAACATTGTTATGTTTGTTTCTAAAAAAATCTTTCTATTACACAATAATATCTTATAATTATATCGACCAATAACAACTTTTCTATTTTTTTCATATAATATATCACCCATAATTCCCCAAATTTGGTGCTACTTCTACTTTTAACTTAAATAAAGTATCCCTATATTCAAGTTTTTTCATTCAAGGGAGTAACCCCTTAGCCTTAAAAAGTGAACACAATTTTCTTCATCACATGTGGGTATTCTCATATAATTGGCTCAACACTCCCCCTCCACATGCGAGTTGTCCATAATATTGGCTCAAATCACAACACAACCCAACCTCAACTCTAATACCATGATAAACGGGCCTAGACCACATCCGCCACAAATCCTCAATTGTCCACTTTATACGTTCAATAAGGTTCCACCTCAAAACCATATGAGAATGAGGGGAGTAACCCGACCTTTAGCCTTATAAAGTGAAAAACTTTTTTATTTCTTCAATTTGGAAAACACTTCTCAACACTTTTATACTCACATGTGAGTTTGCTCGGTTGTTCACCCATTTTTTTCCCTCTTAAACGTCAATTTACACACTCATCATTTCATTAAGTTTCTGTAAAAAAAACAAATTAAATAAATTATACTGGTATTATTATATTATGAGACAGAGAAAGTACATCATTTCAAGCATGGAGCATAACAAAAGGCAGCTGAGTATTGTTAATGCGCTGAATCAGTGGTACGTGATTGTGAGACGTTAAGCAAATTATTGAGCTTAGAGCCAACCACGGCCAAGCTAAGGGGAAAAATAGGTGTAGCCTGGACCAAATGTAGGACAAGTTCATAATTTTATTGTTGATTAATGTAAATTACAATTAGTGAAAAACGTGTTTGATAATTGTTTGCAGAAATCACTAGCTTTTTGCGCATTATTTTGTTTGCTTCTCAACTTGTCTTTACCTATGAACTAACTTTACTTTGTTTCTATAGTACTATGTAATTAAAGGTAATGGATTGATGATAAGGTACTTGTGTTTTGTATCATTGGATGAGATGATGAGTTGATAACTGATGAGAAGTACAGTTTTTTGTCAAAATTTTTATAGTATGATTGTGAGAAATAGAAATGGGCATTTCTATTAGATTCAGATCGTATTAGGTGAACTAAACATAGTCAAGTATGTCATGGAAGTGAATAGAGGGAGGGGCGGCCCATTTGATGAGATTGTCTTAATTAGATGCACTTTATTGTGGTGGTTAACAAAAAGCAAGAAATTAAAGTTGTTTCCATCTGTAATCGTAATGCTTACAAGTTACAACTTCAATGACCAATTCTATTAATTAAATGTTGCTATAAACATTTGTTATTCTAAACACAAAATCTTATACGTGGTTGGCCACACAATGTGGCCATCAATTATGAGGATTACTTTGTTAGTGTTATAGGGGTTACTCGTTCAGTTTTACAAGGCTTATTTCGTCAGTATTATAAGGGTTACTTGGTCAGTATTAAAGGGGTTACCAGATCAGTGTTATAAGAGTTACTTTATTATTTTACAAGACTACGCTTTGGTGCAATAATGTACGCCTACTTTCTTTCAACCTTTGTTTAAAAAAAAAAATTAAAAAATAAACATGTTAGTCTACTCATCATATTTCATTTTAGATGACAGGTATTAGGGTCTGTTCATATTTACTTATTTTCAGTTCAGTTCAGTTCAGTTCAGTTCAGTTCAGCTCCAATCAGTTCAGTTCAGCTCTTAATTTCCCTCTCTCATAAAATATTCATTTCAGCTTAGTTCAGTTCAGTTCAGTTCAGTTCAGTTCCAATCAGTTCAGTTCAGTTCAGTTCAGCTCCAATCAGTTCAGTTCAGTTCAGTTCAGCTCAGTTCAGAAAATATGAACAGGCCCTTACTCTTTCCATCTCATAATATATTGTTTATTTCAATTTATGATCTTTAATAAAAAAAAATTGATATTATAAAGCTGTATGTACATAGGTACATTAAGACATATCCATTGAAGATAAGTAATATCTAACATGAAACATAAATTTTTGTATGAAATCTAGTGAAGCAATGATATATGACATGGCTATGTTATATGTAACTTTTTATGAAGTATTAATAAAAATTTATGGTTCAAAATAAGATAAACAGGGATGTTAGATGTAGCCAGATTCAGTGGCGGAGGGAGGGGGGTACAAGGGGGGACAGCTGAAAAAAAAATAGTTAAAACTAATTATGTGCAGCAAATACCATAAGAAAAAGGGTTTGGTTCAATGGTTTCAAGGCTTACTAGTAGTCTCCATGGTCATGGGTTCAATCCCTTTGACCAACATTTTTTTTCTTCTTATTTTTATTTCAAAGTTTTACTCTTTTCTTGCATGTTTCTTTACTTCACACATTCAATTAGAAGTAATACATAGTACTACTTAATGGCATCATGTTCTAACTTTTAAATTACCATAGTAATTTACATAATTTTTTTTTATATAAATGCATACATTACAACCCTAAATTATTGGTTATAGTAGGAACTTCGGGTAAAGGTGTTTGGTTTTATTATATATCTCAATATAAATCAAATTGTCACGGGTTTAAAAACTTTGAACCTATGGATCCGCTATTGACCAAATTTGAATAAGAAATTGTTTACTTGTTAGGATTATCGTGAATTAGAAATCACATTTGTGAATTATTTGATAATTTTGATTGTATATTACTTTCAAAACAAAAATGAATATTTGAAGGTGAAGTTGTTATTGTAAATATGCTTTTTTTTCAATTTTTAGACTGTATAACTAAGAAATTTGGATTTCCAGGTTGTAAAACTTATAAATATTAAGCATAGTCCCTACAATTTCTTGTATGTTTAAAAGGTTTGTCCATTTATAGAATGTACGCCACCTTTATTCCGTCCCCCTAGGTGAAAAATCCTGGCTCCGCCACTGGCCAGATTGTGATTATATATGGGAAGACCATGTATGTTGTTAAAAAAAAAATTTAAAAAAAATAAAAATTGAACGTACTCTTTATATCAACTTTAATTCAATGTCATTCTCAAGCTAATAAAATTTCCTTGAAAATTAAACAAATTACAAAGTGCTGATTTGTGATTTATAATTTGTGATTATAGATTGATTTAGTTAATGCAAGCAATAATGTATCTTCCCATATTATCTTCTTTTCCCACAAAACCATTCAACTATATATGTCTACTTTATTACGAAGTATTATGAATTTGCTTCATGGTGTTTGTGGTTAGATGATGGCGAAGGTGACAGTAGTCATGATAAAAGTCAATGGAGGATGGGTCCCAAACTCTCAATTCAGTTGTAGAAGTAGTTTTCGTAATTACAATGGTTTAATGACTATGTCCCTCGTACAGTGTAATTATTCTAACATTAATCACCCATATTAATTAATCAATTTTTTTGACAGCTATTCATCTAACTAATACTATAACAAAACGTTGCTGACGTCATCAATTCATAAAATGTCTTATATGTCAAGCTCTCAATAAAAATTTTCCCTCCAATAATTTTAGGCTATGTGATACTCCGTATGGTTATTTTATTTGACTATATTTTAACCTTATTTATACACTAAGATAAAAGTTACTCGTATATGTACACTAGCATGTTTTTTTTTTTTTTTTTTTTTTTTACTGGTCAACTTGGTGTATTATTGTTCTTTGAAGTTATGATTGGGTGAATTTGTGAGAAATTAATTAAATTGGTGGCACTAAAAGCATTGTAAGTGAAAATAAAGTTAATAAGGAGTACCAAATAGCTGTTTTACAGCTAGTTAAATCCGTTATCACAATCAATG
This sequence comes from Chenopodium quinoa, assembly GCF_001683475.1. Classification (NCBI taxonomy): domain Eukaryota; kingdom Viridiplantae; phylum Streptophyta; class Magnoliopsida; order Caryophyllales; family Amaranthaceae; genus Chenopodium; species Chenopodium quinoa. Next base: position 4,140,534 of record NW_018745024.1, read on the forward strand.
ATATAAATCAAGTATTAGCTAACTAACAAATAGGGCATAGTATAAGAAAAATTCAAAAGGAACAAATCAAATTGAAAATATGTCAATCGTCATTAGTTGAACTTTTTTTTTTTTTTTTTTTTTGAGAGCTCGTCATTAGTTGAACTTTGCTCTTAAATAAAAGAACTAACCTTTTGAAGGCAAAAGAGAACAATTTATGTGAAGCAAAACTCTATGAGAATAGAGAGACGACAGGTTACCATAACTTGCTCAACTACGCTAAAAGTTATAATAAATAATCACTACTTTGAAATTTTGCAGTTTGAGTACCCAAAATTGCTTTATGCTAAATACAAGTACAAAATATATACTTTTATTTTTTTAATTTATTTTTATACTTGCAACACATGTTCTTGACTCGTCATTTAACAGCGCAATTAAGAAAAGCAAACAAACGAATTAAGCCATAAAATTTGAATTCTAAGAACTATCAGAGGTAAAGTTATTTCAAATAATTTGTCTATTTATCTAGTCTAATATATTTCTTAAAGTATATGTCAAAGTGGTTGCAAGAATAAAAATGGAGAAGTATTATATTTAATCAACATATAATACTCTGTAATATACATGTTGTCAACAACACAATAGTATATCTTCCTCAGATAACCAATTTTTCCATAGAATCCAAAATCAATCAACAACTTTCGGGTTCATCCTCAAATTAGATCAAAACCCACCAAAAACATCATTTGGGGCTTGATTATTATCAATTAGTTGTAGTTCAAAGCCTCATTAATTTTCAGTCTCCTAGCTTAACCTAAACAATATTTGTTAACTAGCAACCTTCACCTAAATCCTGATCAAATTTTTTCGAACCTTCAATACCAACCGGCATGTCAATGAAACCCGTTTGGCTCTTCGACATAAAATCTTGGAACCTCCTGAACTAGTTTCCCCTGCACAAGTGCGGCTTGGCAAAAGATCATTAAATCCAGGATCCTTCACAACTTCAGTAAGATTCACAGCCTACATTATAAATCCAGTACCCACATCAAGTAGCAGAAAATCATAATAATAAACACCAGTGCTTTTGCTGCAATCTAAAATTTTGATTTAATTAGAATTCGACAAACTTACCCCATCAAAAGGTTGAATCGCATTATCTTCAATGCCATGCAAGTAATCTGGAAGCCAGATTTTATTGATCTCATAAGTCATTTCATGAAAATTGGAATCAAAAGAGAGAATATTTTATGATAGTGAAAGGCTCTATAAATAGATTTATCAAGTACCCGAGTATGCAAGGTCCTTAAATATCAATAGACTCCGAGGCATCAGCAAAAGAGAAAAGCTACTGTGGTTGTTCAATTGTACTGTGGATTGTTTAAAAATTTTGTGGAATAGCTTCAGATTCAGCTGTACCACCGCATTCAGATAATTGATGAGGAGTGAAATTCATTACCACAGGTGACTCAAGAGACAAGATTGATGCAGCTGGAAAGTAAGCTGGTCCATCTTGATGAGGCTGCATGATAGTGAAAAATTAAGTCCATCTAAACTACTAATGCTTACGTAGTGCATTTTTAGGCTTTCCTATGACTGAGAAAATAACATATCAAAGCATTTAAAAAAAAAAATGGTGTAAACAATAAATGATACACATTCTAAAGTGACACTAAAGGTTTATCAGGGGATTACATTAAGAGTCATTATGCTTAGTTTGTGGCTAACCCATTATTATTTCTGCAATTACTAACCTACCCCATGTATACCCGCTCCAAATCTCAAACTACCACCTACACAGGTTCACTGCCCTCTGATTGGCTCTGAAAGCCAGCCCACCACCGGACCCACTACCCCAGTTCAACCACCAATTATGTTCTTTAACCCAGTGGAATTTCAAGTGTGTTTTGTTTTGTTGCAAGTGTTCAGGAGGCAGTCGTTGATATAGGAGTAGGCAGCCAACTTCCATTTACATCAGCGGCAGTGGTGGTGGATAAGGTCTAGAGGGTAGGTTAGTAAAATGAATAAATGTGGGTTAGCCATCTAAAAGAGCAATTAGGGTATGTAATGGAATATGATTAGCTAAGGGTTCACTTTAGAAACTAAAAGTTTTTTGTTTCCACCATATGGAATTTTCAAAACTACGAGGCCACCTTGTAGAATTTCCCTAGTATCTTTAAGACATAAAATCAACAGCATAAACAACTTCTTTATTTTTAAAGTTTTAAGAATATGGTAGGCTATCAGGCAACAAAATATAGACAATTAGACACTCCCCTATTTTCTCTTCCTGATTAAAAAATATATATAAATAAAGAAAGAGGGAAAAAGGAAAGGGAACAGTTCAAGAAAAGCAAGTTTCACAGAGTTGACAATGTCAAAAATTATAGAAGGTAGTAAGATGAGATGAAACAGCGAAAATCGGCAAAAGAAAATATAGACTCAGGTTCGAACCATTATGCCTTGATCAGGCTGGTATTCATTGATGAGAACATGATTAGGGGCAGCAGGGAAAATTCCAAGCTCTACATGTATCCTTTGTGTTATCTTGGTCAGCCAAGGAGGCACTGTAAAAGTATACGAGGAGCAGTCAAATTTTATAAGGCCTAAGAAAATTTCAAAAATTTGAATTTATACTACTAGAGGCTGGAGCAAGAGAAAGCAAGATAAATCTCAGATATTAAATAATATCTCAGCTTTATCCATAATTAGAATTTGCTATTTATCTTAAAAATCATACTTTGGGACTCGCATGTCACAAGGATAAGCGACCACCACTTGCAAAAATTCATGCATTTTGTTTTAAAAACAAAATAATGAATCTTAACTTAATAACTAGGTGAAAAAAAAAAATACAAAAAAATGAATCTTAACTCAATAACTAGGTGCAAGAGTTCATTTTTTCTTTAGCAGCTTAAAAAGGTCCAAAAGATGAATATGGGCCAGGAGTTGGACCTTGATAGAACATGAATTGCAAAGTTAAATGGTTCCAAACCCAAAAGTGAAATGCATATAACTTACAGTCTTGACTAATAAGGCCCTTCTCATGAACTACACCCCCTGTAGAAGAAGATCAACAAAACATATTTAGCAACCATATAATGTTGTGCAAGAGGCAAGTGTGCGTCATATGTGCAAGATGCTATCTTTCAGTACCCCAATTCTGTAACCTCCGATTTTTAAGTGTTTTCCACTTTGAAATAGGTGCTTGATAGATCTATGAACACAAGGAGATGGAAAAAGTTAGATGTGTACTCAATGTTAACCAAACATTATATTAAAAAGTAACAAAGAAAATGGAAATATTACATGATTTAAAAGCTGTGTTTGTTCAGAATCATTAATAAATTCAGGGATGAATATAACTGTGGGCACAGAGCCAACAACAAAGCCATGCAACTTCTCATCCATTTCCATTGCTGCTCATCCAGAAAAACACTAATACAATCAGTCTAAACAAAAGAAAATAACACAAAATAACATGAATATCTACAACGAAAACCAACAAGTCAAAGTTACTCTTGCAATCTTCTTTATCACACTAATCGGCTGCCTACCTAATGCGTATCCCCCGGCCCATTCTCCACCCCCCTCCCTTTTCTGCTGGTGGCTAATCCGAAGAGGGTGTTGTACACTTGTACTAGTATTTATCTCGGGGGTAGGGAGTACTTGATGTTCATAGTGTGGCAAAATACATAAGCAGCCAAAAAATAATGTAGGGATAAGAGATGAGCTGCAATTTTACAGATTTTACGACACTACAATCAAGTAAAAGAAGCTCCTACAATAATTCTTTGAGCATGTCTAACAGGCTCAACTCATTGTCACATGAATATACCAACTTAATGTCTTATAAGCTCATGTTATTCTATCAGTCAAAAAATAAACACCCAATGTAAAGCTTGAATTACCAACACCGACCACAGCACTCTCTATACAAAAATACAAGAACATACTGATTGTGGGTTCTTCAATTACTTTAATTTAAACAAGTAACCTATCATTACAATCACTCATGTTCAATTCTGACCGAAGAGGATTCAAAAAACTGTTCATTGTTATTTATCAATGATCCGATGATAAATTACCAGTATTTTGAAGATGACCCAGCAGCCAAAATCACAAATTTACCATGAACAGCACATAAAAAAGCCATTAAAAGAAATAAAAGATTAAAAATTTACAAAACTTTCAGTCAAGCAATTCATCAAACAGGTGGTATGTCAGAGTATAAAGAGTTTTAGTAATACCAAACTCAGCAAAATTTTCGAAATTGTGGGAGTTTGCCACAGAATTAGAAGGGGTACCATACAAATGGTGTTTGAATTCGCACAATTGTTGCAGATTTATTTGTTTAATTCAAGATTATTGGTACAATTTTTTTTGGAGAAAAAAAAAATTCAAGTATAGGAAGAGTTTTGGAACTCACCAAATCTCCAGGCTATCGAAGTAAGCAACGATGAATCTCCGTCAGCAATCGCACCGGAAAAAGTAAGAGGGTGTACAAGAAAATTGCCCAAGTAAGCAGTAAGCAGAAAGCAGAGTACTTGGGAAAATCCAGTCTATCTAATTTGAAAATTGGGTTTTTATTTTTATTTTTTCATGACACTATGATATGGATAATGGTGCATGTTTTTGCGTGCTGTTATCTTTAGAATCGTCAAGTTGTAGATTAATTGCATAATAACTGTATTGTATGCCTTAATTATGTAGGAGTATATAATGTAGATTAGTGATGTATATTGGGTTTTGTATCAAGGCAAGTTATTAAGTGACGCATATATATGTGATGTCAAAAAAAAAAAATCATTGATTTATAAACAATCTCGTAGCAAATGAATCAAAGTGTGCCCGTCAAAAAAAAAAAAAAAAAAAGAATCAAAGTGTGAGATGAACATAGAAAATTAAACAATGTTACATATATATGAACATCATTATTGGTGCAAAGGTAAATATTAATGTTAGTAAACATGTATAACATTTTATTTTATTTATCCTTTCCATTCATGTAACTTTCCTGAGATACTTGATGACATTATATTACACAATATTGAAGTTCAGTAAAAGCTTAATGAAAATCTAACTCAGAGTTTGACTTAAACAGTACATATAAGACAGCTTAGGATGGATGTAAGGCCAGTTATAAGATAATAGGACTTTCACTCTTAAGAAATATGATACCATTTTTCCAACTTATCCTGCATTCGCAAGTAGTTGTAGGAATTCATTTGTTATTCTGTTGTAAACATTGCCATAGTCGAAATACAGTGTTTCAACCTGAGCGCCCCACATCTTGTGGTACCATAGAAAAGTTGAATTTGTTTATGCTTATTGACATGAAAAAAGACTTTCCTAGCTTGCATACTCTTTTTTGGCTCACCTTCTCTCTCATGAGAGTCTTGACCCTTCTTTTTCCTGGCTCCTTCTCTCACACACACACACACACACTCTCTCTCTCTCTTTCCCGAAACTTTTTCTCTCTTCCTCCCTCTATCTCATCCTCTCCTTCTCCCTTTTTCTTCCTCTCACTATCTCTTCCCCTTATCCCATTCCTCTCCCCTCTTGTCCCTCCATCCTCCATCTCTTTTAAAGCTAGCTATTTCTATGATTGTACAAACAAAACAAAACAAAACAAAAAACACTTACTGGTGAATCTAGCACGATTTTCATAGAATGATTTTATTTTGGCTCCTTATATCTCCATTTGGTACTTTTTTCTTAAAATTAGAGATGAAAATATTCAAAAATATTTACAAAAGACTTCACCCCTATTATTGAATCTAAGGTCATCCTTACCCATTTGAATATCATGGTGATAGACTATAGACAAACAAAGTGAAAATAAATTTAACACTTGCTCCATCCTCTCCTTTTGTTTTTCTTCATTTTTACACTCTTAGTCTGCAACTTATAATGATCATTAACTAATTGCTTTTTAACACTTGCTTTCATTATCACCCCTTCTAAAATGTTTATCTCTTTCGATATCCTTTATTGAAGTCCCTCAACCTTTTTCTTTCATTTTCATACTCCTAATTTCTATCCATTTCCCTGCTTCGTAACCTTTTTCACTATTAAACATTAAAAATGATCTTTTGAAGGGCTTCAAACCTCTTCCTTCCTCTATTGTCGCAAAATCTCTCTCTATCTCTTTCTCTTCCCTCTCTATATTTATGTAATTCTCCTCACGCCCTCTATAAGTAATTAGTGAATTACATATTTGCCTGCACCTCTATTTCATGACCCAACTATTCTTGATTTTCCTCATCATCATTTATTTCGTTTGCTTCCATGGCTCCCTCTCATCATTCATTCCTGATTTACTAATTTTTCCTTCCCGCGGCCCTCACCTCCTTTTTTCCTTCCCTCTTTTTCTTTCCCCTCCCTTTCTCTACTATTGTTATCCAAACATAGTGTAAGAATGGTCTTTTGAAGTGCTTCCAACCTCTTCCTTCCTCTATTGTATCGAAATTTCTTTCTCTAAGTCTCTCTCTGTTTATCTCTCTCTTTAATTTATTCGTCCTTCCTTCCTTATCCATAGGTTACACTTGCTCCCCTCTCACTCATTTCTTTCTTTATTAGCCCAAAACCTATGCGCGAATAAAGAGAAATTGAGGGAAAGAAAGAGTAGCATGAGGGAAGCATTATCAATCAGAAGGATTTATTTTCCTTCATTCCCCTTTTAATAAACCAAAATCTATCTATTATAGGAGAGATTTGGAACGAAATAAAAGGTCACCTTCCCCCTCCTCTTGTTTCGGGGGTTTTTGTCCCTTGGGAGAGTTACAACACTGAGACTGGATTCAGCAAAGGACGCCTGTACCTGCAAAGCAAACGGACCGCCGGATGGTCGGTGGTCCGCCTCCGAAGATTAAGTTAATAAGCGTTCGGTAATAAAACGTGCGGAAGTAAAGTTTATCTGCTCGGATTCCAAGCTCAGGTAAAGTGATGTGTGTTCCTTGAAAACGACAGCTCTGTGGTAAGTGACGTGTTGTCTCGTATTGCGTGTATATTCTCTGTCTCGTCATAAATGTAAGAATGTCCCTATTTATAGGGTCCTTTTGGAAAGTGTGCCCCTCCTAGGATCTGGTGACCTAGGAATTAGGTCACGCCGTTTTGCGGCGCCTCGGGATTTGGGCCTTTGAAGGCCGCCATCCCAGGGGCAATGCCTGAGTGACACGTGTCACTGAGCCCAAAAGGCCTTTGGGCATCTTTTGGGTGACACATGTCGCCATTTGAATAGTCCATGCTGGATCATCAATCTGCGTAGGACAGAAGAGTGTCCGCCTTCCACGTGTCATCATTCCATAGGTCCAAATGGCACCTCTTTGGAGGACACGTGGCGCTTTCTGATTGGGCCACCTGGCCGGGTATAAAATACCCAAATCATTTGCCCCTCACAGGGGTCACGTGCATTGCACGTGACACCTGTGATTGGTGTCAGTATCCGAGTGGTCGGATTCAAAAAGTTACTGTTGGAGGGAAAATTTTTAGGGTTTTACCCCCTATAAATAGTGAGGTTTGACCCCCCCTGGATTCACACCTTTGCGAATCTTTGGAGAATCTTGGACTTTTTTACTTAAAGAATCTCAAAATTCCCTAAGCGTTTTAACTTTTCAAGCATCCGACACTCGGCCAACTGTTCGACCGTTCTTCAGTCAACCAAGCGTCTTTCACCCTTCTTCTAAAGGTAACGCCTGTTTTTTCTTTTACTCTTCATTTTTTCTTTGTTTTTGAAAAAATGGTTCCCCAATCGCATGCGGCACGGCATAGGATAGTGATCAGCCGGTCACCGGGGACGGCTGAATCTAGAACTAGCAGTGTCGAATGCTTGGCCAAAGACCCTGCTTTGCAAACTTCTCCCCGAATCCGACCGTTTCCGTGTGTGTGCAGGACACTATGGCCAGAACCAAAAGAACAGCAAGACAATGTAGCTCCGATGGAATTTTCTACCATTCAGATGGGTCGACTGTTTATTCAGACGGCTCAATAAGGGTGCCTCGAAGTGAGGTGTCGGAGCATCCTGACAGCCCTTCTTATCTTCCTCCAACCCCCACCTATTACCATTCGCCCACATCTAGTGGAACTCCCAGTGATGGAATCCTAGGGGAGGCGGATGAAGAATATCAACCCGGGCCTTCTGGACAGGTGCCGGAAGAGAGTCTGGGGGAGGACCCCGCTGGCACCAGTCGGCGGTCCCCTAGCTCTGATGAGAGCTCTGATGACGAGTCGGCCTCGTCATCTTCTTCAGAGAACGCCTCCATAACTTCAGAGGAGGCAAGAACGAAAATAGATTCTGCCAGGGAGTCCCTGGCAGTGGATAAGGGGGAAAGCTGGGCCGAGCCGAGCGCTTCCAGGCGCTTGGAGAGAGCCCCCTACTATCATCATGTTCCGCCAAGCAGGCGGAGCTCCATGGCATCCGGCCTTGCCAATTTTAGGCGCAAGGTCGTTCTAGGCTAAGGCTATACTTTGTCGGTCCCTAACGAGGGTGACACCATTACCTGGCCAAGCCTAGCCAGCTATCAGGACAGAGCATTCGGCTGCTATGAAGCGGCCTTCCAAGCTTTCTTCCGCTTCCCTCTCCATCCGGCCGTGGAGAGGATCTTGGATGGATACCAACTGGGTATCTGGCAACTTGTACCCAACTCCTGGATTAATATTCTGGGGTACGTTGCCGCCTGTGAGATGCTGCAGGTGGAGGTGAGCTTTGAAGCGTTCGCCCACATGCACTATCTGAGCAGGGCGCCTGCTAGGGGCGGTGAGGGTTGGTACACCTTGACCACTTGCAAGGGGTACATGATGGCTGTTGGCAAAGAGAACAAGTGGAAAGACTGGAGAACTAAGTTTTACATAGTCAAGTCTGCCGACAGTCGCCTAAACCAAAAGTATAACAGGTGGAATAAGAATCCACCTCTCCTAGCAAGCAGGAGTGCATTGCCGCCTCTTCCTAGGCGGGCAAAGGAGGAGATCATGGACAAGGGGTTGTTTACCGTGTCCGCGAGGACGAATGATGAGGGGGACAAGGAAATCACCCCTCAATGCTATTTCCCTTTGTACAAATGGTTTGAAGAGGGAACGTTCTTAGCCGCCTGTGGGCTAAGCTCTGAAATGCCGAGAGGTAGTCGGCCATCTGTTTTATATGCAATTTCATTTTGCTTTTCAATACTTGTTTGATGGTGCTAACACTTGTTCATTTTTGCAGACAAGGCAATGGAGAAGCTCTTGGCCTCAAGGAAGCCGGCTGTATCTGCTGCTCGATACAGATCAAATGTCCTAAACAGGGCAGAGGCAACCACCCACCTCAAGGTGGATGAGCAGAAAACTGGCGGCACCCCCAAGGTGAGAACTTGTTATACTTGCCATTTCTGACTAATGCTAAATTTGTCCGAATGATTTCTAACTTGTTTTATCTTGTGTCGATGTAGGGTGCCCCTACCAAATCTTCCTCAAAACCATCCGACCCTAAAATCCAAAAGACAAGGGCTGGTGATGTGGGCGCATCCGGCAAGGGCGGCCGGAAGCACATTGCTCACAAGCCCAAGAAAGGCCCAGACGCCTCTTCTCTCGAAGCTGATAGGGGGATCAGAAAACCGGATGTCCAGAGGACATCGAAGGGTGGCTTTAAGAAACCCACCACTACTGTCGGCTCAGCAGGAGAAAGGAGGAGTTTGGGGAAAGAGGAGGAACCACAGGACGACGGTAAAAACCATTCGCCTTTTTTGTTCTTCCACTTAGATATATTTGCGTTATTTTTCTAACTCTCTTTCCTTCTCAGTCCCTATGCAGAGGCCGACTGTAATCCAGATGGCCAAGTCCATGCTGAGGGCGGTTGATCCTGACGACAAAGCGTCAGTCAGATGGGTCGGCACTCTGGACTTGGATGGCATCTTGGGGAACCTCTATGAGGTATGAGTCTTAACTTGAGCAATTCTTCTCTTTTTTTTTTCAAGTCTTTATCCGCCTGGTTTTAACCATTCGGCTCTTTTTGCAGGCCATGCTGCGCGTCCAAGGGCTCGGGCAACCCCTCAAGGACAAGTCCAAAGAGGTAACAGCCACCAAAGCTCGGGCCGAGTCCGCCTTGGATCTAGATCAATTTGATATTGCTCAAAATGAGCTTCTGACGCTTGATATGATGTATTCGCAGGCGGAAGCCAATATGCAGGTGAAGAAGGATCTGGTCTCGGCCCGCCTGCACATCACTTCCCTTAAGAAAGAAATCACAAGTCTTAAGGAGAAGCTCGAGCCTCTTCAGGATGCCAAGGAAGAGGCCGAGAGAGCCAAGCAGAGGGTGGGCCGCCTGGAGCAGCGCCTCACCAACCAGGAGCATCAGCTGAAGACCAAGTTTGAGTCCGTAGCTGAACAAGAGAGAGAAGCTCTTGTTAAGCAAATGATGAGCGACTATGATGCCATCATGCGGGACACTTGGGCGGCTGTGCAGCCAGACTCGGACTATCAGACTTGGAAATCCAAGTTTGATGAAGCCAGCAAAGCATTCGGCGCTCGCTTTCTTGACGAGGCTGAGAAGGAAGCTAGGGCTGTTGCTGAGGCTGAGGAAAGCTCTGGGTCCGACTCTTCTGGGGAGTCATCCTCTGGTGGAGAGGAGGAAGATCAGGTGGAGGAACGAGAGAAAAATGATGAAGAGCAGCCGAAGGGCAACAGGCTGGCTGCCAATGAAGAGACTCTCCCCTGATCACTTAAGCTTTTTATTTTTTCTGCGACCAAATGGCCATGTACTTGCTTTTCCGGCCTGCGTGCCGAGTATTGATGTTTCTTTACCGACCGAGGGGTCGGGTACTTTGACAATTTCTCTTGCTTTGCCAGAAAACAATCTTAACCAGTCGTCTGATGGCGATTGGTCTTTTTAATTTTAAATCATTCGGCCATTTGGTTGAAGTTATTCATATTGTTGTCCTTTGCATTTTTGAATTTTTCATTGCATGTTTTTGGCCAAGTATTATAACATGTATACCATGCGAATGCTCTTGCCCCTGGACGGATGTCGAGTGGTTTCGGTTTATTGGATTGATTGACTTAGAAATTATTGATACTTAGAAGAGTATTCATGGTTTCTAAGTCAATCAATCACTATGGTGATTGCCCCAAACCACTCGGCAGACGTCCATCCAGAATTGGCAACTTAAAGTTTTCATTCGGCCATTGGCTCAAACAAAACTCAAATTTCCAACTTAGCAAATTTTGCTAGGGGAAAACTTCCGCCTGTTTTGCCCCGTGAGCTAAAAACAGACGCATCCGGCCATAGGCCTCTTTGAGATAAGATAAGTTTATAACTTAGCAAATGGTCTTTAAAAAGAATTGTCCGCCTGTCTTGCCCCAAAAGCAAAGAACAGGCGTCATCCGGTCAAAAGCCTCATTAGGTGCTTAAGTAGTTAACTTGTATATTAACAAGAATGTTCCGCCTGCTTTTCCCCTGGGCAAAGACAGGCGCATCTGGCTTAATGCCTCTTTAGCCTCTACTTGTGAAACAGTGACCATTTTCGAGCTGTGCTAGAACAGTTAGAAAATTCAGGCCTTTTAGATTTCACTTTCGATCAAAACAAATGACTGCGAATGCTGCCTTAGCATTCGGTAGGGCCGCTTGTTATATTTGTAGAGCAATGTGCCACCATAATGGGAGATGCTTCTCCTCGACGAATTCGCCCGAATGGACGTCGCCGGTTATCTGACTCATTTGGAGCAGACGGTCATACTCATGTTGGAGCAGATTGTGACCATTCGGTCTCTTTTTGTTTATTACTATTCGGCCATGGGCCTCATCATGATTTTATCTGGCCTTAGGCCTCTTAAATGGTTGGGTAAATATTCGTTAAGTGTCGATATTAACTTAATGAATTTCGTAGGAACGACTGTTCTAAAGCAATCGGCTCCTTCAGAAGGATTGGGGCGCCTGCTGTTGGGACAGACACTTTCCAAACGCATTGGCCGTCTGTATTTTGTACAGGCGACACTAAGAAACTTAAATAAAAATACAAGTTGGGAAATGAAGGCATATTCTCATTAACAAAACTTGAGATAACAAAATTGAGGTCTTTACATTCGTACTTAGAAGTAGTACTTTTTCAAGTTGTCTACATTCCAAGTTCTAGGCAGCTGCCTGCCGTCTGGGTCTTCCAGGCGGTAGGTGCCGTCTCTTACCTCCTCATAGATTTGGTAGGGGCCTTCCCAATTTGGGGTTAGCTTTCCCTGCTCATTCGCCCTACCGACTGCCTCCATTTTTCGTAGCACAAAGTTCCCCACTTTGAGAGGGCGCTTGTGTACTCTTTTGTTGTAAGCCCGAGTCATTCTCAGACGGTATATCTCATGACGCAAGGCAGCATTTCCCCTGCGCTCTGGAAGTGAGTCCAATGCTAGGCGCATGGCCTCCCAGTTCGCCTCTTCATCATACAGCATGATTCGAAGAGTCGGCTCATAGTGCTCAATGGGCAGAACAACTTCTGCTCCATACACCATAAGGAATGGGGTTTCTCCAGTTGCCCCTTTATCAGTCGTTCTGATGGACCAGAGGACGTGTGGTAATTCATCCGCCCAAAGGCCACCAGCCCGTTCAATTTTCTTCTTAATCCTGTCTGAGATTAACTTGTTGAAGGCTTCGACTTGGCCGTTTGCTTGAGGCCGGCCGACTGATGCAAAGAAGCTTGAGACCCCCTGGTCTCCCAACCAAGTCTTGAGTTGAGGCGTCTCAAATTGAGGACCATTGTCAAAAACCATAGACATGGGCACCCCGAAACGAGTGATTATGTTCCTCTAGATGAAGGAAATGACATATTTTGTCTTGATGTTTTTGACTGCCTCCGCCTCTACCCACTTGGTAAAGTAATCCACAGCCACCAGTATATAGCGCTTTCCGCCTCGTGCAGCTGTATATGGACCCAGAATGTCCATGCCCCATTTAGCAAAAGGTATTGGGCTATGGATGGTCGTCAGGTCTGTAGCTGGACGATGGATGAGCTTGCCAAATTTTTGGCACTTGTCACATTTTTTTACCATTTCCATTGCATCCGACTCCAGAGTTGGCCAGAAGTAAAGCCGCCTGGCCTTGGCAACGAGGGATCTGCCGCCTATATGGGAGGCGCAGAACCCCGAATGCAACTCTTCGAGGACTTCCTTACCCTTCTCAGGGGTAACACACTTCAACAGGGGTTTCAGAAAACCAGCCCTGAAGAGTTCTCCTTGTCGCAACTCGAAGTTAGCCGCTCGTTTTTCCAGAACAGCCGCCTCCTGTGGTGAGTCAGGGAGCGTGCCGTCTGCAAGATAGGCCCGGATGCTGTCCATCCAGGTTGAGCTTCGGTCAAGAATTCCAATGGGGTCTTCCTCAGATATACTTCTTCTTTCCATGACCTCCCAGAAAACTGACCGAGGCGCTTCACAAGAGGCGGATGATGCCAGCTTGGACAGAGCATCCGCCTGATTGTTTGAAGACTTGGGCACTTGACTTAGATTGAATTCTTCAAGTGTCCCAACTTCATCCTTGACCGCCTTCAAGTATTTAATCATGGCCGGATGAGTGGCCTCGTACGTCCCATTGACTTGGAGTACGACCAGTTGTGAATCCAAGCAGGCGTCAATTTTCTTTGCCCCTGCTGCCTTACAGTACCGAATGCCAGGAAGCAGGGCTTCATACTCGGCCTCATTGTTAGAGACCTGGAATTTGAACCGTAGTGCATACTCGTATTTGTCTCCTTCAGGAGACTGACAGATAATTCCTGCACCACAGCCGTTCGTAGTGGAGCTCCCGTCCACATACACTTTCCAAACCTGACTAGTATCATCCGGAGCAACCGGCCTTGTCATTTCCACAATAAAGTCGGCGAATGCTTTCCCCTTTATTGCTTTCCTTGGTTCGTAAGTGATTTCTAATCCTTGCATTTCAATCGCCCATTTGAGCATTCGTCTAGAAAACTCCAAGGTTGTGAGTGGCCGTTTGATCGGTTGGTCAGTATAGACTTCTACCGCATGCGCTAAGAAGTAGGGTTTAAGCTTCTTGATGGCCATGTAAAGGGCAAGGCCGAATTCTCAACGATGGGGTACCGAAGCTCCGCATTTCTCATAACATGGCTAATGAAATACACCGGGAGCTGGATGCCGTCTCTTTCAGCTAAGAGAACGGCACTGAGGGCATGATCAGAGACGGCTAAGTACATGAAGAGCTTCTCTTTGGGCAAAGGGCTGACAAGCCTCGGCAAAGAGTGCAGATGAGTTTTCAGCTTTTGAAAGGCCGCCTCTGCATCATCCCCCCATTCAAAGTTTGTCTTCTTTTTGATTGCCTGGAAAAAGTAGAGGCACTTGTCGCCTGACCGACTGAGGAATCTCCCCAAGGCCGCCAGACAACCTGTTAGTTTTTGCACTTCCTTCACAGTACGGGGCAATTGCATGACGATTACCGCCTGTATTTTCTCAGGGTTGGCCTCTACTCCCTTTTGGTCAATAAAAAATCCGAGAAACTTCCCATACTCAACACCAAAGACACACTTTTTTGGGTTTAGCATGACCTTGTGCCGCCTGAGTGTGGCGAATGTTTCTCGGAGATCAGCAAGATGATCCGCCTGTTGTTTGGATTTGACTATCATGTCATCAATGTACGCCTCTACATTCCTTCCGATTTGATTAATGAAGACCGTGTTAATCATTCGTTGGAAAGTAGCAGGCGCATTCTTCAAACCAAACGGCATCACCGTATAATAGAACAACCCCTGATCAGTGACGAATGCCGTCTTTTCTTGATCTTTTTTCTACAGGGGGATCTGATGGAAACCTGAATAAGCGTCCATAAAACTCATCAAGGCATGTCCGGCTGTTGAGTCGACCAGACTGTCGATCTTAGGCAATGGATAGCTATCCTTTGGACATGCCTTGTTGAGGTCTGTGTAGTCAACACACATCCGCCAAGTTCCATTCGGCTTTTTTTACTAACACAACGTTAGCTACCCAGTCAGGGAAATTGCACGGCCTAATGAACTTGGCATCTAATAGCTTTTTTACTTCGGCTGCTGCCGCCTGACTTCTTTCTTCGCCGTGGTTTCTTTTCTTTTGCCAGATGGGCTTCTTTTTAGGATCCACGGCGAGTTTGTAGACAGCGAGATCCGGGCTGATGCCTGACATCTCCTCCCCTTCAAAGGCAAAGATGTCTTTGAATTCCCTCAGCAGCTGGTGAAGGCTTTCCCTCAGCAGCTGTTGAAGGCTTTCACCCAGCTTTGCAAATGCAACCGTCCCCACCTTAACAGTCCGCTCTGGACGGCTGTCGTTCAGAGGGATATCAATGTGTTCACCAGTAGGCTGAGGACGGAGGTCATCCGACCATTCCCCGGTCAGTGATTGCTATTGTTTTTCTTTTTTGACCACCACCAGCTGATCAGTCTTTCTTTTCTTTCTGGCTGGTGGAGCCGACTGTTCTTCCTCGACATCGTTGAGGTCGATTGTTTGCTTGCCCCGACCGGATGCTACGGCCGCGGGCTTGACGTCCGAGAGGTAACACTCTCGAGCCGTCTTTTGGTCCCCATTAAGGGAGCCGACTGTTCCATCATCCTTCTCATACTTGAGTAGCATGAGAGCAGGGATGATGACGGCCTTACACTCGTTAAGAGTGGGACGGCCAAAGATGAGGTTGTAAGCTGTGAGCTCTTCAACCACTAGGAAACGGATGGTCATGTGCCGACCGTCTCCCCTGCTTCCCAGGCGGACAAGGAGGACAATTCGTCCGACTGGGTGCACAAGTCCTCCCCCAAACCCAAAAAGGGTGTGGGAGACCTCCATCATGCTATCCGGTTTGTACTTGAGATTGGATAAGCATTTGAGGCTGATGAGGTCATAGGAGCATCCTGTGTCAATCAGAATTCGGCCAACCAACTGGTTGGCGACCTTGCACTCAATGACAACAAGGTCATCATGCGGCCGACGGACTTTGCCTCTGTCCTGCTCGGTGATGACAACTTTAGGGAAGGTGGATGTGCCTGCCGCATCCCCTTCCTCAACAGAGTTGACCATCTTTCTCAAATGGTCCTTGGTGCCCCGAATGGCCGGGCCACCACCGGCAAATCCGCTTGCTATGGTGTATACCGGATCTTCATCAGTTTCGGCACTCACAGCAGGCTGGGGAGTCTTTTTCTTGGACTGCCCCGAATTTTCCTTTGAAGTCACTTTGGACTTCACATAGGACTTCAGCTGTCCTTTGTCAGCCAGACGGTCGAGCTCCCGCTTGAGACTAAAGCAGTCGTTCGTGTCATGACCAACATCCTCATGGAAATGGCAATGCTTGTTTTTGTTCCGATTTTTGGCGGAACCTTTCATAGGAGTCGGTTTTTTCAAGAGTCAGTCGATCCTTAATTTCCAAGAGGATGGAGCAGCATTCCTTGTGGAATTCGTACCTTGGGACGTACGGTTTCCACTCCTTTTTCTTCTTCTGGGCCGGTTGATCAGAGTTATCAATGGCCCAGACTTGCTTTTTCTTTTTGCTCTCTTCTGACTTAGGAGCCGGCTGAGCAGGCCGACTCTCTTTCTGCCGGTCGGACTTCTTATGGTCCAACTGCTTATTGGAGGAGCAGAGGTCGGTCGCCTGTATATAGGCTCCCGCCTCTCGCAAGGCTCCTTGCAGAGTAAGGATTTGTTTGCGGACGAGTTCGTACTTAAAAGTAGACCCGTCCTTCAGACCCTTAAAGAAGTCTGTGAAAGCGACCTCATCAGACAGCCCATGAATCTGGATTCGGACCAGATTTAACCGCCTGACGTAGGAACGCAAGCCTTCTCTATCTCCTTGTTGTACATTGCCCAAGTCAAGGCTTGTCTTTTTGGCATGGATGTTCATAGAGAAGTTTGAAGCAAACAAGAACGCAAGCGTCTTGAAGCTGTTTATGCAACCAGCCGGCAGATTGCCAAACCACTGCTGGGCTATGCCCTTCAGGGTGGCTGGAAAGCAACGACACCATGCGGCATCATCCAACCCCTGTAAATACATGAGGTGGGTGTATGCTAGCAGGTGGTCTTCTGGGTTGGAGGCCCCGTCATAGGCTCCAACCAGAACGTTTTTAACTTTAGTCGGTTGTACGGCTTCAGTTATTTCCCTGGAGAAAGCAGAGGGTTGATCTCCAAGGTGTTGCAGCCTAAGCTGCCAGTCCATCGGCTGATAGCCGTATGCCGTTTGTCCTCCAAAGAGGGCAGGTTGCATGTAAGGTAAAACTGGCGCCTGGTACAATGGTTGTGCCATGTACTGGGCCGACTGAATCATATGAGGACCAGACTGAACCCGTTGGCTGCTTGCTGGAGTCTCATGTTCATACTGGGAACACCTCACAAAGGTATTCCGAAAGCTATCATGATAAGTCGACGTTGAAGCCGACTCTGATAGCTGGGTTCTCTTCTCCTCAATGTATCGCCGAGCGTCAGAGAACGTTTTATTGCTACCATCCGGCTGTATGTGTCGGATGGGTTTTCTTGCGCCCGTTTCTGGAAAACGGAGCCGAGTAAGGTCAAATTGGGGCCGGGCCTTCTCCTTAGGGGCAGGATGAGGAGTTGGCTGACGGTCCCTGACCGACTTCTGTTTGTCAGCTTGGGCTGGCTTCTTGGCCGACTGCTCCTTTCTAGGAGCAGGCGACTTCTTTGAGGCGAGTTGTTTGATTTCACCCCTGAGGCTTCTCAGGAGTGTCATTAGTTCATCTCGAGTGATGGGAGTCGATCCTGCCGCCTGGGATGGATCAACTGGCCGCCCCGAGGGCTTCTTTGGCTGGCCAGCGGTTTTGCTTGGGCCTGCCTGGTCATGGTGGCGCTCCCGCCTCTCCTTACTGCGGATGCATTTAGAGATGAGGGATCCATTTGGATCCACATAGGTTTCGACATCAGCGTCGTCACCTGAGTCATGATCTGTTTGGACCTCTACGTCTTCTGGAGGCCGATTGGCCTCTGGGTTCGGTACAGGTGCTTGTGAAGCCATTTCAAAGGTACTCTCCCCACAGACGGCGCCAAATGTTTTGGGGGTTTTTGTCCCTTGGGTGAGTTACAACACTGAGACTGGATTCAGCAAAGGACGCATGTACCTGCAAAGCAAACGGACCGCCGGATGGTCGGTGGTCCGCCTCCGAAGATTAAGTTAATAAGAGTTCGGTAATAAAACGTGTGGAAGTAAAGTTTATCTGCTCGGATTCCAAGCTCAGGTAAAGTGTTGTGTGTTCCTTGAAAACGACAGCTCTGTGGTAAGTGACGTGTTGTCTCGTATTGCGTGTATATTCTCTGTCTCGTCATAAATGTAAGAATGTCCCTATTTGTAGGGTCCTTTTGGAAAGTGTGCCCCTCCTAGGATCTGGTGACCTAAGAATTAGGTCACGCCGTTTTGCGGCGCCTCGGGATTTGGGCCTTTGAAGGCCGCCATCCCAGGGGCAATGCCTGAGTGACACGTGTCACTGAGCCCAAAAGGCCTTTGGGCATCTTTTGGGTGACACGTGTCGCCATCTGAATAGTCCATGCTGGATCATCAGTCTGCGTAGGACAGAAGAGTGTCCGCCTTCCACGTGTCATCATTCCATAGGTCCAAATGGCACCTCTTTGGAGGACACGTGGCGCTTTCTGATTGGGCCACCTGGCCGGGTATAAAATACCCAAATCACCTCTCACATCCCTTTCCCTTCCCTCTTTTTCTTTCTCCACTCTTTCCCTTCACTATTACTATCCATATAACGTGAAACTAAGAGTCTGTTCTCATACGTTGAAATTCAGTTCAGTTCAGTTTAGCTCAGCTCAGTTCAGTTCAGTTTAGCTCAGCTTAGTTCAGTTCAGTTCAATTCAGCTCCTAATTTCCTTCTCTTATAAAATATTCAGTCCAGTTCAGCTCAGTTCAGTTCAGTTCTGTTCAGTTCAGCTAAGTTCAGTCAATGAGAGCAGGCTCTAATACTGTCATTTTCTTTCTTTTTTTTATTCATTTATATCTTTCTTATACTTGGTCCATCCTCTAAAAGCCTTTAAAAATCATAGGTTGCACTTTCTCCTTCTCTTCCCTATACTCTCTATCTCTCTCAGCTTTTCTCTACCTCCTCCTTTTTTCCGGCCTCCCTATCTATCTTTCTCTCCCAACCCATCTCTCTCTTTATCTCTCTCACTCTATTTCTTTCTCTTCTAGCCTTTCTATACCTTTCTCTAGCTCTCTTTTTCACTTACTCTTTTTTTTTCCTAGTCCATCTACCTCTCTATCTCTCTATCTTACTCTTTTTACTCCCAATCCTTCTCTCTCTATCTCTTACTCTCTTTTTCTCCCAGTCCTTCTTGCTCTTCCAAATATTGTATGTATTTGTTTCCCTGACCCTAACAACCACTTTGTTTTCAAGGACATTAACTCTCTCTTATACAATGACTTGACTAATTTTTTTTTCAAATCCAACCACCAAAGGCCCTATGTTTTCCACCGGGTCAGAGTTAAGAATAGATAGAAATATTCAACTTAACAATTTTGTGAAAGAACACCAATAATGTGGTGAAAAGGAAATTTTGTTGATTCTTAGAAAATTTCAAATTGCAACCAAATCTATGAAATCTTAAAGTGTGAGAAAATTATTGAAAAGAGGGAAAATGAAATTTACATAGAATTAACACAGGGATTCGTACTATTAACCCGGATTTCGAAAAAAATAGAGCAATTTATAATTGTTTAGCTTTCAAATCGAATAGGCTTTTTGTTTATATAGAAGAGAAGATGTTATAAGGATCAAGATGTGATTGAGAGAAATCAAAAGTAGAAAAAATATGGTTAATTAATTTGCTTTTATTTAGTTATAACTAAAAATGTAGGGTGCAAATCACCTGTTACAACCTTTCTCTCTCTCTCTCTCTCTCTCTTTCTCTCTCTCTCTCTCTCTTACTATTTTTTTTCCTTAGTCCATCTCCCTTTTTCTCTGTATCTTACTCTCTTTTGCTCCCATTCCTTCTTTCTCTATCTCTTACTCTCTTTTTGTCCCAGTCCTTCTTTCTCCTCTAAATATTGTGTGTATTTGTTACCTCGTCCCCAAAACCACTTTATCTTCTTTAAGGATATCAACTCTCTCCTCTACAATGACTTGACTAATTTTTTTCAAGTCCATAATAGGTAAGTTTTAAAAAGTTAAAATCTTTTCAAAAAATATTGTTTACGTATTCCTTGATTACATAGTAAAGATGGTCATTAAAAAGTTCTTCATCTTGTTCCCTTTAATTTCCTCGAAGCCTCTCACCTCCCCTTCCCTTTCTTTTC
This sequence comes from Chenopodium quinoa, assembly GCF_001683475.1. NCBI lineage: Eukaryota > Viridiplantae > Streptophyta > Magnoliopsida > Caryophyllales > Amaranthaceae > Chenopodium > Chenopodium quinoa. The sequence continues at coordinate 4,160,737 of NW_018745024.1, forward strand.
CCTTCCTCCATTTTTCCTTCCCTTCTTTTTCTTCCTTCTTTGCTATCCAAACAAAGCGTAAATCTCAAATTTTTGAATGCACAAAGCTATGAGATATAACATTTATCCATTACCAACAGATTTGAACAAAAAAATTACACATAGGAAATAAACCCAAGATTTATAATGAGCTTAAAAGCAAAACCATCTGATCAAAACATCATCATTTCAAAGTTATGGACACAAATTCATAGATCGTCCCCAAATTTCTTTTTCACTCCGTAATAACTTGTCATTTTGGTGAAAAATGGTCGGTTTTCTTTATTCATAACTTTATTTTATTTTGAATATATATTTTTTAGGTACAATCGTACATGTATGATGTAAAGTAAATTAAAATTACATTTATTGAGTAATAATTTAGAAGTTGTATCGAAACAACCTATAAAGCCAACAACCAATTATTTTTTATTAAAGTGTTGGAATAGAACCAACAAAGCCAAACATGTAGCATCTTAGCATTAGGCCGGAAAAACTTGGTATGGTGATTCTTCTGAGCCACAATTACCACAAACTTTGGTTCCACTTCTCATCCAAGACGCATGCCAAAGTTTGGAATATATTTGGTTACGAAAGTTGATAGTCATGGGCAAACCTTAATGGTTTTGCCAAAAAAAAAAAAAAAATCTTAACCAATAATCGGGCAAAAACGCATACCTAAATATGATAATATGTTCAACTGACATATAAATCAAGCAGAGCCTATAATGACCCATTTTAGAATTGCTTAAGCTTAAGACAACATTTACACAAGTAACATCTTCGGCAAACATATCTCATGATGCCTTCATCTTAGACACAAAATTGTCAATCATTTCGAACTTAGAAGACTAAGTCCTTAGATGCCCTATATTGTGAAATCATCGACCATTCCCTGGAGTTAACCTAAAGAGCATAAGAACAAACAACATCAACTAATGGTAACAACAACTTTTCCTTGTCAATTTTTCAAAAATGACGAGAAAGGGGGAGTGTAGAAATTTACAGCAACAATTGATGGCACATCAGAATGCTCTGGTGATCCATAAGATACATCGGGCACTTTTGAAATTAGTGGTATAGAAAGAGTATGCTCAACAACGAACATGGAGTTCAACCCACCAACCTGTATAAAGAATAGACAAATATGAGAAGCCACACATTTAAAAGAAAATAAGACCATCAATAAGCACCAATTTACCCCTAACCTCTAACAAATCTGTGAAACCCAAGCCTAAATTAGTACTACTAAACAATTTAGAAATTAAGCTGGGGTTGTGTTTACTTTCATACGGGTGGAGTGAAGACTCAAAACTTCAAAATTATACAAATACAAATACATCCGGTGTGAACCTCAGGCTAATTCCTGCTTTATTATGATTTTTTTTTTTAGTGATTTATTATGATTATGTCACTCTCATATTTTTGAAATATAAGAATGGCGTATATGCAATACTTGAATTTTCCATAGCCTTCTTGGTGGAAACCAGCAAAATTACCCAAAACATGTTAAGTACAATATAAGTTCTAATTAATCTTGAATGAGCTTTAAAAAATACCAAACGGAGAATGAATAAAGATGCTCAAGTATGACATACTCCGTAGTAACTCTATCTTTACACAGAACAATCAAATTAATATACCAAATACCAGGGACCAAATTGTGTAACACGTGGTCCTTTATACATGTTTAACTAAAATTTCAGAGATTTATCTACATGGAAAATAAACACCTATAAGATACATATTATCAGAACATACTTGGGCACTTACAATGTGTTTGTTTTGCAAGGATGTGAAGGTCAAATGATAATCCATTTCAGAATTCGATAAAGGTGTTACCTGCAAGATATGAGCATGTAAGCAGAGTGTTAAAACATTTAATTATGCTTTAATGTAAGTCTCAGATCTTAAAAGAGGAGAAAAATAAAAAATCGTTCAAAACCAAAACTCACTTCTCAAACCTACTTCACTATAATCAATTTCTATCTCAAAAGGCACAAAATCTTCACAATATGCCTCATTTATTTAGAAAAAATTCAACAAACACAGAAAAATTCAATTACAAACTTAAACTAAACCATAAAAAACCTTAAATTTTTTAAAAACCCACAAAAATTCCCATCTACCTCATTTCACAATCAACCAAATAAATCAAACGTTGGGTAATTAACCATCAAATGAACAACAACAAGGCTTAGAAGATATATTTTTTGTTAAACCTTAATTTCTACGATTTACTCATCAATATAGGCAATAGCAATGGACAAGTATATTTTATAATCTTGGGGTTGTAATAATTATGCAGATTGTAGCAAGGGTGTGCCATTTTGCACACAAAGAAATCACAGTGCAAGCAGCCGATTAAATTCCTAACACTCATATTCACTACCTAGTCACGAAAGCTCCATATGAACTCCCAACATGAAATCGAAGTCCAAAACACCACTTAGCAGTTGCATAGTCCAGATTTCCAATAGGCTTCAATGATAATCATCAAATTTCAGCTTAAGTTCATACATAAGATCCTTAACCATTTTTCCATTAATCCTACATTAACTCGAAACAATTCGTGAAAAGCCCCTATCAAACAACAAAGTACATAATTCAGAAACCCTGTAAAATCCCAGATGTGTGAGGCCGAAATTTGTTAACCACAAGGCAATTTTTCAACATCTATTTAACAAACCCCAGAATGAACACCAACTGCTTGTTAAAATGCCAGTATGCAACAATGAAAACCTAAACAAGATGGAAGGAAATTCAATATTCAGATATCAGGGGAACGGAGGAGAGAGATAATGATCTAGAATCTCCTTTCTAAAACCACCACAAGCTACAATCATCTGAAACAACTTACCTCCTCCAAGTCGAACATCTTGGCAGAAGCTGTTCAGCACGGGAATCATCAAGTGGTGGCAGATCTCTTTAAAATAGTTCTTTATCCTTTACCCGCAAAATTGATAGTTTGAGTACTTAATCATTGTTTGTTCGTATAACAATTTCACTCCATCAATACCAAAATTTAATAAAAGCAAAATGAGAACTCGAAGGCTCTGCTAACCAGAAACAAAACACACGAACACATACAAAGTCACATACTGAAAGCTCCAAAAGGATCAAGTAGGCATACAGAAAAAAGTAAGGAAATAATAACGGTGCTTATTACACCTGAATCAGCAAAGTGATAACTGAACATAAATCTTAGGCTGATACAAAACACCAATGTCCACCACTATGAATTAAGGGGGAAATTTAACAGCAAATATTCCAAACCAATTGGTTGAATATTAGAACAAAATTAGAGATGGATGGGATCACTTACCACCCAATTCTTAAGTACCAATTGTTGATCCCTTTACCATCAGAAACTCCTTTAAACATGTTTAGTGCCCTGTATAATCCACAGAAATAAACCTCCGCAATTGCTCCAGCAGCCCTGACAGTAGCAACAACCACCATAATTTCACTTGAATCAACTTATACACCGACTCCAATTGAAATCAAAATGTTATAAACCTAGTGTCACTGTCGCACCTAATCTTTGATGCCAAAAAATTCCCACCCAAATAAATTTTACAGTATCTAAGGAACCCTAGAAGAAATGGTTCAGTAAAATATAAAAAATATACTTTTATTCTCCTCCCATTTTCTCTAGATCCCTTCGTATTAATTAACTACTTACAGAGTTATAAGAGGTCAAAACTTGAGCTTAGTCCAGAATTGAGCAAATGAGAATATACTCACAAAATAAAAATTAATATAGACAGACATGGAGCACCATATATATATACGATTAAAAAGGAATAATTGTATACTTACTCTATCAGCTTCGGCCACAGTCGCTAGAAACTCTCTTTCTAGGATTAGGTGAGCCTCTTTCATCACATTCCAGAGACAAATGAGCTGAGCCTTGGGGCATAATATAGAAGAGGAAGCTGGAAAACGTCGACACTGTTCTTTATGTTAAGCAAGTTGTTCTCTAGCTGTACCTCACACTCCCTTTTCAAATGAGGAACCACATACACATGAGACAATACCAGAAGGTGCAGAATATATTCCTCCATATCTTCTGGGTTGTAGCTGCAGAATGACAGCAGAAACACAGCAGTCAGCATGCAAAAATAATGTGCTTTCACAAGATTCAATATTACTATATAAAATTTTATAAAATGAAACTCTGAAATGTATTACCAAGAAGAGTAGAGAAATCAAATGAAAACATAAACCGCATCACGTGGAACACCATGAATGATGGTGGATTTGTGTCGATTTTTGCCTTTGGATTCCTTCACCCTGTCAATATACAACTATGAACTATCAGCTGTCTTCTTAAATGACGTCATAAAATTTATCCTAATAAGTCACTTTTCCATCAAGGTAAACTGAATACATGGTAATTCAAGGAAACTCAAAAAAAATTTCGACCATGCATATTATATACTGATCAAAGTTGACAAGCTGAATTAAGAAATTGTCTAATTTCATTCAAAAAAAAAAAAGAAAAATCAAATAGTCAAATGGGTTCTGAAAGATCTTACCAATATATTAACATGGTCATAAATTCGGCCACCATCATCTATATGAATGACAACATCAGCTCAATAATCTTCATTAAAAAGGTGGTCATACAAATCCCTTATTGAAGTGCTCACAGAGCCTTGGTCTTCGTAAGATGACATGCCCTTGGACTTAAGCAAAACCCTCTTAGGTTGTGCACCGGGCAATGGAGGTGCTAGTGGAGGATTCACACTCTGAATTGTCGATCACATCTCCATTATACACATTTTATTGATTTCAACTCCTGCTAATAATGAAAAAATACTCAATTTTAGTAAATCATCAATTTCTTAATCAAAATATAGAACTCTTCATCTTCTACTCAAAGCTTATATAGATTATATAAGGGTCTTATCAAATACATTGCCTAAAATTAATCTCTAAATTTAGTCCATCATAATTTCCCTTTTTTTTGTTTCAATCTTTTCTAAATCCAACCCAACATATACATGAATTTAACAAACTTTTAAGGAAATATATACACAAGTATATAATAACAATTAAATAAGATCCCTTTTGGGTTTTATGAGATAATGATCAATGATACAAATGCAAGCATAATTGAACTAACAATTACTATCCTATCATATAAGATCATACTACAGATAATAAATTTAAGAGAATAGAAAGAAAAAATTATGAGTTGTATCAGATCATTTCACAGACATGGATACCTAAATGAATGACAAAGCTCAAGTAAAGTAGAAATTTTAACACCCATGAATATTATAAACAAAATAAGAAGAAAACTCAAAGCTTATAGTTTAATGACAAAAAAGAATGCCTGAATTAAGAAGTTGCTATTTAGAAGTATTGTTTATAAAAATTGTTATAAAAATTGAAGCCTAATTTTTCAGAAATGAGCAATTTTTCTATCTTTCTATTCAACCACAGCAAATTGAAAGGGAGAGAAAATACATTACAAGTTTATGAGTTTCGTCGACATTTTAAGTGGTTGCAGTCCTGAGATAGCGGCAGTCTGATGCCGGAAACTTCGCCATCACCATTACCCCTGCCGCCGTTCATCGCAATATGTCTCCTCTTTTTCTGGTTCGACAAAAAAGAAAGTCTGAATCAAAAGGGCGAAAATCCTTAGAATTTCATCAACACTCCTTCATTCATTAATTACTCAGATTATTTCCGATTAAAATTACCTCAATTCAATTACAAAATTAAATTAAAGAGAGGATACCTAGAAAAATTCAATTACAATATTAAATTAAACCACAAAAACCTCAAATTTTCAAATACCCGCAAAAATTCACATTACCCCATTTCACAATCAACAAAAATAAATCAAATGTTGGGTAATTAAGCATAAAATGAACAACAATAATAATCATTTTTTTTGTTACCGAAAAGCTGTGACGAAGGGGAAATCGGTGGTGGTAGGCATATCACGAAAAGCTCAAAGCTAAATATCTCCCCATTCTTCTGATGTTCTGATAGTTAAGCCGCCGCCCTTGGAAATCATCGCTGCTGCTCCATTTTTGCGATGTTAGCTATGCTCAGGAATGGTGGTGGAAATGGAAATAGAGAAAGCTAGAAAGAAGACGGGTTTTGAGGGAATTCGAGAAGAGGCGGCAAAACGAAAGGCAGGGAGGAAAACCAGGAACCGACCAAGGAAAGAGGGTGAGTATTGGAAAGGGAAAACCACCTCTGCAAGTAAAACCAGTCAACACAAGCAAGGGCAAAATCGGGAATGCATTAATGTTGAGGGCGAAATTGTAATACCGCCAGTTTCCACTGTTCATAAGGAGCTACTGTTACTAAGCTACAGTTGCTCTGAGTTGAACTTTTATATGGTTTGTAGATTTGTAGATACGTTAAACTATTTAACTTCCCTTTATTTATTTTTTTAAAATATGGTAGTTGAACTAAATATATATAGAAAATAGGAAGTATATAGGTGTAATATTAATATTAAAATCAATGTATGATATATATATAAAAAAATTAATAAAAAAAAAATAAGAATTGGATAAAATATAAAGTGATGGGAACATGGAGTATAGATCAATCTGCTGCATATATACGTAATTACGTAGTATCTCTCACTCAAGTTTTTTTTTTTTATTTATTTATTTATTTTAAGTTAATATTTCCAAAATTAAATTAATTTTTATAGAAAAAAAATTACAAGCTACACTGCTTGTTTGAGCAGGCCTGCTTGAAAGTAGCTTGCTTTCTTTCTTCTCCAATGGTAGAGCTACAAATATGTAATTCTTAAATATTGCAAGCAAGTCCCTAAAACTAACCATTGGAGATGCTCTTAAAAACGGAGAGAGTTATAAAGAATGAATATATCTATTCAATTACAAGTGTTCAAAGTAACTACCCGGAGCATTGCCCGGGCCACACACTTGCTCCATTTCTATTGTTTACACTATTCATTCGTCCTACCTTGACTAATGCATAAGAAAAAATATAATCTTGTGGGTACTTGTTGGATTTGTCTTAATAAATAGATTATTAATTTTCAATCAAAACCTTTTGTGTGCCCCGGGTGTACAGTAATTTATTGTAAATCAGCAATTCTCACACGTGTGCCACCAATAAATTCATTATCCCCAATACTCTGTATTATTCTCTCTCCTCTCTCTCTTCCAACAAACTACCAAATTTACGACCACATTCAACCTCAAATTACAATAAGGTTGTTGTTAGGATGATCTCTCATAGAGTTTCGCTTCCTTTGATCTATATTTCTCAGTCTGCAATTGATTTTTCGTTTTATCAAATTTCAAACCCTAACATTCTTAAATTGTTTTTTTTTGGTGCTACATTCTTAAATTGTGATATTTCGCTCTCAAATTTTTCTGATTTAGGTTTCTAATTGATATTCCTATCAAATTTCCGAGCCTTCATAACTTTGGATTTAGAGAACGAGTGAAGTATCAGTCGAAAAATCAGGTATTTTTTCCATTTTAAAATCAAATTTTCATTTTTATGTATAAAAATTACCCTTTTTACCCACAAAAGTTACCCTTTTTATCTATAAAAGTTACCCTTTTTACCCACAAAAGTTACCCTTTTTATGTATAAAAGTTACCCTTTTATCCACAAAAGTTACCCTTTTCGTGCATAAAAGTTACCTTTTCTACCCACAAAAGTTACCCTTTTTATCTATAAAAGTTACCCTTTTTACCCACAAAAGTTACCCTTTTTTATGTATAAAAGTTACCCTTTTTATCTATAAAAGTTACCCTTTTTACCTACAAAAGTTATCCTTTTCGTGCATAAAAGTTACCTTTTCTACCCACAAAAGGTACCCTTTTTATACATAAAAGTTACCCTTTTACCCATGGAAGGTACCCTTTTCATGCATAAAAGTTACCCTTTTTTTCTTCTTCTGCTTCCTTTGCAACGTTTCTTCTTTCCTCAGCATCTTTCTTTTTCTTCTTTTTCTTTGCAATTGCAGCCTTTTTTCAATTGCATTAACATAATCAACATTTTGAAAAAATCATGAAAAAATTAATAAAACACACCTTCATCTTCTGACGACTTCTTTGTACTCTTCTTCTTCACCATTGTAGAATCAAATAAAAAACAAAGAACAAAAAAAATAAAAAAAACCTAAAAATCGAAGAATCAAAACAACTAAATTAAGACACATTTTCACTTTAACTTTTTTCTTCTTCAAAGATTTTTTATCAACCAATTTAGTTGATTCTACTAAAAAAAATTAACACGAGAAAGGAAAAACAAAAGGAGAAGAGGTAAGATGAAAATGCAATGAAGAGGAGAAAGAGAGAGGATAAGGAGATTATAATTGTATAAAGACCAAAATATAGAAAAGAAAAGAGGAGAGAGAAAAAAATCAGAGAGTGTTTCAGGAGGAGAGGACAAAATCAGAAAGAGGTAAATAAAAAAGTAAAAAAAAAAAAAAACCTGGCACGTGAGAAGACTAGAAAAGGGCAATAATTCCTCAAATTGGGCCGCGCGCCATACACTAAATATTGTACACCGGCCTTTTTAAAAAATTTGTGATTTTCAATTGTTAGAATTTATACTTATTGATAATTAAAGATATTATTGATCAAAGATTAACATCGTCATTCGTGTTCAAGAGAAATAAAGCAAGTATTTAAAAACAGGGGGAGTATTAAAAGTATGATAAACAATAGTTACCAACAAATATGACATGATATTATTAGGAAAACATAAAAACTGAGGTAATTAACTATTCCGTATTCAAGTATTATTCATCAAAAGATTCTAAACCTTATAGCGTGACAAAAAAAAAAAAAGAGAGTCTAAATACTTCATTACAATTTTGAGTTTTGAGTTTTGACATATTATTTTAACGCAATAGGGAACTACTATATACACACATACAAACAATATATTTTTGAGTTATATGCAATGCATAATACAGATGTATACTTAATTATTACAAATTACAGGATGTGTTTTATTAACTTGATTTTCACTAATTTGAACTAATCTGAATTTATTTTAGTTGTAATTTGAACTTGGATAACTCTTATTAGAACTTATTTTTCTTAACTTAAATCTGAACTTATTTTTCCTTAACTTAACTTATATGAACTTATTAGACATAAAATAATTGAAAATAAGGTGAACAGAACATACCCTTACAGCCTTACTATATATGATTTCATGATTAATTACTTGTTGAATATTTTTTTTGGTATGAATTTTATTCAGTAATATATTTCTATAACATGGACACATTCACTTTTTACTATATTGTAGACGCACTGTTGGTCTTTGTCAAAAAAAAAAAAAAAAAAAATGGACGCACTGTTGGTTACATTTCTAGAGTTGTGCTCTATTGTCTCCATGGGTCATAGTAGGAAAGAAATCACCCTGTAAAAAAAAAAAAAAGAAATAAATCACAACAATTTTAATATATGTAAATATGATCAATTTTTTCCTATTGGGTTGGAGATTATACATCAAAGGCTACTCATAATTTTGGAAATAAATCACTTTTAATTTAATAGCTTTCACACTATTTTTTTTTTGGTGAAGAATAGCTTTCACACTATACATGCATATATAATCTTGAACAGAAATACTAGTAAAACGTTACGCATTTAATTATAATTATTGTAATTATTGTTACGTTTTTTTCCCTTTATAGTAGCCATAAAAGGGTTACAAACTTACAATATATATCATCTTTCATTTGCATTATTCATTCCAAGGAAAAAAAAATAAAAAATAAAAATGGCACCGACAAATTTCATTTTTTTTCTTATACATTATTACACATCCATCATATTCCCTAAAACAAGCTCATTTTCTTTGCCAAAGATCCCCATAGACTCAAGTGAATTACAAATCGTACCTCAAAGTTTAACCACCCAACAACGCCACCAATTCCTTATGAATATATCTTTGTCACGAGCATCAACATATCGTAAAAGAAGGGGCTCGGGCTCAAGTACAAACTCACTTGAATCCACCGTATGGTGGATAAGCAATTTTTTCATAACACAAGTCTTCTTTGGCACAAGCTCAAATCTTTTCGGCCCTTATCTTCTTATAGATAGCGAGGATGACAATACTTGGGTACAATGCGACGGATGCAACCCATGTTTCGAGGTAAGTGGTGGAAACCCTAGAGTTCAAAATTCTTTAACGTATAAATTACTTAGCCCTGATGATCCACGATGTGAACCTAAATACATTTATGATAGTTCATGTTGGTACTTGAATGAATATATGGGCGGATCAGAGTCTACCTCTGGTCCCATGGGGACGGACATATTTTTATTCCTTAATCCGGAAACCCAAAAACATTAATTCATTCAAGATCTAGCATTCGGGTGCGGTCTCATCAACAAGAACATCAACTTCGGGCGAAATGATGGGCCTGACAATACAATAGGAGGGTTATTTGGGCTTGCACCCGGCCCAAGTTCATTCCTTACCCAACTTGATGCCCAAACTCAAGGGAAGTTTTCCTTTTGTCTCACATCTTGGGCCAAACCAGTCCTTGGAAGATCTACAATGTATTTTGGTGATGCGGCCAAGCTAGAAGGACCTAATGTCCAACAAATTCCTATGAATTCAAAAGATAGATACCATATTTATTTTAGTGGTATAAGTGTAAACGGAAATAGACTCTCATTTGATGCTTCTATATGTGCACTAACAGATGGTGACCCTTCTAAAGGCACAGAGTTCTTCGTCGACTCGGGTGCACCACCCACAACACTACCTACAACGGTATATCAACCCCTACGTGCAGCCATGGCTGACTACTTTGCTCAATATGGTTGGCAGACGATTGGTGAACAAGCCTTTGATCTTTGCTACACGTCGATTCCTAAAGAGGGCCAAAGCTATCCATCCGTGGTCTTTCACTTTTTCGAAAGGTGACCAAGGAGGGGAGGTCGATTGGACAATGGACAAGGACAACATGTTTGTTAAGCTCGATGAAATCGATGGTTTTTGTATGGTGGTTGGCCAAGTTCCTGATCCTGAACCTTGCCTCCTTGGTGCTTATCAACTAGCTAACTTTAAGCTCTCATTTGACGTCAAAAATGAGATTTTATCTTTTGCTCCTCAGAGATGCCAAGAGAATCTTTAGCTTCATTTTAAAATCAAATTTTTTATTGTTCTTGTTAATTTACCATGTTAACGTAAATTAGTTTATGCTCATGGTGTGTTTAGAGGACATAACTATATTGTCTATATATAAAAATGTTTTGTTCAAATAAATTAATAAGCTATTTTGCTATGTTTAGGAAATATTTTATGATGATCAATATGTTATTGAACTTTTGTGAGTTACCCTTACCGGCCATTCGGTCAAATAGACACTCATCAAAAACCGCTTTATACAATTATACATAGATATTTATCAACTGCTCAATAATACAAAGCCCCTAAAATATTTAAGACAGTCCTATTACATAGACATTTATCAATTGCTGAATAGTTCTATAATCATCTACTCCTAATTTATCTCCGTGATCAATATTTACATAAAAATTCTAGTATGGTCATTCTCACTATGACCATGACTATAGTTAATTATGATTGGCTAATTTTTGCTTTTTCTTAAAATCTTGGTCAAAACTTATTTTTAAAATTTTCCATTTTTAATTCTTTTTCATTTTTCCAAAAAAATAATTACTGATTTCCAAAATTCCTTTTTAATTTTCGAAACTATTTTCTTAAAATCTGTTATTAATTAAATCCAAAAATAAGATTAAATTAATTAAATCAAAATAAAAAATTGTTCTTCGTAGTTCTTCAAGTTTCTTCAGTTATGGATGAAATTAACAATAAATTCATGATCTATGTCTCTTAAATTAACTCACGCTTCGGGCGGAAAATGAATACATGCTCCGATCTACACACCATGCGCGATTTTTTATTTTTTGAAAATCAGAGTTCGTACGCATTCGAATTTATGTGGGTTGTTTCTTAATCCTAGAATAATACATTTTAATTGAATAATTTCAATCAAGGGATCTGAAATTGGTGATTACATGTAATTGAAAATCTTAAATATTCACTTTTTTGATAATATGGGTTCGTGAAACAAATCATGGAAGAAAACGTAAAATATCTTCTTCAAAACCCTGTCTGATCCAAAAAAACGAAGATGAAATTTTAAATTTTGTTTTTGTATTAGGTTTTCACCAATATGCTAATAGGACATTACCTATAACAAGTAATTTTACTATTTATTCTTCTACGACCATAAAGAGTGTTATAATCATATTGAATGCTATAATTATGAATTTTAATTTGTGATTATATTTATGTTATCATCAAATAAATTTCATTATATTATCGATAATAATTGCATTAAATTATTAATAATTGTTTTGAATTACATTTTAAGACTTTAACATCTTTTATTATTAATAGAAGGTTATGATCATACACATTATAGGTCATTACATTATGAAATGATATATGCCAAAATTATGTCACGAAGTATTTATTTAGAAATGTGATTCAACTAGTTAAATAACAACGAACAACGACCTATGAATTATTCATTTAATCCAGCACGCACTAGCGTCGTGAATTTTGTGAATTCAAAAAATAATACTATAATAATTTTTTTTTTACAAAAATAGCTAATTAAAACGACAATATATGACCCCAAGATATATTCTCTAGGGTCTCAACATTTTTCGCCATCGAGCCCAGAAATCTCAAAATTTCCTCAAAGAGTGTGGATTATAGCATTCAATTTTGTAATTTTTTGAACTTTTTTTTTGCCCGGAAATAAAAACTGCCGAGATGTTTACCATGGTACCTAATACTCTCCGGGAGTCCAATTGGGTCGATAGAACCATCCAATATGCCTTTAAACGGTCATTTTACCCGTTCACAACTTGTAGTGATTTCGTAAACTCAAGCCTACCACGTACAAAAAATGACAACATATAATGATCATATATGGTTTCAAACGGCATTATATGACCTCGAGATGTATCCCTTATGGTCTCAAGGATTTTCACCACCGGGCCCCAAAACCTCAAAATTTCCTTAAAAATCGTGGATATTATAGCTTTCAATTTTGTAATTTTTTGACCTTTTTTCGCCCGGAAATAAAAATTTCCGAGGTGTTTATCATGGTCCCTAATACCCTCCGGAAGTCCAATTGTGTCGGTGGAACCATCTAGTATGCCCTTAAACGGTCATTTTACCCGTTCGCAACTTGCACCGATTATGTAAACTCAAGCCTACGACGGACGTTTATGACAATATATAATGATCATATATGATTTCAAACGGCATTATATGACCCCAAAATGTATTCCTTAAGGTCTCGAGACTTTTCGCCACCAGGCCGCTAAACCTCAAAATTTCCTCAAAAAACGTGGATTATACCTTCAATTTTGTAATTTTTAACCTTTTTTCGCCCGGAAATAAATATTGCTGAGATGTTAACCATGGTCACTAATACCCTCCGGGAGTCCAATAGGGTCGGTGGAACCATCCAATATGCCCATAAACGGTCATTTTACCCGTTCACAACTTGCAGTGATTTCGTAAACTCAAGCCTACCACGTACGATTTTGACAACATATAATGATCATAAATGGTTTCAAACAACAATATATGAACCCAAGATATATCCTCTAGGGTCTCAACACTTTTCTCCACTGAGCCCCGAAACCTCAAAATTTCCTCAAAAAGCGTGGATTATAGCCTTCAATTTTGTAATTTTTAAACTTTTTTTAATTTCACCCAGAAATAAAAATTTCCGAGATGTTTACCATGGTCCCTAATACCCTCCGGAGTCCAATTGGGTCGGTGAAACCATCCAATATGTCCTGAAACGGTCATTTTACCCATTCGCAACTTGCACCGATTTCGTAAACTTAAGCCTCCACGAACGTTTATGCCAACATATAATGATTATATATGGTTTCACACGCCAATATGTGACCCCGAGATATATCCCCTAGGGTCTCAACACTTTTAGCCATTGAGGCCTGAAACCTCAAAATTTTCTCAAAAAGTGTGGATTATATAGCCTTCAATTTTGTAATTTTTGAACGTTTTTTTTTCGCCCGAAAATAAAAACTGCCGAGATGTTTACCATGGTACCTAATACTCTCCGGGAGTCCAATTGGGTCGGTTGAACCATCCAATATGCCTTTAAACGGTCATTTTACCCGTTCACAACTTGTAGTGATTTCGTAAACTCAAGCCTACCACGTACAAAAATGACAACATATAATGATCATATATGGTTTCAAACGGCATTATATGACCTCGAGATGTATCCCTTATGGTCTCAAGGCTTTTCGTCACCGGGCCCCAAAACCTCAAAATTTTCTTAAAAAACGTGGATTATTAGAGCTATCAAAAACTGATTCGACCCGAGAACTTGACCTTAACCGACAATGATCTGAACCCAGCCTGTACTCGAACAATGCGGTGAAACTAGTGACCTGTAACCAGACCTGAACCTAACCTGATCTTAATTGAAAACCGATTTGATCCAATACTTTATGACCTGCACCCAACCAGTAACCGCCAACCAATTTAATCCTACTTGAAAATAATTTGAACCCGAACTAGTACCTGACCCAATTAAAATATGAACCCGAGTCATGGAAGGTTTAATAAAATTTTATATACCTTTGTAAACCCTCAATCCGATTTAATAAAATCTTTTGTTCAGCTTATATACCTTTTGTTCTCTATTACTCGTATTTAGGTTTAATAAAATCTTGATGATGCTTGATCAAATTATGAAAGACGTAATTATATAGTTCAACTTGGCCACATCGATATTTATTAGAATTGAACTTGAACCAAAACCCGATTCAACACTAACCCGAACCCGAATGTACCATCTTGTTAACCCATCCAAACCCGACTCAATACAAACCGAACCTGAAATTGAACCCGATCTGATTTTAACTCGAATTAAACCCGACCTATATCCGAAAAGGTAAACGACCCGTTATAACTTGAACTAAAATTGACTCGACCTGAATTTGAACCTGATCTAAAGCTAGATTGACCTGACATACCTGATCTTGATTTAACCCGAGACCTAATTTGACTCGACCCAAACTCGACTTGAATACCCGAATTGACAGCTCTATAACCATCTACTCCTAATTCATCCCCGGGATCAATATTTACAACGTTTATTAACAATAAATAATGATCCTCTGCATTATTAGACACGTTGCTCCGTAGTAAATAATATTAGAGCAAAATAAAATCAATGCCAGAAAATGTTACAGTTAAAAACTAACAACGAATTAGTCCAGCCTTTGTCATTAAAACTGGAAAAGTTTAGAAATTGTGGTGTGACGGGCGTTAGAACGGTCGCACATTCCACACTCAATCAAATAAATTTATAAATCCTAAAACTAACCCCTAAACAAGTCTAGTGGTAAGTTCGGAGTCGAACCACAAGGAACGGTAATGTTTGATTGTTCTCGATCTAATGCTTAAGCTACGCCGAAGTCGGTTTATGGATAGTGGACACTACAACTACACTAACACACATATAAAGATCAAGATATTACAAAGTCTACTAGGGGCAAAGATCCACTTTGAACAATTAACAAGTTAATGGGAATCGATTTGATAATCAATCATGCAAAGAAAGAATTAAAATGGGAATTAATTACCATCAAGAGCAATCTCTCAAATTCCTAGCCTAGATCCCTCATTGACTAGGTGCATAGAAGAAATTTACCCAAAATGCAATCAAATATATAAATTCTAATTCACAATCCCTTGTCAAACTAGAACTAACATGCAATTAAGTTTGCTATCTTGGGAGATCAATCCAATCTAAAACAAACAACATGCCATCATCAATTCAATCAATTTAATCACACAATTATCATCAAATTTGTCTCAAATAACTCAATTAACCATAACAAAGCTTCACTCAACACCTAGTAGAAGGAAATCTACTCAAACATGATTAACAAAGCGATTAATAAAGCATAAAGAGAGAAGAGAGTAAGAAATGCTCATTGATATAAAATGGAGATCTTCAAATCATCAAATTCCTCCTTTGATTATCCAAAATCCATGAAAACCATTGTGCTCCTCACTTTCTCTCTCCAAAATTTGAGAGTTTCTCTCTCTAAAAACCTAAAACTAACCTAAAAACTCTTCTAAACTAAAAAAAAAAATCTTTTTTCTTTAATGAGCAAAAAAAAACTATTTATACCCCTTACAAAATTGCTTAGGAAGCTCCGCAAAAAGTCAGCTGAAACGGGAAAAGGTCCGACCGAACTCTGGGTAGGTTCGGTCGGACTCAGGGTAGGTTCGGCCGAACTCAAGGTAGGTTCGGTCGAACCTCCCTGATCCATGTTTGGTCGAACTTTTCTGGTTCGACCCCTCCTGTAAACATGCTGAAAACTTGGTTGAAACTGCCTTGGAGGTTCGGTCGAACTTTTCAAAAGTTTGACCACACCTAGGTTCGACCGAACCTCTTAGAGGTTCGGCCACACCTCCTCTTGAACTTCCTCTTCTTGCTTCCTCTTCTTCCCTTGTGCTCCTCTTGTCTTTGTCCATGCCTCCATACTTGGCCAAGGGGCCTCCTACCGTGCTTAGGACCGTCATGGAACCTGCAAAAGATAGCAAAGATCACGAGAGCATGGGGATGATAAAATTATGCATTAAGATTATCAAAACAAGCGCAAATAAACATACTTTTCATCCATAAAAGAAAAGGAAGCCATAAGAGGAGAAAAGAGGTAGAAAACCTAAGAAAAACAGGAGAAAAGAGACCAATACACTACCCCTAAGGGTAACATAAATGTCACTCATCAAACACCCCCAAGCTTAACTTTTGCTCATCCTCGAGCAAAACAAAACACAACGGAAAACGATGTATATTTTTTTTTTAAAAAAAAAATAAAATAAAATAAAATAAAACTAGAAGAGAAAGAATATACACTAACTCACTTTCGTAGGAATCACGAATGCATTTAGCGCATGCATCAAGCACTTTAAACCCCATAGATCGCTCTAGAGGACGAGTATGCTCTCGTAAGGGTATCCTAAGAGTTTAACCCATAACTCTTGACAAAAATCAAGGCAAGGCAAAAAAAACAATAAAATAAAATAAATCAAAGTAAGAGAAAAGTTACAAGCGTTCTAGAGTGGACTTTTATGATGGAACAAACACTAATGAATGTCAATCTTTCTAAAATAATAAAGGTATGCACGTTCTAAGATGTCCAAGGTTGATTGAAACATAACATATGCTAAGCATAGAGAACTAAAGGAAACACATTCCACCTTTTGTTTCAACCAATCAAACCACGTTCTCTCTACTAGTTTCAAATCCACTTTCAAGTTAGCTTCTCATGATTCCACGAAGAAACCGGAAAATAAATAAGAAATTAAAAACATTGAGAAGGTTACCCGACATCTTGGCTATGCAAACTCGCTCTATAGGCTTGATTCCTATTTCCCGCCATCATTGAATGACTTAACCCTCTAGGATCAAAAGGACTTTCAAGGTATTAACATATAAGCTAGGAGAGTAAAGGTGTGGAGAACTCTTGAAATTGGTGGTAAAACTATGTGAAGCACGGGTGGAACTTCTTCCACAAGATCCAAACGATTCCAAAACAAAAGTGCCAAGTATGCTTATTAAATAACTTTCCCCCAAGCTTATTTAACACAAAATAACAAAATTAGGGAGAACAACAATAACAAAACCCCTTTTTTTTTTTTTTTTTTTTTTTGTGCTTTACATTCTTCTTTACCTTTTTTTTTTTTCAATAATTCCTTTTTCCAAGCTTTTTTTTTTTTTTTTTTTTTTTTTTAAATGTCCTTGCCTCTTTTAACTTTGGACGGCTTTTTTTTTCTCAAAATGTATTTGGTTTTATGCAAAAAAAAAATTATATACAACACATACTTGCTTTGCAAATGAACTTATAATTCTAAACTTGCACCATAAACAATAAAACAAGCTCCAAAACAAAATTGCTTCACAAACTAAAGGTAGGATTTAAAGTGAAACCAAGGCTTCAAGGCTTGTATTGTGGCTAGAGAAAAGAAGGTATATGGCTCAAAAGGGCTAGCAAGAGGGGCAAATGCAAACCAAATCCAAAATTGAAAATTAATCCTATAAAAAGAGAAATGTCTTTGTCATCCCCTAAAGTGGCTCAGTCGCGATCTTGGGAGCTAAAAGTCAAGTTCTAGATATGAGAATGCAATAGCCAAGGATCCAAATATGCCGCTCAACAAAGTATGATGAAGGCTAGAACAATTATACATCACTAGGGATAGCAATAACTAACTCTTGATTTCATATCCACTATAGAGAGCAACTCCATCTTACCACAAGCAAGTGAACTAGAGCTTCATGGTCCCAAAGTTCTTAGCCAACTACCTTAGCATACCATATCCTAGGGTCAACCAAACACATTCTCAAACCGTGCACACCTCTAAAATTTAGGAAGAAAGACATTCAAGAATACAAGTCCAAAAGTATTATGTCCAAAGCAAGAACAAAAGAAAACACATTGCAAATTTGCCTTGATAGAAACAAAATCTTTTTGGAATTTTCAAAATAAAGAAAATGGAAATGCATATACAAATGTGCATGGCATATATGAATCAAAATTCCACCAAACATGATAGAATACCCTCCCCCAAGCTTGAATGAGGCAACATGCTCAAACTTTAAACCAAAGAATCCATGGGAGGAGAAAAGAAAGAAAGTCATCCAACCAACCAACATATGTCCAACAAGTCACAAATCATTAGAGGAAGAGCAAGGAAGGATATTACCGGATTTTAGGTGGGTGTATATACCCGCAAATGACCCAATTAAAATTTTCAAAGCCACTCTTCTCAAGAATTGAATCTTGTTTTCCATATGATAGCAATTGTGGTGCCAAACTTCCTTGATTCTTGATCCAAATCAATGCACCAAAGTATATCAAGTTATGTACCTAGAAAAAGGCACACAAACATTTCCATGAGAGAAAATCTATTCTAAAAAGAAAAGAAAATGAAAGCAATAAAACACGGGTTACTTCCCGAGAAAGGCTTGCTTAAGGTCCAAGCTTGACCGCTCTAGTAAATAATATTGCAACGATCGCAAGAGCTTGTCAAATGCACTACTACACATCTCATAAGATAACAAGTAAGCAAATGATATAAGAAGGGCATGCACCAAGATTAGTGCACGCAAAAGAAGGTGAAGAGGGAGTTTCCAAGAAGAAGAAGAATCAAAAGAAAATTCAAGAAAATAAGAAGAAGAATAGAAAGGCAAACTCTCTTCACAAAAATCTTTTTGGGTGGCAAAATCACCCTTTTCCTCAATTGAAGACGAATGAGGGACATAAAAATCTTCATAGGCAAGGGGGTCCCCAATAGGCTCATTAACAAAGGAAGGAAGGGATATAGGAGTGTAGGGGATATGGTTGAAATTTCTTGAAAAAGGGACATGAGAGAAGGGGATAGGAGCAATGGTCTTACAAATGGTCTCTTCTTCACCACCATTCCTCAAATCACCAATTTGAGCATGAAAATCAATCATAGAATCCTCAAAAGAAGAACACTCATGATCATGATCTCCCTCAAACATCCAACTTCCAAGAGGAACTACATAATCCCCTTCACTACAATCATGAACAACAACTCCCTCAACTTCCTTAAAGCCTAAAATCTCAAAGCCATGCATGAATGGATGCAAATTCATTTCAAAATGGTCTCTCTCCCATGAAGCATTCTTAATGAACTCACTCAAAAGGCTATGGGTTTTCATTTGACACTCAATAAACACATTAGACATAACCTTAAATGAATCCAAATACTCATGGATAAAAGGATCACAATCATGCACTTGAGACTCGTCAAGATGGGAAAAAGGGTTAGGATTTTCAAAATCAACACTCTCTTCATTCTCAACTCCTTCACCATCACTCATATGCTCACCAATGGGATCCTCACACTCTCTTGGTTGCTCAAAATCATCATCATCATCCTCAACACACACATTAAATTGGGATTTTTCACAAACAAGCATCAAGGGTGACAATTGGCTTTCTAACTCTTCTTTTCTTCTCCTTCCCTCCTCAAGACGCTCCTCATTCTTTTTCATTATCTCTAATTGACCTCTCATAGAATTAAGAATCATTTCCTTACTAGGCCCAAGCTCATTATCAAGCTCAATGCACCTAATTTGAGATTCAAAAGTAGCAATAAGGGATTCAAAAGGTGTTGAAGGTTGAGGCTCAACAAGAGAAGAAGAAGTACAACCAAGATTGGAAAAATCAACATTAAGATCATGAGCATATACATCACATTGGGGAGTGGGGGCACAATCAAACACATGAGATTCATCATTAAGGGAACGGAGCACATCACAAGAAGGCATGGTAAATAATGAAGAATATTGAAACACACCATTAGCATCAACTTGAGCATGCACCTCATCATCATGAACAAAAGAGGAAATAGAGTTGAAATCATGTGTTTTAGGCTCACTTAAGGGATCATGTAACAAATCATGGGAATTCATGCTAATATTAGAAGTATCAACACATTGCATATCAATAATAGAATCATGATTACCCTTATTATAGACATCCCAAGCAAACCAAACATAAAAATCCCAAGCATCATCAATTGATAATGCTCTAAATTCACCATTATGCATGCATTCAACTTCATCCCTAGTTTGCTCATTCAAACCAAAATAACAAATCTCACAAGCCTCCCAAAGACTACAACAATAAAAATCCAAATATCCCTCAAGTCTATTGAAATATTCACAAAAAGGCTCATTGTCATATTGAGGAAACGAGTTACTTGCCATTTTTTTTACAAAAACAAGAAAAAATTAAAAAAAATAAAATAAAAAGAAAAGTATACACAAAGACCTAGACTCAAGCAATAAAAAACAATCAAGTATTGACACCGTTCCCCGGCAACGGCGCCATTTTGACGGGCGTTAGAACGGTCGCACATTCCACACTCAATCAAATAAATTTATAAATCCTAAAACTAACCCCTAAACAAGTCTAGTGGTAAGTTCGGAGTCGAACCACAAGGAACGGTAATGTTGGATTGTTCTCGATCTAATGCTTAAGCTACGCCGAAGTCGGTTTATGGATAGTGGACACTACAACTACACTAACACACATATAAAGATCAAGATATTACAAAGTCTACTAGGGGCAAAGATCCACTTTGAACAATTAACAAGTTAATGGGAATCGATTTGATAATCAATCATGCAAAGAAAGAATTAAAATGGGAATTAATTACCATCAAGAGCAATCTCTCAAATTCCTAGCCTAGATCCCTCATTGACTAGGTGCATAGAAGAAATTTACCCAAAATGCAATCAAATATATAAATTCTAATTCACAATCCCTTGTCAAACTAGAACTAATATGCAATTAAGTTTGCTATCTTGGGAGATCAATCCAATCTAAAACAAACAACATGCCATCATCAATTCAATCAATTTAATCACACAATTATCATCAAATTTGTCTCAAATAACTCAATTAACCATAACAAAGCTTCACTCAACACCTAGTAGAAGGAAATCTACTCAAACATGATTAACAAAGCGATTAATAAAGCATAAAGAGAGAAGAGAGTAAGAAATGCTCATTGATATAAAATGGAGATCTTCAAATCATCAAATTCCTCCTTTGATTATCCAAAATCCATGAAAACCATTGTGCTCCTCACTTTCTCTCTCCAAAATTTGAGAGTTTCTCTCTCTAAAAACCTAAAACTAACCTAAAAACTCTTCTAAACTAAAAAAAAAAATCTTTTTTCTTTAATGAGCAAAAAAAACTATTTATACCCCTTACAAAATTGCTTAGGAAGCTCCGCAAAAAGTCAGCTGAAACGGGAAAAGGTCCGACCGAACTCTGGGTAGGTTCGGTCGGACTCAGGGTAGGTTCGGCCGAACTCAAGGTAGGTTCGGTCGAACCTCCCTGATCCATGTTTGGTCGAACTTTTCTGGTTCGACCCCTCCTGTAAACATGCTGAAAACTTGGTTGAAACTGCCTTGGAGGTTCGGTCGAACTTTTCAAAAGTTTGACCACACCTAGGTTCGACCGAACCTCTTAGAGGTTCGGCCACACCTCCTCTTGAACTTCCTCTTCTTGCTTCCTCTTCTTCCCTTGTGCTCCTCTTGTCTTTGTCCATGCCTCCATACTTGGCCAAGGGGCCTCCTACCGTGCTTAGGACCGTCATGGAACCTGCAAAAGATAGCAAAGATCACGAGAGCATGGGGATGATAAAATTATGCATTAAGATTATCAAAACAAGCGCAAATAAACATACTTTTCATCCATAAAAGAAAAGGAAGCCATAAGAGGAGAAAAGAGGTAGAAAACCTAAGAAAAACAGGAGAAAAGAGACCAATACACTACCCCTAAGGGTAACATAAATGTCACTCATCAAACACCCCCAAGCTTAACTTTTGCTCATCCTCGAGCAAAACAAAACACAACGGAAAACGATGTATATTTTTTTTTTAAAAAAAAAATAAAATAAAATAAAATAAAACTAGAAGAGAAAGAATATACACTAACTCACTTTCGTAGGAATCACGAATGCATTTAGCGCATGCATCAAGCACTTTAAACCCCATAGATCGCTCTAGAGGACGAGTATGCTCTCGTAAGGGTATCCTAAGAGTTTAACCCATAACTCTTGACAAAAATCAAGGCAAGGCAAAAAAAACAATAAAATAAAATAAATCAAAGTAAGAGAAAAGTTACAAGCGTTCTAGAGTGGACTTTTATGATGGAACAAACACTAATGAATGTCAATCTTTCTAAAATAATAAAGGTATGCACGTTCTAAGATGTCCAAGGTTGATTGAAACATAACATATGCTAAGCATAGAGAACTAAAGGAAACACATTCCACCTTTTGTTTCAACCAATCAAACCACGTTCTCTCTACTAGTTTCAAATCCACTTTCAAGTTAGCTTCTCATGATTCCACGAAGAAACCGGAAAATAAATAAGAAATTAAAAACATTGAGAAGGTTACCCGACATCTTGGCTATGCAAACTCGCTCTATAGGCTTGATTCCTATTTCCCGCCATCATTGAATGACTTAACCCTCTAGGATCAAAAGGACTTTCAAGGTATTAACATATAAGCTAGGAGAGTAAAGGTGTGGAGAACTCTTGAAATTGGTGGTAAAACTATGTGAAGCACGGGTGGAACTTCTTCCACAAGATCCAAACGATTCCAAAACAAAAGTGCCAAGTATGCTTATTAAATAACTTTCCCCCAAGCTTATTTAACACAAAATAACAAAATTAGGGAGAACAACAATAACAAAACCCCTTTTTTTTTTTTTTTTTTTGTGCTTTACATTCTTCTTTACCTTTTTTTTTTCAATAATTCCTTTTTCCAAGCTTTTTTTTTTTTTTTTTTTTTTTTTTTTTTTTTTTTTTTTAAATGTCCTTGCCTCTTTTAACTTTGGACGGCTTTTTTTTTTTTCTCAAAATGTATTTGGTTTTATGCAAAAAAAAAATTATATACAACACATACTTGCTTTGCAAATGAACTTATAATTCTAAACTTGCACCATAAACAATAAAACAAGCTCCAAAACAAAATTGCTTCACAAACTAAAGGTAGGATTTAAAGTGAAACCAAGGCTTCAAGGCTTGTATTGTGGCTAGAGAAAAGAAGGTATATGGCTCAAAAGGGCTAGCAAGAGGGGCAAATGCAAACCAAATCCAAAATTGAAAATTAATCCTATAAAAAGAGAAATGTCTTTGTCATCCCCTAAAGTGGCTCAGTCGCGATCTTGGGAGCTAAAAGTCAAGTTCTAGATATGAGAATGCAATAGCCAAGGATCCAAATATGCCGCTCAACAAAGTATGATGAAGGCTAGAACAATTATACATCACTAGGGATAGCAATAACTAACTCTTGATTTCATATCCACTATAGAGAGCAACTCCATCTTACCACAAGCAAGTGAACTAGAGCTTCATGGTCCCAAAGTTCTTAGCCAACTACCTTAGCATACCATATCCTAGGGTCAACCAAACACATTCTCAAACCGTGCACACCTCTAAAATTTAGGAAGAAAGACATTCAAGAATACAAGTCCAAAAGTATTATGTCCAAAGCAAGAACAAAAGAAAACACATTGCAAATTTGCCTTGATAGAAACAAAATCTTTTTGGAATTTTCAAAATAAAGAAAATGGAAATGCATATACAAATGTGCATGGCATATATGAATCAAAATTCCACCAAACATGATAGAATACCCTCCCCCAAGCTTGAATGAGGCAACATGCTCAAACTTTAAACCAAAGAATCCATGGGAGGAGAAAAGAAAGAAAGTCATCCAACCAACCAACATATGTCCAACAAGTCACAAATCATTAGAGGAAGAGCAAGGAAGGATATTACCGGATTTTAGGTGGGTGTATATACCCGCAAATGACCCAATTAAAATTTTCAAAGCCACTCTTCTCAAGAATTGAATCTTGTTTTCCATATGATAGCAATTGTGGTGCCAAACTTCCTTGATTCTTGATCCAAATCAATGCACCAAAGTATATCAAGTTATGTACCTAGAAAAAGGCACACAAACATTTCCATGAGAGAAAATCTATTCTAAAAAGAAAAGAAAATGAAAGCAATAAAACACGGGTTACTTCCCGAGAAAGGCTTGCTTAAGGTCCAAGCTTGACCGCTCTAGTAAATAATATTGCAACGATCGCAAGAGCTTGTCAAATGCACTACTACACATCTCATAAGATAACAAGTAAGCAAATGATATAAGAAGGGCATGCACCAAGATTAGTGCACGCAAAAGAAGGTGAAGAGGGAGTTTCCAAGAAGAAGAAGAATCAAAAGAAAATTCAAGAAAATAAGAAGAAGAATAGAAAGGCAAACTCTCTTCACAAAAATCTTTTTGGGTGGCAAAATCACCCTTTTCCTCAATTGAAGACGAATGAGGGACATAAAAATCTTCATAGGCAAGGGGGTCCCCAATAGGCTCATTAACAAAGGAAGGAAGGGATATAGGAGTGTAGGGGATATGGTTGAAATTTCTTGAAAAAGGGACATGAGAGAAGGGGATAGGAGCAATGGTCTTACAAATGGTCTCTTCTTCACCACCATTCCTCAAATCACCAATTTGAGCATGAAAATCAATCATAGAATCCTCAAAAGAAGAACACTCATGATCATGATCTCCCTCAAACATCCAACTTCCAAGAGGAACTACATAATCCCCTTCACTACAATCATGAACAACAACTCCCTCAACTTCCTTAAAGCCTAAAATCTCAAAGCCATGCATGAATGGATGCAAATTCATTTCAAAATGGTCTCTCTCCCATGAAGCATTCTTAATGAACTCACTCAAAAGGCTATGGGTTTTCATTTGACACTCAATAAACACATTAGACATAACCTTAAATGAATCCAAATACTCATGGATAAAAGGATCACAATCATGCACTTGAGACTCGTCAAGATGGGAAAAAGGGTTAGGATTTTCAAAATCAACACTCTCTTCATTCTCAACTCCTTCACCATCACTCATATGCTCACCAATGGGATCCTCACACTCTCTTGGTTGCTCAAAATCATCATCATCATCCTCAACACACACATTAAATTGGGATTTTTCACAAACAAGCATCAAGGGTGACAATTGGCTTTCTAACTCTTCTTTTCTTCTCCTTCCCTCCTCAAGACGCTCCTCATTCTTTTTCATTATCTCTAATTGACCTCTCATAGAATTAAGAATCATTTCCTTACTAGGCCCAAGCTCATTATCAAGCTCAATGCACCTAATTTGAGATTCAAAAGTAGCAATAAGGGATTCAAAAGGTGTTGAAGGTTGAGGCTCAACAAGAGAAGAAGAAGTACAACCAAGATTGGAAAAATCAACATTAAGATCATGAGCATATACATCACATTGGGGAGTGGGGGCACAATCAAACACATGAGATTCATCATTAAGGGAACGGAGCACATCACAAGAAGGCATGGTAAATAATGAAGAATATTGAAACACACCATTAGCATCAACTTGAGCATGCACCTCATCATCATGAACAAAAGAGGAAATAGAGTTGAAATCATGTGTTTTAGGCTCACTTAAGGGATCATGTAACAAATCATGGGAATTCATGCTAATATTAGAAGTATCAACACATTGCATATCAATAATAGAATCATGATTACCCTTATTATAGACATCCCAAGCAAACCAAACATAAAAATCCCAAGCATCATCAATTGATAATGCTCTAAATTCACCATTATGCATGCATTCAACTTCATCCCTAGTTTGCTCATTCAAACCAAAATAACAAATCTCACAAGCCTCCCAAAGACTACAACAATAAAAATCCAAATATCCCTCAAGTCTATTGAAATATTCACAAAAAGGCTCATTGTCATATTGAGGAAACGAGTTACTTGCCATTTTTTTTACAAAAACAAGAAAAAATTAAAAAAAATAAAATAAAAAGAAAAGTATACACAAAGACCTAGACTCAAGCAATAAAAAACAATCAAGTATTGACACCGTTCCCCGGCAACGGCGCCATTTTGACGGGCGTTAGAACGGTCGCACATTCCACACTCAATCAAATAAATTTATAAATCCTAAAACTAACCCCTAAACAAGTCTAGTGGTAAGTTCGGAGTCGAACCACAAGGAACGGTAATGTTGGATTGTTCTCGATCTAATGCTTAAGCTACGCCGAAGTCGGTTTATGGATAGTGGACACTACAACTACACTAACACACATATAAAGATCAAGATATTACAAAGTCTACTAGGGGCAAAGATCCACTTTGAACAATTAACAAGTTAATGGGAATCGATTTGATAATCAATCATGCAAAGAAAGAATTAAAATGGGAATTAATTACCATCAAGAGCAATCTCTCAAATTCCTAGCCTAGATCCCTCATTGACTAGGTGCATAGAAGAAATTTACCCAAAATGCAATCAAATATATAAATTCTAATTCACAATCCCTTGTCAAACTAGAACTAACATGCAATTAAGTTTGCTATCTTGGGAGATCAATCCAATCTAAAACAAACAACATGCCATCATCAATTCAATCAATTTAATCACACAATTATCATCAAATTTGTCTCAAATAACTCAATTAACCATAACAAAGCTTCACTCAACACCTAGTAGAAGGAAATCTACTCAAACATGATTAACAAAGCGATTAATAAAGCATAAAGAGAGAAGAGAGTAAGAAATGCTCATTGATATAAAATGGAGATCTTCAAATCATCAAATTCCTCCTTTGATTATCCAAAATCCATGAAAACCATTGTGCTCCTCACTTTCTCTCTCCAAAATTTGAGAGTTTCTCTCTCTAAAAACCTAAAACTAACCTAAAAACTCTTCTAAACTAAAAAAAAAAATCTTTTTTCTTTAATGAGCAAAAAAAACTATTTATACCCCTTACAAAATTGCTTAGGAAGCTCCGCAAAAAGTCAGCTGAAACGGGAAAAGGTCCGACCGAACTCTGGGTAGGTTCGGTCGGACTCAGGGTAGGTTCGGCCGAACTCAAGGTAGGTTCGGTCGAACCTCCCTGATCCATGTTTGGTCGAACTTTTCTGGTTCGACCCCTCCTGTAAACATGCTGAAAACTTGGTTGAAACTGCCTTGGAGGTTCGGTCGAACTTTTCAAAAGTTTGACCACACCTAGGTTCGACCGAACCTCTTAGAGGTTCGGCCACACCTCCTCTTGAACTTCCTCTTCTTGCTTCCTCTTCTTCCCTTGTGCTCCTCTTGTCTTTGTCCATGCCTCCATACTTGGCCAAGGGGCCTCCTACCGTGCTTAGGACCGTCATGGAACCTGCAAAAGATAGCAAAGATCACGAGAGCATGGGGATGATAAAATTATGCATTAAGATTATCAAAACAAGCGCAAATAAACATACTTTTCATCCATAAAAGAAAAGGAAGCCATAAGAGGAGAAAAGAGGTAGAAAACCTAAGAAAAACAGGAGAAAAGAGACCAATACACTACCCCTAAGGGTAACATAAATGTCACTCATCATGGTGCTAATATAACTTATCCTTGAGATCTTATTAAACGAAACCTTGATAAATTCGTCTCAACGTGAATCTCTTAATATCAAAATTTCAATATTTCTATTAATACAAAATTAAAGATGAACTAGAAACAAATGGTAATAAGAAGTTATGTTCTGATCAACTTTAATCAGAATTTATTTGGTAAAATCTGATCTGTTTGTACAAGAATAAGTATTTGTAAGGTAATAATCACGAGTAAGCGAGTTAGCATGATGTTACACAACGGTTCTTATGATATTTTTTTTGGGTCAGGTACATATTGGATCGAGTCTAAGCTCACTTATCCCAGGTATTTAAACATAGCTCATTGTAGCCGCGATACTGAACTGAACGCTTTTAGCACTACTAAGACTGTAATTTGTGAGAACTTTCGTCTACCACAAATGCTAGGAATGTTTGAGAGCAAGCAGTCTTAATAACAGTAATACGGGTTTTTATTAAAAGCGGTGTGGTGCACAGTAAGTTGCACCTGAAAATTTCTCACCATTGCAAAGAGTTTAATGATACATAACTTATTCTATATTGGAGGGCAAAGCAGGGACAGAAACGAGGTTTCTAATCAGAGACTTCCCTTACTAAGTAAAAATAAGATACATTGGCCTATAGGCCCTCTATAACAGCTTTGCTTTACAAAAGAAGCCTCCAGTTTTGTAGCCTCGTGCCATTTGAAAAAAAAATGTTTACAGGCACACCGTGCTTACAGAAAAATTACAAAATTTGGTACAAAAGAATTGATGGGAGAATATCATGGAAATACCTAACAAATCCATCATAACATGCTCTTTTCCAGGACTTCCTTCATTAGTTCCTTTGGGGCTGTATTATAGGCAATACAGAAGTCAGCAAGGGCAGAAGAAACAGATCAGATGATCAGCAGAAACATAGCAATAATATTAATCAATCAAGTGGAATTGAAGCATTCATAAAGGGTGTTGCTTAAATCTAGGATTTATTTTGTGGTAACTGCCAGAATGAAGAAAATTATCCTGCTTTCCCTTCCTCAAAAACTCATCGATGGCATAAGTTAATGAAGTAAGTATATCCAGTTATGATCTTACCTAGCAAACCAGTGAACTTTTCATACTGTCTGTACGCTTGATTAGCAAGCATTTCTGTACCATATACAATGATGGCCCCTGATTCTTGGGCTTCTTTTAAGAGTCTGGTTCATTTTGGTGCATAAACCACATAAAAAACAAGAGCATAGTTCTTCAAAGCTTTCTGTGGAAGAGCATACAGGAAAAGAACATGGTTCAACTTGATGGTGAATCAAAACTAATCATGAAATAACGTAAAAGGTTCACATTACTTGAGAGCATGAGACAAAGCATCATTTATGTAGACATTGCAGCTTATACATTGCTACTATATGAAGTGCAACCACATTTTGTCAAATTTACCCACAATAATAATGATTGCCAATGCTGCGATTTTTACAAAAGGAGATAAATTAAAAAAAAAAAACGATCTTTATGTCTCCTCCAAAGCTGGGTTATTGTTGAGCTTGATGTAAGAAATTATCAGGATGGTACACTAAAGATGTCAATATCACATCATACTCTTCCATCCGGTGATTCAGATATTCCAGTGATGAACACCTCTTTTATTTTTACTTTATTTTATTGTAATACACTCAGTTACTTTATTTCGAGTACGCCCAGGTTACTCTCCGAGAGATTTATGCATGTTTCTCTCAAATGCCACGTAGGACAGTTGAAATTGTTTAATAAAATAACAAATATGGGACCACATCTCCATTAGTTGAAGTATGTTAACACTGTTTGTTCTATTCTTCTTTCTCTGTCTTCACTTCAACTAACATGTTCTTTCTTGTTCCTGTTCTTCATCCCTCTCTGAAGTTGTTCGTCGGCCTCTCTCTATTCACTCGCTCTGCCCTCCTCTTTCCTTGGTGTCCCCATGAATTACTTGTGGAATTGGTAAGGCTATCCCTAAGTAGCATTTTCCATAGATTTGATGTGATTTGGGCGGCTTTATCGAGGTGATATTCTGTCGATTCTTTCTTTGAATTGTTTTGTAAATGGTAATTGCTGATGAATTGTGAAATGTTGTTGAATTGTGAGATGTGTAGCTTATTTTTTTGTAGAAATTGGTAATCCCATACGTGGCTAAATTGTTATTTGGTAATTACTTGTTTGTTAATTGGTAATTTTTATTGAATGGCTTAATTTTGGCAATGCGATTTAAAATTCCATACTTTTTGTTCGTTAATTGTAATAATGTTGAACTCGTTCAGTTGTTGTTTTTAAAGTATAATCTTTATAGTGGTTGAAATTTGTTTTTGGGATATTATATGTGTTTGGAATGTTATGCGTTGGATTTATTTATTGTTTCTTAGTAGCGTAGTATAATATTGATCTATACTTGACCTGGGTTAACAATGATTGCTATTGTTGTTGGGATAGGTTTGATAGTTGATTTATGGTGTGATATTACTGAGATGGATGAGTTTATGGTAAGGGATGCAGATGATGTAGGTGTTTGTGATCCGGTATCTAATTTGATTGAAGTTGATTGTAGTAATGGTGATTATGATGAGTATTTGGTTACAGAGAAGTTGGACAGTGTTAATAATGATAAGTGGCGTACACCAATACAAACCTCTTCCCCAATTCAGTCTATGGAGATTGTTGAAACAAATTTTTCAACAAGCAAGGTCTCTGTTATGACCTCTGTTGATCCCCCAGAAGTTGGTATGATATTCAATGGTTGGAGGGAAATAGAGGAATTTTATAAGTCTTACGCAGAGCAATGTGGGTTTGGAGTTAGTAGAGTTCAAACTGCTTATACTCCTAAGAAAGAGATTAGGGGGATGACTTGGAAGTGTGAGTGTTGGGGTCCACCCAATCTGAGGGCGCAGAGGGAGGCAAGGAAAAGGGAAAAGCTAATGGAAGTTGGAGGAAGTGTTGGGAATAGGAATGGGGACATAGTAGAGAATGAGCTTGCGCGGTGCAAAAGAAAATCCAAAAAATGTGAGTGTGAAGCTAGGATTTATGCTAGTGTTAATAGGGAAGGGCTTTGGGTGCTGATAAGGGTTGAATTAGAGCATAGTCATAAGTTGGACCCCGCTATGGCTAAGTTAGTTAAAGAATATCGTATGAAGAAAATGACATCTACTGTTCGTAAGAGGTTGGTTAATTATTATGAGGTTGGAGTACCAGTGACTAAAATCCGTGGTTGTTTGGGAACCGAAAATGAGAACCTGCCAAATGTCAAGGATATGCAACATGAGGTGTATAAGAAAATACGATCGAAGATGGCGGGGGAGATGCGAATGCTATGATGGAATACTTTGTTTACATGCAATCTGACAACCATAAATTTTTCCATGTCAATCGTTTGGATGAAGAAGGTCGTTTGAAGGATGTACTTTGGGTTGATGCCTGTAGTATAGCTGCATATGAAGATTTGGAGATGTGGTGTGTTTCGATGCAACTTATCTCACCAATGAGTATGAGCTCCCGTTTTGTAATTTTGTCGGAGTTAATCATCATGGTCCTTCGCTGTTGTTAGATTGTGCTCTTGTATCTCGTGAAGATTCTGACACATTTCGTTGGATATTCCGTCACTGGTTGTCCTGTATGGCAACAAAGCTCCGTTAGCCATACTTACAGATCAAGCCCCTGCAATGAGGAAGCCCCTAGCTGAAGTTATGCCAAACACACGGCATCGATGGTGCATATGGCATATCTTAAAAAAAATTCCTGAAAAACTTGGGAAGTGTGCACTGTAAGTATTTATTGCTGCCTAATGGTGTATGGAATTTAGATGTTCTGATGTTATGATGTTCTGATCATATGGGATTGTTCTCTGTGATTTTTGTCCTGTTCCTTTCTTGTAAGGAGGGTATGAGTTTGATTATCCGTCTGCATTTCTCAGGTACAATGATTTCAAAAATCCTTTGAAGAATGTCATATACGACAGCTTCACTATCGATGAATTCCAAAAACGATGGTGTGAAGCAATGAAGTTGTATAAGTTAGAAGATAATGAGTGGCTGCAAGAGTTGTTTGTAGAGCGGCACATGTGGGTGCCTGCTTTCATGAAGGAGTACTTTTGGGCCGGGATGAAAACGACGCAGAGGGTTGAGAGCATAAACAGGTTCTTCGATGGTTTTGTTGACATGCACACTAAATTATGTGAATTCCCTGAAAAGTATAGCCAAGCATTGAAGAAGAGGGTGATGATGAGACTGATGCTGATGATAGGGATTCCAAATACGCCAGGCGGCTTGTTAGTGATTTCAAAGTTGAGAAGTTTTTTCAAAAAATCTACACTGATGTAAAATTCCAAGAACTACAAAAAGAATGTGGCCATATGTTGTATGTCATCCCCAAGGTCCAAGATGTTATAAGCTCTGCGGCTATTCAGTATGTAATTGAAGATAGAATTTGGATTAAAAAAAGTGGTACCACTGAGGAAGAGCTGACTGACTTCAAAAGATTGTACTTAGTTACCTTTAACCCTGTCACAAAAGACAGC
Organism: Chenopodium quinoa; assembly: GCF_001683475.1. NCBI lineage: Eukaryota > Viridiplantae > Streptophyta > Magnoliopsida > Caryophyllales > Amaranthaceae > Chenopodium > Chenopodium quinoa. The sequence continues at coordinate 4,193,362 of NW_018745024.1, forward strand.
TCTTGTGACTGTCGCAAGTTTGAGAAGGATGGCATTCTATGTAGGCACATCATAAGAGTGTGGGATGATAATAGGTTTAAAGATATTCCTCCCAAATTTGTACTTGTTCGGTGGCGGAAAGATGTTGTGAAGAGGCACACACGTGTAAAAGTTGCTTACCATGATCCCTTACAGACCAAGGAATGCAAACGGTACAACACTTTGATCCCTGACCTTGAGGCTTTGTGTGATGATGCGTCTCCAGTAGATGATGAAACAGTTGAGGCCGTTCGCAAAGAAATTTCCAAGCTTCACAAGGTGGTGAAAGAGAAGCGCGCAAAATTGTTAGAACAATTGGTGCTACCAAATCCGGAGATTAACTCTAAAATTTATCCCCTTGTCCCTACTCCGATGTCAACCCCTCAAGCAACACCCTCTGCAACAACTCCATTAGCTGCCACTACTCAATTAGCTGCTATGAGTCCACAAATTTCAGGAGGTAGCCAATTCACGCCTTTAAGCAATCATACTCCTAACTCCCCTTGCAATATTGGAGATCCAGTTATAAAAAAGAAACCTAGAGGGCGACCAAAGGGGTCTAGGAACAAAATGCTTGCTGAGTTAGGGTACAAGACCAGCAAGCTAAAAAATGATAAGGTATTACCTTTCCATATTGCAGATCATTTCCATACTTACTTAGTGTTATGTTGCTATTACATTCTTTGTTTTGCTTTTCAGGGCTCTCAAACTCAGGCGCAACCAACTGAATTTCCAGAGTCAAGCCAATTTGGGAAGAAGCCGGTATATTAATATTGTTTATGTTAAATCCTTATGCTGAGTTCTGGGAGGCTGCTGTTGAAGCTCAAGTCTTGGGCAATGACCCGTTATTGGATGATTTAAATTGTACCTCACCAATTTCTACTCCTGCAACTATTCCAATGTGTCAGCAATCAATATCCAACCCAGAGATGGCCAACAACAGCCCCATCAGCTCAACCTCCAACATTGGAGATCTGATTTCAAAAAAGACTCCTAAAGGGCGAACAAAAGGACCTAGGATCAAAACTCTTGCTGAGTTAGGCTACAACAACCGCAAGTTAAAAACTGCTAAGGTATTACCTGGTCTGTTGTTACCGTTTCCTTTCATTACAAAGCATTTTATACCTGTTAGGCTGTTCTTATACATTTATAAATGTGTGTATGCCTTCAGGGCTGTAATCAGACTCAACTCATTGATGCGCCAGACACACGACAATCTGTGAAAAAGCCGGTAATGGAAATTATGTTTATAATCAATATTTGTAAAGGTTGATTGAGTTATCTCTAAAGCCTGTGTTTGTGTCTATTTAGGGGAAGCGAAAGAAGGGTCAAAATTAGCTTGTCTATTTGGAGCGCAATCGATTCTGTTATAAACTTTTCATCAATTCTGCGCTGAGCATATGTGAATCAATTTTGCGCTGAGCATATTGACTGAATTTGTAATGTTTTAAATATTTTGTATATTATGATGAGCCTTTGAGCAACTGATACTGTCAAATTGTAATTTGGGCACTAATGGATTTAAGTGAACCAATATCTACATTGCCATTGTGTAATATCATAAAACAACAGTTACATTTTATAATCAAGTTAAGCCATTGTTAATATCATACTGATATCATACTTATATTAATTATAACCTACCTTATCATAATCTGCTAATTACATTGATTACAGGTTTCCCACCCAATCAAAGGAGATATCAATCAAAACAGATACAAAAAACCAAAAAAACCCTTACAACAAACCTTTAATTTTCATCATCCTACAATAGATCCAAAAAAAGCCTTTAGGTACAGACATGCAGTCAATTATCAGACATTCTCATACGAAACATTGATGAATCTTCACTTGTTTCTGGAGTTGCTTCGTGATTGTTCCCAGAAGAAGAATCCGAACCACTGTGATCATCATAATCGTACGTATCGCTCCTTGTTTTGAATGATTCGTCTGAATTGACAACTACTTCTTTCTCAGTTTCAGTTTCTGAGTCCGAAGTTTCATCACTTTGAGAATTCTCATCACTCTGTTTGTCTTCTTCACTTTCCTCTTTTGTCTCTTCTTCACCATCACTCTGACCAGCACCATCAGCATCACCCTCACCATCAGCATCACCCTCATCAGCACCACCACCCTCACCAGCACCATCACCCTCACCAGCATCATCACCCTCACCACCACCAGCACCATCACCCTCACCAGCACCATCACCCTGACATGCACCAGCACCTACACCATCAACACCCCCATCACCATGACCAACACCAACACCATCAACACCCCCATCACCCTGACCAGCACCACCACCATCAACACCATCACCCTGACCAGCACCCTCACCAGCACCATCATTGTCTGAATCGACAATAATAATTGGCCACTCTCCACAACCATCCCTCACATCTTATCTTTTCCTTTTATTACTTTTTTCTCCTTTTTCCTTTTTGGTCTTCCCTTGTTCTTCCAGAAATTCTAGATGACTATTCATCTTCTTCTATATCTCTGTAACATACAAACGAAAGCTTGCTGCATTTTCTTCTTTTGATTTCAGTTCATTCGGCTTCCAGATTGGTGGTGCAAAAACTTTCCCAGAGGTGGCGGTACTATCAGTGCTTTCCATTGTTGGGAGATGGAAATAGAAGGTGATAGAAAGAGTCAGAAAAAGCAAGCAATAAAATGAAGGTGATAGACAGAGGCAATGCTACACATCACGCAATATAAAGATATAATTGGACCAATCACAAGCAAGCAATGATGACTAACTCTTGAAAGAATAAAGAATAAAGTCTTTATCAATTCTCAAGCATTGTACTTTGAATTTTAAAAGGCAATATTTAGAAAGTACCTTTTTCGTAAATTTCCTTTTATGCACACTATCTACACGCACGTGTGTTAGTCGATGTTCCTATTTTTAGACAACGATTTATTATTTCTAATATGTATTGATAATACGATCTTGCTAACGAGCGCCCCGGGGTGTTAGATAAGGAATAATTTTATTGGTTGAATTGGTATGAAGTTAGGAATGCATGACAAAATCACGCGTCGTTCAGTGTAATAAGTTCCAAATACTGCGATAATAACTTTGAGAATATTATATTTATAATCTGAAACTTCTAAATATTAAAAACATTATAATAAGTTACATATATGATTATTATTCATTACAATAAGCTATAACCGTTAATAAGTTTCAAATACATTTGACTTCATTAATAAAACTTCGAATAGAATCGTCAATAAAAACATTAAAAATGTATTAAATATACCAATTCCTCATTTATTAAATTAGTCAAAATAGATTAATATTAATAATAAATTATAATAGAATCATCAATTATATTATCCCATGTAAACTCAACCGGGTGTTAGTTTGATTTACATCAATAAATTGTTGTATTTTGAAAGATGACCTTAAGCGTCATTAAAATAACAGAAGCATCAATAAGAATAAAGAGACCAGTACGATTGTTATTAAAGAAGAGAAGTCGTTATCAGTTAAATTTGACTGTTTACCCGAAAGTTGACTTGTCTCACGAAAGTGGACCGGACTCGTTTTTAATCCTAATTGATTGATTTGAATTCACCTCAGTACAGTTTAACATTTACTTAATGTGATCAGCATGATTATATAAAGTAATTTCACTTTATAATTTTCAAAATAAAAAATATAACTACCCCATGTCAGCATGATTATATAAAGTAATTTCACTTTATAATTTTCAAAATAAAAAATATAACTACCATTTTCAAAATAAAAACCAACCACTGTAATTTATAAAATATAACTACCCTTTTAGAAAAAAAACCTACCACCCTTTTGTTTACATTATTTTTAATTTCTTATTCTGCATGAACATTATAACAATCGCAAACAATCTGGCCTATATGGACACGCGTTATATGAACATTATAATTTTACATGAGACATACGCAAATTGCGTGTGCAACATAAGAAGATTTAAATTGATAAAACAAATTGATTTAAATTGATAAACCAAATTGATTTAAATTGATAAACCATAAACCGGACACTTATTTGATTTATATCCAATCAAACATAAACCCTACTAAATTCACAATACTTAATTAACAAATAAAATCAAAAACAAAAAACCAGACACTTAATTGATAAACCATGAACCGGACACATAATTAATAATCAAAGACACTGAAACTTGATTGTTCAAAAGAAAAACAGAGTATCAAACTAGATAATTTGTAAATCAAGAAAATAAAACATTTTAGCAACTAATAATCTAATCTAATCCCCCTACCTAAAAAGATTCCACATTTTATCAAAAAACAAAATACAGAATCAGATGTAGTTGTCGTAAATCTATTAACCTCATCAGTCAAGCTTTTCGATTGTTGAAGTCGAGTGCCCGTATGCACCTGAATCCTGGCCAGAAACCTCCGGAGACCAGTGATCACGTACATGATAAGCAGGGTACGGAACGTCAATGGGGCTTCTGGATCTCCTCTGCCTGACCGTCCATTGCCTTGGCCTGCGCCTTGGTTGCACTCCTTGACCAACTTGCCCAACAGCTTCTCCTGCACCAGCGGCTCCCTGACCAGAAGCATCTCCCACTCCCTCTTGCACATCCCCAACCCTAGCAGCAGCCCTCTTCATAGCCTGTGACTTTGCCCTCTTGGTGGGCCTCCTCCCACCCCCTAACTTAAGCGTACTGTCCTTCACCCCCTGTTCCTTTTGTTTTTGTGCTTCACTGGCCTTTGCCTTTTCAATATAAATTTTAGAAATGGTTGTCTCAACATCACGCAATTCACTGTCAAGGTTGTTGCACAAGCACTGGTAGTTAAGTAATTGGTCTTTTATCATTTTCTGCCTCAACTCAAGGAATTGGAGTTCTGTGTATTTGGGTTGATCGTGCTCTGTCACTACCATTGGTTGTTTCCCTTTGTTCTGTTTCACCATTTTGATTAAAATAAAAGTAGGATATTGGGAAGAATTGGAAGAAAATACTATTATGTGAAAACAGAAAAATATTTTCACAGGAGAAGTTATGCGAAAAAGGAAGTTGATAAACCATAAAGATAGTGGGAGAAGTTATTATATCATGGTATGATGCATACGTGTCGTTTGAATTCCCAAATTAATTCACAAGTTTTTTTTTTTTTAATTAGGATGAGTTAATTTTATTTCAGAAAAAGGAAAAATAAAAAATTACACGTGGTTTTACAATTTTCCCAATTAAATTAAGCAAAGACAAGTTATAACTATGTTTCTTATTATTTACGTGTTACGGACTATGTAAAATAGCAGACACGGACACGAACCAAAGCAATTCCGTTATTGACCTTTCACAACAAAGTAGTAATAGTAATAAACCTTTTCCAAGATGGTGATACGTTTTAAAAATTAAAATATAAGTTGTATATTTTAAAATATTAATTAGAAATGGTAACAAACTACCCCCGGTCCAAATTACTCGCGACTTTGGAAAATTTCACTTTCCCAAAATACCCCTTTCATCTTTTAAAACCACCATATTTTTAAAAATATAACTACCAAAAAAAAATTAAAAACAAAAATAAAAAAAAGACCACCCCTTCAATTTATAGTTTAAAACCCCCCCAAAAAAAAAATTAGAATTAAAAAAAAATTATAAAATAAAATTGGGATTTGGGGGGCTTCCAGGAGTCGAACCTAATAGAGTTGATCATTTGCGGGCTTGGGTGGGAAGCGGGCCGGTTTATGCCTATTTTTTTGTCCAACGAGCTTCATGTATCAAACCCGAACATTGTCCATGCCCGCTTACTGAACGGGCCGGACTTCACTGCGGGCTAACGGGCATAAAAATTTTGATTTATTTTTATAACACTAATTAATGTACTCCCTCCGTCCCCGAATGATAGTCAGTATTGACATTTTTGGACATCCAAAATGTTAGTCACATTTCACAATTTAAGGTCCCATACAATAACACAAAATGATCAACTCTAACAAAAAAATATAACTACCAAAAAAATATGACTTATATACCCTCATTTTATTTGGCTAAAAAAAATATGACTTATGTACTTTATTTATTTCTCCTTGGATGAAGTATTTATTATTTACATGTGCTAAAAATATTTTGGTACACTTAAAATTTTTTATTCACACAAAATAGAAATTAAAAACCAAAAAATATGTCCTAATGGAAATTAAAAACACACAAAATATGTCATAATACACAAAGAATTATTTTTATTATTAAATATAACACTAACTAAATAAAATTATTAAAATAGTATTATTATTATTATTATAAACGGGCCGGGCGGGCTACCCAACGACACATATTTTTTTGACCGCCCATTCACATTTGTATTTTCCGGGAATGTTCATTTACTTTAATGTTTTTTTGTAGATTACCACCCTAAAATTTAATAACATGTCTTGAAATTGAAATAAACACCCAATTTTGTTCAAATTAAAAATAACCACCCATATTTTACAAACCTGTAAATAAAAAATAACGACCCATATTTTACAAACCTGTAAATTAAAAATAACGACCCAAATTGAAATAAACACCCAATTTAGTTCAAATTATAAATAACGACCCATATTTTACAAACCTGTCGGTTGTACCACCCCTACCTATACTACGGCCAGTTGTTTTTTAATTTTGGGAAAATGTAGACAATTATGCTGTGTAAGGAGGGTTCCACAAGCGTGATATAATGTCCTTCCAAATAACCCTTGTGCTTCAATTGAATTAAAATTTGTTTTGAATAACCCATGTACTTTTTTTTGTTGTAATCTTCATAAAAACCCTAATTATTTTCGTAAATTGTTCTTCAACAATAGCCCTGTACTGTAACTGTTTGCAATCCATAAACCCTTTTGTACTCTTCTTATCGTCACATTCCAAATTTATATTATAAAAAAATAAAGAACAACATATTAAGCTCAACAAAATAAGTTTATAAACAGATTAATTTTTTTAAAAAAGTTTAATCAAAACAAAAAAACTTGTCAAAACTACATAAACTTTAGCTACAGATAATAGTTTTCAGAAATTAAACAGATGAACATTTTTATTCCCCAAACAACAACTTGAACCCATCACAGTAAGCCCACCACTTTCCAGACATCCCCTTCCGGAACTCACTCCCGTCACTGTCAATGAGAGAGTCCAAGGCCCAGTCCTTGGTGGTTAGCTCCTTCAGAGTTGTCTCGGCATCCAAAGTCTGCCTGTACCACATCCTTCTGAAGTCCTTGCAAACCAGCTTGACACACATACCATCCCAAACATCAAGTCTTGGAAATATATTGTTGCACATAATGTCCTCCATGGACAACAGACGGTGACTGTCGTCAAGCCCATGACGAGCTATCCTCCTCCACCCCCTGCAGACACTTGTAATGCACTCACTGTCCGCAGGGTCTTTGAGTCGACTGAAGACATGCACATCCAAAATGTCTCCCATACACAGGAGTGGGTGCAGGTCATCAAGGTTGGCCATGATCCTAAGTAATTAAAATCAAGAGTCAACGACCAAATACAGAAAATCATTGTTTTTTTTACAAGAATTTCATATTGTTAAGACCTTTAAATACGCTTTTCAAGTGTTTCAATTATAATAAGGTTGATAATTAATTTTACTTTATATCATAAACACACAATAATTCAGTACAGAGTTTATTAACAACTGTTCCCTGTTTTTAACACTTTTTAATTTGCTTTTCTATTGTTTCAATTCAACATCGGAGTGATAATTCACTGTAATTTATATCATAAACAAACAATTATTACAACAAGTATTACCTTAGTAACCTCCTAATTCAACTAATTTTGCAACAGGAATTCAAGTGAATTCGGTAAATTACATTAGAAGAACTATTCAACCAATTAGAACTATTCAACCCATAAACCTCAGCGATAATTCAATGTAATTAAACAAAATAAAAACCTATGAAACAAACAAAACTTAATTAATTTTAAAACACAATTCAACTCTACATCAAAGAACTATTAAACCCAAACATTAGCCATATAAATATTCGAAACATTTTCTAGCAAATATTAAACCACAAAAAAAAAAAAAATTTGCAAGAACAGCGTAGATGATTTACCTCGCAATTGTATATATACGGAGTCGGAAGAGCCTTGCTACTGTATTTTCACGTTCCTTGAAGGTTTGAAAATGGAGTGTTGTCGTTGAAGAAGAGAGGAAATGAAAAGGCGCTTAGCTTTTTATGGAGAAATGATATTTTTAAATGTACCGAGTGAACTTAATTTGCTGAGTGAACTTAATTTAGTCAATTTGCGTGCTTCGAAATTGCATCGAAATTAGAACCCAAGTTTAACCTTAACTTTAATTAAGGTTAATCCTTAATTTGATTAACTTGAATTTATTAATCAATCATCTAAACATCATCACATAAAATCTTAGCGTAACTTTAAATTACCGGGATTACATCGTAATAAACCAACTAAACATAAAAATTAAAGAGAACCAAAACTACTTATATCGTAATAATTAATCATGATCTGATATTAACCAACTAAAGGTACTCCACATTGGTCAACCAACATTTGAGTCAACCCGGCACGAAGCAGTCTGTTGGGTTACTCAGTCAATGCGTATCAGCTCAACACGATACGAAATAGACCTGTTTAATAACCGATATTATCCGATTTGTTTTGACCCGAACTCATATTAACCCGATCCGATTAATTATTATTCATCAATATTCAAATTCTTATACTATATATTTAGTAATTATATCACCATATGTAACTATATACAAATTGAATTAGTAATTATATACAAATTGAATAAGTAAAAATAACTACTCTAACAAATATTGCTAAAAAATTGAATCATCAATAAACTAAAGTAATAAACTAAAGTAATAGTAAGAGTTGTAAACTTGAAATAATTAAAAAAAAGTGACATACATTTTTGTATAAATCACCATATGTAACTATTATTCGTCAATGTATCACTAGCTCGGTCACACTTCTCACTTATATAGGTATGATAACTCATCAATAATTATTCAATCTCAATTTTCCTCAAAGATTAAAATTACACATAACTTGTTCAAATGAGAAAACTTCAAGAATGGATAGTTATTAATAATCATATTGACCCAAAAATAAGGTAAACACAAAACAATATCTCTAGTTTAAAAATAACCTTATTTGGATATGATTTTGGTCAAGTCAACCAAAATCCAGCCAAACCCAAAAAGGAACAGAAATTACCCTATACGAAGTTACCTGGTTAACCCGTTTTAAACCTGATCCAAACAAACATATCCGAACCGAAAGTCAATCGATCTCAAGTATACCCGAGCCGTACTCGACCCGGACTTGATAGACCTGGGCCTGAATTTGACCCGATCTGACCTGATCCGAGTAAAAAGGATAATTTTGATCCGAACATATTCGACCAGAATAGACCCGACCAGAATATATACGACCCAAACTCCATCCGGTTATCCAAACTGGCACCTCTAATTGGGATGGTGCCACGACCGTGACACAATGTCCTAAAACATTTTATTAACTCCGTTCGCAACTTCTTGTGTTTCAAATAAATAAAAATATATTATTTTTAAAAAAGTAACGTTTCTATTGCACAATTAATTACTCAGCTCCCTCTTATAATTTCATTGCCTTTCAAACAAAACACCAACACTACTACACTTAAAAATCCAAACCCTAACCCATGTTCATCATCAAATATATTTGTCTCTCAAAATACAATTTGATTCTTAATTTTACTTCACTTCAACCAGGTATTTCGCTGTATTCTCAAGCCTTTTCATTTTTTTTTACTTTATTTACATGCATTCATTTAAATTATGCGACTGAAGTGCTCTAATTATGTATTTCCTGTAGTTTAACGATAATTTTGATTAACCCATATGAGAACAATTCTACATTTGACATTTTCCTATGAATAATTGTTATTTTTGTTTAATTTTCTTTATAATTTGTCCTGTTTGAAGTCGTATTTTGTGGTTTCCGTCTTTGTGATAGTTCAATTTATATGTTTATAAAGACATTATTTTGTTTAAACACACTCATGTCCTGTCCTGATTTGTTATTTTATTAGATCTGTTTTGGGTAATTGATACCGATTTGTCAGTTATTTTGCTATTTTTGGTAGTATAATTATGTTCTAGTGGTTCTTTGATATAAAGAAAATGACATAATTCCTTGTTTATTTTAATTTGATTTCTTTGTTTTAATTTTAACAAAAGGACATAGTATGATTTATTTGATTTATTTTTACTATTTTTTAACATTAACTAGAGTACATCCTTTTTATATTGGACTAATCCTTTGTTGGTAATTGGACTAATCCTTTGTTTGTAATTGAATTAAATCATTTGTTTGTAATTGGACTAATCCTTTATTATTATTATTTTCAATTTTTCTCCATTTGTTAGACTAATCCTTTAGTAGGAGCTACAATGTTCGTTAACCGATTTGAATTCGAGATCGACACTCGTAGGCGGTTGAAAAATGTGGTGAGTTCATTGGCTATGTAATTGAACATATAATATGTAGCTTTGCTATGTAAATTATCATACAAACAAAGGATTTAATTGTGGTCCTTTGTTATTAATTAAAATCCTTCGTTGTGAATTGTGATTCCTTTGCTATTTACTTTGTCATCAGCCTCTTCCAAATTGTGTAACTCGTGGGGTTAATGAGTACTGGACCGCGTGGGATAAGAACCGAGGAGAGATTGTTTTGACTCTACAACGCGGAAGTGATAATACTAAACACATGGTCCATTTAAAAGAAATTGTTTGGGGTGATGGCAGTGTTGAGACGTTTTTTAAGCAAGGGTTGGGGCGATTTTGTAAGATCAAACAACTTACAACTTGGAGATCGTATTTTGTTGACCTTACATACCATTGTGGACATGATATATCAGGTTAGGATTTGGAGGGATGACATGGAAATAACTGGAAATGGAGTAGGATCGAGTACGGAAATTGAAAAATCGCACTTTAATTTCCAGTTCCTATACAACTATGTTTGGAAACCAACACTTGTAAGTTGTAATTGATTTCTTGTTACAATTGAACATGTTTTTTGTTACACAATCCTATCTTACTTAGTTATTTATTTAATTGTTTTAGAACGACCCTCTAGCCTTTTCCAGAGCACATTTCAACGGACTTGGAAAAGAAACCAAAGTTGCATTGTATAATAACACTAAGAAGTATGAAGCCACAATACACATTAGGAGAGATAAAAATCTTAAGATTGTTTCTTGCAGTATCAAGAAAGGAATGCTAGAGTTCATTCGCGATGAGGAGGTTGAAGTCGATGATAAAGTTCGCGTTGAGTTGTATGGCATGAATCCAAACCCAACATTGATCATAATTTTTATATGACAAGGTGTATGGCCACAATTGGAATTAGAACAACTTAAGGTATTATAATGCAATGCTTCTATACGGATGTAGCTATTTATTTGCATATTTTGTTTTTGTCAACTAGAAGATTTTCCCATTTGCAGAATGTGGCGCACTTGGAATCAGAAGTATGGAAGGACTAGGTGGAGGAATTTTTTAAAAATTACTTTTCAAGTATGTTTATTTTAGTCTTAAAACTTTGGGATGTGTACTTTGGGATGTTTAATGACTAATCTCCTTGTGTCGAGAGATTTAGTCCATGGATTTATTTTGCAAACTTTATGACCTATGCAATTATTGTTTAAGTAATCATGACATATTGTTTATTTAGGTTTATTCATGACATATCGTTTAATTAGGTCCATATGAGCCGTTACCTTCTCCTTTGTTTATTTTTATATTTTTTTTCTTTACTTTTTTTTTCCACTATTAATTTTATGTTTAGAATTAATTAACATGTATCACCGTTTAATTTATTTCAGAAATAGGGAAATATAAAAAAATAATTAACATGCAATATGTATTAAGCATACTTTAAAAATATACGCTGGATTAGTCATCAAAATATCCATCATTAGTCATCAAAATACCCATCATTCATTCTTAATTAGGCCCATACAAGTCATGGTGCATTCGCAATACATTTTTAAAAAAATTTACAATAACATGCTTCCACTGCTGCAACTAATCATCCTTAACATCCCCAAAATAAGGCTAATAACCCTAAACCCAAACATCCCCAAAAGAAGGCTAATAACCTATTGGGCTAAATAGGAATGACCTCTACCTAACACAATCCTTATACAAAATGTTAACCAATAACTACTACATACTACCATGCACTGATGCAACTAATAAGACTCTGGGAAAGCATAAACATAGTCCACATTCTTAATCCCTGCTTGTCCAATTGTGGAATTGCGATGCGTTTCAATTCCATGTCTTGATGCATTAACTTCAAGCAGTTCGGGTCTCTGTTGACCTCAGCAGCCCATTTGTCAAACAACCTCCATAGCTTCAAAGTGAGCTTCCCGTACACCCTGACCTCGTGGGGAGGAGTACAAGTGTTCCTGTTGTAGAAGAACTTAAACCTTGTGTTCATATTCTTCGTGGGATCCTTCAAACATTCAAAAAAATAAATAGATAAATATCAAGTACTTTCACAGTATGATAAAAAATTAAATAACAATTAAAAAAAGCAAAAATTAAACAACTTTATAAAAATTAACAACATAATAGCTAAGGAAAACAAACAAAGTAAATCAATTTTACCACTCTCTGGACAGAAATGATGTCACCAGTACGGATCCTGACACTAGCAGTTGTATCCGTTGGTGCAATTATCAAGCCTTGTTTCTTCAGAACAATCTCCAGGATTGTGAGATCTAAACGGGAATCATAATCACCATATATGGCTTCAAATGTTTCATCATCCCTCACCTCATAAACAACACCCATGTCATACCGTTGTTTACTTTTCACAATAATTGTGTGGCAGTTTACAGCTCCCTCTTCCTCGACTCCATGTTGCATCACATCTTGCTCAACCACAGGACCCACATTCCCATCTACAACAGCATCATTGTTTGCTTTAAGTGCCTGGACGACTACCAAGCCATTACCCATTTGTTGCTTTACCTTGGCTTTAGTAGCTAGGCCAGACTGGTGGGTTGGTGCATGTTCCATAATCCTCATAGAGGCATTATGATTCAAGCTCTAAACCCTCAGACTTTGTTGCTTCCGAGGGAAACGCTTGGTGTTCCTATTTTTGGTAGGACATGGAGGCTTTGGTTTTGATTTGGATGCTACAAGAGGCTTTGGTTTTGATTTGGATACAAGAGGCTTTGAAAACTTGGGTGTTTGATTTGATTTGGGTCCCAAATGAGAAGAAAAGGATTTGTTTAGGGAAGCCATGGAAACCCTAATGAGAGATGTGGAGGTTTTTTTTTCATATTTTGGAGGCGAATATAAAGTTACCCACCATCATGACTTTTATAGTAAAGGACATCCAATGACCAATTGACACATTGGAGAGTTAAAGGCGGGAAAATTTTCACAATACAATATTTACTGTATGGTTCTTTGATTTAATTTAATGTCATTAGTGTACTGCTTAGTAATGATTGTTAAAACTTTAAAATTATCTTTTATTATTTATTTAATATTATTAACATTATCATATATATGGAAGGCGTTGGCGATAATAAACTTTAAAATTATCGTTTACTATCGATCTAATATTACCAACACTATAATATGTTTGGATAGCGTTGGCTTTGCGAACCTTTAAGTAAGTTTATTAGTTAAATAATTAAAACTTTAAAATTATTGTTTATTATCGATCTAATTAAGATATAATAAGTTTGGATGCCGTTGGCTTTGGGTCGCAAATTAAAATTATTTCTTTGATGATTACAATATTTTGCGATTCATTCAAATCTATAAAATGAAAATATGTAAGTAAAGATAAGGTTAGCGGCACATTACAATTTATAACTCACTTATGAATTAAAAAAAAATCAATTGATCATGAAAGTAACTAAAAAGAACATTACATACTCCCTAATCAAAAGCTGAAAATATTAAGGTAAAATTTCTACCAAGCATATAGTTACAAATTTTGTTTAGACATTGGAAACTTCAACTTCGAGAATTGCATCTAAATAGGTACTTACCTCTATCCCCTAAATTATGGACTACTTATCTCTTTTACAAAAAAAAAAAATATGTCTTTGTTGGATTTGACCTTTCACAAATAGATGTCATCACCTTGTCTCCCGCTGAATTTAACCCTTAGGCAACTTTATCTTCTCCTTTGTTTGGTTTATTGCTCACCTAAAAAACCAATGGATAAAACAGAGGTAAATGTGTAATTGGTTATCAAATAGTAGTACAGTATACAAGATAATATCAAATGATTTAATTGTAAACTTAACCATAGTCATATTCATATTAATAAGAGTATTAATATGACTATTTATTTTAAGATACCGTATTTGTTCAAAAAATTCCCTAAACTAATATTGTTATTAAAACTAACATTGATATTAAAACTAATATTAAAATGTGCAACAACTATTTTAAGACACCGTACTTGTTCAAATGGTGCTTAAAGGTTCAACTATTTGAAATATACCTAATGACATACTAGAAGTACTCGTAGTCATCGTTGTCCGTGTCCTCCTCACCATGTACGCCTCCTACATCGGCCTTCTCAATCAAACCCGGCTTCTTAATTAAACAACATCAAATAAATTAAAAAGGATTAGTCCATGCAAATACAGGTAAAACCGGACAACTATTATTGTAAATAACACGTGTCGATATATGAACGTACAATTATTTTTGTAGACAACACGTGTCCATATAGGCTAGATTGTTTATGACGGTAAATCGGTATTGCACGATTGTCCCTTACAACGAGAACTCCACCCAGCCCTTTAATCGACCCAATTGCCTCAACCAGATATCCACCCATAATCTGCTTCGTGATGTAGGCCAATTGCATCTTGCTAGTTCTTGACTCGGTCACAATAACCATCATAGGGGAGTAAGTTTCCAACAAAATTGCAACATTCTCAGCAAAGGAGGGTCTGTGGACACTCTTATCGTTCCAGAAAATGACCTTTGATCCCTTCCTAAAGCTTCGACTTGAGTTCAAAAACGCTGCCTTTTCTAAACTAATAGAGACACTGAAAAATCTAATATCATTCAAATCCGTTATGCATGAATGCACGTTAATTTGAATGTGTCCAATTCCATGCTCTACATTCAGTACATGGACACCGTGTCTATTGGCACCAAGTAAAATTTCTTTCGTTTTCAATGGGAGGGTGTATACTGGGATTTCATTAGGCCTAATTAGTATTTTCAAATCAAACACATGGACTAAATCCCTTGGTATTAAATCTGGCGTTAACTCAGAGGTTTGATTGAAATACCATTTCATGTAAATTGAGGCGCCCCGTCGTCCATAAGCATCCATATCCCTGAGAACAGGCGTATAGGCTGGTTGGGCCTCATCGGTAGCTGAAAATTTCATGACTCGGTTTGGTGACCCGTACATAACACCTGTTTCTGGGGTACTGCACAATTCATCTACTAACATGCTTACTGGACATTCATTAATCATGGATAAGTCCGAGTCGTCAAAGAAATATGTCGTTGAATTAAAATCCATTTCGGGTTCATTAGTAGGGAAAACAAGATCAAAATACAATGTTACATTGGAAGGGTGGTATTTCAGGTTATGTGTATTCATTTTACCTATCTGTAAATTTGCAAGTTTTGAAACAATGGAATCTGGATTTGTATCCATTTTAAAATTTGTGTAAAGGAATTTGAGTTTCTCTAGTATCTTCACTTCATTGAAAAGTATGTATATAAAGGATACTTGTTATCTATGTAATGTCATCCACACACATGGCAAGTTCACAACCTCCTAACCTTTTATTTACAACCCTAAACCCTAAATCTTTTATTTACAACCCTAAACCCTAAACCCTAAATCTTTTATTTACAACCCTAAACCCTAAATCCTAAACCCTAACCCTCAACCCTAAATCTTTTATTTACAACCCTAAACCCTAAAACCTAACCCTAAACCCTAAACCCTAAACCCTACCCCAGATACCCTAAATACCCTAAACCCTAAACCCTAAACCCTAACTCATAAACCCTAAACCTACAACCCTATCCCAGATACCCCAAACCCTAAACCCTAATACCTAAACGCTAAACCCTAATCCCTAAACCCTAAACCCTATACCCTAAATCCCTAAATACTAAACCCTAGATCACAAACCCTAAAGCTTAGATACTAGATATTGAACCCTAAACCCTAAACCCTACATCCTAGTCCCTAGACTGTAAATTCTAAACCCTAGACCATTAACCCTAAACTCAAAACCCTAAACACTTGACATTAAACCTTAAACCATAGATGAGCCATGCCCTAATACCCCAAGTCATAATCCCTAATACCTAAACGCTAAACCTTAATCCACCCTAAACCCTAAACCCTACCCTAGATACCCCAAAAACCCTATACCCTATTACCGTAAACCCTAGATTCTATACCCTAAACCCTATATGCCTATACCCTAAGTCATAATCCCTAAACTCTACAACCCTAGCTACCCCAGATACCCCAAAAACCCTAAACCCTATTACCGTAAAACTTTAATCATAACTAATAAGACGATTTCAATACTACATAAATCTTAAACCCACATCAACTATTAATACGATCGATTAACCTTAGATTGTATCTTTCGAATGATTGCACTGTTACTGGCTTTATGGGATTTTAAACCCGTGTTAAATTACAAATAATAAGACAATTTCTATTAATTTAACTATAACAATATCTTAAACTAATAACATGTATTATCGTTTACCCCCTACATTGTATCTTTCGATTAATTGAACTCTAACTCGGTCTATGACATTTTAAACCCTAACAATCGATTAACCCTGGGTTATTGCATGTTGGGTCATTCAACCATTAATGTAAACCTTAACCTTATTAGTTTTGTAAGAATTGTACGGTGTTTAAATAAATGTTTATCGTCGATAAATCCAAACCCTAAACACAACATAGATTGATGTGCTTGTTTATGAAAGCAATTTCAAATCTTAACTAATGGTGTACAACCGATAATAGATAACATAAACTTTTAAATATGGATTTGTCAACCTAAAACCAATCCCACCATCAATGACATTTTTAATCGGTCAATGCAAACTTAACATCTTGTTATTAGTAACTGATTACGCAAGTCCTACATCCCAATATGTATATCAACAAAGCTCAACATAATTCATCAACGGTCAGCATTGCACTTCAAGAATGGATTTATTTGCTAATGTTTGATACAAGGATTGCCAGCTTGGACAATTTTTAGCTTATAACCCCATGTGTTGCCTTAAGACCAAGCATATACTACTTGATTTAAAAAAATAAAATTTCCCGGCCTATAACTACTCTACCTATTAATATCATGCCATTACTTATCCTAACAACTTCAAACAAATATCTTTTATTTAAAAATTATATTAAATATAAAGGTTCAACATGAACAAAATCAGTTCTAGGCATATGATTTGGACATATTGATATTCCTCCAAAAAAAATTCGCAAAAATACATATTGTTTTATTTTTTACATTGACCATATAATTTGTATTCAAAATTCATATTATGTGGTTCATTAAAATAATTGTTAATGATCAAATGAAGATATCATAATAAATATTTTTATCATAATAAAAATATATAAATTATTAAATCCGTACCTTTTAAATATTACTTAACAAATGTCAATGAAATTATTAGGCATCCAAAATTTTATTTTTATTGTTGCTTCAATCCTTATCTAAATATGTAATATAGTACAAATCATGGGAGCACATATCCAGATTTTAGGTCATAGGTTCAGCCTATGCAAAAGAAATTTCAGTTGGCATGCCCTTCCCCAACGTTGTACTGATTTGACAAGACAAGGCATTACTCCAAAAGAAAGCTTAAAGTGCTCGCTTTGTCACTGGCTTTGCTGTAAAAGAAAGCTTAAAAGGCCTAGATTTTTCACTTTAAGTATCACTAAAAAAACACAAATCAACACAATTCACCTTGAATAAATTAAAATTAAAAAGACACAAATCAATATTAGCAATCCATTTGCAACTCAAAGCCCTTACTTAATTTTTTGCGAAATCAATATTACAATTAATAAACCAAAATTGTAGAGGTGGATTTTTTAAAAAATAAAAATTCAAACAAAGATAATGTTAAGCGTTAAAATATTAGCAATCCATTTGTGAAACTCAAAGCCCTAACTTAATTTTATGATAAACAATGGAAAGTACCATCACTATTGCATGTACCATCAACTAATTTAAATTATGGAATCTTTTTGCTGCTTTTTTAAAAAAATGTCATGAGATGACAATTCACAAGACTATGTATCACCTTTTATACAGCTGAATTACACCCTTAGCCAACTTCATAAGTTCCTATCTTTGCTTTATGTAAAACCCGGTGGATAAAACAAAACAGGATGCATCATCTTTTTACCCAAAATCTTCTTTCTTTTTAGCCATAACATATTATGTACAATTGTACTATGAAAAATAAAAAAAATAAAAAATTAATACATATTCAATTAGGTATTGAAAGCCAAAACAAAAAAATTACTACATATATTATTCTACTTATGGATGAAAATTATGGATTATAAAAATGTAAACAATTAGTTTGATTTAATAAATTATGCAATTCAAATTGTAAAAAATAAATAAATTTAATATTTTGGGGAATGGGGGGATTTAATAAATAATGTTGATGGCACCGTTAAAAGATGACAGGGTAGAATAATAAAGTGCAAAAACTAAAGACTACTATAAAACATGTTTGGACGTATTTTTAATTGTTTAACAATGAATAAAAAGTAAAACCATTTTCAATTTTTTGTACAAAGATATGGATAAGATTTGGAGGGACAACAAGTCTTTTGTCATATTGTGACCTATGCCTTGGGAAAGTATGCTATATTGCTATGTTGGGAATCACTTGAATTTATAATCAAAGTTAACCTAACAAGATTATTATTTATCTTATTAAGCGTGATTACAAGTACCAATTCCCTTTAAACATGCATAAAAGGTGATCAAGAAATAAATAATCAATAATAATCATGAAGAATAATAATAATCATATCATAATAATAATCATAATCATCATAAATAAAATAATCATCATCAAAATAATAATAAATTATAACAATTATAATCATAATCATGTTCTTGTTAATATTAAAGCATAATAAAAATAGCAAGATCCTAGGCATGATACTAACAAGATTAATAACAAACCCTACCATGTCACTAAGCAATAAAAATCAAATCTTTAACCCTAACATGATATTAACATGAATTAATATTAGGAAGAACATAGGAAGCATCATAACAATCATATTTAATATTAAAATTAACCTAGACATGATACTAGGAACATCATAATAACAATATAAACATGATGTCTACATCATAATTTCAATAAATCAATTAAAGTACTTACTTTGATGCCTCGTACCTCTTTCTAATAGCAAAATACACACGTTAGTAACTTCAAGGAAAATAATAAACAAACAATTAAATTAAATAATTGAAAGAGAGATTTGGGACCAAACCCTCAGAAATTAAAACCTTTCACGTCTAGGGCGAAGGAAACTTCGAATATGGCTAGGTGTTTCTAGATCTTGTGAATGTGGAATTTTGTATGAAAACAAAGTAAGAAAGAAAGATGAATGTAAGAATGCTAAAGAATTACTATTTAAGGAGAATTGGTGAATGATAGATGTCGATGATGAATGATAACGGAGTTTTTGATACGATATTTATAGAGAAAATCAGCCAAAAAAGATAATTTAACAAAACAGAGTCTGACGCTCAGGAAACAAGGTTGGCGCCAACCCTGGCTAGCTAGCGCCAGGCACCAGTGGCTAGCGCCAGGCGCCAATGGCTAGCGCCTGGCGATAAGTTTACCGTACTGGAAGATAAAATAATATAATTTCTTCGAAAATGCTATTTGATTTTGATTAAAACTCTAAAAAGTCAACAAAGTCAACTTATCAATGTTAATTGAATTAGGAATGAAAAGGACCTTCTAGAAGATTCTAGAAAACCAAAACCATTCCTAATTGCATTAGGAATGATAAATCATATTAGGCCCTCCCCTAGATCATTGGGCCGTACATAAAGCTCAAACCGGGCCCAGTTTAGTAAATTGGCCATAATTTCCTCATATTCATCGGAATTGGGCTTATAATATATCGTTGGAAAGGTCTTTGCAAGCCCCATCAAAATACACTACTATTGGACCCATATCATGGACCAACCAAACTGGATTGGCTGTTTTCTTAAAATAAAGTTTTCAAAAACAGAGAGAAGAGAAAAGAAATAAAAAACTTTCCGCAACACTAGACCTTTCCACACTTTCGTTTCATTCGATTATGATTCGACGTGAAAGGTACTCATCACTGGGTTTGGTTTTGGGGAGACACAAATGGGTGTCTACAGAAGCCCCCACTTTGACTGAGTTTGGAGAAACGCAAGTTTCGAAAACAAAAGTCAAAGTATCGATAGGGACGGAGAATGATTCCGAACGTTCTGCAATCCTAAACCAATCTTATAACGTCGATATCTGCAAAACTAGCATTAGTTAAACAGATAGAAGAGTTAAGAAACGCGTATCTTACACCGTCGAGCACACGTCTATGAAAGTAACCTATTGTTTTGATGACCTCTTGCAAGCTAGAGAATGCCATCCCGCTTGAAAACCGCTACACCCGTAACTGCTTCCAAATTAGAAGATTTCTTCGCCTGAAACTATCCTCCTCCGCATTGATAATATTCCACATCCTAGGGAATACCATCGAAGATTATTTCGCTTGAAAAAATCCTCATCCACATTGATAATATTCCACATCCTAGGGAACACTATCGAAAATTATTTCTCTCGAAATAATCCTCATTTGATACGATAATTTTCCAAAGGAAATTACCGAAGATCCACGCCTGTCGATATTTAAAAAGTTCTCCTGAACTTTGCCTCCACTATGCCTGTACGTCGGCGCTCTTTTGCTTTGAACCTGTATGTCGGTGCCTTTTGTTAATGAGCCAATGCTTAGGCGCTTTAAGCTAAGTGAGACGATCTCTTATCAGGTCGATCACTTTATGTAATCAAGCCGATTACTTAATCATGTCAAATTTCTTAGAGGGGCTAACTGGCGTACCAAGGAACCCAAAAATATGTTGCAGAAGGCTAGCACAACCTCAACAGGCGGCTGGGTGCTTTGGCGTCGCTGAAAAAACCATCAGCGCCATCCATTTGATGTTAGCGACAGGCGCCAAGCCCAGATGGTGACGCCAATGCCTAGGGACTGGCGCCAGCACATGATTTTCTTTAAATGCCCGTTTCTTCTTCATTTACTGCTTTGTTCGTCGCGAAATTGCTCGAAAGAAGTCCGAAACTTCAATTGCTCATTGCTTGCTCGTTTCTCAACCGAATTCGCTCAAATTTGTTGCAAATCAAATCTTTTCTCATCTATTTTCCCGATCTATGTAAGTTTTCCTCAAACTCACACCGGTTTTTACAAATTCTTGGCATGAATATTCACGAATTTCATGAAAATTCGAATTCTATGATGCTCAATTTGCTTTGTTTGTCAAGTTTTATGCAATGAAATTGCTTGTTTATGTTTATATATTGCCTTGGGAGTAATTTGAGACTTGTTTGACTCAATTTGGTGAAGAAATGAGCAATCTGCCATTGTTGGACCTCTTAAGGTCGTGAAGAACAATGTGGTTTGTTCTTGACGTTTTTGCTAGCAATCCTTGATCAATTTGTCACAATGATCACTATAGTGTTGCAAGAAATTGTTTGATTGCTTGAAAAATGCTGTCATGCTCAATTTGAATTTTTGCTCTGTTTTAGTACTACGTACTCTGTTTTTGCGAACATAGTATCATGCGGCTAGGCGAACCTTAGATACTATAGAACCTTAATTTATGATGATTCTGCACAATGTAGCATGGCTAGACAACGAGGCTCAGGTTCACGGTCCCGAAACACTAGACGGGAGCATGAGCCCGTGGAGGACGACGCCACGCCGTCCACTTCGCTTGGTCGGCTCCCGGAGTGGGATGAGCAGACTCTGTTCTTTGCTCCTGTCCACCACATTTCTGAGAGGGTGAGACGGGGAACCGAGCCCGAGAGGACACGGCATCACGACTTTGGCTGTGACGGTCTAGGCGATTTGTACAGGATGCACATCGCAGGGACCTCGAGACGAGACTCCTATGGGAGTCCTGCGGGCTAGTTACTCTGTTTGAGACCTTCGAGGCTATGGTCGCCTCTAGCGGGGGTCATCACGTAGTGCGCGCTTTGGTGGAGTTCTTCTAGGACAGCACCAACACCTTCCATTTTCCCTGGGGCGAGATGATGGTTACCCCTAAAGACTTCAGTCTTATCACAGGACTGAAGTTCACTTCTGTGCCACTGTCGTTCGACGGTTTGATCAACGTCTTTTCTTCAGAGGTCGAGGAGTTATTGGGGCCGATTGATATTCGGGCCCGAGCTGAGGTCGAGACGACTCAGTTTAGTGCTAGAGGGATTCGCCGCTCGAGAGCAGCGGGTTGGCATCTTTGTGCTGATGTTGTTGTCCGTGATCTCTAGCGGATCGGGACTTATGACTGGGCCAACTTGGCTTATGCTGATTTCGTTCGTGCTCCGAGGGACTCGTGTCGTCATCGATCCTTTAGGACGAACGTTGCTTTATCTCCTTTTTGGAAGGTCGTAGAATTAAACATTATTTCCTATAAAGTTTAGCCCTACATATTAGTTAGCATTTATTCACACTTCTAACTCTTTGTAGATTTGGTTCTACGAGCACTTTCCTTCTGTTGCGCTGGTGAGACCATCGCCGAGGGGATTTCCGGTGAGCGCCTCTTGGGGCGGCCACCACGTGGACATGTCTACTGCACGTGTCCGGAGCTGGATCATCTCGGTACGACTTTTAGTGTTCATCTTGCTCTTCCGCGGTGCTTTAGATATGTTCTTGCCTGATTGGTGCTTTTTATAGGGACCTGAGGTGGTATACCGACCGTGGGGCGGTTGGACAGTCCCTGGATTAGCCGTACAACACTCTGCTGAGCGTCGCTATTTTCTGGGGACCTACGGAGCGGTCGTGTATTTAGGAGAGAGAGTTACTAGACAACATTCTTCTGATGCCTTCGTCGTTCCTGCTCCTCCGTTACGTCACATGTTCGACGAGGGACGGTTGTCGAGCATGGCTGAGGGAGCTGGTTCCCTCTGGCGGTCCCATGTGATCCTTGGGCGGTGTTACGCTGAGGAGCTACTACCTTTATTAGCTCCAGCCCCTGTACCGGCTGAGGATGTGAGGGTAAGATTCTTAGCTTTTTTATTTTTCGCTAAGTAGCCCCCTAAGTAATACTTTACTGATTTTTCCTGTTTTATCAGGACGGTCCTGCTGAGTTCGTGCCGCCCCGTATGTCCATTCACTACCAGAGGATATACGGGCCGATCGAGGAGATGATTTCTCCGGCTCCCGAGGGCGAGCGCTTCGTGGAGCGGTCGATTCCTCGCCACCAGACTGGTGTAAGCCTAGTTTAAATTCAGAATTTTGTGTTCATTTATCATGTATTTTCACTGACTTATTTTTCCGACAGTTCTCACGCGAGGTGGTTTCGGTTATGGCACGATGCATAGATGCCTTCCGGAGCCAGCTCGTCCGGATGAGGAACACGACCACCTGTCGTCGGGACAACGTTGTCCGAGAGGTAACCTTTTTTCACTCATCATTTCTGCATTATGGCTTCAGTTTTACCTTGTTTCTGATTTAATTATCTCTCTCTCTTTTTTTTATTTTTTATTTGCAGGGCCAACCTATCGCTTCTCACACCCGTACGAGACCTGAGGGGCGGAGATATCCGGCGAGGTCTAGCTCGAGACGTCGTCGTACTTCGTCAGGTGGTAGAGGCGGTTGCTCTGAGGCTGCTCGAGCCGACGTTGCTGAGGGCTCGGGATCTTCTTCTAAGGGTGCTCTTGCTGCACCGGTAGGAGAGGCTACCTTGGCTTTCAGAGGTGGTGGGATGTATGAGGTTGGCTCGTCATCGCAACAGCCTCCGCGGTCTCAGCCTCAGGTTGATCCTGGCTGGAGTGGTCCTATCTTGAGTCTTCCTCCTCCTACGGAGACTGGAGCCGGTGCTGAGGCTGGAGCTAGTGGAGAGGTGACTCCTCGTACGGCGCAGTTTTATGGCATGATGGGCCTACGTCATCCGACGCCGTAGTCTGTTTCTGTATATATATTTTATTTTGACTTTTTATAGAACTTTGCCTTTGACTCATTATTTAGACACATTTGTATTTTTATGTTATCGTAAATTTATTTGATTGATTATTATTATGTTAGTGTATGTTAGTGTGTGCAAAAGAAGTGTGATAACAATTTTGGCACAAAAATTCCGTCATTTTTATTATTGATGGAGGATATTATTCGACTCTCTCCCCCGAAAAGAAAAAATAAAAAGGAAAACGGAAAAATGCCGATTTTTTTTTTGAAAATTAAAATAAAATCCAAAAAAAGGAAATAAAATAAATTAAAAATAATTTCTATATTTAATTAATTAAGAAAAAAGATAGAAAAGATATTTAGGAAAATTAAACGGGGCCATAAAGTCATTAACCGACTCAAGTTTAATATCAAAAACGCAAACTGAGCACGCGCGACTGCCATGGGGACTTGGCGCCAGCTGGCGCCACACTATGGCGCGTGGCGCCAGGCGCTACAATTAGCGTGTGGCGCCAAGCTCTGGAAGGTGGCGCCAATGTCGGGGTTTTGACGCCAATTGACGCTGACTCCGTATTTCATTCAGATTAAAATTCTTTGCAACTTGTGCATAAATAGCCCCCTGCTCAGCCGATTCTTCTCATAATTCTAGCGAAAAAATTTATTCTCTTCTTCAGAAGAAAAAATAATAATCATGTCTTTAGCCACTAAAACCTTCACCCAATACACTCATGAATGGTGTCGATCCCTTAATGCTAGAGACAAAAAAGAATTAGATTTATTTCACTTGGGGGGAATCTATGGTATCAAAGGGGTAGATCTAGACCTAGACTTCATACATACCGCTTTAGAATTACGGAATATTAATACGCATTGTTTCAGAATAGGGTATGATGAAATTAGCCCTTTGCCAGAGGAATTTGGTGCTATCTTAGGCTTCCTTGCAGTAGACCTGGTAGTAATCCCTACAGTAGATGCATATTACTATAAGGATTTTGAACGCTTCTTTAATTTAAAGGACAGGGATTTATCAAAAATAGTAGATGGAAATATAGTTAATTTGAAAGAATTCGCACGCTATTATTTTGATAAACCTCTTTCAGAATCCTTTCATATATAGAGAAGAAGGGCGTTTTTATTTTGCATGCTCAATCAATTTTGTCTTGGTAGTGGTAAAAATAATGAGGGTCAATCAATTATCACCACTATACTAGAACAAATTGAATCAGGGAGGAATCCGATGCCATTAATAGTTGGAGAGACCATGATTAGTCTCGATGA
Source organism: Chenopodium quinoa (assembly GCF_001683475.1). NCBI lineage: Eukaryota > Viridiplantae > Streptophyta > Magnoliopsida > Caryophyllales > Amaranthaceae > Chenopodium > Chenopodium quinoa. The sequence goes on from NW_018745024.1 coordinate 4,218,927, forward strand.
ATTGAAAAGGGACCCAAAAGCGCCTTTTCGCGGTTCTCCAATTTTATTACAGGTAGAAAAATAACATTTTTAATTACAGAAATCAAAAAATATATTTTTGTATTGTAATAATAATTTTGTTTGCATTGCAATTTTTTACAAATGTGGCTAATGGAGAGGCTAGGGTTAATTATCCCTCCGGATGACATCGAAAAATATACTCTCAATTGCTTCGTGTGAAGAAAGAAGCGCATCCCTAAGATTGGGCGTCATGGGTGGATAAAAGTATTTGAATCACGTGATTTTTCTATCAAGTGGGTCATCCCATGGTGGAAAATAGAAAGGATGGCTGGTGTTAACAAGCAACCTTTTTGCCGTCTTCCAAGCTTGTCTCGCGTAACATATTATTATCCTTGCAGGGTAAAGAGACAATACGACTTACTTCAAAATATTCCTTCCGGGGATCTTCGTCCTCCCTATGAGTACCTTGTATCTCAAGAAGTAGATAGATTCGACGCTTACTGGAGCGCTAGACCTTTATGGGAAGTGATTACCCAAAAGGTTCCCCCTTCTTTACCTAATGATGTAAAGAAGTGGCTGCTGAAAAAATCTTCGATTGATCAGGGTAGAACCGATGTGAAGAATCGTCTAGGTGACAGGGTGACACCTGCCAAAGGACGCTTAGGTGCAAGAATTGAATTCAAAACACCTACAATGCCTAGGAAGAAAAATACTACTAGAGACAAAGGAAAAAGGAAAGCTAACACCACGGACAAAAAGGCTTGGGTGGAAAAGAAGCATGGGGTGCTAGCTGAAGGGGAGATAATCTATTCCAAAATTGAATGTAGGTCCTCTAAAGGATGCCTACTAGCTAAAGTAATGGATGAAGAGGAGGAAGCAGAAAAGAATTGGAAAAGAGCTAAAGAGGAAAAGAAAGATTAAAAACATTGCTTAGCTTTAGATTTATTAGATTGTTAATTTTATTTAAAGTTAATTTATTTCAGCCTTATTTGAATTCCATCAATAATGAAATTTTATTTTATTAATGAAATTTCAGCTTTCAATTAAATTGTTTACTTTAAATTTATTTTATTAAAGCATGAAGCTCAAAATAATTTTCCAGAAGTTCTTCGAGTACGGAAGTCGAAAAATTTCCGAAAAAACACCGAAATTTGCCCAGATTTTATTTTCGAATTGGCGCCAGTAATTGTGGTTTGGCGCCAGCTATTGAGGTCTGGCGCCAGGCGCCAATACCATCGGCTAGCGCTGATGACTTCTGGCTGGCGCCAGACTCTGTTCTGCGACGCCAATAATTTGTCGACTTTGTGTTGACTTTTTAGTTGATTCTGGAACGCGGAGATGTCAAAAAATAAAGTGGTCGCACCCGTAAAGGGTTGCCTACGTATCCTTTCCTAAGGAATCAGGCCGAACGCAGCTCTCTTGAGTATCCTACTCAAGTAATTATGGGTAGTATTTTTTAAGTTGGTCAAGATTGGTCATGTTTGAGAATTCATTGCCATCCATATCAGTTAGTTTTGCTGCACCACCTGACAGGATTGTTTTGACAATGTAGGGGCCAGACCAATTAGGTCTAAATTTTCCCCTTGGGTCTAAAACATTTTTCCTTAGTGCTTTTAATACCAAATCTCCTACTTTGATATTTCTTGTCTTGACCTTCTTATTAAAATGTATAGCCATACGAGTTTGATAACACTGAGTGTGATGTAGAGCTTCTAGTCGTTTTTCGTCGAGTAGGATCAATTCTTCATATCTTGCCCTAGTCCATTCAACTTCATCAAGTTTACTCTCTAGCGCAATGCGTAGAGATGGTATTTCTAGTTCGACAGGTTATACGACATCCATTCCATATACCAAAGAAAATGGTGTATTTCTCGTTGATGTACGGATTGACGTGCGATAACCCCACAGTGCGAAGTGGAGCTTGTCAGGCCAATCCTTATAATTTTCTGTCATTTTCTCGAGGATAGTCTTTAGATTCTTATTAGCTGCCTCAACTGCTCCGTTTGCTTGAGATCTATAAGGGGACGAATGATGATGTTGGATACCATATTTATGTAGCAATTCTTCACATTCGGCTTGAAAGTGAGTTCCATTGTCACTTATCATTTCATGCGGGACTCCATATCGACAAATAATATTTCTCTAGATAAAGAGTGCTACATGTTTTGCAGTGAGTTTAGCGTATGATTGCGCTTCGACCCACTTTGTAAATTAATCAATTGCTACTAGAATAAATTCGTGGCCTCCTGTCCCTGGGGGAGTGATTTTGCCAATTATGTCAATTCCCCATGTAGAGAATGGCCATGGCGATGTGTAGGTGTAGAGAAAAGATGGAGGGACATGTTGTAAATTGGCATAAATTTGACACTTAGGGCATCTTTTCACGTATTGATGGCTATCCCTATTCATTGTACTCCAATAATACCCTTCTCGCATTATTTTCTGGACTAACATTTTTCCATTTACATGAGTTCCACAGATTCCTTCGTGAACTATTCTCATTATTCTTTGTGCATCCACCTTTCCTACACATAGGAGAGCTCGACCTTTAGGTACCTTTTTATGTAGCTCATTGTCTATGAGTACATATTGAGAAGCCAAAAGTCTCAATGCTCGCTTTGCTCTTTTGTCAGCATGAGGAGGGTATTCTCCATTGGTGACATAGTTGAGTATGTCTGTGTACCATGGTTCTTCTTCTTGTTCTTCTTCTTCGTCTTGGACTGAGTCGTCGTCTTCTATAGCTTGTATATATGCGGGTTTATGCCTTTTTTCGATAGTTAGAGGCATTTTCTCGATTTCCGTGGGAATCCTAACCATTGAGGCTAATCTCGCCAAGGCATCAGCAAATTGATTTTCTTCTCTAGGTAGATATGTGTATTCTACCTTCTCTAACTGATCGGTAAGAGTTTCCAGATAAGTTTGGTAAGGGGCTAGGCTTTCGCTCCTTACTTTCCACCTTTTAGATATCTGATTGATAATCAAAGAAGAGTCTTCGAATATCCTTAACTTCTTTACTCCCAATGCCAGGGCTGTTTCTAGGCCTACCACGCATGCTTCATATTCAGCAGCGTTGTTGGTAACGTCGAAATCAAGCTTTATTGAGATTGGAACGTGTTCTTCTTTAGGTGATACTAGCAGCACTCCGACGCCACATCCCTTTTGGTTTGAGGCTCCGTCGAAATACAAGGTCCAAGTATCATCTTCGGTAACCATCAAATCTTCATCTGGAAATTCATTGTCCTGTATTGGTGTCGAGTCTTCTATTCGAAAGTCTGCCAGAAAGTCTAACACCACATATCCTTTAATAGCTTTTTGTGGCATAAACCGTACATCAAACTGGGCTAAGTTGACTATCCATCTTGAAATACGTCCATTGAGGGTTGATTTCTCGAAAAAATACTTGACTGGATCCAATCGGGAGACTACGAAAACGGTATGTACCAACATGTAATGTCTCAACTTAGTTGTAGCCCACACCAAAGCGAGGCACAATTTCTCGAGCGGTGTATAGCGTGTTTCGTATTCGAGCATCTTCTTACTTAGGTAATAGATTGCATTCTCTTTGCTTTCTACCTCTTGTGCTAGCATGGCTCCCATTGTCTCTTTGGTAACCATCAAGTATAACCTAAGAGGTATTCCGGGAAGTGCTAGCGCTAATACGGGAGGATTTGCGAGATAGGCTTTGATCTTGTCAAAGGCTTTTTGACACTCATCATCCCATATTACTGGTACATTCTTCTTGAGCTTTTTGAAGATTGGTTCACATATCGTTGTCAGTTTTGATATGAACCTACTTATGTATTGCAACCGGCCAATAAATCCTCGAGTATGTTTCTCGGTCTTGGGCGGTGGCATCGACATGAATGCTTGAATCTTGGTTGGATCTATCTCTATTCCTCTAGAGCTTATGACGTATCCCAAGAGCTTGCCCGAGGTGACTCCAAAAGCACATTTTTATGGATTCAACCTCATATTATATTTTCTTAGCCTTTCGAAAAATTTCTTTAAGGCTACTTGATGGCCTGGACGGTCCTTTGATTTCACAATCATGTCGTCGACATATACTTCGACTTCTTTATGCATCATGTCATGGACTAAGGCAGTTGCTGCACGTTGGTAAGTAGCACCTGCGTTTTTCAACCCAAATGGCATTACCGTGTAGCAGTATGTGCCCCATGGTGTGATAAAGGTCGTTTTCTCCATGTCTTCTTCTGCCATGAGAATCTGATTGTACCATTGCGTATCCGTCTATGAATGAGAGAAGCGCGTGATTTGCCGTGTTGTCTACCAGAATATCGATGTGTGGCAAAGGGAAGTCGTCCTTTGGACTTGCCTTATTTAGATCTCGACAGTCGACACACATCTTTACCCTTCCGTCTTTCTTTGGAATTGGGACGACGTTGGCAACCTATTCGGGGTATTTGGATACCTTGATGAAACCTGCAGTTATTTGTTTTTGAACTTCTTCTTTTATTTTAAGTGCTACGTCGGGTTTCATTCGACGCAACTTTTGTTTTACAGGTTTCATTCCTGGGATTAGTGGTATAGTGTGTTGAGCTATTTCTCTGTTAATGCCTGGCATATCTTCATATGACCAAGCAAATACATCTATAAATTCCTTAAGCAAGTTAATTAAATCGGTTCTTTCTTGTTTATTCAATGTTAGTCTGATTTTAACTTCTCTTTTATGAGTTGAATCATTTAAGATGTCAACTGTTTCAGTTTCTTCAATTACTGGTGTTTTCTTTTCGAGCGTTTCCATTGCTTTAATAATTTCTTTGTCTTTTTCATCGTTAGCTAAGCAATGCTCGTCATCTTGGGTTAGGGAAGAACACAAGGAGTAAGGAGAACGAAAAATATTATTATACTCTGAAATCATTACATCAAAGAGTGATATGTCCTCAGGGACTGGATCACTAACTATCCTAGGAGAAGAAATAGGAAGGGGAGGTGTTATTGCTAAAGACTTAGAAGACTCTAAAGGGAAAGACTCTGACTCTGACTCGGACTCTGACTCTGACGACTCGTCGAACATCTGCCCTTGCCCTGTCGTGATTGATATCTTACTTCCACTTGGAGTAGTCACTTTGATAGTCTTGCGCCACCCTTGTAGTGATCCTTCGGCTGGAGTAATTAGCTTCGAGGGGTCGAAGTTTTTGCTTTGTAGGACTGTTTGAATGAGCGAGGAGTTATCTTCTTCATAAGCTGGCTCATTCTATTCTCGCCCAAACAGTAATCCCATGACGTTAAAGTCAAAGCATGGGGGGTGCTTTCTCCTTATGGACGGGAGTTAGGATTTTGTCAGTGAAGTAGCAATCCAAGAAAATCTCGAATTCTGGTTGTCATATGCCATTTACAACAAATGGATCGGGAAATTCGTGACATGGATAATCCTCTCCTTCTTTTATGAACTGACCATTAAGCGTAAGAGGGTACTGATCCATTAGAATTGCTTTCTTTTGAACGCGAGCGTCCCTACGTGCTTTCAACTTGTCCTGGGCTTGCTTGAGATTTTTCCGAGTCGGTTCGAAACCAAGTCCGAAAGTATCTAGCTTAGGGAGGCTAGGTGACTCCAATGATTTTTCTATCCCCTTTTTTTTTCTAGGGTCATCCCAGGGAAGTGTCCTTGTTTCTTCAGCATGGTGTTGACAATCATGTTGGAATGGGGGTTGTGGAAAAGAGATGTCCTTTCATCCTCTTGGATTAAGGAGACTTCTTCGTTAAAGCCCCATAGGTCTTCATCATCTTCGTCGTGCTCCACATTGATGATTGGATTTTCTATGGATTTGTTTCTCATCGGCGAAGCGTCAATAGTGATCGGAATTCCTCCAACTATGGCTTTCACTTGTTGGTGGAGAGATGAAGGGACGGCCTTTAGATCGTGAAGCCAGGGGCGTCCCAACAACAAATTGAATAAGGCTTTGATGTCTACTACTTGAAAAGTAGTAGCATGTTCTATTGCTCCTGCCGTCACATTTAGAGTTATTTTGCTAAGAGCTTGACGGCGAGTATTATAGTAGGCTCTTATTCCTTGTGTGGACGGAGTTAAATCCTCGTCCCTTATGCCGAGCATCCTCGCAGTTCTAAGTGGACAGACATTGATAGCTGATCCATTGTCTACAAGAGTCATGGGAACATTCATCCTTTTGCAGACTACTGTGAGGTTTAATGCCTTGTAGTGTTTGTCACCTTCCAGGGGTAAATCTTTATCAGAGAAGGTGATTAGATTAATCGGAATAGGAAGGTCACTTGTGAGGAAGTTAGCTAGTCCCTCAGGAGTAGTGTCAGAATCTATCCCGATTTTATCCAAGGGATTCATTACAGCCAACCTATGTTCTCGAGATGTTGCCAGGAGCTTCCACACATTCATCTCAACTTTTGTCTTCTTAAACAGTTTAACGATGTCGTTGTCTTCGATGATAGGTATGGGAACTTGTTGTACGGTAGGCATAGGTTGTGTTGAAACGGGAGGTTGCATCCTCCCGGATCTTGTGAGGACGTCTATTGATGAATCTTCTTCAGCCCAAATGTCGTCTGTGGTGTATGATACAGAAGGTGAAGGTCCTACTATGTCCTTTAGGTAGACATCTTCTTCATCAATGTCCCACACTCCATTAACGGTTATGTCCTCTTCTTGTTGAACTTGGATTAATTCCTTTTCATCAATCATTTTCTGCACCAAATCCTTGAATTTGAAACAGTTTTCTATGGTGTGCCCCCCTGATTGATGGTACTGACAGTAATATATATTTGTCCTTTTTAATGACTTGAATGGTCTCGGTTTGAGAGGTTTGAGCTTGCCACTCTCAGAGAGCATTTCGAACATTTGTGCATATAGGATCCCAATTGGAGTGTAAACTCTATTGCTCTTCTTGGGTTTTTCGGTGACTTGTAAGGGAAAATACTTTGCCTCATAAGTCGTTTTCACTGGTGTGAGTTCTCTTTTAGGTTATTCCTTTGGACATGGAAGCTCATCATATTTCTTGTGAAGTTCGTTCATAACTTTGAGAGCTTCACGTAGTAGCTGCGATGCCTCCTTCATAGACAGTGTGAGCAATTGTATGTCTTCCTTATTTGCTGGTTCTGGAAGGTTATCTCTGACATCGAAAAAGATCTCTTCTCCTTTTTCTTCGACATTGATTTCTTTGACAGGGTTAATGAGGGATGAGGGGTCAACCTCGTTTTCTCCATCAGAGATAGCCAAGGTTTGAGCTAGAGGTGCATTGTCAATGCTTGGTTTCTTACTGGCAGGGGGCAATGACAGTTTGTTATTGTCAATTAGGTCTTGGATAGCTTCCTTAAGCTTCCAACAACTTTCAGTAGAATGACCCCTACCTTGGTGATATTTGCAATGTGTGTTGGGGTTCCAGTTAACCGACCTCTTCTCAACTGGTGGATCCCCAAATGGTCCAATGGGAGTTATAAGACCTTTTGCATTTAATCGATCAAATGCGGTGTCATAACTCATGCCCATAGGAGTGAAGTTCCTCCTAAATGGTTTCCTTTGTCCTTGGTTGTTCATGGCGAGGACTTCTCCTAGATTAAAGGTGCTAACGTTATTTGAGTGGGCGGTTTTGGAAGAAGAAGGATTGTTGTTCTTCTTTCCTTTCCAGCCACTGTTGGAGTTATTGTTGGCAGCTTTAGACTTAGCCAAGTCATCTTCAATATTGATCCCAATATCATAAACAACCTTAAAGGTATGGAGGTTACTTTGATATTTAAGATGTTTGGAATATTTTTCTTGGAGATTTTTGATAAACAGTCTCACGGACTTTTTTTCACTTGGTACCTCGATCATTTTAGCTGAGGTTTCTCTCCACTTGTTAAAGAAAGAAGTGAAGCCTTCATTCTCTTTCTGTTTAAGGATTTCAAGTTCTCTATGGTCAGTTTCGGCTTGAATGTTGCATTTGTACCTATCAACAAAAGCGTTTGCTATAGATTCCCAGGTAGAGGTCTTTTCTTTTTCAAGAGAAAAGAACCATTGTTGGCAAACGGTTTCGAGAGATAGTGAGAACAGAGAAGGGAAGACCTTCTTATCAATACCCTTGATACTCATTATTGTTTCAAATGCTCTTAAATGGAAGTAAGGGTTGTCAATTGCTCTGAATTTTGGGATGTCGTTGGCGTTGAACTTCTGCGGAAAAAGATCTTTATCCACCGAGACCCCTTAGGATGTGAGTTCTTGAAACTTGTAGTCGCTGGACAACTCGCTTAGGCTCTCTTGCATGAGGTCCATTTGTTGTTGTTTCACAGGATCATCGATCCTAAGTGCGAGAAGCTTCAGTGTCTCGGTCACAGTAGCCAGTTGGTTCTTAAGATCATTGACTTCTTCTTGAGTTGCCATTATAACTCTTGCTTTCCTCTTGCGGGCTATAGGTTTGTCGAAAAGTTGGACTTGTACGAAGAGGTTATCTTTGATTAATCGTCCTTCCTTTCTTGACCACGCGCTGTAAATTAAGCCATTTTGCGTTTTAATTACTTGACTCGAATCAACTTGACTTTTTGGTTTATTTAAAAAAAAAGATGCATATTTTTGGCAACAATAATGTACATATTTTTAGGGAACTAAGTATTATTATTTATATTGGAGGATTAATATCCGACTTACCCCCCTTAAAAAAATGACGGAAAAAGCGCGCACACAAGACTCTCTTAATCATGGTCAAAGCATGTGTATTGGTGTGTGCATTGAGTGTAAGTGACATGCTTGGACTCTTGTGTAAGACCATGGGACTTAGTGCCTAAACTCGATCATTGATTCAATTAAGCATTATTGTCAGCAAAATTAACCGAATTAAACAGAAGACTGATTAATTAGACTTTAGGTGATGACTCGACAAATAATCCGAACTGTCGGCCAAGCAACAGGACTGGCGTCACACTGTGGTGGTTGGCGCCAGACAATTTAGCTGTCGTCTGGCGCTACACACCATATTGTGGCGCTATAGCTCACACTTTGGCGCCAATAGTGGAGCTTCGGTCTGGGACTGTTTTCGGTATTATTAGTCAACTGAGGTTTGCCTAAAGTCGTATTAGGTCAATTCCGATTGAAAAAATAGACTTTATTGACTCAAATTAATTAATTAATTAATTAATTAGGAAAAGTTCTTTAAGTCATTAATTTATTTATTCTCAACACAAATCAACAAACGGTTAAGAGAAACATAGAATATATATGCACAACAAATAATGCACAATTAGTCAAGTAGGCACGATATGATGCAATGAGTTTGCAACCTAACCATGGCTCTAGTTCTCTAAAGTTCGGGATATGGTTTAGTCAAAGAGGGTCCATGGTTAATTGTCCGGATGCACCGCGCGGAAGCCTAACCGTGAAGGGTTGGCGCGAGTGGATGGGACACCACAAGCTTTAGAAAAAACTCGCTTCCATGGTTTGGTGAATTCAATATCTCGGATGTACCCTTTGTTGCACGGAGCGTTCAATTGGGTAGATGGAGCATGAATTCCCAGAGGGTTATGTCCATATGTAGAACACATATGAGTTTTAGAAAGTGAGAAAAAAATTCAATCAGGAAGTAGGATCGAGCAAACAATACGAAAAACCGGTCGAAATTAGAACGCATATTTCTGGCTCGGTATTGGGGGAAATTGGCGCCAGCAAACAGAGACTGGCGCCAACTTTTAACTGTAGCGCCTGGCGCCAATACTGGCGTCTGGCGCTACGGCTAAAAGTGTGGCTCCAAGCTCTGGCCCCTGACGCTACTTCCCACATGCCTTAGCAGCTTTCTGCGCTCGATAAAATCTTCCAGTTTCGCGTGGTGTTATTTCAGTCCTAGTTGTGAAAGACATTTCTCAAATTTCCTACGTGTAAAGTCCTATATTTTTGACTCATTACGGATGATCTTTCCAATGAGATCTTTTTTATGCATATGACAATAATGTTAATCAAAATTACGCACATGAAATACTTAGAACTTTTCGAGTCTCATCCACTCATTCTAGATCATTGCCGAAACAAATTCAGGAATTAAAATAGAAATCCTCCCAAGGGAGTCACCAAAAGCTGTAGGGAATAATTTCTAGCCTTTAAAATCCCACTAGCTTGAACCCCACTGTGATCATACACTAAAGTATGGTGGCGTCCAAAAGGGAAGAAGATAGAGCAAAAGAGTCGCCAACAAGTTTTTAAGGAACTTGTAAACCGTTCACGAGGTGAAGGTTACACCCCTTAACGATCCAAGAGATCGTCAACTCCATAAGGTCATGAACCAAATAAAGGTTCGGGGATGATGGTACAAATCCAACCTAAAAGAGATTGAACCTGCCCTAATAATAGGCCTCTACTTTATTCTGATTGTATTCATGTGCGCTTTCTGACTAACATACAATCAATAGGTTAACCCTAAACCTGTTTAATCTATGTTGGTTGAATTTAATGCACAAATAAACTATTATTGGCAATCACTTGAATTTATAATCAAAGTTAACCTAACAAGATTATTAATTATCTTATTAAGCGTGATTACAAGTACCAATTCCCTTTAAACATGCATAAAAGGTGATCAAGCAATAAAGAATAAATAATGTATCAAGCAACATAATCAATAATAATCATGAAGAATCATAATAATCATAATCATCATAAAGAAAATAATCATCATCAAAATAATAATAAATTATAACAATTATAATCATAATCATGTTCATGTTAATATTAAAGCATAATAAAAATAGCAAGATCCTAGGCATGATACTAACAAGATTAATAACAAACCCTAGCATGCCACTAAGCAATAAAAATCAAATCATTAACCCTAACATGATACTAACATGAATTAATATTAGGAAGAACATAGGAAGTATCATAACAATCATATTTAATATTAAAATTAACCTAGACATGATACTAGGAACATCATAATAACAATATAAACATGATGTCTACATCATAATATCAATAAATCAATTAAAGTACTTACTTTGATGCCTCGTACCTCTTTCTAATAACAAAATACACACGTTAGTAACTTCAAGGAAAATAATAAACAAACAATTAAATTAAATAATTGAAAGAGAGATTTGGGACCAAACCCTCAGAAATTAAAACCTTTCACGTTTAGGGCGAAGGCAACTTCGAATATGGCTAGGTTTTTCTAGATCTTGTGAATGCGGAACTTTGTATGAAAACAAAGTAAGAAATAAAGATGAATGTAAGAATGCTAAAGAATTACTGATTAAGGAGAATTGGTGAATGATAGATGTCGATGATGAATGATAACGGAGTTTTTGATACGATATTTATAGAGAAAATCAGCCAAAAAAGATAATTTAACAAAACAGAGTCTGACGCTCAGGAAACAAGGTTGGCGCCAACCCTGGCTAGCTGGCGCCAGGCACCAATGGCTAGCGCCTGGCGCCAAGGCCTGGGGTTGGACGCCAGTCTTGATTCTAACGCGTTTTCGAAAATCCGATAAGTTTACCGTACTGGAAGATAAAATAATATAATTTCTTCGAAAATGCTATTTGATTTTGATTAAAACTCTAAAAAGTCAACAAAGTCAACTTATCAATGCTAATTGAATTAGGAATGAAAAGGACCTTCTAGAAGATTCTAGAAGACCAAAACCATTCCTAATTTCATTAGGAATGATAAATCATATTAGGCCCTCCCCTAGATCATTGGGCCGTACATAAAGCTCAAACCGGGCCCAGTTTAGTAAATTGACCATAATTTCCTCAATATTCATCGGAATTGGTCGTATAATATATCGTTGGAAAGGTCTTTGCAAGCCCCATAAAAATAAACTACTATTGGACCCATATCATGGACCAACCAAACTGGATTGACTGTTTTCTTAAAATAAAGTTTTCAAAAACAGAGAGAAGAGAAAAGAAATAAAAAACTTTCCGCAAAACTAGACCTTTCCACACTTTCGTTTCATTCGATTATGATTCGACGTGAAAGGTACTCATCACTGGGTTTGGTTTTGGGGAGACACAAATGGGTGTCTACATAGATGCACAAGATTGTTGAAATAAAATTACATGAAAACATTTAAATTCGAAATTTAATTTAATTGATACACTGACCTAGAAATTGTTAGGAAAATATAAGAAAATGATATGTACATGAGATGAAAAAAAAGATTATTAATTAAATACCTAGGGTATAGAGTATGTATTGAAGCCACCTACATACCTATTTGATACCCTGAATGTATTGTCACCTCGTACAAAAAATTTGATTAAGGCAATAATTGTACTATACACTCTCATTTTTATGCCTATAATAGGAGGCTTGGGAGCTGAAATTCAACAACTACATCAATCAATTCTAGTAAGAGTGGAACAGGTAATACATTAACATTTTTATGCTTTTAATTTACTAGTCATTTTTGTAATTATTAAAAAAAATTGTAACAACATATGAGATTAATTTTAATGCCAGATGCGCATATGATGGCTACTTGGAATTACCGTAGCTTCGAAATAGTAGTCAACCAAACACACAGAGTATGTGTGATAAGTACATAATTCTTTATCTTACTAATATAACATAAAAATGATAAATTAAGTATAGATATATTGTTTTGATCTGTTATAAATGACAGCGAATTCCCGCATCGTTGGGCCAGTTCTTTCGTACACACAATGGGAACATTAATGTGTACCGAGGTCTAGGTTCTCAACCATGGAATTGTATTGTTCGAAACGTGGAAATGGGTGATCACTGGAAGTATTTTATTGAAGATGGTTGGGAAGGCTTTGTAAACGATAATCATATATTCATCGGGGACCATCTAAAGATTTACTTGTGTGACATGTCAACCATTCGTGTTAGAGTATATAGGTCGGGGGTTAGAAATAAACAATAATGAACCACAAGAAATTAGTAGCGACTCCACAAATAACGATGAAGAGGTCCCATGGTTTAAGGCATCCATAGAACGATATTACACTGATCTTGGTTTAATGGTTATTTTATTTGTTTTGAAATGAAACCCTTATAATACTATTATTTTTGTACATAGTTTCATATTGGTCACATATTAACATGTTTACCCTTAAAATTGAAAATGTTGTCCTGTCCTTTAATATAGTTGAATTTAATTTAAAATTGTTAATATTTTAACTTATTATCTAACTAACAATTTACAATTGTAGTATGTGCCACTCCAATTTGCACGTGAACACCTAGCTGGATTTCAGAATGACACGGCAGTGACAATGCGTTTGGGTGAGACCAAATGGAATGCAATCTTGAAATTTGTATGGGACGAAAGCAATAATCTTAGCCATTGTCACATACAGGATGGTTTGAATAGTACCATTCATCCCCAAGACATCAAACAAGAGATGATTGTAGAATATTATGACCACCCAAGCACCCCGTGTTTCCAAATGTATTACCATAATTAAGTTATGTTAATTATTTAGCAAATTAGTGTTGTTTTGAGCCAAAACAAATGTGTGACCTATATGTGAGCTACATTTTGTGTACTTAATTAGATGTATTTAATTACATGTAGCTACATTGTATTGTCTCATAAGGTTTTTAGGTTTTTAGCTACAATGTATTGTCTCATAAGGTTTTTAGGTTTTTAGCTACATTGTATTGTCTCATAAGGTTTTAGGTTTTTATTTAAAATATGTAAAAGCCAAGTGTCAAATTGTCCATGAACAAGAATTGTGGACAAGTGTCCTTAGACCTTGAGTTTATTTATTGTATATTAATTTATTGTATTTTAATATTTTTATATTTTTTCCATATTTTTTAATTTTAATTTTAAAACGAAGAAGATGTTGTGAGTATAAATTGAAACATTGACCTGAGCAAAAACCGTGCTCCAATTCTCTTTTTTGTTACCCTCTCAGTCGAAATATTTACACTCTCCATTCAATGGCTCGACAGCAATTCGACCCCAAAAACCCTGTTTACTCACCTGGTTGTTTCCAAGTAACCTCACCTCCAAACAAAGTTATCTTTCGTAATCCCAACAACACTGGTGTTCCTGAATTGAACTTCAACAAATACATGTTCTTTGGCCCTACGGGAAAAGGTGGCACACTCCAACTTCTGAGTGATCAATGCATCAGAAACATCATTCGAAGTCCAGAAAGCCCGTGGGAATCAAAATTGGATGGAATGCAGATGATTGGTCCATCAGGTATCCCTGCTCCCGCACATTTACCAAATTTAGTTGACATTGTTGGTAGAATTAACATTGTTGATGTTTTTAATAAACTGAACAAAGGTGATAGTGTAGATGTGTCTTATGATATTAGCCTCATTAGTGAGGTAATTCCTCGTTTCATTGAGAGTGTTATTGACCCTATCCCGAACATAGATGTAGCAGGTCTGGTGTACCCCCTAACTGCTAAAAAGGTAGAAACATCTTTGGCTTGCTACAGTGATGGTTTCCAAGTGTACTATCTTCATGCCAAATTGAGTGAAATAGTGATTACTGCGTGTGCTGGTAGGATTAAGATTGACCATTTTCTTAGGTACATGGATGTTGGACTTTACTGTAGCTTCAAAAAAGGTAGTCCATCATTTGACTTAGGCTCGAGCATTGTTGTATGGAATGCACGTGGTGTTATCCGTCCTTCATTTAAGGGGAATCTTATTAATGTTGTTGCTGTACACAAGCCAATCATTTACATTATAACAGAACTTAGGGTTGGTAGGAAGAACTTTGAAGAGGCTGTTAAGGTTCTAGGAAACGACGTTGACTGGTCCCTTGACGAGAGTATTGGGATATGTGGTGGCGTGGCTGTGATTTGGAATGAAAGAAAGGTTTCTTTGGGAGAGTTTGTTGTTGCTGCAATGGGGGATTGCCCTTTGAGGGTCCTGGGTGTTCTTATGGTAAGTGTACTCTATAATTTTCCCTTTTTTTACTTTTTAATATAAATTGTAATCTAATTGTTGCCTAGTACTAATTATTTTGTGTGATCTATAATCATGTAGCCTGCTGCATCCGCCGCTGCTGGCGAGGGAAGTGGTTCTTTGGATGCCGCTGCTGGCGAGGGAAGTGGTTCTTCAGCTCCCGTTGGTGCTCATGCCTAGGATCTGTTGCTGTTGCGGGACGTGTTATTTCAAAGGCTATTTCAAAAAAAGTGTTGCTGCTACTGATTTGTCTTAATTATTATCGTTTTTAGTTTATGTAATTCGTATGTAGACGGTTTGTATTAACTAAGACTTATGTGAGTCTAGTACTTTGTTTAATATATGAATTAAGGCAATGTAATTGCCATTGTGTGTTATGAATTACTATAATAGTATTAGTTGAATGAATTTTGGTCGAATTAAAAAATCAAAAAATTAAAATACAAAAATTAAGATTTATATTAATTTTGGAGGGTTATAATATGAACTTTTTCGTAAAATAAATTTGGTAATTTTTATGGAATCCTTGTCATTATTTTTTGGTTTATCAATATTTTAAGATTAATATAAAAAAAAATTTCATGCTAAATAAACTAAAAAAGGTCACACTAAATTATATCAGATTTTAGTCAATCACTGGTCAGATTTAGTCAAGATTATTTTTCAAAATCTATTTTCTTATTTTCTTTGACATAGAATGAATCTGGTCAAAAGTACTTATAATTTGGGCAGTCCAAATATGTAACAGGCCAGTCCAAATATGTAACAGCCCAGTCTAAATATGTAACAGGCCAGTCCAAATTTGGTCAAAACTACCTATAATTTGGGCAGTCCAAATATGTAACATGACAGTCCAAATATGTAACCTATAATTTGGTGCACCCCATAAATTTATGTGGACTCATTGAATGGATAGACCAACAACAAATACAACACAAATAAACATAGTATTCTATAAAACAAGACAGAAAAATGCCATTCTTTTGAAGAACTTATTTAGCTAGTACAAGGAATTTACATGGGAGCTGTTTGAACCATTCCTCATAAATAGCAGCAAACAATTCTTTTGAAGCTCCTCCCTGAAAAATAAAACACATTCATTCATAATGCATTCCAATTAGGGGTGAAACAAATTCGGGTTAAAACCGAACCGAACCGAAAACCGAACCGAATAAGAAATATGGTTCGGTTTTTTTTTTGAAGTGGTTCGGTTCGGTTTTTTTAAAAAAAATATTTCGGTTTTCGGTTTGGTTTCGGTTTGAGGAAATGGAAAACCGAAAAAAACCGAAAACCGAAATTTAGGCCCAGATTGGCAGATTTACCCTAAGTATATAAGGAAAAAAAAACCCTAACCCTCATTCTCTGATTCTCTCTCCTGACTTCCTCAGTTCCTCGCCTCTTACCCTACCCTCATTGCGAATTTCTCAGTCTCTCACCCTCACTTTCTCAGTTTCTCAATCATCTCTTTTGTGTTTCTCAGAATTCTCACTCTCCAATTCTCCATCGTTCACCGGCACAGCGCACTCGTTCAGGCGTTCACTGTGACACCGTCCACCGTCCAAAGGTATGCTTTTAAGTTTTGATTATGCTTGATGTTCATATTTTTTAGGGTTTTAATTATGATTAGTGTTAAATGTTAATTACGAAAATCTGCAAATTACATGTACAAATTTGTTAAACATTCTTATTAGGGTTTTAATCTATGCTTGATGTTCATATTGCGATGTTGTTTCTGAATTTTCTATTCTGTACAAATTAGTAAAACATTCTGAATTTTCTGGTATTTTGATGCTTCGGGGTTTTGGTCTATTCAAGGGTATTTTGGGTTTTGGTCTAGTAAAACATTCTGATTAGGGTTTTGGTCTAGTAAAACATTCTGAATTTTCTGGTATTTTGAAGCTCTATTCGATTGGACTCTGTTGAAGATTGTTTCAGATTATTAGTTAGTTATTAATTCAAGGGTTCGCATGATTAATAGCATTATCATTGTCTTGATAAGTGTTTATTAGATTGTTGATCTTTGTTATTATTGTTAATTTTGATTTTACTTGTTTTGGGTACAGTTAGTCAGTTAGTGCTTAATTTGATTGTTTTTGGGTGGTGGGGTGGAATCTTAGGGGGCTAATTATTATTGCTAAATTGTTATTGTCTTTGGTGCAGTTAGCCAGTTACTACTGATTTTGTTTATTAGGGGTATAATTATTATTCCCTTTAAAAGATCCAATATTCTTAATTTATGAGTTTGCATGTATTCTTACAGATTGTTATTCAACCACGAATTATTGAATGACAACCAACGTGGGTGGTGTTCCTGACTAGCCTCAATCCGAACATGAGACTGACCAAGTCTCTCAAAATCAGAAAAAAGAACAGGGAGCAAAAAGGAAGAGGATGAAAGAACGCTCTGAAGTTTGGGAGCACTTTGATAAAGAAGACTTACCTTCTGGAATGCACGCAATTTGCAAGTATTGTGGGATGAGCTACAAGTGTGGGGCAAAGAAAAACAGCACTAGTGTGTTATGGGCTCATATTTCGCGATGTCGTAAGTATCCCTTTAACACCCCTAAAGATTCAAAACAAAGTTTGCTTTCATTTAAAAGTGCTAAAGAACCAAGTGGTGGTACTAGTGGGTTGACATACCACAAATTTGATGCTGGTAGTATTAGAAAAGCTTTGTCATTTATGGTGATTGTTGATGAACTTCCATTTAAGTTTGTTGAAGGTATAGGTTTTAGACATTTTTGTGGTGTAATAGAGCCTAGATTTAATGTTCCTTCTCGAATTACAGTAGCCAAAGATTGTTTTGAAACATATTTAACTGAAAAACGAAAGCTGAAAAATGTGTTAAAAAGGTGTAATTCAAGAGTTTCTTTAACCACTGATACATGGACCTCTATACAACAAATCAATTACATGTGCTTGACTGTCCACTTTATTGATAATAATTGGAAATTACACAAAAGAATTCTGAATTTTTGTCCTATTTCTAGTCATAAGGGTGATGATATTGGCAAAGAAATTGAAAAGTGTTTGCTTGATTGGGGGCTTGAAAATGTCATGTGCATAACAGTTGATAATGCTAGCTCAAATGATACTGCAATTGGGTATATGAGAAGGAAAATAAATGGGTGGAAAACTGGGGGTTCTTAAGGGTCGTTTCCTTCACATGCGTTGTGTTGCACACATTGTCAATTTGGTTGTTTCTGATGGGTTGAAAACTGTTAATGAGTCGGTTCAACGTGTTAGGCATGCTGTTAGGTTTATCAAACAATCTCCTGCTAGGTTGCAAAGGTTTAAAAAATGTGTCTTAGATGAAAAAATCAACACAAAAAAGGGATTGTGCCTTGATGTGCCTACTAGATGGAACTCCACCTATTTGATGTTGAATGCTGCTATTGAGCTTCAAGATGCTTTTGAGAGGTATTCTGGGGAAGACCCTCACTATGTAGTTGATTTGAATGAGAGGGATGGTAAGGGTAGCCAAGATTCTGATGATTGGAATAATGTAAGAAGACTTTCTGAATTTCTACAAGCCTTTTATGATCTGACCTTGCATGTCTCTGGCTCTTTATATGTCAGTTTGAATTTGTTTTTTCATGAATTGGTGAGTGTTGCTGTACTTATGAAAGATTTGGTTTCAAGTGATGATGTGGATATGTGTCTTATGGCTTGTAGAATGAAAGAAAAATATTAAAAGTATTGGGGTGATCCAGAAAAAATAAACCTCCTGATTTTTATTGCCGTTGTCCTTGATCCTCGTTATAAGCTTGATTATGTTGAGTGGATGATAACTGAAATTTATGACCCTATTGTTGCATCAAAGTTAGTTGATAATGTGAAGGTAGCTTTGAATGCTTTGTATGAGGAGTATCGTGTTTCTTCTGGTAATGATGTGAATAGGGAGGAAGTGTCTTCAAGTAAGGATGGCAAAACTCCATTGAGTCCCAAACATAAAAAGATTGAAGTCTTAAAGAGTAAGTATAAGAAACACAAGTGTGAGAGAGATGGAGATGCAAAAATAGAGTTAGACAAATATTTGGAGGAGGATACAGCGGAGGATATTGATGAATTTGACATTTTGAGCTGGTGGAAGTTCAATTGTTCAAGGTTTCCTACTGTGGGGAGAATTGCCCGTGATGTTCTTGTTGTCCCTGTTTCGACAGTAGCTTCTGAGAGTGCATTCAGCACTGGGGGCAGGGTTCTAGATCAGTTTAGGAGCTCATTAACTCCTCGAGTTGTAGAAGGTCTTGTTTGTGCTCAAAATTGGTTACGTGCTTCACCATTTCCAAGTATTGAAGAATTTTTAGAGGAAGTTGAGCTTCTTGAAGAGGGTAATATATAAGAACATCTAATCATAAGTTACTTATTTTCATTATGTGTATATATTTTAACTTGGTTATTTTTGTTATGAATTATGATAGACTTGAAGAATATGGCAGTTGGTGATGCTGATATTGATGAAGTGCTTGAAATAATAGACTGATGTGGCTCATTGCTCATTGCTGACTTGCTGTTGCCACTTGCCAGACTTGCTACTGCCTTGCTCTATCACTGCTACTGCCTTAGTCTATGCTGCTGAGTGTTGACCTGCTTTTGCTGCTGACCTGCTGTTATGATGCTGCTGCTGCCCTGCTGCTTGTTGCTACTGCTGTTAAACAATTTTTTTACTGCCTTTTAGAACTTGGTCTATGCTGCTTGTTGCTACTGCTGTTAAACAATTGTTAAAGTTGTAATGTTGAACAATTTTATTTATTTTTGGATGAAGTGTTGAACTTTTAAAACTTTGAATTATAACTTTGAAGTTTTAGAACTTGTTAATGTTGTTTAAATCTCATTAAGCATTTATGCTACTACATATGTTGATGAATATAACATTTATATGATTTAAGCCCACAAAAATTTCAGATTAAAGCCCAAATAAACAAGGCCCAAAAAAAAATCGGTTTGGTTCGGTTTTTTCTTTTGAAACCGAAATTTATATGGTTTGGTTTGGTTTGGTTTCAAAAGTAAAGTGGTGCGGTTTGGTTTCCAAAAACCAAAAACCGAATTAGGGTGGTTCGGTTTCGGTTTGGCCTATAAACCAAACCGAAAACCGAACTTTCACCCCTAATTCCAATATCATCCTCCTATAAAGACACATGACACCATTAATAGACTTACAAGGCTCTTTATAACATGAAGGGACGGTGATGGATAGTCAGCTCGCAAGACACACAACTCAGTAGGCTCTCCATTTATTGTTAGCGTTCTTGATTTTGCAACAAGCCAAGTACAACTTCTTCCAACTTCTCCATCATGCAACTGTTCCATAAGTTTCAATCAGATTTGTCCAAATCAACCAATTTTCTGACCAAAATGTGACAAAACAATCAAAAACTACCCTGTGCAACAATTGCCAAAAACTGACTATACGGAGATTGGAGAAAGTTGTTTAGGCTATGTAAAAGCAGTTGAAATCCATAAGCACCACCACAGAACTCTACAGTCTGCATAAACAGCAGAATGAGTAAGTGCTCTTCAAACAAATAGAATATCTTCTAAACATTAATGCTAAGGACAACAACAAACCTGAGCACTAAGAGGCATTCTCACAACAGTACAACCTTCCCGTACTCCAATACGTACATTATGAAACTGTTTAAAAAAACCATAAGCGTGGTGACATGTAAAAAAAAAGGTATTATGACAATTGAGTTTGCTTTAACATTACCCATGTAACAAGTCGAGTTAATAGACACACCAAATCTGAAGATATGGTCCTTCAATTGAGATCAGAGGGAGAGCAAAATCAGCTAAAACAAACACACAATAAAAAACATGTACATACTAATTAGCATGGTTACCAACCAATTCAATGAACAAACATCACGAGCAGAAATAACATGACAGAGGTGAGGTTCTTCAGCACATGGCACATGAGTATTGGAGTTGCTTGATTCAGAGGCCACAAGGCCTGCTTCAGAGGACGATCGAGAACAACGTTTTTTTCCGTTTTACTTGATTTGGAATTGAGTTTTTTGGAGCACCATGCCTCCTCCGCCTCGTGTTATAGTCATATCCACGAGGTTGAACAAACTCATGAACAAAACCCTAACATGGATTTAAACAATATACAACTCCATTATAAAAGATTAAAATAAACAGAATAAAGGTAGAACAATATAAGAACATTATAATAAACATTATTATACCTCACTCATAGACAAAGGGCCATTGCTATCCTTAGCATCCTTGGGATGGTTCTCGCCATATGCTACATCTAAACTCTACAACAATTAACACAAATAATCACAATTAAATATTGTTACCACAACCATAGTAATCCTTTGACTGAAACGGTACACAAATAATCACAATTTAATTATTTTAAGAATACTTGAAATAGCATATGTAATTAAAGGGGAAAATGCATAAGAAAAAGGAGAGGCCTGAACCTTAGAAATAGGTGTTTCGGATATTTTTGGTTTCATCCCAACAGATGTAGTATTTACAAGAATCATCCCCTCTTCTGGAGCAAAGTCGTCTAATTCATCAAGACTGATAGCTTTTTGACTTAATTTAAAAAGTTCAAATTAGTTCTAATAAGATACTGCTAATAAATTCAGATTAGTTGTAATAATATAAGATAAAGGCTAATAAGTTCAGATAAGATATAGGTTAATAGGTTCTAAAAAGGTCTAATAACACCTACAATGCCTAATATGATAAGATAAAATAAGATAAGGATTCATTAGTTCAAATAAAATAATAATTCGTATAAAATAAGGGTTAATTAGTTCAGATTATACAAGTTCGGGACTAATAAGATAAGATATAATGAGAGAAATATAGGTGGAGAGAACAATGCCTACACCAAACCAGATTTTGAAATGATGAATCTGTGTAGTCCTCACCTATACCTACCTCCATAGAAGACGAACTTAGTAGATCATAAAAATATAACATTAACCAGACAGTTGCACATTGATGACCATGCGAAGAAAGAAGTCCATAAGAAGAGGAAAGGAAAAAAGGAGGAGCTCGTCCACTTTGAAGCTCTCAAAGTTTCCGATCAATGACCGTGGAAATTATAGTACGAACAAAGCTCATTCACAAAATCAAAGCAAAGAGTTGCTATACCTTAGCTATGGGATCAACCTCTTCAGAGCACTCAAGTGCAGCCATCTTGTGAGGTAGTGTGACACTGCACAATATGCATCATCGAATGAAAATGTAGCGTAGTATGAAATAGCAATAGAACTCTGTTTACTTGTTATCTAGGAAATATAATGATACAATAAATATGCTATTTCCAATAGCAAAAGGATGACATAATATCACAAGCTAATTAAATGAATAAGTAACTTTACATTAACTAGTATTGACATCTGCCACTGTCACAAAATATCACAAATGGTGTGCTGAAATCTGATTGGCTAATTATGAAATTTTGTAAGAAACTGTAGGGATATAGACGTCTACAAAAAAATTTCCCAAGTGTACATGAGACATGTGGGGTTAGCAGTCTTGGAACTTACATAAACTATAATAGTAGTCAATGAGTAATTTGAAAGGTAGTGGTACCTGAATCCAGCAAAATCAGTAGAAGAATACGTCTTCAAAAAGTATCCTTGACATCAATCCTTGCTCACGCATAACAAGTCCAATCATTGGAACCTGGAAATGTAAATGTAAAATTCAATCAAATACTCAATAGTCCCACTTTTGTACAATTTTATAGTAAAAAATTATGCTTCAAATTATTTTGTACGAATCAGAAACCTTGTACTAAGGCATACTTCAAACACCCCCCCAGTTGCCTGCATGAAAATTGAACTTAGGGCATCATGTTAAAAGATGTAAGTTTGATCGGTGATCTCCTTCCAAATTATATGACAGATATTATCTACAATTCTACATAAATCATTGGCCTTTTTTTTTCACACCTGAGAATGTGTGAGTACTTGAAGAATACGTGCACAATCTGTAATATCTGTAGCGGTTGTTGCAATCTTTACAATGTCAGCTCCAGTTGCTTGTATCCTTGATACAAGATTTCCTATCTCTTCAAGTGATGGTGTGCTTTGATAGTTATGAGAGGAGACAATAATTGCGGTCCTTGAAGGCTTCTTTCCACCAAAAGAGTCAAAGAACTCATCCGCTACCTACAAGAGGAAAATGATGAGATACCGACTTATTTTCAAAAATTCAAGTCCCATCATTTAAATACGAACAACGTAGGGTAACAAATACCCATGTTAGTTAATGAAAACCATTATACATAAATGCCATACTTGTGCAATAAAAACCTAAGATTCATTCTAATCAAATCCTATTGGTGATTGGTGAGATTTGAGTCAAGACCTAAAGGAGACACGATAGCTCTTTAATAAGCATTATATTGAAATAACCATAAACATAGTGGCATATACCATGTAAAATTGTAAAGTCAGAAAAAGTGTATAATTCCCTTTGCATATGTTTTATGTAAGATAATCACAATAGAGGTCCAAGAAATAAATAAATTCTATTTCTACTTTTCCTTTGAGGTTTCAAAAGTGAATCATGGTTCTCAATGGGGTAATACAAATAAATATATAAATATAAATCCATCAACCTTGTAATGTTCTCTTTACCTTATTTTGGGAGTTTACTACCTCCATTTTTTTCTTTTTAATCTACACTTTGCCTTTTGCATTATTCACATACTCTTACCAAAGTTGTGCAATAGAAAACATGAAAGTTGAACTAGGGGAAAAAAAAGTGAGAGTTTTATTTACTCTTATAATCTTATTAGAATTAAACCATATGAAAACACAAAGATTCAAATTAAACAATGTATTAGTAAAAATTGCAAAAATAAACACTACGTGAAAAAATGAATTTGGCACCGGTTCAAACCCGGCCTAAGGCACCGGTTTGAACCAGTGCCAATGTGAAGGGTGCCAAAAAGGGGTTTAAAAAGGCACCGGTTCAAACCGGTGCCAAAAAGTACCAAAAAATTTTAATTCACAACTTTTGGCACTGGTTAACCGGTGCCAAAAGTGCCCAAATTTTTTTTTTCTTATAAATTAAATAAACTAAAATGAAATGAGAATACAAAATATAAATCAAATATCACAACATATAAATCAAATCTGTTCAATATGTATATAATCAAAAAAAATTTACAGTATAAATCAATAAAAAAAAATTACAACATATAAATCAAAATAAAAAAATTGCAACATATGAATAAAAAAAAATACAATATAAATCAAAATAAAAATTTACAACTTTACAATAAAAAAACCCATACAACATCTAAATCAATATACTTGCATCTTGATTCTTCAATTTAAGATATAAGTACCTGCACCAATTATAACAACCAAAATAAATTGATTAAAATGAGTTAATTAAGCTGTGAAAAATCGAAAAATAAAAATATAAAAATAAAACCCAGAAAAAAAATCGAATAAAATAAAAATCAAAATAGAAAATCATAAATAAAAATACACAGAAAATAAATAAAATTAAACTCGATTAAAAAAAACCCCAGAAAATAAATAAAAAAATAAATTATAAAAACCCAGTATTCGAAAAAAAAACCCAGAAAACAAAAAAAAAATCGAAAAAAAAAATTCGAATCTGAAAAAAAATAAACCCAGATATCGAAAAATAAAAATGAAATCAAAAATAAAATAAACCAGGAGATCCAAAATCAAAAATGAAAATCGATAAAAAAAAAAAAAAAAAAAAACCCAATTAGAATAGAATTGAAATGGAAAAAAAAAAACCCAGGAAAAAAACCTAAAAATTACGAAAATAAAAACACTAACACCACATGCATTAACCCAAAATAATATATTATTTTAACAGAAAATTAACCCAGAAATCGAAATTGAAATCGAAAAACAAAATCAAAATCGGAAAAAACACAATCAAAAAAGAAATCGAAAAAAAAACCGAGAAATAGAAAAAAAAAATTAAACAACAAAATCGAAATGCAAAACCCTGAAATCGAAATTTACAAAATCAAAATCGGAAAAAAACTATTAAATTCGAATAATCGATCAAAATCGAAAAAATTGAAAAAAAAAAAAAAATTGAATTCGAAAAACCCAGAAATCGATTGAAATGTTAAAAAAAAAACCAAGAAATCGATTGAAAAACCTCAAAATCTTTGTTGCATGTTGTTGTCGTCGATTTGTTGGTGGTTTTCGAATTGTTGGAGGAGGTAGATCGGCGAAAGATGAAGAATGAAGGAGGTAGATCGGCGAGAAAGAAGAGGAGGAGGAGAGAGAAAGAGGAGAGGAGAGGAGAGAGACGCGGCTGAGATAATTAGGGTTAGGGGGGTTTTTTATAAGGGCGGTTTTTTTTTATATTTAAATGGACCAGTTCGTAAAGGCACCGGTTCAAACCGGTGCTCTTTTTATTTTTGGCACCGGTTTGGGCTGAACCGGTGCCTTTTCTATTTGTGTAAAATCGCGCCTAATTTTGGGCCGGTTTAGGGCACCGGTTTGGCCTGAACCGGTGCCTTTATAGGGGTGTCTTATTATATTTTTCTACTAGTGAAAATATTTGAATATTTCACATAGAGACAAACCTAATGATAATATTTTCTTAAGAAAATTAGTCAAAATATGGTTTGAGTTTAGTCAAACCAAACCACATCATTATAATATCAAACACCTTCTTTAGGTGAAATGATAATGGGCAAATTTTGGACTACTTTTTGCTTATGAGGACAGATTAGATCATCTATCTAAAACATCGTTGTGTATCCTAGTTAAAGATGCTCAAGTCTCTTACATTATCTTTAAGACAATAGTGTTGAGAATCTTGAGATATATGAAGTACTAAACATGCAACTCCATTTTTCTCAAATAAACAATTATCACGTTTTGTTGCATACAATACTACACTTACGCAAATCCGCTAAACATACCTCCCACATCAACTTGTCAATAACATGAAAACTAATAAAATACAGGTTTAGATTTACAACAAACAAAAGACAAAGGAATAGTATAACCTTAAGCTCGACATCTATATAGTCAGCTCCTAGTTCCATGGCTCTGTACAATGCATTTCTTCGCTTGCTTTCATCACCATCATACTGACCTCCTTCCAATGCAGGTCTAAATACCACATGAACAACTATAAATGATTATGAAAAAGTAGTTTATATTGTACTACCTGATTTATGAATTCGAAATTCTATTTATAATATACTATTATATTGTTTTTCCTTGGATGTTAAGAAAAAGAAAACCAAACTACACATTCAAATTTGAAGTTAGAACTAATTTTTTCACTTTGCAGAAATGATACTGTCAAAGTCATATAGGTCTGCCTCATCTAAGCATGTAATTGAAATGATTCGGTTTGCACTCTCCATTATAATTGACATAGCAGGTTTCATTAATGTAAATGAAGGTGGACCCTACATAGCTTGCACACACACATCATCATTATCAAAGACTCAACCAACCTTATTCAATACTCCGTATTTGCAGATTTGTAAATATTCATCCAAAAGCTGCAAATCTTTACTACATTGGTGGCATAAAACTATACCATTAAATGGTATATACCATCCCATGATAAACTTTTGCTTCGTTCCACGTGAAACATGAACCAACCGGGTCACATCGTTGTCATACATCTTTTATTTATTTTTTTCAACTGCATTTTAAGAAAAAAAATTATAAAGTCAAAAATTATGAAAAAATTACTTTTGTTCATAATTTTTCAAGACATACACATAGACACCCATATTGATACAGTTTTATATATTTTTGAAATTCACTTTTTTCTACCTAAATTGCTTATTTTATTTAATTAACTTTATAAATAGTATTAGTTATTTTCAACATAAAACCAAATATAATTATAATTTAATTAAGTGTATAATTCATACATATAGGAGAGAGAAAGTGTGTTGGTAAACTTTTTTTATACCATGGGTGGGGTGATTTTTGAAGAAAATATATTGTATTGTGGTATAGATGATGTGGAGGAGTGAGAAAGTGGTAGAGAGAGAGGGGTGGTATAAATTTTTATACCATGAGTGACGATGGTCTAAATGATTCCCTCTTACTTATACAAGAATAGCATTCTTTGACAATCTCAACTTTACAAGATTGCATATTGGGAATGTCACCCCTGCCCAAAGCATCATCTCACTCTATATTTCTCGAGACTCAAGAACCATATCACTATCACATTTCCAATCAAGTTTTTGACTCAAAATTCACAATGTACAATAGTTTCAATATTCAATACTCTAGTTTTCATAAGCACAAAATTCTAAATACCCAAATCATAAAACATCATACAATTAAATTATTCTTCATGAATCAACTTACACAACTCCCAAATTCATACTCTAAACCCAAAAACCAAATTTTCAGAAAATGCCCGAACAAAATTACAATCGAAGATTAGAAATTGCCTGAAAGTGATCAAAGTAGGCAAAGAACTGTTTTTAATCAAAAGTTGAAGATCATGATCTGGGTTGAAATTCTTCAAAAAATCTATTCGAAGCTCAACCAAATCAGCCCCTTGTTCCTTAGCTTTGCTAACTTGAACCAACATTTGATCTGGGGTATCAACCATAATGGGTACTGTAGGCGTCGTTTGAAGTGCGCCTACGTTAAAAGCATGTTGTGAATATGATTGACACTCATAGGAAGTGGGAATTGACATAATACAATTAGGGACAAGGAAAGTAGGGAGCCGCCAACAAGTTTTTAAGGAACTTGTAAACCGTTCACGGATCATTTAAGGCAACCACGATAAAGGGACAACGAAGGCAACAACGATTGACCCGTGAAGGTTACACCCCATTCATTATCCATGAGATTACTAACTCCATATGGTTCGGAACCACGAAAGGAGGATCGGGGATGATGGTACGAAGTGAGTCATGGAGTCACATTCGCCCGTATTGACCTCTACTCGATTCTTATAGTGAAAAGCATTCATGCGATCTCAAAGGCATGCAAACAAAATA
This sequence comes from Chenopodium quinoa, assembly GCF_001683475.1. Lineage (NCBI taxonomy): Eukaryota > Viridiplantae > Streptophyta > Magnoliopsida > Caryophyllales > Amaranthaceae > Chenopodium > Chenopodium quinoa. The sequence goes on from NW_018745024.1 coordinate 4,246,754, forward strand.
TTCAATTCGCTCCAAACTATTATTTAGCTAAATTGGTTGAATATTAATGCAACACATAATTCTAAAATATTTGTGATCACTTGAATTAATTAACAAGATTAAAAAGGAACCTAGACCGGTTGTCCAAATTATCTTATTAAGCGTGATTTTCAATTACATATTCCCTTTAAACATGAAATATGGTGATCAAAATAACAATAGAATTACCATTATTATTGGAAGCAATTTAACCACAATTCCAACAACATAAAATCGTTAGAAAAATAATAGAAATAAAAGGAACATAATTCTTACTTTGATTCTGTTTGTTTGTAACTACAAAATAACAAACGAGTTAGTAACTTCAAGGAAATAATAAAACAATAATTAAATTAAATTAAATAAAGTAGAGTTGACTTGGGGCCAAACCCTCAAATAGTTCTACCTTTCACGCCTTGGTTTAAGGACAGAACCACGAGTAAAGTATGGACTCCTTTGAGCACTTGAAGAAGGAATTTTTTAAAATGAGAAGGGTAGGCTAGTGTTTAGGCTAAAGCATAGAAGAGAGAAAAATAAAAACTAGAGAATTAATTGTTGCCCCGTTCATCAGAAATGAGGGGGTATTTATAGGGAAAATGTGCTGAGGGAGCACACGGAACCCTAAAATGATAAAAACCCTAAAAAAGTATCCCGCGACACGGCAAACTGTACCGTGACACGGGAAGTGCCACCGTCAGACGGGAAACATTCCCGTGACACGGTGCAATTTTGGTGTGACGCGGGAAATTTTCAGAAAACGGGAAAGAAAACGCGTTAAGGGTTTACGCGGAAAAGACATGGAAATTCTCGTGTCACGGCAGACTTCCCGTGTCACGGGAAATCCCACCGTCAGACGGGAATGATTCCCGTGACACGGTAGATACCTGCCATGGCGCGGGAATTCCCAGCCCTTTTTCCGTCTAAATACATTTTTAACCCTAAATTCATTCGGCATTTTAAGTGTCGATTGATAATTTCGGGCCTTTTCTGACTTATTATCATTTGGGTTAAAGTAAGAAAATAATTAAATAAAAATAAATAAAAGGTTTGGGCCAAAAATAAATAACAAAACAATAAAATAAAAAAGGTTTGGGCTAAAATTAAATAATAAGTTTGGGCTGAAATTAAAAATTATGCTTTTTCCAAACATCAAGACTAATCCATGGACTGTTCAAAAATATGAATTTAATCAAATACGATTTTTTAAGCACTCTTGGGATTAAATACTGAACCCGACCAATAGTGGCGGTGAAAGGTTGTTCATCATCGGGTTTGGTTTTGGGGAGACATTTTTAGGTGTCTACAGAAGCCCCCACTTTGACTGAGTTTGTAGAAACGTCAGTTTCGAAAACGATAGTCAAAGTAGCCGATAGGGATGGAGAATGATTTAAGACGTTCTGTGATCCTAAATCACTCTCCATACACCGATACCAGCAGAAAAATGTTAGTTCTACAGATAAAAGGGTAAAGGATATAATATGTATCTGGCACCAGTGTATCGGTGACAAATGAGTTTGGCAGCTTCCTATGCTTGAAGGAATCCACCGGATGACGTATGTTGAAATGCTTTCCATGCCCGAGGAAAGTCAACTGAGGAGTTTGGTAGTTTTCTAAGCCTGAAGAATCCTACCGTATAACACTTTCCATACTTGAGGAAAGTCGACGTATGAATTTGGTGTCATTCTATGCTTGAAGAAATCCACCGATAATGCCTTCCATGCTTGAGGAAAGCCGACAAAGGAATTTGGCGGTTTTCTATACTTGAAGAAAAATCCATCGATAACGCTTTCCACACTTGAGGAAAGCTGACTTGGCGGTTTTCTATACTTGAAGAAAAATCCACCGGTAACGCTTTCCATGCCTGAGGAAAGCCGACTTGGCGGGTTTCTATACTTGAAGAAAAATCCACCGATAACGCTTTTCATGCCTGAGGAAAGCCGACAATTGCTGAAATTTGCAAGTATATGATGGTTCCATTATCCCCGAACGTGAGCCGCAGATGATTCACACCTTCAAATCGATTATCCGACCATATTAGGTGTTTAAAATGCTGAAAAATAGACTTCGATGCTTACTAGGGGTAAAATGGTAATTTTAGTCAAAATGTGAGGAATATTCGCAGATAATTGTGTAGGGCAGGCACAAAGCCACCGTGTCACGAAAAGATTCCCGTGACATGGCACGGGTCCCCGTTACGCGGAGCAGTTTCCCGTGACGCGGCAGGGGGGCCCGTCACGCGGAACAAATTCCCGTGGCGCGGAAAATTTGTTGGCTGAAAAATCGGTCAACTGGCATCTTTGACCAGTCAAAGCATGTGCACCACACAATATATGACCGTTACGTGGGAACAGGGTCCGTTGCAAGGGATTTTTTTTTTGGTTTTAAATATCAACCATTTCTCCCATTTTGCTCATCCACCATTCCTCTTTCTTGTCCGATTTTCACCCAAAGAAAAATCTTTTTGCTTGGATTACCGTGTCTCGGCACGTACTCAACGGTGCTCGGAGCTTCTACCGTCGGCTGGCATAAATTACCGTGTCACGGCGATTCTGCTTCCCCCCTTTTTATTTTCGCTGCAACTCGCTGCTAATCACTGCTGCTTGTCGTACTGCTATTGCCTAAAGCTGCCGCCGGTATCATCGGACGCAATGGAAGAATGAAAATAAAAGCCTCGAATGAATAATGAATTCGCAAATAATACGTCACTAAAATAACTCGGAAAACCTGAAATTCCACCGTGTCACGGTGAAAAATCCCGTGACACGTTGCAGATTCCCGCATCACGACAATTTTTTTATTTATTTTATTTATTTATTTATTTATTGCGCTCAGGTCCACCGCGCCACGGTGGACTGTACCGTGACACGGTGGAATGTCCTGTGTCGCGGCAGTTTTTTTTTAGTCGTGACGCAATGCTGAACTGACGCGTATACTTGATCGGCGGAGGGAGGATTTTTATTTTTTTAAAGTGGCCGGGCCCCCCTTGAGGGGTTTCCTACGTATCCTAAAAAAAGGAATCAGGCCAAACGTAGCTCTATTGGGTCATGAACCCATGCGACTAGGCATAGAATTTCTTGAGTTGATCCAAGTTGGTTAAATTGTGGAAGCCGTTACCGTCCATGTCTACCAATTGTGTTGCTCCGCCAGACAAGATGGTTTTAACGATGTACGGGCCTGACCAATTCGGTCTGAATTTTCCTCTTGGATCTAACACATTTTTACGAAGTGCCTTAAGCACAAGGTCACCCTCTTTGATATTCCTAGTCTTGACTTTGTTATTAAAATGTCGCGCCATACGCTGTTGGTAGGTTTGGATATGATGCAAAGCTGCCAAGCGTTTTTCATCAAGTAAGACTGGTTCATCATATCTTGCTCTAATCCAGTCGACTTCATCTAGTTGGCTTTCCAATGCGATTCGAAGAGAAGGGATTTCGAGTTCTATTAATTGTACAGCTTCGACCCCATAAACTAGAGAGAAAGGAGTAGCCCCCGTTGATGTACGAACAGAGGTTCGATAACCCCAAAGGGCGAAATGTAGCTTACTTGGCCAATCCTTGTAATTTTCTGTCATCTTTTCGATGATAGTTTTCACGTTTTTGTTGGCCGATTGGACCGCACCATTTTTTTGTGGTCTGTAAGGTGATGATCTGTGATGCTTGATATATATATGATATTTCTGCAATAATTCCGCGCATTCGACTTGGAAATGTGTTCCATTGTCACTGATCATCTCATGTGGTACCCCATAGCGACATATGATATTTTTCTCAATGAACTGAGCTACGTGTTTCACCGTCAGCTTAGCATATGAGGCAGCTTCGACCCATTTGGTGAAATAGTCGATCGCTATGAGGATGAATTCATGCCCGCCTTGTCCTGGTGGTGTTATTTTTCCAATGATGTCGATGCCCCAAGTGGAGAAAGGCCATAGAGAAGTATATGTGTAGAGAAGCGAAGGTGGAACATGCTGTAAATTAGCGTAGACTTGACACTTCATACATTTCTTGACGTATTCGTGACAATCTCTCTCCATAGTAGTCCAATAATAACCTTGACGTTGAATCTTTTGGACTAACATCTTTGCATTCATGTGCGTTCCACATATACCGGCATGAAGGTTTTCCATGGTTTTATGTGCTTCTTTCTTGGCTATGCATAAGAGATTTCTCCCTATTGCAGTTCTCTTGTGGAGTTCTCCCCTGATGAGCACATACTGTGAGGCCAGGAGCCTCAAAGCACGGCGTGCCCTTTTATCAGTATTAGGAGGGTATTCTCCTCTTGTCACATAATTAAGGATATCTGTATACCATGGCTCTTCTTCTTCTTCTTCTTATTCTTCTTCTTCTTCTTCTTCTTCTTCTTCTTCTTCTTCTTCTTCTTGTGGTTCTGGTTCGTCGTCGAGTGCGTGAACATAAGCCGGTTCATATCTTCTTTCTATGGTCAACGACATTCTGATTGTATCCGTTGGAATTCGCACCATTGATGCTAATTTAGCTAGTGCGTCGGCGAATTGGTTTTCTTCTCTCGACAAATACGTATATTCCACTTCATCTAGTTGCTCCATGAGAGTTTCTAAATGAGCTTGATATGTAGCGAGACTTTCACTTCTCACTTTCCATCTCTTGGAGATTTGGTTAATGATTAGTGAAGAATCACCGTAGATTCTGAGCTTCTTAATTCCCAAGGCGACAACTGTTTCTAATCCCAAAATACATGCTTCATATTCGGCGGCATTGTTTGTGACATCAAAGTCGAGCTTCATGGAAATTGGGATGTGCTCTTCATTGGGTGATACAAGCAAGACTCCTACACCACATCCTTTTTGGTTTGAAGCTCCATCAAAATAGAGCGTCCAACTATCATCTTCGGTCATGAGTAAATCTTCGTCAGGGAAATCGTACTCATCTTCTTCTTTCTCAACTTCTTCTAATGGAAAGTCTGCTAAGAAATCAGAAACCGCAGAACCTTTGATGGCTTTTTGTGGTACAAATCTCAAGTCAAACTGAGCAAGATTGACTATTGTGGGGAATAGATTTCAAGCTTTTAATCCCACTAGCTTGAACCCCACTGTGATCATACACTAAAGTACGGTGGCGTCCAAAAGGGAAGAAGATAGAGCAAAAGAGTCGCCAACAAGTTTTAGGAACTTGTAAACCGCTCACGAGGTGAAGGTTACACCCCTTAACGATCCAAGAGATCGTCAACTCCATAAGGTCTAGAACCAAATAAGGGTTCGGGGATGAAGGTACAAATCCAACCTAAAAGAGATTGAACCTGCCCTAATAATAGGCCTCTACTTTATTCTGATCGTATTCATGTGCGCTTTTTAATTAACATACAATCAATAGGTTTAACCCTAAACCTGTTTATCTATGTTGGTTGAATTTAATGCACAAATAAATCTACTATTGGCGATCACTTGAAATTATAATCACAATTAACCTTAACAAGATTATTAATTATCTTATTAAGCATGACTACAAGTACAAATTCCCTTTAAGCATGCATAAAAGGTGTGATCAAGCAATAAAAATAAATATCAAGCAACATAATAAATAATCAATAACGATAATAATAAATTATAATAATGATAATATCATCATAAATAAAATAATCATCATCAAAATAATAATAATAATAATAATAATAATAATAATAATAATATTCATAATCATCATAAATTATAACAATTATAATCATAATCATGTTCATGTTAACATTAAAGCATAATAATAATAGCAAGATCATAGTTGTAGACACCCATTTGTGTCTCCCCAAAACCAAACCTAGTGATGAGTGCCTTTCACGTCGAATCATAATAGAATGAAACGAAAGTGTGGAAAGGTCTAGTGTTGCGGAAAGTTTTATTTCTTTTCTTTTCTCCCTGTTTTGGAAAACTTTATTTTAAGAAAACAGCTAATCCATTTTGGTTGGTCCAATAATGGTGTAGTTGGATGGGGCTTGCAAAGACCTTTCCAACGATATATTATAAGCCCAATTCCGATGAATATTGAGGAAGTTATGGCCAATTTACTAAACTGGGCCCGGTTTGAGTTTTATTTACGGCCCAATGATCTAGGGGAGGGCCTAATATGATTTATCATTCCTAATGCAATTAGGAATGTTTTTAGTCTTTTAGAATCTTATAGAAGGTTCTTTTCATTCCTAATTCAATTAGCATTGATAAGTTGACTTTGTTGACTTTTTAGAGTTTTAATCAAGATCAAATAGCATTTTCGAAGAAATTATTTTATTTTATCTTCCAGTACGATAAATTTATCAGATTTTCGAAAACGCGTTGAAATCCAGTTTGGCGTCCAACCCCAGGCCTTGGCGCCTGGAACCAGGCTTGGCGCCAGACGCTAGCAATTGGCGCCTGGCGCTAGCCACTGGTGCCTGGCGCCAGTTAGCCAGGGTTGGCGCCAATACTGTTTTGCGATCTTCAGACTCTGTTTTGTTAAATTATCTTTTTTGGCTGATTTTCTCTATAAATATCGTATTAAAAACTCCGTTTTCAGAGACGGATAATCATCTACATCTATCAATCATCAACTCTCTTCATTCACAAGTTTTCATTCACCAATTCTCCTCATTCTTGAGTATTCATCTACAATATATTCTCTCTCTTTTCTAAACTTTTGTTTTCATACAAAATTCCGCATTCACAAGATCTAGAAACACCTAGCCATATTCGAAGTTGCCTTCGCCCTAGACGTGAAAGAAAGAGGTACGAGACATCCAAGTAAGTACTTTAATTGATTAATTGATATTATGATGTAGAAATCATGCTTAGATTGTTATTTTAATTCCTAATATCATGTCTAGGGTAACTTTAATATTAAATATGATTTCTATGATGCTTCTTATGTTCTTCCTAATATTTATTCATGTTAGTATCATGTTAGGGTTAAAGATTTGATTTTTATTGCTTAGTGACATGCTAGGGTTTGTTATTAATCTTGTTAGTATCATGCCTAGGATCTTGCTATTATTATGCTTTAATACTAACATGAGCATGATTATGATTTTAATTGTTATAATTTATGATGATTATTATTATTATTATTTTGATAACGATTATAATTATTGTTATGATTATTATTTATTATGTTGCTTGATATTTATTCTTTATTGCTTGATCACCTTTATTGCATGTTTAAAGGGAATTGGTACTTGTAACCACGCTTAATAAGATAATTAATAATCTTGTTAGGTTTAATATGATTATAATTCAAGTGATCGCCAATAATAGTTTATTTGTGCATTAATATTCAACCAACATAGATTAAACAGGTTTAGGGTAACCTATTGATTGCATGTTAATCAGAAAACGCACATGAATACGAGCAGAATGAAGTAGAGGCCTATTATTAGGGCAGGTTCAATCTCTTTTAGGTTGGATTTGTACCATCATCCCCGAACCCTTATTTGGTTCATGACCTTATGGAGTTGACGATCTCTTGGATCGTTAAGGGGTGTAACCTTCACCTCGTGAACGGTTTACAAGTTCCTTAAAAACTTGTTGGCGACTCTTTTGCTCTATCTTCTTCCCTTTTGGACGCCACCGTACTTTAGTGTATGATCACAGTGGGGTTCAAGCTAGTGGGATTTTAAAGGCTTGAAATTATTCCCTACAGTTTTTGGCGACTCCGCTGGGGAGGATTTCTATTTTAATTCCTGAATTTGTTTCGGCAATGATTTAGAATGAGTGGATGAGACTCGAAAAGCTTTAAGTATTTCATGTGCGTAATTTTGATTAACATTATTGTTATATGCATAAAAAGGTTCTCATTGGAAAGACCATCCGTAATGAGTCAAAAACATAGGATTTTACACGTAGAAAATTTGAGAAATGTCTTTCACAACTGGGACTGAAATAACACTGCGCGAAACTGGATGATTTTATTGAGCACAGAAAGCTGCTGAGGCATGTGGGAAGTAGCGTCAGGGGCCAGAGCTTGGCGCTAAACTTTTAGCCGCAGCGCCAGACGCCAGTATTGGCGCCAGGCGCTACAGTTAAAAGTTGGCGCCAGTCTCTGTTTACTGGTGCCAATTTCCCCCAATACCGAGCCAAAAATATGCGTTCTAATTTCGACCTGTTTTTCGTATTGTTTGCTCGATCCTACTTCCTGATTGAATTTTTTTTCTCACTTTTCTGAAACCCATATGTGTTCTACATATGGACATAACCTTCTGGGAATTCATGCTCTATCTACCCGATTGAACGCTCCTAGCAACAAAGGGTACATCTAAGATGTTGAATTCAACAAACCATGGAAGTGAGTTTTTTTTTCTAAAACTCACGGTGTCCCATCCACACGCGCTAACCCTTCACAGTTAGGCTTCTGCGCGGTGCATCCGGACAATTAACCATGGACCCTATTTGACTAAACCATATCCTGAACTTTAGAGAACTAGAGCCATGGTTAGGTTGCGAACTCATTACATCATATTGTGCCTACTTGACTAATTGTGCATTATTTGTTGTGCATATATATTCTATGTTTCTCTTAACCGTTTGTTGATTTGTGTTGAGACTAAAATTAATGACTTAAAGAACTTTGCCTAATTAATTAATTAATTAATTAATTTGAGTCAATAAAGTTTTTTTTAATCGGAATTGACCTAGTACGACTTTAGGCATACCCCAGTTGACTAATAATACCGAAAACAGTCCCAGACCAAAGCTCCAATACAGGCGCCAAAGTCTGGGCTGTAGCGCCACGTTATAGTGTGTAGCGCCAGACATTTACTAAATTGTCTGGCGCCAACCACCATAATGTGACGCCAGTCCTGTCGCTTGGGCGACAGTTTGGATTATTTGTCGAGTCATCACCTAATGTCTAATTAATTAGTTTTTTGTTTAATTCGGTTAATTTTGCTGACAATAATGCTTAATTAAATTAATGTTTGAGTTTAGGCACTAAGTCCCATGGTCTTACACAAGAGTCCAAACATGTCACTTACACTCAATGCACACACCAATACACATGTCTTGACCATGATTAAGAGAGTCTTGTGTGCGCACTTTTTTCGTCATTTTCTTTTGGGGGGGTAAGTCGGATATTAATCCTCCAATAAATAATAATACTTAATTCCCTAAAAATATGCATACTTTTTTTAAACAAAAATAAAAACCATAAAGTCAAATTGATTCGAGTCAAGTAATTAAAACACAAATTGGCTTAATTTACAGCGCGTGGTCAAGAAAGTAAGGACGATTAATCAAAGATAACCTCTTCATACAAGTCCAACTTTTTGACAAACCTATAGCCCGCAAGAGGAAAGCAAGAGTCATAATAGCAACTCAAGAAGAAGTCAATGATCTCAAGCACCAACTGGCTACTGTAACTGAGACACTGAAGCTTCTCGCACTTAAGATCGATGATCCTGTGAAACAACAACAAATGGACCTCATGCAAGAGAGCCTAAGCAAGTTGTCTAGCGACTACAAGTTTCAAGAACTCACATCCCAAGGGGTCTCGGTGGATAAAGATCTTCTTCCGCAGAAGTTCAGCGCCAACGACATCCCAAAATTTAGGGCAATCGACAACCCTTATTTCCACTTAAGAGCATTCGAAACAATAATGAGTATTAAGGGTATCGATAAGAAAGTCTTCCCTTCTCTGTTCTCACTATCTCTCGAGACCGTTTTCCAACAATGGTTCTTTTCTCTCGAAAAAGAAAAGACCTCCACCTGGGAATCCATATCAAATGCTTTCGTTGATAGGTACAAATGCAACATTCAAGTCGAAACTGACCATAGAGAACTTGAAATCCTCAAATAGAAAGAGAATGAAGGCTTCACTGCTTTCTTTAACAAATGGAGAGAAACCTCAGCTAAAATGATCGAGGTACCAAGTGAAAAAGAGTCCGTGAGACTGTTCATTAAAAATATCCAAGAAAAATATTCCAAACATCTTAAATATCAAAATAACCTTCATACCTTTAAGGCTGTTTATGATATTGGGATCAATATTGAAGATGACTTGGCTAAATCTAAAGCTGCCAACAATAGCTCCAACAGTGGCTGGAAAGGAAGGAAGAACGACAATCCTTCTTCTTCCAAAACCGCCCACTCAAATAATGTTAGCACCTTTAATCTAGGAGAAGTCCTTGCATGAACAACCAAGGACAAAAAGAAACAGTTTAGGAGGAACTTCACTCCTATTGGCCTGAGTTATGACACCGCATTTGATCGATTAAATGCAAAAGGTCTTATAACTCCCATTGGACCATTCGGGGATCCGCCAGTTGAGAAGAGATCGCCTAACTGGAACCCGAATGCACATTGCAAATATCACCAAGGTAGGGGCCATTCTACTGAAAGCTGTTGGAAGCTCAAGGAAGCTATCCAAGACCTAATTGACAATAACAAGCTGTCGTTGCCCCCTGCCAGTAAGAAGCCAAGTATTGACAATGCACCTCTAGCTCATACTTTGGCTATCTCCGATGAAGAAAGCGAAGTTGACCCCTCATCTCTCATTAAGCCTGTCAAAGCAACCAATGTCGAAGAAGGAGAAGAAGAGATCTTTTTCGATGTCAAAGATAACCTTCCAGAACTAGCAAACAAGGAAGACATACAATTGCTCACACTGCTTATGAGGGAGGCATCGCAACTACTACGTGAAACTCTCAAAGTTGTGAACGAACTTCACAAGAAATATGATGAACTTCCATGTCCAAAGGAAGAACCTAAAAGAGAATTCACACCAGCGAAAACGACTTATGAGGCAAAGTATTTTCCCTTACAAGTCACCGAAAAACCCAAGAAGAGCAATAGAGTCTACACTCCAATTGGGATCCCATATGCACAAATGTTCGAAATGCTCTCCGAGAGTGGCAAGGTCAAACCTCTCGAACCGAGACCATTTGAATCATTAAAAAGGACAGATAGATATTACTGTCAGTACCATCAATCAGGGGGGCACACCCTAGAAAACTGTTTCAAATTCAAGGATTTGGTGCAGAAAATGATTGATGAAAAGGAATTAATCCAAGTTCAACAAGAAGAGGACATAACCGTTAATGGAGTGTGGGACATTGATGAAGAAGATGTCTACCTAAAGGACATAGTAGGACCTTCACCTTCTGTATCATACACCACAGACGACATTTGGGCTGAAGAAGATTCATCAATAGACGTCCTCACAAGATCCGGGAGGATGCAACCTCCCGTTTCAACACAACCTATGCCTACCGTACAACAAGTTCCCATACCTATCATCGAAGACAACGACATCGTTAAACAGTTTAAGAAGACAAAAGTTGAGATGAATGTATGGAAGCTCCTGGCAACATCTCGAGAACATAGGTTGGCTGTAATGAATGCCTTGGATAAAATCGGGATAGATTCTGACACCACTCCTGAGGGACTAGCTAAGTTCCTCACGAGTGATCTTCCTAGTCCGATTAATCTAATCACTTTCTCTGATAAAGATTTACCCCCAGAAGGTGACAAACACTACAAGGCGTTAACCCTAACGGTAGTCTGCAAAAGGATGAATGTTCCCATGACTCTTGTAGACAATGGATCAGCTATCAATGTCTGTCCACTTAGGACTGCGAGAATGCTCGGCATAAGGGATGAAGATTTAAATCCGTCCACACATGGAATAAGTGCTTACGATAATACTCGTCATCAAGCTCTTGGAACAATAACCCTAAATGTGACGGCAGGAGCAATAGAACATGCTACTACTTTTCAAGTGGTAGACATCAAAGCCTCATTCAATCTGTTGTTAGGACTCCCTTGGCTCCATGATCTAAAGGTCGTCCTTTCATCTCTCCACCAACAAGTGAAAGCCATAGTTGGAGGAATTCCAATCACTATTGACGCTTCGCCGATGAGGATCAAATCAATAGAAAACCCAATTATCAACGTGGAGCACGACGAAGATGACGAAGACGGGGCTTTAACGAAGAAGTCTCCTTAATCCAAGAGGATGAAAGGACATCTCTTTGCCACGACCCCCAATCCAACATGATTATCAACACCATACTAAAGAAACAAGGACACTTCCCTGGGATAACCTTAGGAAAGAAGAAGGAGATAGAAAAATCGACAGAATCACCTGGCCTCCCAAAACTAGATACTTTCGGACTTGGTTTCGAACCGACTCGGAAAGATCTCAAGCGAGCCCAGGACAAGTTGAAAGCACGTAGGGACGCTCGCATCCAAAAGAAAGCAATTCCAATGGATCAGTACCCTCTTACGCTTAATGGCCAGTTTATAAAAGAAGGAGAGGACTATCCATGCCATGAATTTCCCGAACCATTTGTTGTAAATGGCATACGACAACCAGGATTCGAGATTTTCTTGGATTTCTACTTCACTGACGAAATCCCAACTCCCGTCCGTAAGGAGAAAGCACCCCCATGCTTTGACTTTAACGTCATGGGATTATTGTTTGGGCGAGAAAAGAATGAGCAAGCTTATGAGGAAGATAACTCCTCACTCATTCAAACGGTCCTACAAAGAAAAAACTTCGACCCCTCGAAGCTAATTACTCCAGCCGAAGGATCACTGCAAGGGTGGCGCAAGACTATCAAGGTGACTACTCCGAGTGGAAGGAAGAAATCAATCACGACAGGGCAAGGGCCGATGTTCGGTGAGTCGTCGGAGTCAGAGTTTGACTCAGATTCTTTCCCTTTAGAATCTTTTAGGTCTTTAGCAATAATGCCTCCCCTTCCTATTTCTTCTCCTAGGATAGTTAGTGATCCATTCCCTGAGGACATATCACTCTTTGATATAATGATCTCAGGGTATAATAATACTTCTCATTCTCCTTATTTCTCGTGTTCTTCCTTAACTTAAGATGACGAACATTGCTTAGCTAATGATGAAAAAGATAAAGAAATTATTAAAGCAATGGAAACACTTGAAAAGAAAACACCAGTGATTGAAGATATTGAAACAGTTGACATCTCGAATGATTCAACTAATAAAAGAGAAGTTAAAATCGGACTAACGTTGAATAAGCAAGAAATAACCGATTTAATTAACTTACTTTAAGAATTTATCGATATATTTGCTTGGTCATATGAAGATATGCCAGGCATTAATAGAGAAATAGCTCAACACACTATACCATTAATCCCAGGAATGAAACCTGTAAAACAAAAGTTGCGTCGAATGAAACCCGACGTAGCACTTAAAATAAAAGAAGAAATTCAAAAACAAATAACTGCAGATTTCATCAAGGTATCTAAATACCCCGAATGGGTCGCCAACGTCGTCCCAATTCCAAAGAAAGACGGAAGGGTAAAGATGTGTGTCGACTGTCGAGATCTAAATAAGGCAAGTCCAAAGGACGACTTCCCTTTGCCACACATCGATATTCTGGTAGACAACACGGAAAATCACACGCTTCTCTCATTCATGGACGGATACGCAGGGTACAATCAGATTATCATGGCAGAAGAAGACATGGAGAAAACGACCTTCATCACACCATGGAGCACTTACTGTTACACGGTAATGCCATTTGGGTTGAAAAACGGAGGTGCTACTTACCAACGTGCAGCAACTGCCTTACTCCATGACATGATGCACAAAGAATTTGAAGTATATTTCGATGACATGATTGTGAAATCAAAGGACCGTCCAATTCATCAAGTAGCCTTAAGAAAATTCTTCAAAAGGCTAAGAAAGTATAATATGAGGTTGAATCCATCAAAATGTGCTTTTGGAGTCACCTCAGGCAAACTCTTGGGATACGTCATAAGCTCTAGGGGAATAGAGATAGATTCGACCAAGATTAAAGCAATCATGTCAATGCCACCGCCCAAGACCGAGAAACAGATTTGAGGATTTATTGGCCGGTTGCAATACATAAGTAGGTTCATATCAAAACTGACAACGATATGCAAACCAATCTTCAAAAAGCTCAAGAAGAATGTACCAGTGATATGGGATGATGAGTGTCAAAAAGCCTTTGACAGGATCAAAGCCTATCTCACAAATCCTCCCGTATTAGCGCTAGCACTTCCCGGAATACCTCTAAGGTTATATTTGACGGTTACCAAAGAGACAATGGGAGCCATGTTAGCACAAGAGGTAGAAAGCAAAGAGAATGCAATCTATTACCTAAGTAAGAAGATGCTCGAATACGAAACACGCTATACACCACTCGAGAAATTGTGCCTCGCTTTGGTTTGGGCCACAACCAAGTTGAGACATTACATGTTGGTGCATACCGTTTTCGTAGTATCCTGATTGGATCCACTCAAATATTTGTTCGAGAAATCAACACTCAATGGACGTATTTCAAGATGGATAGTCAACTTAGCCCAATTTGATATACGGTTTATGCCACAAAAAGCTATTAAAGGATATGTGGTGTCAGATTTTCTGGCAGACTTCCAATAGAAGACTCGACACCAATACAAGACAATGAATTTCCAGATGAAGATTTGATGGTCACCGAAGATGATACTTGGACCTTCTATTTATACGGAGCCTCAAACCAAAAGGGATGTGGCGTCGGAGTGCTACTAGTGTCACCTAAAGAAGAACACGTCCCAATCTCAATAAAGCTTGATTTTGACGTTACCAACAACGCTGCTGAATATGAAGCATGTGTGGTAGGCCTTGAAACAGCCCTGGCATTAGGAGTAAAAAAGTTAAGGATATTCGGAGATTCCTCTCTAATTATCAATCAAATATCTAAAAGGTGGAAAGTAAGGAGCGAAAGCCTAGCCCCTTACCAAACCTATCTGGAAACTCTTACCGATCAGTTAGAGAAGGTAGAATATACATATCTACCTAGAGAAGAAAACCAATTTGTTGATGCCTTGGCAAGATTAGCCTCAATGGTTAGGATTCCCACGTAAATCGAGCAAATGCCTCTAACTATCAAAAAAAGGCATAAACCAGCGTATATACAGGCTATAGAAGATGACGACTCAGTCCAAGACGAAGAAGAAGAACAAAAAGAAGAACCATGGTACACAGACATTAAACTTGAGTCGGTTAATGACTATATGGCCCCGTTTAATTTTTTCTAAATATCTTTTCTATCTTTTTCCATAATTAATTAAATATAGCAATTATTTTTAATTAATTTTATTTCTTTTTTTGGATTTTATATTAATTTTCAAAAAAAAACCAGCATTTTTTCCGTTTTCCTTTCCTTTTTTATTTTTTCTTTTTGGGGGAGAGAGTCGGATAATATCCTCCATCAATAATAAAAATGACGGAATTTTTGCGTAAGATTGTTATCACACTTCCCTTGCACACACTAACACGCACTAACATAATAATAAACAATCAAATAAATTTACAATAACATAGATAAATACAAAGTGTCTAAATAATGAGTCAAAGGCAAAGTTCTATAAAAAAGTCAAAATAAAATACATATACAGAAACAAACTACGGCGCCGGAGGACGTAGCCCCATCATGCCATAAAACTGCGCCGTACGAGGACTCACCTCTCCACCAGCTCTAGCCTCAGCACCAGCTCCAGTCTCCGTAGGAGGAGGAAAACTCAAGACAGGACCACTCCAGCCAAGGTCAACCTGAGGCTGAGACCCCGGAGGCTGCTGCGATGACGAGCCAACCTCGTACATCCCACCACCTCTGAAAGCTGAGGTAGCCTCTCCTACCAGTGCAGCAGGAGCACCCTCAAAAGAAGATCCTGAGCCCTCAGCAACGTCGGCCCAAGGAGCCTCGGAACGACCACCTCTACCTCCTGACAAAGTACGACGACATCTCGAGCTAGACCTCGCCGGATCTCTCCGCCCCTCAGGCCTCGTACGGGTGTGAGAAGCGATAGGCTGACCCTGCAAAAAGGAATTAAATTAGAAACAAGGTAAAACTGAAGTCATAATACATAAATAATAAGTGAAGGAAGGTTAACTCTCGGACAACGTCGTCCCGACGGCAGGTAGCCACGTTCCTCATCCGAACGAGCTGGCTCCGGAAGGCATCTATGCATCGTGCCATAGCCGAAACCACCTCGCGTGAGCACTATCAGAAAAATAAGTTAGTGGAAATACATGATAACCGAATACAAAATTCTGAATTAAAACTAGGCTTACCCTGGTCTGGTGGCGAGGAATCGATCGCTCCACAAAGCGCTCGCCCTCGGGAGCTGGAGAAATCATCTCCTCGATCGGCCCGTATACCCCCTGGTAGTGAAGAGACATACGGGGCGGCACAAACTCAGTAGGATCATCCTGATAAAATAGAAAGAAATCAGTAAGGTATTACTCGGGGGCTACTTAGCGAAAAGTAAAAAGCTAAGACTCTTACCCTCACATCCTCAGCCGGTACAGGGGCTGGAGCTAATAAAGGTAGTAGCTCCTTAGTGTAACACCGCCCAAGGATCACATGGGACCGCCAGAGGGAACCAGATCCCTCAGCCATGCTCGACAACTGTCTCTCGTCGAACATATGACGTGGCGGAGGAGCAGAAACGACGAAAACATCAGAAGAGTGTTGTCTAGCAACTCTCTCTCCTAAATACATAACTGCTCCGTAGGTCCCCAGAAAATAGCGACGCTCAAGAGAGTACTGCGCAGCTAATCCAGGGACTGTCCAACCGCCCCACGGTCGGTATACTACCTTAGGTCCCTATAAAAGCACCAATCAGGCAAGAACATGTATAAAACATCACAGAAGAGCAAGATAAACACCAAAAGTCGTACCGAGATTATCCGACCCCGGACACGTGCAGTAGACATGTCCACATGGTGGCCGCCCCAAGAGGCGCTCACCAGATATCCCCTCGGCGATGGTCTCGCCGGCGCAATGGAAGGAAAGTACTCGTAGAACCAGATCTACAAAGAGTTAAAAGTGTGAGTAAATGCTAACTAACATGTAGGGCTAAACTTTATAGGGAATAATGTTTACCTCTACGACCTTCCAGAAAGCAGACAAAGCGACGTTTGTCCTAAAGGACCGGTGACGACACGAGTCCCTCAGCACACGAACGAAATCAGTGTAGGCCAAGCTGGCCCAGTCATAAGTCCCAATCCGCTGGAGATCACGGACAGCAGGGAGGTAGTAAAGAAATGCCCTACTACCCCTTTCAGGGGAGAATGTCCCTGACAACAACATCAGCACAAAGATGCGCAACCACTGCTCTCGGGTTGTCGCATCATCATCAAGAGCCGCTGCCACCGTCGAGCGGCGAATCCCTCTAGCGCTAAACTGAGTCGTCTCGACCTCAGCTCGGGCCCGAACAACAATCGACCCAAAGAACTCCTCGACCTCTGAAGAAAAGACATCGATCCCACCGTCGAACGGCAGCGGTACAGAAGTGAACTTCAGTCCTATGATAAGACTGAAGTCTGTAGGGGTGACCATCATCTCGCCCCAGGGAAAATGAAAGGTGTTGGTAGTGTCCCAGAAGAACTCCACCAAAGCACGTACTACGTGGTGACCCCCGCTAGAGGCGACCATAGCCTCGGAGGTCTCGAACAGAGCAACTAGCCCGCAGGACTCCCATAGGAGCCTCGTCTCGCGATCTCTGGCGATGTGCATCCTATAAAAATCTCCTAGATCATCACAGCCAGAGTCGTGATGCCGTATCCTCCCAGGCTCGAGTCCCCGTCTCACCCTCTCAGAAATGTGGTGGACAGGGGCAAAGAACAAAGTCTGCTCGTCCCACTCCGGGAACCGACCAAGCGAAGTGGACGGTGTGGCAACGTCCTCCACAGGCTCGTGCTCCCGTCTAGTGTTTCGGGACCGTGAACCTGAGCCTCGTTGTCTAGCCATGCTACATTGTGCAGAATCATCATAAATTAAGGTTCTATAGTATCTAAGGTTCGCCTAGCCGCATGATACTATGTTCGCAAAAAACAGAGTACGTAGTACTAAAACAGGGCACGAATTCAAACTGAGCATGACAACATTTTTTCAAGCAATCAAACAATTTCTTGCAACACTATAGTGATTATTGTGACAAATTGAACAAGAATTGCTAGCAAAAACGTCAAGAACAAACCACATTGTTCTTCACGACCTTAAGAGGTCCAACAATGGCAGATTGCTCATTTCTTCACCAAATTGAGCCAAACAAGTCTCAAATTACTCCCAAGGAAATATACAAGAATAAACAAGCAATTTCATGGCATATAACTTGATGAACGAAGCAAATTGAGCATCATAGAATTCGAATTTTCATTAAATTCGTGAATAAACATGCCAAGAATTCATATAAACCGGTGTGAGTTTGAGGAAAACTTACATAGATCGGGAATATAGATGAAAAGAGCTTTGATTTGCAACAAATTTGAACGAATTCGGTTGAGAAACGAGTGAGCAATGATCAATTGAAGCTTTCGGTTTCTTCGAGCAGCGTTCGCGACGAACCAGAGCAAGAAATGAAACGAAAACAGGAATTTAAAGAGAATCCTGTTCTGGCGCCAGTCCCTAGGCATTGGCGTCACAAAATGGGCTTGGCTCCTGACGCCAACGCCAGCGCCTGGCGCTAATGCCATTATGCTGACGCTGATGGATTTTCAGCGACGCCAAAGCAGCCAGCCACCTGTTGGGGTTGTGCTAGCCTTCTGCAATATAATTTGGGTTCCTTGGTACGCCAGTTAACCCGTCCAAGAAATTTGACATGATTAAGTAATCGGCTTGATTACGTAAAGTGATCGACCTGATAAAAAGATCGTCTCACTTAGCTTAAAGCGCCTAAGCATTGGCTCATTAGCAAAAGGCACCGACATATAGGTTCATTAGCAAAAGGCACCGACATATAGGTTCAAGAGAAAAGGGCACCGACATACAGGTTCAAAGAAAAAGAGCGCCGACGTACAGGCATAGCAAAGGCAAAGTTCAGGCGAACTTTTAAAGATCGACAGGCGTGGATCTTCAGTAATTTCCTTTGGAAGATTATCTCATCAAATGAGGATGACTTCAAGAGAAGATGTCTTCGACATCATTCCCTAGCTTGCGGAAAGTTGTCATAAACAACTGAAGGTAATTTCGGGCGAAGTTGTCTTCGATCATAGTCCCTTAGGCATGGAAGATGATCATAATGTGGATGAGAATTATTTCGAGAGAAATAATCTTCGATAGTATTCCCTTGGACGCGGAATATTATCAATGCGGATGAGGATTTTTTCGCGAGAAATAATCTTCGCTAATGTTCCCTAGGACGCGGAATATTATCATTGCGGAGGAGGAACGTTTTAGAGGAAGCAGTCTTCTAATTTGGAAGCAGTTACGGGCGTAGCGGTTTTCAAGCGGGATGGCATTCTCTAGCTTGCAGGAGGTCATCAAAACATCAAAGCAACAGTACAGCAGCAAATCGGTTACTTTCAGAGACGTGTGCTCGACGGTGCAAGATACGCGTTTCTTAACTCTTTTATCTGTTTAACTAACGCTAGTTTGCAGTTATCGGCATTACAAGATTGATTTAGGATCGCAGAACATTCTAAATCATTCTTCGTCCCTATCAATACTTTGACTTTCGTTTTCGAAGCTCGTGTTTCTCCAAACTCTATCAAAGTGGGGGCTTCTGTAGACACCCATTTATGTCTCCCCAAAACCAAACCCAGTGATGAGTGTCTTTCACGTCGAATCATAATTGAATGAAACGAAAGTGTGGAAAGGTTTAGTGTTGCGGAAAGTTTTATTTCTTTTCTTTTCTCCCTGTTTTGGAAAACTTTATTTTAAGAAAATAGCTAATCCAGTTTGGTTGGTCCAAGATATGGGTCCAATAATGGTGTAGTTGGATGGGGCTTGCAAAGACCTTTCCAACGATATATTATAAGCCCAATTCCGATGAATATTGACGAAGTTATGGCCAATTTACTAAACTGGGCCCGGTTTGAGTTTTATTTACGGCCCAATGATCTAGGGGAGGGCCTAATATGATTTATCATTCCGAATGCAATTAGGAATGGTTTTACTCTTCTAGAATCTTCTAGAAGGTTCTTTTCATTCCTAATTCAATTAGCATTGATAAGTTGACTTTGTTGACTTTTTAGAGTTTTAATCAAGATCAAATAGCATTTTCGAAGAAATTATATTATTTTATCTTCTAGTACGGTAAATTTATCAGATTTTCGAAAACGCGTTGAAATCCAGTTTGGCGTCCAACCCCAGGCCTTGGCGCCTGGAACCAGGCTTGGCGCCAGACGCTAGCCATTGGCGCCTGGCGCTAGCCACTGGTGCCTTGCGCCAGTTAGCCAGGGTTGGCGCCAATACTGTTTTGCGATCTTCAGACTCTGTTTTGTTAAATTATCTTTTTTGGCTGATTTTCTCTATAAATATCGTATTAAAAACTCCGTTTTCAGAGACGGATAATCATCTACGTCTATCAATCATCAACTCTCTTGATTCACAAGTTTTCATTCACCAATTCTCCTCATTCTTGAGTATTCATCTACAATTTATTCTCTCTCTTTTCTAAACTTTGGTTTTCATACAAAATTCCGCATTCACAAGATCTAGAAACACCTAGCCATATTCGAAGTTGCCTTCGCCCTAGACGTGAAAGAAAGAGGTACGAGGCATCCAAGTAAGTACTTTAATTGATTAATTGATATTATGATGTAGAAATCATGCTTAGATTGTTATTTTAATTCCTAATATCATGTCTAGGGTTACTTTAATATTAAATATGATTTCTATGATGCTTCTTATGTTCTTCCTAATATTTATTCATGTTAGTATCATGTTAGGGTTAAAGATTTGATTTTTATTGCTTAGTGACATTGTAGACACCCATTTGTGTCTCCCCAAAACCAAACCCAGTGATGAGTGCCTTTTACGTCGAATCATAATCGAATGAAACGAAAGTGTGGAAAGGTCTAGTGTTGCGGAAAGTTTTATTTCTTTTCTCTTCTCTCTATTTTTGAAAACTTTATTTTAAGAAAACAGCCAATCTAGTTTGGTTGGTCCATGATATGGGTCCGATAGTGGTGTAGTTGGATGGGGTTTGCAAAGACCTTTCCAACGATATATTATAAGCCCAATTCCGATGAATATTGAGGAAGTAATGGCCATTTACTAAACTGGGCCCGGTTTGAGCTTTAAGTACGGCCCAATGATCTAGGGGAGGGCCTAATATGATTTATCATTCCTAATGCAATTAGGAATGATTTTAGTCTTCTAGAACATTCTAGAAGGTTCTTATCATTCTTAATTCAATTAGGATTCTTCAGAGTTTTAATCAAGATCAAATAGCATTTTCGACTGAAATTATATTACTTTATCTTCCAGTACGGGAAATTTATCAGATTTTCGAAAACGCGTTGAAATCCAATTTGGCGTCCAAGTCCAGGCCTTGGCGCCTGGAATCAGGATTGGCGCCAGACGCCGGCCATTGGCGCCTGGTGCTAGCCACTGGTCCTGGCGCCAATGAGCCAGGGCTGGCGCCAAGGTTGGTTTTTGATCTTCAGACTCTGTTTTGATAAATTATCTTTTTTGGATGATTTTCTCTATAAAATCGTATCAAAAACTCCGTTTTCATCATCAATTACGATTTATTAATTCTCTTCATTGATCATCTACATCTATCATTAATTCACCAATTCTCTTTATTCTTAAGTTTTCACCAACTATCTTCATCATTCATCAACAAGCATCATCGATCATCAATTCTCTTCATTCACCAATTATCAATATTCATTCAACTTTCATTAACATTCATTCTTTCTTTTCTTCCTTGCTTTTTGATACAAAATTCCGCATTCATTAGATCTAGAAACGCCTAGCCATATTCAAAGTTGCCTTCGCCCTAGACGTGAAAGGTTTTAGTTTCTGAGGGTTTGGTCCCAAATCTCAATTTCAATTCTTTAATTTAATTGTTTTGATCATTATTTTCCTTGAATTTACTAACGTGTGTATTTTATGATTGTTAGTATGATGTTAGGGTTAAATATTTGATTTTTATTGCTTAGTGGCATGCTAGGGTTTGTTATTAATCTTGTTAGTATCATGCCTAGGATCTTGCTATTTCTATTATGCTTTAATATTAACATGAACATTATTATGATTATAATTGTTATAATTTATGATGATTATGAATATTATTATTATTATTATTTTGATAATGATTATTTTATTCATGATTATTATTGATTATGTTTCTTGATACATTATTTGTTCTTTATTGCTTGATCACCTTTTATTGCATGCTTAAAGGGAATTGGTACTTGCAACCACGCTTAATAAGATATTAATAATCTTGTTAGGTTAATGTGATTATAATTCAAGTGATCGCCAATAATAGATTTATTTGTGCATTAATATTCAACCAACATAGATTAAATAGGTTTAGGGTTAATCCTATTGATTGCATGTTAGTCAGAAAGCGCACATGAATACGATCAGAATAAAGTAGAGGCCTATTATTAGGGCAGGTTCAATCTCTTTTAGGTTGGATTTGTACCATCATCCCCGAACCCTTATTTGGTTCATGACCTTATGGAGTTGACGATCTCTTGGATCGTTAAGGGGTGTAACCTTCATCCTATGAACGGTTTACAAGTTCCTTAAAAACTTGTTGGTGACTCTTTTGCTCTATCTTCTTCCCTTTTGGACGCCACCGTACTTTAGTGTATGATCACAGTGGGGTTCAAGCTAGTGGGATTTTTAAAGGCTTGAAATTATTCCCTACAGTTTTTGGCGACTCTGCTGGGGAGGATTTCTATTTTAATTCCTGAATTTGTTTCGGAAATGATTTAGAATGAGTGGATGAGACTCGAAAAGTTCTAAGTATTTCATGTGCGTAATTTTGATTAACATTATTGTCGTATGCATAAAAAGGTTCTCATTGGAAAGATCATCCGTAATGAGTCAAAAACATAGGATTTTACACGTGGGAAATTTGAGAAATGTCTTTCACAACTAAGACTGAAATAACACCGCGCGAAACTGGATGATTTTATCGAGCACAGAAAGCTGCTGAGGCATGTGGGAAGTAGCGTCAGGGGCCAGAGCCTGGCGCCAAACTTTTTGCCGTAGCGCCAGACGCCAGTATTGGCGCCAGGCGCTACAGTTAAAAGTTGGCGCCAGTCTCTGTTTGCTGGCGCCAATTTCCCCCAATACCGAGCCAGAAATATACGTTCTAATTTCGACCAGTTTTTCGTATTGTTTGCTCGATCCTACTTCCTGATTGAATTTTTCCTCACTTTTCTTAAACCCATATGTGTTCTACATATGGACATAACCCTCTGGGAATTCATGCTCTATCTACCCGATAGAACGCTCCTGGAAACAAAGGGTACATCTGAGAGGTTGAATTCACCATACCATGGAAGCGAGTTTTTTCTAAAAACTCGCGGTGTCCTATCCACACGGGTTAACCCTTCACGGTTAGGCTTCTACGCGGTGCATCTGGACAATTTACCATGGACCCTATTTGACCAAACCATATCCTGAACTTTAGAGAACTAGAGCCATGGTTAGGTTGCGAACTCATTGCATCATATTGTGCCTACTTGACTACTTGTGCATTATTTGTTGTGCATATATATTCCATGCTCCTCTTAACCGTTTGTTGATTTGTGTTGAGATTATAATTAATGACTTAAAGAACTTTGCCTAATTAATTAATTAATTTGAGTCAATAAAGTCTTTTTTTTTATCGGAATTGACCTAGTACGACTTTAGGCATACCCCAGTTGACTAATAATACCGAAAACAGTCCCAGACCGAAGCCCCAATATTGGTGCCAAAGTCTGAGCTATAGCGCCACATTATAGTGTGTAGCGCCAGAATTTACTAAATTGTCTGGCGCCAATCACCATAATGCGACGCCAGCCCTGTCGCTTGGCCGACAGTTCGGATTATTTGTCGAGTCATCACCTAGGGTCTAATTAACCAGTTTACTAATTAATTCGGTTAATTTTCGCCGTCAATAACACCTTGTCGAGTCATTAATCGAGTCTTGGTCACATAGTCTAGCCACATGGTCATGACACGAGTCTTAATATGTCACCTGCACTCACTAGTCTTAGCACACACTTTGAGTATACATCGCAATGGCCATGTCCTAGGTTCATGCATGAGTCGGTCTTTTCCGCCATTTGAGTTGGGGAACATTCTACTCCTAATCCTTCATATCCCTCCATCTAAATCCTCTTCACATTCTTCCATCTTTCTTCACCTCCTCCATCCATTGCATGTTGAATAAAGTTTGAGTCAAATAATTAACAATAAGTATCCCCAAATTCCTTTCCCACAGTACTTGGTCGAGGAGAGAAGGGCGATTAATCAAGGACAACCTCTTTATTCAAGTCTTGCTTTTTGATAAACCGATTCGTCAAAAGAGGAAGGCTAAGAAGATAATGGCAACTCAAGAAGAAGTCAATGAGCTTAGGAACCAATTGGTTACCATGACTGAAACATTGAAGCTCCTCACACTTAAGGTCGATGATCCCGTGAAGCAACAACGGATGGATCTCATGCAAGAGAGTCTAAGAAAGCTATCTAGTGACTATAAATTTCAGGGCATGAGTTCGCAAGGGGTCTCGCTGGACAAGGAACTTCTTCCGCAGAAGTTCAATGCCAACGACATCCCAAAATTCAAGGCAACAGATAATCCTTACTTCCATCTAAGAGCTTTTGAAACTATAATGACCATTAAGGGTATCGATAAGAAGGTTTTCCCCTCTCTGTTCCCACTATCTCTTGAAATCGTTTGCCAACAATGGTTCTTCTCCCTTGACAAGGAGAAAACCTCTACCTGGGAATCGATAGTAAACGCTTTTGTTGATAAGTACAAGTGCAATATCCAAGTTGAAACCGATCATAGACAACTTGAGATGCTAAGACAAAAAGAAAATGAAGGCTTTACTTCTTTCTTTAATAAGTGGAGGGAAACTTCCGCTAAGATGATTGAAGTCCCCACAGAAAAGGAATCTGTGAGGATGTTTATCAAGAATCTCCAAGAAAAGTATTCGAAGCACCTAAAATATCAACACAATTTGAATACTTTCAAGGCCGTTTATGACATCGGAATTGAAATCGAAGATGACCTTGTAAAGAAAAAAGCTACTAACAATAGTAACCACGGTGGCTGGAAAGGAAAGAAGAACGACAATCCTTCTTTTTCCGAAAACGCCCACTCTAGTAACAATGTTAGTACCTTTGATCTCAGTGAAGTTTTAGCCATGGATAACCAAGGATCTAAGAAGCAACTAAGGAAAGACTTCACCCCCATTGGGATGAGCTACGATACTGCCTTCGGTCGACTCCATGCCAAAGGACTCATTACTCCCATTGGACCTATTCAAGATCCCACACCTGAAAAGAGATTGCCTAGTTGGAATCCAGACGAACACTGCAAGTACCATCAAGGTAGGGGTCATACTACTGAGAGCTGTTGGAAGCTAAAGGAGGCTATCCAACATTTGTTTGATAATAACAAGCTTCCCATGCCTCCAGTTAACAAGAAGAGCGAGTGATGATAAAGGAAACAACACAAGACAAGAGGCGAGCTGCTACGACAAGATTTCATGGCCTCTTTTTTCTATTTCTTTTTCATCATTTCTTTCCCCAATAAGTCTAGCATAGGCACCTTTTCTTTTCCTTTAGATTAATTTTGTTGATTTTTCCTTTTTCCCTTTTTAATAAAATGAGAATTTATTTCCTTGTATATTTCATTGCATTGCAAAAAAAAAATTAAAAAAAAAATAAAAAAAAAATTAAAAAAAAAAAAAATCCATGTCAAATTAAGCACAAGGTATACCAATGATTTGAGGCACCCCTTGTAGCCACATCATATCTCCTTTCGCGTTTCTAATTTACATCCTTTCTTCATAAACCACTTTGAGCCTCGTATAACGATAGACCCTTCTTTTTTCAACCTACATCTACCTAACCTTGGGATGGGATGGCGTGCAACTTATGCAATTCTAAAGAAAGCTTGAGCAAATTTAAAAGAAAGCAATAGCAAAAAATAGGCAATAATAAAAAAAACAACAAAACAAGTGTACAAAAGGGCAAGTGTTCCAATGTCTTTGATATGAAAATATCTTCGATAAGAACACGTCTCAGATTGCGTCTCTTATCGAGTGCTCGGTACCGTGCCTGAGAAACATGAATGCCAAGTGAGTGATAGACCGCATGATTGAGATTGCTCACACTTATTAAAATAAAATAAATGCTAAAACAAAAAGAGCTAAAAAAAGAGTAGAAAACCTCAAGCATAAAAATACAAATATTCAAAAGCGAAGTTGCACACCTTGGGGGCTTATCTAGGGTCTTGAGCCTTTATCCCCTTCTTCTTCAGCCTTTAGCCTAACCACGTTACAACCCTTAAAAGACCTTTTTGAGGTATACACACACTTGTGCGAGGTTTGGCTAGAGCTACGTTCGGCCTGATTCCTAACGGATACGTAGGCAACCTCACATCGAGGTGCGGCCGTAATAAACATGCATTCATATTCACATTCACACACTTACACCATGATCATATCAAGGGATTCCCTATGCTCATCCCTATTCATTTAGAGCTAGACTTGGGGGCTTGATCCCTACATTATTAGCTTACCTAGCCTAAGAGTCGCCACCATTTGACTCTTTTCAATAATATGTTTTTCCACACACTTAGCTCTTGCGGCCTAGCTTTAGTGTCACTATCACACACTGCACGAAAATACATGACCAAATATACTTCCCTTAGGAACCCTTTGTCATGAAATCTTAACGCTGAAGCATGCTTCGTCAAAATCAATCATTATCATCATTGCATCACAAAGTATGAAGTGCTTAGCCTCCGTGCCTAAGTTACCTAAATACTTTCATCATTGAGTCAACCATTGAGATAGCCTAGGATGGATTAATCCTTGCACCTTGAGAGATAGTATCAAACAACATTTGACTAAGCTCATTCAACATGCATCTTCAAACTTTTGATTTTCTTTTTCACATCTTTCTTTTCCGGGAGAAAGTCGGTACCCTCCACAAAACAAAAATGACGGAAAATTTTTGCTTTTTGCATTTTCAAGTCGCACGATCACATTACAATGCACACACGGGTCATGAGTCTAACACATGTGTCAAACACTTTGAGTCGAGTCAACCTCGAGTCAATCACAGTGGGTCTTCGACGGCATTCGCTAAGATTGTGGAGGTTGTCACCCAAGATTTGAGAAGATAGCACGAGATGGGCGGTCTTTGACGGCATTCGCTAAGATTGTGGAGGTTGTCACCCAAAATTTGAGAACATAGCACGAGATGGGCGGTCTTCAACGGCATTCGCTAAGATTGTGGAGGTTGTCACCCAAGATTTGAGAAGATAGCACGAGATGGGCGGTCATCGACGGCATTCGCTAAGATTGTGGAGGTTGTCACCCAAGATTTGAGAAGATAGCACAAGATGGGCAGTCTTCGACGACTTTTGCTATGATTGGAAAAGTTGTCACTCTGATTCAAGAGAAGGCTCAAGATGTAGCAACATTGATAGACGGCGTTCCCTAGATTGCGGAAGATCGTCAAAACAAACAGTAAGGTGGCGTTCCCTATATTGTGGAGAGTTTTCACAACAACTGAGGATTGTTTCAAGTGAAGCAATCTTCGATGGTATTCCCTTGGACGTGGAATATTATCAAAGCGGAGGAGGATAGTTTCAGGCGAAGCAATTTTCCAAACTGGAAGCAGTTACGGGCGTAGCGGTTTTCAAGCGGGATGGCATTCTCTAGCTTGTAGAAGGTCATCAAAACAGCGAAGCGGCAACAATCGGTTACTTTCAGAGACGTGTGCTCGACGGTGCAAGATACGCGTTTCTTAACTCTTTTATCTGTTTAACTAATGCTAGTTTCAGGTATCGGCGTTATAAGATTGATTTAGGATCGCAGAACGTTCTGAGTCATTCTCCGTCCCTATCGATACTTTGGCTTTCGTTTTCGAAACTTGCGTTTCTCCAAACTCAGTCAAAGTGGGGGCTTCTGTAGACACCCATTTGTGTCTCCCCAAAACCAAACCCAGTGATGAGTTCCTTTCACGTCGAATCATAATCGAATGAAACGAAAGTGTGGAAAGGTCTAGTGTTGCGGAAAGTTTTATTTCTTTTCTCTTCTCTCTGTTTTTGAAAACTTTATTTTAAGAAAACAGCCAATCCAGTTTGGTTGGTCCATGATATGGGTCCGATAGTGGTGTAGTTGGATGGGGTTTGCAAAAACCTTTCCAACGATATATTATAAGCCCAATTCCGATGAATATTGAGGAAGTTATGGCCAATTTACTAAACTGGGCCCGGTTTGAGCTTTAAGTACGGCCCAATGATCTAGGGGAGGGCCTTATATGATTTATCATTCCTAATGCAATTAGGAATGGTTTTAGTCTTCTAGAACATTCTAGAAGGTTCTTATCATTCTTAATTCAATTAGGATTCTTCAGAGTTTTAATCAAGATCAAATAGCATTTTCGACTGAAATTATATTACTTTATCTTCCAGTACGGGAAATTTATCAGATTTTCGAAAACGCGTTGAAATCCAATTTGGCGTCCAAGCCCAGGCCTTGGCGCCTGGAATCAGGATTGGCGCCAGACGCCGGCCATTGGCGCCTGGCGCTAGCCACTGGTCCTGGCGCCAATGAGCCAGGGCTGGCGCCAAGGTTGGTTTTTGATCTTCTGACTCTGTTTTGATAAATTATCTTTTTTGGATGATTTTCTCTATAAATATCGTATCAAAAACTCCGTTTTCATCATCAATTACGATTTATTAATTCTCTTCATTGATCAACTACATCTATCATTAATTCACCAATTCTCTTTATTCTTAAGTTTTCACCAACTATCTTCATCATTCATCAACAAGCATCATCGACCATCAATTCTATTCATTCACCAATTATCAATATTCATTCAACTTTCATTAACATTCATTCTTTCTTTTCTTCCTTGCTTTTTGATACAAAATTCCGCATTCATTAGATCTAGAAACGCCTAGCCATATTCGAAGTTGCCTTCGCCCTAGACGTGAAAGGTTTTAGTTTCTGAGGGTTTGGTCCCAAATCTCTATTTCAATTATTTAATTTAATTGTTTTGATCGTTATTTTCCTTGAAGTTACTAATGTGTGTATTTTGTTATTAGAAAGAGGTACGAGGCATCAAAGTAAGTACTTTAATTGATTTGATTAATTTTATGATGTAGAAATCATGCTTAGATTGTTATTTTGATTCCTAGTATCATGTCTAGGGTAATTTTAATATTAAGTATGAT
This sequence comes from Chenopodium quinoa, assembly GCF_001683475.1. NCBI lineage: Eukaryota > Viridiplantae > Streptophyta > Magnoliopsida > Caryophyllales > Amaranthaceae > Chenopodium > Chenopodium quinoa. The sequence goes on from NW_018745024.1 coordinate 4,275,911, forward strand.
TAAAAGTATGATGCTTCCTATGTTCTTCCTAATATTTATGATTGTTAGTATCATGTTAGGGTTAAATATTTGATTTTTATTGCTTAGTGGCATGCTAGGGTTTGTTATTTATCTTGTTAGTATCATGCCTAGGATCTTGCTATTTCTATTATGCTTTAATATTAACATGAACATGATTATGATTATAATTGTTATAATTTATGATGATTATGAATATAATTATTATTATTATTTTGATAATGATTATTTTATTCATGATTATTATTGATTATGTTTCTTGATACATTATTTGTTCTTTATTTCTTGATCACCTTTTATTGCATGCTTAAAGGGAATTGGTACTTGCAAACACGCTTAATAAGATATTAATAATCTTGTTAGGTTAATGTGATTATAATTCAAGTGATCGCCAATAATAGATTTATTTGTGCATTAATATTCAACCAACATAGATTAAACAGGTTTAGGGTTAATCCTATTGATTGCATGTTAGTCAGAAAGCGCACATGAATACGATCAGAATAAAGTAGAGGCCTATTATTAGGGCAGGTTCAATCTCTTTTAGGTTGGATTTGTACTATCATCCCCGAACCCTTATTTGGTTCATGACCTTATGGAGTTGACGATCTCTTGGATCGTTAAGGGGTGTCACCTTCATCCTATGAACGGTTTACAAGTTCCTTAAAAACTTGTTGGCGACTCTTTTGCTCTATCTTCTTCCCTTTTGGACGCCACCGTACTTTAGTGTATGATCACAGTGGGGTTCAAGCTAGTGGGATTTTTAAAGGCTTGAAATTATTTCCTACAGACATGCTAGGGTTTGTTATTAATCTTGTTAGTATCATGCCTAGGATCTTGCTATTATTATGCTTTAAAATTAGCATGAGCATGATTATGATTTTAATTGTTATAATTTATGATGATTATTATTATTATTATTATTTTGATAACGATTATAATTATTGTTATGATTATTATTTATTATGTTGCTTGGTATTTATTCTTTATTGTTTGATCACCTTTATTGCATGTTTAAAGAGAATTGTTACTTGTAACCACGCTTAATAAGATAATTAATAATCTTGTTAGGTTTAATATGATTATAATTCAAGTGATCACCAATAATAGTTTATTTGTGCATTAATATTCAACCAACATAGATTAAACAGGTTTAGGGTAACCTATTGATTGCATGTTAATCAGAAAGCGCACATGAATACGAGCAGAATGAAGTAGAGGCCTATTATTAGGGCAGGTTCAATCTCTTTTAGGTTGGATTTGTACCTTCATCCCCGAACCCTTATTTGGTTCATGACCTTATGGAGTTGACGATCTCTTGGATCGTTAAGGGGTGTAACCTTCATCCTGTGAACGGTTTACAAGTTCCTTAAAAAACTTGTTGGCGACTTTTTGCTCTATCTTCTTCCCTTTTGGACGCCACCGTAATTCAGTGTATGATCACAGTGGGGTTCAAGCTAGTGGGATTTTAAAGGCTTAAAATTATTCCCTACAATAGGCATGATACTAACAAGATTAATAACAAACCCTAGCTTGTCACTAAGCAATAAAAATCAAATCTTTAACCCTAACATGATACTAACATGAATAAATATTAGGAAGAAAATAGGAAGCATCGCAGGAATCATATTTAATATTAAAATTACCCTAGACATGATACTAGGAATATCATAATAACAATATAAACATGATTTGTACATCATAACATCAATTAAAATCATTTAAAGTACTTACTTTGATGCCTCGTACCTATTTCTAATAACAAAATACACACGTTAGTAACTTCAAGAAAAATAATAAACAAAACAATCAAATTAAATAATTGAAATAGAGATTTGGGACCAAACCCTCAGAAATTCAACCTTTCACGTCTGGGGCGAAGGCAACTCGAATATGGCTAGGTGTATCTAAGTCTTGTGAATGCGGAATTTTGTATTTGAGAAAAGGCTAGTTTAGAAAAAGAGAGAGAGAGAGAATAATCAAGAAAATCTTGATGAGAGTTGGTGAATTGATGAATGAAAACGGAGTTTTTAATACGTTATTTATAGAGAAAATCAGCCAAAAAGATAAAATATCAAAACAGAGCACTTGGCGCACGCAAAACGAGGTTGGCGCCAGACATTGGCCATTGGCGCCAGGCGCCAATGGCTAGCACTACGCGCCAATGGATGGCGCCAGGCGCCAGGCCTGGTTCCTGGCGCCAATGCCTGGAGTCAGGCGCCAAGCCTGTTTTTAACGTGTTTTTGTTTTTTATCATATCTTTTGATCCGGAAGTCTAAATAAGGCATATAATATGTCTTTGGAAAGCTCTTAAAGTCTACTTTCCAAACTAATTAGAATCAGATTAAAATATTTGTAGATAAAAAGTTCTATTCAAAATAGTGGAAGGGTGTCAGTTTTGGATAAAGTTTCATGTCTCATTCATATCTTTTTCGTTATAACTCGGATTTAATATTATAATGTATCATTGGAAAGATAATTTCAAGATCTATCCAACCATATAAAATTTGGATAAATATTATGAGGCATGAAAATAGTATCTGAATATATTCCACTTCGTACAAAACAAGGATTCTTAAAAGGAGTAGTTTTATTCAATTAAACTCTTTAAAACATAGTTATCAATCCTAACTCCATTAGAATTTAAAAGAACCTTCTAGATTATTCTAAAAGACTATAATCAATCCTAATAGCTTTAGGAATGATAATTAATAATAGGCCCTCCTCTAGATCATTGGGCCGCATATAAAAACCAAATCGGGCCCAGTTTAGTATTTTGGCCATAACTTCCTCGATATTCATCGGAATTGGGCTTATAATATATCGTTGGAAAGGTCTTTTCAAACCCCATCCAACTACACCATTATTGGATCCTTATCATAGACCAACCAAACTGGATTGACTATTCTCTTAAAATAAGTTTTCAAAAACAGAGAGAAGAGAAAAAAAATTAAAACTTTCCGCAACACTAAACCTTCTACACTTTCGCTTCATTCGATTATGATTCGACATGAAAGGTACTCATCACTGGTTTTGGTTTTGGGGAGACACAAATGGGTGTCTACAACTATCCACCTTGATAATCTGCCATTGAGTGTCGCTTTTTCGAACAAGTATTTGAGAGGATCCATCTTGGACACGACATGCACTGTATGAGTGAGCATGTAATGTCTCAGTTTCTGTGCGGCCCACACAAGTGCGAGACACAATTTTTCAAGTGGTGTGTATCGTGTCTCATATCCTTGAAGCTTCTTACTCAAGTAGTAGATTGCATTCTCCTTGCTTTTGATCTCTTGTGCTAGCATTGCCCCCATCGTTTCTCTTGTGACCGTAAGGTAGAGTCGAAGAGGAAAGTCAGGTATTGCTGGCGCTAGCACGGGTGGGTTTGCCAGGTACTCTTTGATTTTATCGAAAGCTTTTTGGCAATCGTCATCCCATGTGATTGGGACATTTTTCTTGAGCTTCTTGAATATAGGTTCACATATCGCTGTGAGCTTTGATATGAACCTACTTATATATTGCAACCTTCCAATGAAACCTCGAATCTCATTCTCATTCTTAGGCGGTGGCATGGCCATGATCGCCTTTACTTTTGTGAGATCTATTTCAATCCCTCGAGAACTGATCACGTATCCAATTAATTTGACTGACGTGACTCCGAATGCACATTTTGCTGGATTTAATCTCATGTTGTACTTGCGGAGTCTCTCAAAGAACTTGCGAAGTGAAATAATATGTCCTGGGCGATCTTTAGATTTAACGATAATATCATCGACATAGACCTCCACCTCTTTGTGCATCATGTCATGTAACAATGCTGTAGCTGCTCTTTGGTAGGTGGCACCCGCGTTTTTCAACCCGAATGGCATAACCGTATAGCAATATGTACCCCATTGCGTGATGAATGTGGTTTTCTCCATATCTTCTTCGGCCATCAATACTTGATTATATCCGGCGTAACCGCCCATGAATGATAGGAGTGCATGGTTTGCTCTGTTATCGACCAAAATGTCAATGTGAGGTAGAGGGAACCCATCTTTCGGGCTTGCTTTATTGAGGTCCCTGTAATCAACACACATTCTGACCCTTCCATCCTTCTTTGGAACCGAAACCACATTTGCTATCCATTCTGGATACTAGGATACTTTGATGAAACCTGCGGCCAACTGCTTTCTGGTTTCTTCTTTGATTTTGAGAGCCACATCCGATTTCATACGGCGCAGCTTTTGTTTGATAGGCTTCATACCTGGAATGAGTGGTATCGTATGCTGAGCTATATCCCTGTCAATTCCTGGCATATCTTGGTATGACCAAGCAAATACATCAACAAATTCACTAAGAAAGTTAATTAGCTCTTTGCGTTCATCTTGACTTAGTGTTAATCCAATTTTTACTTCTTTAATAGTCGAATCATTGGAAATGTTAACTGTTTTTGTATCTTCGATAACTGATGTTTAATTTTCGTGTTCTTCCATTGCTTTTATTATTTCTTTGTCATTTTTATCATTAGCAAAGCAATATTGATCGGGGCTAGGGGAATGACACGCATCGTAAGCAAAGGTACTCATTTTATTGAATTCATTGGCTAATACATCAAGAGGGGCAAGGTCGGCTGCGACCTCACCGAAATTATTTGGACTAGAAAGAAAGGACTCAACAAGAGACTCAGGATTGAACTCTATAGCAGAAAGAGGGTCGGCCTCAGACTCTAAGGACTCGCCTACAGACTTAGACTCAGACTCGGACTTGGACCTAGACGACTTAGACTCATCAAACATAGGGCCTTCGCCAACGGTTATTTCCAACTTCTCTCCACTTGGCGTAATGATCCTCAATGTCTTGCGCCATCCCCTTGAAATGTTGTCAGCTTGGACGATTAACTCGGAGGGGTCAAAATCCTTGTTTGTTATGACAGCTTGAACGAGTTCGGATTTATCATTGCAGACGGGCTTAGACTCATTCCTTTCCCTTCCAAAAAGCAGGTTGATGCCTAGATCATTAGAACTCGGGCTAGCTAACTTCTCGGTTGTGAAGAGCTCTTCGTCTTTATTAACAAAGTCACAATCGAGGAATATCTCGAATCCTGGTTCACTCTTCCTATCGTGGACAAATGGCTCAGGGAATTCATAGCATGGGAAGTCTTCCCCTTCTTTGATGTACTGGCCATTGAGGGTGAACGGATATGGATCCATGGCCATTTCCGTCTTCGTTGTCCCCAGTGGAGTCGCCAAACTGTAGGCGTCGTTTGAAGTGCGCCTACGTTAAAAGCATGTTGTGAATGTGCTTGGCACTCATAGGAAGTGGGAATTGACATAATACGATTAGGAACAAGGAAATTAGGGAGCCGCCAACAAGTTTTTAAGGAACTTGTAAACCGTTCACGGATCATTTAAGGCAGCCACGATAAAGGGACAACGAAGGCAACAACGATTGTCCCATGAAGGTTACAGCCCATTCATAATCCATGAGATTACTAACTCCATATGGTTCGGAACCACGAAAGGAGGATCAAGGATGATGGTACGAAGTGATTCATAGAATCACATTCGCCCGTATTGGCCTCTACTCGATTCTTATAGTGAAAAGCATTCTTGCGATCTCAAAGGCATGCAAACAAAATATTCAATTCGCTCTAAACTATTATTTAGCTAAATTGGTTGAATATTAATGCAACACATAATTCTAAAATATTTGTGATCACTTGAATAAATTAACAAGATTAAAAAGGAACCTAAACCGGTTGTCCAAATTATCTTATTAAGCGTGATTTTCAATTACATATTCCCTTTAAACATGCAAAAATGGTTGGTCCATGATATGGGTCCAAAAATCCACCTGTAGACACCCATTTGTGACTCCCCAAAACCAAACCCAGTGATGAGTACCTTTCACGTCGAATCATAATCGAATGAAACGAAAGTGTGGAAAGTCTAGTGTTGCGGAAAGTATTTATCTTTTTTCTCTTCTCTCTGTTTTTGAAAACTTTATTTTAAGAAAACAGCCAATCCAGTTTGGTTGGTCCATGATATAGGTCCAATAGTGGTGTAGTTGGATGGGGCTTGCAAAGACCTTTCTAACGATATATAAGCCCAATTCCGATGAATATTGAGGAAGTTATGGCCAATTTACCAAACTGGGCCCGGTTTGAGCTTTATATGCGGCCCAATGATCTCAGGGAGGGCCTAATATGATTTATCATTCCTAATGCAATTAGGAATGGTTTTAGTCTTCTAGATTCTTCTAGAAGGTTCTTTTCATTCCTAATTCAATTAGCATAGATAAGTTGACTTTGTTGACTTTTCAGAGTTTTAATCAAAATCAAATAGCATTTTCGAAGAAATTATATTATTTTATCCTCCAATACGGTAAACTTATCGAATTTTCGAAAACGCGTTAAAATCAAGCTTGGCGTCCAACCCCAAGCCTTGGCGCCTGGCGCTAGCCATTGGCGCCTGGCGCTAGTGCTGGTGCCTGGCGCCAGCTAGCTAGGGTTGGTACCAGCTCTGTTTCCTGAGCGTCAGACTCTTTTTGTTAATTTATCTTTTTTGGCTGATTTTCTCTATAAATATCGTATTAAAAACTCCGTTTTCATTCACCAATTGTTTTCATGCGCCAATTTTCATCAAGATTTATCAATTCTCAATATTCATTAGCATTCTTTTAATTCTCTCATTCATCTCCTCCTAAACTTGGTTTTCTCATACAAAATTCCTTATTCACAAGATCTAGAAACACCTAGCCATATTCGAAGTTGTCTTCGCCCTAGACGTGAAAGGTTTAATTTCTGAGGGTTTGGTCCCAAATTTCTCTTTCAATTATTTAATTTAATTGTTTGTTTATTATTTTCCTTGAAGTTACTAACGTGTGTATTTTGTTATTAGAAAGAGGTACGAGGCATCAAAGTAAGTACTTTAATTGATGTTATGATGTAGCAATCATGTTTTAATTGTCATTATGATATTCCTAGTATCATGTCTAGGGTAATTTTAATATTAAATATGATTGTTGCGATGCTTCCTATGTTCTTCCTAATATTTATGATTGTTAGTATCATGTTAGGGTTAAAGCTTTGATTTTTATTGCTTAGTGACATGCTAGGGTTTGTTATTAATCTTGTTAGTATCATGCCTAGGATCTTGCTATTATTATGCTTTAATGTTAACATGAACATGATTATGATAATAATTGTTATAATTTATTATTATTTTGATGATGATTATTTTATTTATGGTGATATGATTGTTAATTATTATTCATGATATTGGTAATTTATTATGTTGCTTGTTATTTCATTGTTATTGCTTGATCACCTTTATTGCATGTTTAAAGGTAATTTGTACTTGTAATCATGCTTAATAAGATATTTAATAATCTTGTTAGGGTTAATTTGATTATAATTTCAAGTGATCGCCAATAATAGTTTATTTGTGCATTAAATTCAACCAACATAGATTAAACAGGTTTAGGGTTAATCCTATTGATTGCATGTTAATTAAAAGCGCACATGAATACGATCAGAATAAAGTAGAGGCCTATTATTAGGGCAGGTTCAATCTCTTTTAGGTTGGATTTGTACCATCATCCCCGAACCCTTATTTGGTTCAAGACCTTATGGAGTTGACGATCTCTTGGATTGTTAAGGAGTGTAACCTTCATCCTATGAACGGTTTACAAGTTCCTAAAAAACTTGTTGGCGACTCTTTTGCTCTACCTTCTTCCCTTTTGGACGCCACCGTACTTTAGTGTATGATCACAGTGGGGTTCAAGCTAGTGGGATTTAAAGGCTTGAAATTATTCCCTACAGTTTTTGGCGACTCTGCTGGGGAGGATTTCTATTTTAATTCCTGAATTTGTTTCGGTAATGATTTAGAATGAGTGGATGAGACTCGAAAAGTTCTAAGTATTTCATGTGCGTAATTTTGATTAACATTATTGTCATATGCAAAAGACCATCCGTAATGATTTAAAAACGTAGGATTTAACACGTAGGAAATTTGAGAAACGTCTTTCACAACTAGGACTGAAATAACACCGCGCGAAACTGGAAAATTTTATCGAGCACGGAAAGCTGCTGAGGCATGTGGGATGTAGCGTCAGGGGCCAGAGCTTGGCGCCAGACTTTTAGCCGTAGCGCCAGACGCCAGTATTGGCGCCATGCGCTACAGTTAAAAAATGGCGCCAGTCTCTGATTGCTGGCGCCAATTTCCCCCAATACCGAGCCAGAAATATGCGTTCTAATTTCAACCGGTTTTTCATATTGTTTGCTCGATCCTACTTCCTGATTGAATTTTTTCTCACTTTTCTGAAACTCGTATGTGTTCTACATATGGATATAACCCTCTGGGAATTCATGCTCAATCTACCCGATTGAACGCTCCGTGCAATAAAGGGTACATCCGAGATGTTGAATTCACCAAACCATGGAAGCGAGTTTTTTCTAAAACTCGCGGTGTCCCATCCACTCGCGCCAACCCTTCACGGTTAGGCTTCCGCGCAGTGCATCTGGACAATTAACCATGGACCCTCTTTGACTAAACCATATCCTGAACTTTAGAGAACTAGAGCCATGGTTAGGTTGCGAACGCATTGCATCATATTGTGCCTACTTGACTAGTTGTGCACTATTGGCGCCAAGGTCTGAGCTGTAGCGCCACACTATGGAGTGTAGCGCCTGACGACAGCTATGTTGTCTGGCGCCAAGCTCCACAGTGTGACGCCAGTCCTGTCGCTTGGCCGACAGTTCAGATTATTTGTCGAGTCATCACCTAAGGTCTAATTAATCAGTTTTCTGTTTAATTCGGTTAATTTTGCTGTCAATAATGTTTAATTGAATCAATGATCGAGTTTAGGCACTAAGTCCCATGGTCTTACACAAGAGTCCAAGCATGTCACTTACACTCAACGCACACACCAATACACATACCTTGACCATGATTAAGAGAGTCTTGTGTGTGCGTTTTTTTCGTCATTTTTTTAGGGGGGTAAGTCGGATATTAATCCTCCAACATAAAAATATATACATTATTTTTGCCAAAAATATGCACCCCCTTTTCCTTTTTCTCTTTTTTCCCTTAAAATAAACCATAAAGTCAAGTTGATTCGAGTCAAGTAATTAAAACGCAAAATGGTTTAATTTACAGCGCGTGGTCAAGAAAAGAAGGACGATTAATCAAAGATAACCTCTTCGTACAAGTCCAACTTTTTGACAAACCTATAGCTCACAAGAGGAAAGCAAGAGTCATAATGGCAACTCAAGAAGAAGTCAATGATCTTAAGAACCAACTGGCTACTGTGATTGAGACACTTAAGCTTCTCGCACTTAGGATTGACGATCCCGTGAAGCAATAACAAATGGACCTCATGCAAGAGAGTTTAAGCAAGTTGTCTAGTGACTACAAGTTTCAAGAGCTTACATCACAAGGGGTCTCGGTGGACAAAGATCTTCTTCCGCAGAACTTCAACGCCAACGACATCCCAAAATTCAGAGCAATTGACAACCCTTACTTCCATTTAAGAGCATTTGAAACAATAATGAGTATAAAGGGTATTGATAAGAAGGTCTTCCCTTCTCTTTTTTCATTATCTCTCGAGACCGTTTGCCAACAATGGTTCTTTTCTCTCGAGAAAGAAAAGACCTCTACCTGGGAGTCTATAGCAAACGTTTTTGTTGATAGGTACAAGTGCAACATTCAAGTCGAGACTGACCATAGAGAACTTGAAATCCTCAAACAGAAAGAGAATGAAGGCTTCACCTCTTTCTTTAACAAGTGGAGAGAAACCTCAGCTAAAATGATTGAGGTGCCAAGTGAAAAAGACTCTGTGAGACTGTTAATCAAGAATCTCCAAGAAAAATATTCCAAGCATCTTAAATATCAAAATAATCTCTATACCTTTAAGGCTGTTTATGACATCGGGATCAATATTGAAGATGACTTGGCTAAGTCAAATGCTGCCAACAATAACTCCAACAGTGGCTGGAAAGGAAAGAAGAACGATAATCCTTCTTCTTCCAAAACCGTCCACTCAAATAATGTTAGCACCTTTAATTTAGGAGAAGTTCTTGCCATGAACAACCAAGGACAGAAGAAATCGTTTAGGAGGAACTTCACTCCTATTTGGCATGAGTTATGACACCGCATTTGATCGATTAAATTCAAAAGGTCATATAACTCCCATTGGACCATTTGGGGACCCACCAATCGAGAAGAGGTCGGTTAACTGGAACCCCAACGCACACTGCAAGTATCACCAAGGTAGGGGCCATTCTACTGAAAGCTGTTGGAAGCTTAAAGAAGCCATCCAAGACCTAATCGACAATAACAAACTGTCGTTGCCCCCTTCCAGTAAGAAGCCAAGCATCGACAATGCACCTCTAGCTCATACTCTGGCTATCTCCGACGAGGAAAACGAGATTGACCCCTCATCTCTCATTAAACCTGTTGAAGAAATCAATGTCATAGAAAAAGAAGAGGAGACCTTCTTCGATGTCAAAGATAGCCTTCCAGAACCGGCAAATAAGGAAGACATACAATTGCTCACACTGCCCATGAAGGAGGCATCGCAACTACTACATGAAGCTCTCAAAGTTATGAACGAACTCCATAAGAAATATGATGAGCTTCCACTTCCAAAAGAAGAACCTAAAAGAGAATTCACACCAGTGAGAACGACTTATGAGGCAAAGTATTTTCCCTTACAAGTCACTGAAAACCCCAAGAAGAGCAATAGAATCTACACTCCAATTGGGATCCCATATACGCAAATGTTCTAAATGCTCTCCGAGAGTGGCGAGGTCAAACCTCTCGAACCAAGACCATTCGAGTCATTAAAAAGGACAGATAGATATTACTGCCAATATCATCAATCAAGGGGGCACACTATAGAAAACTGTTTCAAATTCAAGGATTTGGTACAAAAAATGATTGATGAAAAGAAACTAGTCCAAACCCAACAAGAAGAGGATATAACCATCAATGGAGTTTAAGACAGTGATGAAGAAGATGTCTACCTAAAGGACATATTAGGACCTTCACCTTCTCTATCATACACCACATATGACATTTGGGCTGAAGAAGATTCATCAATAGATGTCCTCACAAGATCTGGGAGAATGCAACTTCCCGTTTCATCGCAACCTATGCCCACTATACAACAAGTTCCCATACCTATCATCGAAGACAATGATATTATTAAACAGTTTAAGAAGACAAAAGTTGAGATGAATGTGTGGAAACTTCTGGCAACATCTCGAGAACATAGGTTGGCTGTAATGAATGCCTTGGATAAAATCGGGATAGATTCTGACACTACTCCTGAGGGACTAGTCAACTTCCTCACAAGTGACCTTCCTAGTCCGATTAATTTAATCACCTTCTCTGACAAAGATTTACCCCAGAAGGTGACAGACATTACAAGGCATTAAACCTCACGGTAGTCTGCAAGAGGATGAATGTTCCCATGACTCTTGTAGACAATGGATCGGCTATCAATGTCTGTCCACTTAGAACTGCGAGGATGCTCGGCATAAAGGATGAAGATTTAACTCCGTCCACACAAGGAATAAGAGCCTACGATAATACTCGTCGTCAAGCTCTTGGCAAAATAACCCTAAATGTAACGGCAGGAGCAATAGAACATGTTACTACTTTTCAAGTAGTAAATATCAAAGCCTCATTCAACTTGTTGTTGGGACGCCCTTGGCTTCATGATCTAAAGGCCGTCCCTTCGTCTCTCCATCAACAAGTAAAAGCCATAGTTGGAGGAATTCCAATCACTATCGATGCTTCGCCAATGAGAATCAAATCCATAGAAAATCAAATCATTAATGTGGAGCACGACGAAGATGATGAAGACCTATGGGGCTTTAACGAAGAAGTCTCCTTAATAAAGGAGGATGAAAGGACATCTCTTTGCCATGACCCCCATTCCAACATGATTGTCAACACCATGCTGAAGAAACAAGGACATTTCCCTGGGATGACCCTAGGAAAGAAGAAAGGGATCGCAAAATCGCTGGAGTCACCTGGCCTCCCTAAGCTAGATACTTTCGGACTTGGTTTCGAACCGACTCGGAAAGATCTCAAGCGAGCCCAGGACAAGTTGAAAGCACGTAGGGACGCTCGCATTCAAAAGAAAGCAATTCCAATGGATCAGTACCCTCTTACGCTTAATTGTCAGTTCATAAAAGAAGGAGAGGATTATCCATGCCATGAATTTCCCGAGCCATTTGTTGTAAACGGCATACGACAACCAGGATTCGAGATCTTCTTGGATTACTACTTCACTGATGAAATCCCAACTCCCGTCCACAAGGAGAAAGCACCCCCATGCTTTGACTTTAACTTCATGGGACTATTGTTTGGGCGAGAAAAGAATGGGCCAACTTACGAAGAAGATAACTCCTCGCTCATTCAAACGGTCCTACAAAGTGAAAGCTTCGACCCCTCGAAGCTAATTACTCCAGCCGAAGGATCACTACAAGGGTGGCGCAAGACTATCAAAGTGACTACTCCAAGCGGAAGGAAGATATCAATCACGACAGGGCAAGGACCGATGTTCGAAGAGTCGTATGAGTCTAAGTCTGAGTCTGAGTCTTCCCCTTTAGAGTCTTCTAAGTCTTTAGTAGTAACACCTTCCCCTCCTATTTCTTCTCCTAGGATAGTTAGTGATCCAATCCCTGAGGACATATCACTCTTTGATGTAATGATCTCAAAGTACAATGATATTTCTCATTCTCCTTACTTCTTGTGTTCTTCTCTAACCCAAGATGACGAGCATTGCTTAGCTAACGACGAAAAAGACAAATAAATTATTAAAGCAATGGAAACACTCGAAAAGAAAACACCGGTAATTGAAGAAACTGAAACAGTGGACATCTCGAATGATTCAACTCATAAAAGAGAAGTTAAAATCGGACTAACATTGAATAAACAAGAAAGAACCGATTTAATTAACTTGCTTAAAGAATTTATCGATGTATTTGCTTGGTCATATAAAGATATGTCAGGCATTAATAGAGAAATAGCTCAACACACTATACCACTAATTCCAGGAATGAAACCCGTAAAACAAAAGTTGCGTCAAATGAAACCTGACGTAGCACTTAAAATAAAAGAAGAAGTTCAAAAACAAATAACTGCAGGTTTCATCAAGGTATCCAAATACCCCGAATGGGTCTCCAACGTCGTCCCAGTTCCAAAGAAGGACGGAAGGGTAAGGTTGTGTGTCGACTATCGAGATCTAAATAAGGCAAGTCCAAAGGACGACTTCCCTTTGCCACACATCGATATTCTGGTAGACAACACGGCAAATCACGCGCTTCACTCATTCATGGATGGATATGCAGGGTATAACCAGATTCTCATGGCAGAAGAAGACATGGAGAAAACAACCTTTATAACACCATAGGGCACTTACTGCTACACGGTAATGCCATTCGGGTTGAAAAACGCGGGTGCTACTTACCAACGTGCAGCAACTGCCTTACTTCATGACATGATGCACAAAGAAGTCGAGGTATATGTCGACGACATGATTGTAAAATCAAAAGACCGTCCAGGCCATCAAATAGCCTTAAGGAAATTCTTCGAAAGGCTAAGAAAATATAACATGAGGTTGAATCCATCAAAATGTGCTTTTGGAGTCACCTCAGGCAAGCTCTTGGGATACGTCATAAGCTCTAGAGGAATAGAAGTAGATCCAACCAAGATTAAAGCAATCATGTCAATGCCATCGGCCAAGACCGAGAAACTAATTCGAGGATTTATTGGCCGGTTGCAATACATAAGTAGGTTCATATCAAAACTGACGACGATATGTGAACCAATCTTCAAGAAGCTCAAGAAGAACGTACCAGTAATATGGGATGACGAGTGTCAAAAAGCCTTTGAAAAGATCAAAGCCTATCTCGCAAATCCTCTCATATTAGCGCCAGCACTTCCCGGAATACCTCTTAGATTATACTTGACGGTTACCAAAGAGACAATGGGAGCCATGCTAGCACAAGAGGTAGAAGGCAAAGAAAACGCAATCTATTACCTAAGTAAAAAGATGCTCAAATACGAAACACGCTATACACCGCTCGAGAAATTGTGCCTCGCCTTGGTGTGGGCCACAACTAAGTTAAGACATTACATGTTGGTACATACCGTTTTCGTAGTCTCCTGATTGGATCCACTCAAATATCTTTTCGAGAAATCTACACTCAATGGAAGCATATCAAGATGGATAGTCAATCTAGCCCAGTTCGATGTACGGTTTATGCCACAAAAAGCCATTAAAGGATCCGTGGTGTCGGACTTTCTAGCAGATTTTCTAATAGAAGACTCGACACCAATACAGGACAAATGAATTTCCAGATGAAGACTTAATGGTCACTGAAGATGATACTTGGACCTTGTATTTCGACGGAGCCTCAAACCAAAAGGGATGTGGCGTCGGAGTGCTACTAGTATCACCTAAAGAAGAGCACGTTCCAATCTCTATAAAGCTTGATTTCGACGTTACCAACAATGCTGCTGAATATGAAGCATGCGTGGTAGGTCTTGAAACAGCTTTGGCATTGGGATTAAAGAAGCTAAGGATATTCGAAGACTCTTCTTTGATCATCAATCAGATATCTAAAAGGTGGAAAGTGAGGAGCGAAAGCCTAGCCCCTTACTAAACCTATCTGGAAACTCTTACCTATCAGTTAGAGAAGGTATAATACACATATCTACCTAGAGAAGAAAACCAATTTGCTGCTGCCTTGGCAAGATTAGCCTCAATGGTTAGCATTCCCACAGAAATCGAGCAAATGCCTCTAACTATCGAAAAAAGGCACAAACCAGCATATATCCAGGTTATAGAAGACGACGACTTAGTCCAAGGCGAAGAAGAAGAAGAAGAACCGTGGTACACAGACATACTCAACTATGTCACCAATGGTGAATACCCTCCTCATGCTGACAAAAGAGCAAAGCGAGCATTGAGACTTTTGGCTTCTCAATACGTACTCATAGACAACGAGCTACATAAAAGGGTACCTAAAGGTCGAGCTCTCCTATGTGTAGGAAAGGTGGATGCACAAAGAGTAATGAGAATAGTTCACGAAGGAATCTGTGGCACTCATGTAAATGGCAAAATGTTAGTCCAGAAAATAATGCGAGAAGGATATTATTGGACTACAATGAATAGGGATTGCCATCAATACGTAAAAAGATGCCCTAAGTGCCAAATTTATGCCAATTTACAACATATCCCTCCATCTTTGCTCTACACCTACACATCGCCATGGCCATTCTCTACATGGGGAATTGACATAATTGGCAAAATCACTCCCCCTGGAATAGGAGGCCACGAATTTATTCTAGTATCAATCGATTACTTTACGAAGTGGGTCGAAGCGCAATCATACGCTAAACTCACTGCAAAACATGTAGCACTCTTTATCGAGAGAAATATTGTTTGTCGATATGGAGTCCCACATGAAATGATAAGGGACAATGGAACTCACTTTCAAGCCGAATGTGAAGAATTGCTACAAAAATACGGCATTCAACATCATCATTCTTCCCCTTATAGACCTCAAGCAAACGAAGCAGTCGAGGCAGCTAATAAAAATCTAAAGACTATCATCAAGAAAATGAGATTGGCCTGACAAGCTTCACTTCGCATTGTGGGGTTATCGCACGTCAATCTGTACATCAACGGGAAATACACCATTTTTCTTAGTATATAGAATGGATATCGTACAACCTTTCGAACTAGAAATACCATCTCTACGCATTGCGTTAGAGAGTAAACTCGATGAAGTTGAATGGATTAGGGCAAGATATGAAGAATTGATTCTACTCGACGAAAAACGACTAGAAGCTCTACATCACACTCAGTGTTACCAAACTCGTATGGCTAGGCATTTTAATAATAAGGTCAAGACAAGAAATATCAAAGTAGGAGATTTGGTATTAAAAGCACTAAGGAAAAATGTTTTAGACCCAAGGGGAAAATTTAGACCTAACTGGTCTGGCCCCTACATTGTCAAAACAATCCTGTCAGGAGGTGCAGCAAAACTAACTGATATGGATGGCAATGAATTCTCGAACATGACTAATCTTGACCAACTTAAAAAATACTACCCATAATTACTTGAGTAGGATACTCAAGAGAGCTACGTTCGGCCTGATTCCTTAAGAAAGGATATGTAGGCAACCCTTTACGGGTGCGGCCACTTTATTTTTCGACATCTCCGCATTCCAAAATAAATTAAAAAGTCAACAGAAAATCGGTGAATTATTGGCGTCGCAAAACAGAGCCTGGCGCCAGCCAGAAGTCATCAGCGTCAGCCGATGGAATTGGCGCCTGGCGCCAGCCAGAAGTCATCAGCGTCAGCCGATGGAATTGGCGCCTGGCGCCAGACTTCAATGGGAGGCGCCAAATGCCAATGACTGGCGCCAATTTAGGAATAAAATCTGGGCGAATTTCGGTGTTTTTCGGAAAATTTTCGACTTCCGTACTCGAAGAATTTCTGGAACATTAATTTTTTTCGATTTTCATTGCTTTAATAAAATAAATTTAAAGTAAAACAATTTAATTGAAAGCTAAAATTTCATTAATAAAATAAAATTACATTATTGATGGAATTTAAATAAGGCTGAAATAAATTAACTTTAAATAAAAATAACAATCTAAGTCTAATAAATCTAAAGCTAAGCAATGTTTTTTTTTTTTTCTAGCTCTTTTCCAATTCTTTTCTGCTTCCTCCTCTTCATCCATTACTTTAGCTAGTAGGCATCCTTTAGAGGACCTACATTCAATCTTGGAGTAGATGGTCTCCCCTTCAGCTAGCACTCCATGCTTCTTTTCCACCCAAACTTTTTTGTCTGTGGTGTTAGCTTTCCTTTTTCCTTTGTCTTTGGTAGTATTTTTCTTCCTTGGCATTGTAGGTGTTTTGAATTCAATTCTTGCACCTAAGCGTTCTTTGGCAGGAGTCACCCTATCACCTAGACGATTCTTCACATCGGTTCTACCTTGATCAATCAAAGATTTCTTCAGCAACCACTTCTTTACATCATTAGGCAAAGAAGGAGGAACTTTTTGGGTAATCACTTCCCACAAAGGTCTAGCGCTCCATTAAGCATTGAATCTATCTACTTCTTGAGATACAGGGTACTCATAGGGAGGACGAAGATGCCTGGAAGGAATATTCTGAAGCAAGCCGTATTGTCTTTTTACCCTGCATGGATAATAATAAGTAACACGAGAAGAAGACGGCAGAAAGGTTGCTTGTTAACACTAACCATCCTTTCTATTTTCCACCATGGGACGACCCACTTGATAGCAAAATCACGTGATTCAAATACTTTTCTCCACCCATGGCGCACAATTTTAGGGATGCGCTTCTTCCTTCTCACGAAGCAATTGGGAGTATACTTTTCAATGTCGTCCGGAGGGCTAATTAATCCTAGCCTCTCCATTAACCACATCTATAAAAAAAATTACAATGCAAATAAATTATTACAATATAAAATTATATTTTTTGATTTCTGTAATTAAAAATATTATTTTTCTACCTGTAATAAAATTGAAAAACCGCGAAGAGGCGCTTTTGGGTCCCTTTTCAATTCATCTAGACTAATCATAGTCTCTCCAACTATTAATGGCATTGGTTTTCTCCCTGATTCAATTTGTTCTAAAACAGTGGTTATAATTTATTGACCCTCATTATTTTTACCACTACTAAGAAAAAATTGATTGAGCATGCAAAATAAGAACGCCCTTCTTCTGTATATATGAAAAGATTCAGAAAGAGGTTTATCAAAATAATGGCATGCGAATTCTTTCAAATTAACTATGTTGCCATTCACTATTTTTGATAAATCCTTTTCCTTTAAATTAAAGAAGCGCTCAAAACCCTTATAATAGTATGCATCTACTCTAGGGATTGCTACGAGGTCTATTGCAGGGAACCTTAAAATAGCACCAAATTCCTCTGGCAAAGGGCTAATCTCATCATACCCTATTCTGAAACAATGAGTATCAACATTCCAAAATTCTAGAGCAGTATGTATGAAGTCGAGGTCTAGATCTACCCCTTTGATGCCATAAATTCCCCCCAAGTGAAATAAATCTAATTCTTTTCTGTCTCTAACATTAAGAGATCGACACCATTCATGAGTGTATTGGGTGAAGGTTTTGATGGCTAAAGACATGATTATTATTTTTTTCTAAAGAAGATAATAATTTTATTCGCTGGAATTATGAGAAGAATCGGCTGGGCAGGGGGCTATTTATGCACAAATTGCGAAGAGATTTAATCAGAATGAAACACGGATTCAGCTTCAATTGGCGTCACACCCGTGATTGGCGCCAACCACCAGAGCTTGGCGCCACACGCTAAGTGTAGCGCCTGGCGCCACGCGCCATAGTGTGGCGCCAGCTGGCGCCAATTCACCAAGACAGTCGCGCGTGCTCAGCTTGCGTTTTTAATATTAAACTCAAGTCGGTTAATGACTTTATGGCTCCGTTTAATTCTCATAAACATCTTTTTTTTTATCCTTTTCTTAATTAATTAAATATAGCTATTATTTTTTTAATTTATATTATTCTTTTTGGACTTTATTTTAAATTCCAAACACCCGACATTTTATTTAATTTTTTCCTTTTTTTTATTTTTTCTTTTTCGGGGAGAGTCGGATACCCTCCATCAATAATAAAAATGACGGAAATTTTGCGCAAAATTGTTGTCACACTTTTCTTGCACATACAAACAAACACACAACAATAAATAAATTCGTAATAATACAAAATGTGTCTAAATAATGAGTCAAAGGCAAAGTTCTATAAAAAAGTCAAAATAAAATATATACAGGAACAAACTACGGCGCCGGAGGACGTAGGCCCGTCATGTTGTAAAATTGTGTCGTACGAGGAGTCACCTCTCCACCGGCTCCAGCTCCAGCACCAGCTCCAGTCTCCGTAGGAGGAGGAAGACTCAAGATAGGACCACTCCAGCCAGGATCAACCTGAGGCTGAGGCCGCGGAGGCTGCTGCGATGACGAGCCCACCTCGTACATCCCACCACCTCTGAAAGCCGAGGTAGCCTCTCCTACCGGTGCAATGTGACTACCCTCAGAAGAAGATCCCGAGCCCTCTGCAACATCGGCTCGAGCAGCCTCAAAGCGACCGCCTCTACCCCCTGACGAAGTGCGACGACGTCTCGAGCTAGATCTCGCTAGATCCCTCCGCCCCTCAGGTCTCGTGCGGGTGTGAGAAGCGATAGGCTAGCCCTGCAAAAAGAGTTAAATCAGAAACAAAGTAAAATTGAAGTAGCAATGCAAAAATAATGAGTAAAGAAAGGCTACCTCTCGGACGACATCATCCCGACGACAGGTGGTCGCGTTCCTCATCCGGACGAGCTGGCTCCGGAAGGCTCTATGCATCGTGCCATAGCCAAAACCACCTCGCGTGAAAACTGTCAGAAAAATAAGTCAATAAAAATGCATGATATATGAACACAAAATTCTGAAAAGAACTAGGCTTACTCGAGTCTGGTGGCGAGGAATCCACCGCTCTACGAAGCGCTCGCCCTCGGGAGCCGGAGAAATCATCTCCTCGATCGGCCCGTACATCCCTTGATAGTGGATAGACATACGGGGTGGCACGAACTCAGCAGCACCATCTTGATAAAGCAGAAAAAATCAGTAAAGCATTACTTGGGGGCTACTTAGTGAAAAGTAAAGAACTGAAAATCTTACCCAAACATCCTCAGCCGGTACGGGGGCTGGAGCTAACAAAGTTAGTAGCTCCTCAGCATAACACCGCCCGAGGATCACATGGGACCGCCAAGGGGTACCAGCTCCCTCAAACATGCTCGATAACCGCGCCTCGTCGAACATATAACGTGGTGGAGCGGCAGGGACGACGAAGACATCAGAAGAGTGATGTCTAGCGACCCTCTCTCCTAAGTACGCGACCGCTCCATAGGTCCCCAGAAAATAGCGACGCTCAGCAGAGTACTGTGCGGCTAATCCGGGGACTGTCCAACCGCCCCACGGTCGGTATACCACCTCAGGTCCCTATAAAAAGCATCAATCAGGCAAGAATATATCTAAAACACCGCGGAAAAGCAAGATAAATGATAAAAGTCGTACCGAGATGATCCAACTCCGGACACGTGCAGTAGACATGTCCACATGGTGGCCGCCCCAAGAGGCACTCACTGGAAATCCCCGCGGCAATGGTCTCGCCGGCGCAACGGAAGGAAAGTACTCGTAGAACCAGATCTACAAGGAGTTAAAAGTGTGAGTAAAATGCTAACTAATATGTAGGGCTAAACTTTATAAGGAATAATGTTTACCTCTACAACCTTCCAAAAAACATACAAAGCGACGTTCGTCCTAAAGGACTGATGACGACACGAGTCCCTCAGCGCACGAACGAAGTCAGCATAGGCCAAGTTGGCTCAGTCATAAGTCCCGATCCGCAGGAGATCACGGACAGCAGGAAGGTAGTAAAGCAATGACCTACTACCCTTGTCAGGAGAGAATGTCCCTGACAACAACATCAGCACAAAGATGCGCACCCACTACTCTCGGGTGGTCACATTGTCGTCAAGAGCCGCTGCCAGCGTCGAGCGGCAAATTCCCCTAGCACTGAACTGAGTCGCCTCGACCTCAGCTCGGGCCCGAATAGCAATCGGCCCCAACAACTCCTCGACCTATGAAGAGAAGACGTCGATCCCACCGTCAAACGGTAGTGGCACAGAAGTGAACTCCAGTCCTGTGATGAGACTGAAGTCCGTAGGGGTGACCATTATCTCGCCCCAAGGGAAATGAAAGGTGTTGGTGGTGTCCTAGAAGAACTCCACCAAAGCGCGCACTACGTGATGACCCCCGCTGGAGGCGACCATAGCCTCGGAGACCTCAAATAGAGTAGCTAGCCCGTAAGACTCCCATAGGAGCCTCGTCTCAGGATCCCTGGTGATGTGCATGCTGTATAAATCGCCTAAACCGTCACATCCAGAGTCGTGATGTCGTGTCCTCCCGGGCTCGGTACCTTGTCTCACCCTCTCAGAAATGTGGTGGACAGGGACAAAGAACAGAGTTCGCTCGTCCCCCTCCGGAAGTCGACCGAGTGAAGTGGACGGCGTGGCGTCGTCCTCTACGGGCTCATGCTCCCGTCTAGTGTTTCGGGACCTTGAACCCGAGCCTCGCTTTCTAGCCATGCTACATTGTGCAGAATTATCATGAATTAAGGTTCTATAATATCTAAGGATCGCCTAGCTGCATGATACTATGTTCGCAAAAAAAACAGAGTACGTAGTACTAAAACAGAGCACAAATTCAAATTTAGCATAACGACATTTTTCAAGGAATCAAACAATTTCTTGCAATACTATAGTAATTATTGTGACAAATTGGACAAGAATTGCTAGCAAAAACATCAAGAACGAGTCACATTGTTCTTCACGACCTTAAGAGGTCTAACAATGGCAAATTGCTCATTTCTTCACCAAATTGAGTCAAACAAGTCTCAAATTACTCCCAAGGCAATATAAAAACATAATCAAGCAAATTCATGGCATAAAACTTGACAAACAAAGCAAATTGAGCATTATAAATTTCTAATTTTCATGAAATTCGTGAATAAACATGCCAAGAATTCATAAAAACTGATTTAAGTTTGAAGAAAACTTACATACATCAGGAAAATAGATGAGAAGAGCTTTTATTTGCAACAAATTTGAGCGAATTCGGTTGAGAAACGAGCAAGCAATGAGCAATTGAAGCTTTCGGTTTCCTCGAGCAGTTTCGCGACGAATGGAGCAGCAAAATGAAGAGGAAAGGGGTATTTAAGGGAGATTCCGTGCTGGCGCCAGTCCCTATGCATTGGCGTCACAAATTAGGCTTGGCTCCTGGCGCCAACATCAGCGCCTGGCTAACACCAAATAGCTGGCGCTGATGGTTTTTCAGCGACGCCAAAGCATCCAGCCACCTGATGAGGTTGTGCTAGCCTTCTGCAACATATTTTTGGGTTCCTTGGTACGCTAGTTAGCCCCTCTAAGCAATTTGACATGATTTAGTCATCGGCTTGATTACATAAAGTGATCGACCGGATAAGAGATCGTCTTACTTGGCTTAAAGCGCCTAAGCATTGGCTCATTAGCAAATAAAGCACCGACATATAAGTTCAAAAGCAAAAGGGCACCGACATACAGGTTCAAAGCAAAAGAGCACCGACGTACAGGCATAGCGGAAGCAAAGTTCAGGCGAACTTTTAAAGATCGACAGGCGTGGATCTTCGGTAATTTCCTTTGGAAAATTATCGCATCAAATGAGGATGACTTCAAGAGAAGATATCTTTGACAACCTTCCCTAGTTTGCGGAGAGTTGTCACGAACAACTGGAGGTAATTTCGGGCGAAGTTATCTTCGATGGAATTCCCTAGGATGTGGAATATTATCAATGTGGATGAGGATTATTTCAAGCGAAATAATCTTCGATAGTATTCCCTAGGATGTGGAATATTATCAATGCGGATAGATATTGTTTTAAGAGAAATAATCTTCGATGGTATTCCCTAGGATGTGTAATATTGTCAATGCGGAGGAGGATTGTTTCGGGCGAAGCAATCTTCCAAATTTGGAAGCAGTTACAGGCGTAGCGATTTTCAAGCAGGATGGCATTCTCTAGCTTGCAGGAGGTCATCAAAACAATCGGTTACTTTCAGAGACGTATGCTCGACGGTGCAAGATACGCGTTTCTTAACTCTTTTATCTGTTTGACTAATGCTAGTTTTGCAGGCATCGGCGTTACAAGAATGATTTAGGATCGCAGAACGTTCTGAATCATTCTCCGTCCCTATCTCTACTTTGGCTTTCGTCTTTTGAAACTCGCGTTTCTCCAAACTCAATCAAAGTGGGGGCTTCTGTAGACACCCATTTGTGTCTCCCCAAAACCAATCCCAGTGATGAGTACCTTTCACGTCGAATCATAATCGAATGAAACGAAAGTGTGGAAAGTCTAGTGTTGCGGAAAGTTTTTATCTCTTTTCTCTTCTCTCTGTTTTTGAAAACTGTATTTTAAGAAAACATTCAATCCAGTTTGGTTGGTCCATGATATGGGTCCAATAGTAGTGTAGTTGGATGGGGCTTGCAAAGACCTTTCTAACGATATATTATAAGCCCAATTCCAATGAATATTGAGGAAGTTATGGCCAATTTACCAAACTGAGCCCGGTTTGAGCTTTATATGCGGCCCAATGATCTCGGGGAGGGCCTAATATGATTTATCATTCCTAATGCAATTAGGAATAGTTTTAGTCTTCTAGATTCTTCTAGAAGGTTCTTTTCATTCCTAAATCAATTAGCATTGATAAGTTGACTTTGTTGACTTTTCAGAGTTTTAATCAAAATCAAATAGCATTTTCGAAGAAATTATATTATTTTATCCTCCAGTACGGTAAACTTATCGGATATTCGAAAACGCGTTAAAATCAAGCTTGGCGTCCAACCCCAAGCCTTGGAGCCTGGAACCAGGCCTGGCACCTGGCGCTAGCCATTGGCGCCTGGCGCTAGTGCTGGTGCCTGGCGCCAGCTAGCCAGGGTTGGCGCCAGCTCTGTTTCCTGAGCGTCAGACTCTGTTTTGTTAATTTATCTTTTTTGGCTGATTTTCTCTATAAATATCGTATTAAAAACTCCGTTTTCATTCACCAATTGTTTTCATGCACCAATTTTCATCAAGATTTATCAATTCTCAATATTCATTGGCATTCTTTTAATCTCTCATTCATCTCCTCCTAAACTTGGTTTTCTCATACAAAATTCCTTATTCACAAGATCTAGAAACACCTAGCCATATTCGAAGTTGCCTTCACCCTAAACGTGAAAGGTTTAATTTCAAGGGTTTGGTCCCAAATTTCTCTTTCAATTATTTAATTTAATTGTTTGTTTATTATTTTCCTTGAAGTTACTAACGTGCGTATTTTGTTATTAGAAAGAGGTACGAGGCATCAAAGTAAGTACTTTAATTGATTAATTGATGTTATGATGTAGAAATCATGTTTCAATTGTCATTATGATATTCCTAGTATCATGTCTAGGGTAATTTTAATATTAAATATGATTGTTGCGATGCTTCCTATGTTCTTCCTAATATTTATGATTGTTAGTATCATGTTAAGGTTAAAGCTTTGATTTTTATTGCTTAGTGACATGCTAGGGTTTGTTATTAATCTTGTTAGTATCATGTCTAGGATCTTGCTATTATTATGCTTTAATGTTAACATGAACATGATTTAATTATAATTGTTATAATATATTATTATTTTGATGATGATTATTTTATTTATGATGATATGATTGTTAATTATTATTCATGATATTGATTATTTATTATGTTGTTTGTTATTTCATTGTTATTGCTTGATCACCTTTATTGCATGTTTAAAGGTAATTTGTACTTGTAATCATGCTTAATAAGATATTTAATAATCTTGTTAGGGTTAATTTGATTATAATTTCAAGTGATCGCCAATAATAGTTTATTTGTGCATTAAATTCAACCAACATAGATTAAACAGGTTTAGAGTTAATCCTATTGATTGCATGTTAATTAAAAAGCGCACATGAATACGATCAGAATAAACTAGAGGCCTATTATTAGGGCAGGTTCAATCTCTTTTAGGTTGGATTTGTACCATCATCCCCGAACCCTTATTTGGTTCAAGAGCTTATGGAGTTGACGATCTCTTGGATTGTTAAGGGGTGTAACCTTCATCCTATGAACGGTTTACAAGTTCCTAAAATTTTGTTGGCGACTCTTTTGCTCTATCTTCTTCCCTTTTGGACGCCACCGTACTTTAGTGTATGATCACAGTGGGGTTCAAGCTAGTGGAATTTAAAGGCTTGAAATTATTCCCTACACCACCGATAACACTTTCCATGCCTGAGGAAAGCCGACTTGGCGGTTTTCTATACTTGAAGAAAAATCCACCGATAAAGCTTTCCATGCCTGAGGAAAGCCGACAATTGCTGAAATTTGCAAGTATATGATGGTTCGATTATCCCCGAATGTGGGCCGCAGATGATTCACACCTTCAAATCGATTATCCGACCATATTAGGTGTTTAAAATGCCGAAAAATAGACTTCGATGCTTGCCATGGGTAAAATGGTAATTTTAGTCAAAATGTGAGGAATATTCGCAGATAACTGTGTAGGGCAGGCACAAAGCCACCGTGTCACGAAAAGATTCACGTGACATGGCACGGGTCCCCGTCACGCGGAGCAGTTTCCCGTGACGCGGCAGGGGGGCCCGTCACGCGGAACAAATTCCCGTGGCGCGGGAAATTTGTTGGCTGAAAAATCGATCAACTGGCATCTTTGACCAGTCAAAGCATGTGCACCACACAATATATGACCGTTACGTGGGAACGGGGTTCGTTGCACAGGATTTTTTTTTTTTTTTTTGGTTTTAAATATCAACCATTTCTCCCATTTTGCTCATCCACCATTCCTCTTTCTTGTCCGATTTTCACCCAAAGAAAAATCTTTTTGCTCGGATTACCGTGTCTCGGCACGTACTCACCGGTGCTCGGAGCTTCTACCGTCGGCTGGCATAAATTACCGTGTCACGGCGGTTCTGCTTCCCCCCTTTTTATTTTCGATGCAACTCGCTGCTAATCACTGCTGCTTGTCGTGCTGCTATTGCCTAAAGTTGCCGCCGATGTCGCTGGAGCTCCGTCTCTTCTCAGGCTCACGGTGTCACGGCATTGACTGACCGTGTCGCGGTGGTCTGCTGGGTTGCCGGAGTTTTTTCGAGCTTTTGTTGCTCAATTTTTCACCAAATTCACTCCAAATTTTTGCCATACTCCTCATATTCGAACCTCTACAAGGATCTATGTAAGTTCCTCTTAATTTTTGTCTCGAATTTGCTTCAAATGAGTAATTTCATGAAAAACCCTTAAAAATCAATTTGGGGATTTTTGATTTTGAGGTTTTATATTGAAGTTCTTGCCATGAATTTACTTGTATGTGTGTTTATGTGAAATTTGAGACAAAAATTGCATGATTTGATGGAGAATTGAGCAAATCACCATTTTTTGGGTACTACTTTTGTGAAATGATGTTCTTGTTGTTCATGTTACTTTTTTGCCCTTGAAATGGTGAAATATTGGTGGTAGAAACATATTTCGTGTATGTACTATATTGTTATGGAGAACATAGTATCATGCGGCTAGGAGAACTGTAGTACTACTTTGTCATGGAGAAACTAAATACTATAATTTTGCCAATTTTTAGCCTTGAGGCAAAAATTTAGCGTATAATGCAATAAACAACTAAATAACTTAGGAAATGATACTTCCAATGTAGTTAGGAATTGCAATGTCGGATTTCTTCCAATATATTCCCCCATTTGAAGATTCTAGATTGCTAACAGACCCAGAAACACAATTATCAGCAATTTTTACCCAATTAGCTCAATAATCTACCTTAAAAGAACCTAAATTGAATATACTGAAGATATAATAAACGATTAACACTACTACATTATGAAATTGATATTCGGTTATTATAAAAAGATAACATCTTTACCTCGGAAGCTGCTTCAATGGAGGAGAGAGGAAGAGGGGAAGCTCAAAATTGAAAAAGGTGAAATCTTTTTGGACTATGAATATTTTAAAGTATGAGGTTAGGTGAAGGTGACTGAACAAGGGAGGTTAGGTGCCAGTAGAACTGCAATAGTGGATGGGTTTGGTGGGGAGTCAATGGCACTTTCTCATCCTTTCATATGGCAATTAACTTATTAATACTACGAAGTCCTCCGTATATGTTTATTAAAAAAACCCGCATGTTTTATATTGGTCTACGATAGATAATAGGTTAATATTATCTTGTTAACAAAGTATATCTTTACAAAATATTAACTTATAATGTCAATCAATTATATATTTGTCTCAATGTTAAAGAAATGTACTTGTAAACCTACACATATTCACTTGAACCAGTTTTGCTCATTTTAATAGTTATGTGTGTAGGTATGTGCAAGTTATGAAACTGACATTCGGAGGATTCACAATAGCGAACAGGGCATGACAGGCAGCTTACGTGGAGCGAGGTCGAAAAATCCGAAGGAAAAGATTCCTCCACCTCCTTCTTTGATTCCACCGACCCAATACAAGATCAGATGACACTCATACATATTAGGACAGCTTGATTGGGAAGGTGAGTCCTTTTTTGAGTCAATTAAGGGTGGAAGCTGACTCGAATCTCCAGCTACGTGATTTGGTTCTATCATTCTTATACCTAATGATTTGTCTGCATCTCATAAATATAAACTAAGGATGAAAATAAAAGTAACACCTAATCTGAAAAACATATCAGGTATCTTTTGTACTAATATTTTACTATTGTATAACATTTATTTTCTCTATATATATTTTCAAAAAAAAAAAAACAAACTAAAGAGTACACAGAAAAAATTAAAGAATTCTATTAAAAAAAAATTAAAGAATTAAAATAAAAATATTATAGTGATCCATAGATCAAAATAAATACTAAAATTATTATATATCTTATGAGCTTAAATCTAGTTTTTTATAATTAGATTCAAATCCACATGAAACAAATAGTATCAAGATTATTTATAAATGGGAAATTCTCTTTGGTAGACCTCTAATAATAAACATTCTCAGTGGTCAAATGCAAAAAAAGTTATTATCCTTGGTGAACCATGTTTTAAAAAGTTTAATCAATAGTAGCATTAAGCAAGGTAATTAGGCATTTCTTTACCATGGTTAATCATTCTAAGTAAAAAAAAAGTTGTGATGCCTAAAATACCCCCATTTTAAAATTAATTAAAAAAATAAAAAATAAAAACACCACCCTACCACCACCTTCCCCACCATTCCCTCTCCCCCTCCCCTTCCCCCTCCTACACCCCCACCGACGCCGGCACCGGCGCCCAGCTCTTCTTTCGCTGGTGCGCCGGCCTCCCCTGGTGACGCCCCGCCTCCCCCGGTGACGCTCCGCCTCCCCCGCCCCCACCTCCTCTCTCTCTCCCCCCTTTTCGACCCTTCCTGTTTTCCCCACCCAATGCCCACCGCCGATCACTCTAACCACCACAAAACCGGCGCCCTTCCCCAACGACCCCCCCTCCCTTGTTCGCCGGCCAAAAACCCTTAAAAACCCCAAAACACCAGAAAATACCCAAACCCGTTTAGGGTTTCGAAACCAAACCCAGGAAATGGGTTTCGGTTTTCTGGTTGTTTTGGGTAGATTTCAAGGGTTTGTGGTGGTTTTGTCGGGGAGGGGTGTTGGTTTTCGTGGTGGTTTTGGGTGCGATAAGGGCACACGAACGGTGGTGGGGGAACTGGGAAAGAGAGGAGGTGGGGCAGGTGGTGATTGATGGGGGAAATGGGAAAGGGAGGAGGAACGAGGCCGAGGTGGGGCGTCGCCGACCGGAGGTGGTAGAGGTCAGGCGTCACCGACCGGAGGTCGGAAGGCAAGCCGACTGGGGATTAGCCGCCGGCAGTGGTGCTGGTGGCTAGGTGAGGGGTTTGGGGTTTTTTTTTCCTTTAAAAAAATCTAAGAAAGGGTTAACTATAGGGTCAAATTAGTCATTACATCATTAGTTAACCATAGTTACGCTTAAAATGCCTAATTACCTTGCTTAATGTTACCATTGATAAAACTTTTTAAAACATGGTTCACCAAAGATAATAACTTTTTTTGTATTTGACCACTGAGAATGTTTATTATTAGAGGTCTACCAAAGAGAATTTCCCTTTATAAATTAACAAATTACGTAAAAATATACTTTCTCCGTTCTATTAATATTGCAACAATGGACTTTTTACACTATTCATCACTCTTGTTTGACCATATAATATGATTTATATCTTAAGCAAAATATACTCAAGTAAGATCTTGTTGGTTTCGTCTCATAAAATACTTTCACAATATCAACTTTATATAATTTTTACTCTTACACAACTATAGATATTTAGCATATAAAATGTGTTTTGAGATGCGTAATCTCCTTGTTGCAATATTAATAGAACGGAGAAAGTATATATATATTTCAAAATTCAATTAATTGATATTCGGTTATTATAAAAAGATAACATATTTACCTCGGAAGCTGCTTCAATGGAGGAGAGAGGAAGAGGGGAAACTCAAAATTGAAAAAGGTAAAATCTTTTTGGACTGTGAAAATTTTAAAGTATGAGGTTAGGTAGAGGTGACTGAACAAGGGAGGTTAGGTGCCAGTAGAACTGCAATAGTGGATGGGTTTGGTGGGGAGTCAATGGCACTTTCTCATCCTTTCATATGGCAATTAACTTATTAATACTACCTCCGCTTCTTATTAGTTATTATGCAACAAATGAATATTATTTTGCATATAATAAGAATTGCCGAAACAGAGGTAATACTATTTTGTTTTTTTAATTCAATATTATCTTTCTTTCACCCAATTAAATACATTTTCAAGAGCAATTTCGGTGTAGAATGTAGATTAAAAGAGAAATTGCTACTTTGAAGCTTCAGAGACATCCCAAGATATGATAGTGAAAAGTAAAAAAAGAAAACAATTTAATATGAATTTAACCCCAAACAATTTCAATATCCTCAATTTGTAACACCAAATTATAATTCAATAAATTTTAGAAGAAAGAAAGAAAACTAACAGTGTAAGAATGACCAGCAGCGCCAAGGTACAGTCGACGAAAGAACGAAGGCGAAACGAAGACGAAGAATAACTAATAAAAATTGGTTTGACCGATCGTCGAAGAAGAAGAAAAAATGGAGGATTGAGGTGAAAGGAGAGAGAGGAACAGGGGTAAACCAAAACCCCTTTTATTGTATGTAGCTTGTAAAAAGTAGCAGCAAATTCACTATTGAAAATGAATAGTGTGCTGACGATTTTGCCCTTGTCTCTTTATTTTTCCTATAAGACGCTTTTGCCCTTTTTCTCATCAATGGCGATTGATCCTCACCTTTAACTGAATCAACAGGAAGCGGAAACCCTTGATAATAGAAAGTGTAATTTTGGTGTTGGCGATTTTGGACGAGGCAGAGGAGGAAATCGCTCCTGCCGCCACCGGTCATGGTGGTGGTGGGTGGGGGTGATTATGATGTGATCACGAGTCTCATGCCGCTATCAACTCTAAAAATCTAATTGTTGACTAACCCAATTTAATTTTGGCACAACCCTATGCGAGAAGAGCATATAAAATTGTGCTCTCAGATAGGTGTGCCAAAATTAATTAAGAGTATGCTAAAATCAATTTCCAGAATTGAGTTAGATTTATATAGATATACATTATATTTTCATAATGTTAAATTGTGATGTTAATAAAGATAGTAATAATTAAAATTAAAATTATGCATTGACAAACATAAAAGTCGATTTGTAAAAAATAAAATGGAACCAAGGGAAGTACTATACATGGTAAAAGGGTAGTGTGTTAATATTGTTAATTCAAACACGATAATACGGAGTATGGAGAAAGTATGCACCCTATTATAAATTAACTAGATGAAGTCCGTGCGATGCACGGTTTGTTAGTATTTTTTTAAAAAAATATTTTTCATATTTATGTGATTTTTGTTACTGCGTATTATATTAGCTTTAAAATATTAGATAAAATTACTAATCTCAAAAGATAATATTTTGTATTTAATTATTTTAAAATTTCATTCGTCAATTTTGCTAACGTGGCATTTGAATTATTTAATTGTAAAATAAATTATCTTTTATTTAATTGGCTACAACTTAAATTCAAAATCCTACATGGCGCGCTAAGAAAAATAAATCCTACGTGGCTCTCTAAAAACTCGGAGAAAAACTCTCCTTTATATATATATTAGATTTATTCATACATACTCCATTCTATAATCATCCAGTCATCCACCAATACCAATCCTTTTTTTTTTACCCAGACTTATTTTTCGAATTAGGCATTGTTAATTAGGGTAAAGAGTTAATAGTATGGTTTGAGTATTATTGATCGAAAGGTAGAATATTTATACAAAAATAAACCTACACTCACAAATTAAGAAACAATTTTCTTATAAATGTACTATCTTATATCCACTTACTAAATAATATCGTATTGAGCTTGCCCCACCCGTTTCACCTACATTCGGATCCAACTCGGGTTGCACATTTGACTTATAGTTGGTGAGTCTTCCAACAAGAGTATTCTGCGTTCGGTAAGGTTTGACCTCGAGACCTCCCTTAAGTAAGGGCATCAAGTTGCTTACCACTTAAGCCAACTCTTGTTGGTCCTAATTTCAGTAATTTATATACTGCTATTCTTTCTTTCTTTCAAAAAAAAAAAAAAAAAAAAAAAACTATTCTTCTAATTATGTCAATATGGAAAATAAATCAAATACTACTATACGCTACGATAACATTATTATACATTAGTAGCTTACGTTCATACAATAATACTTGATTTTACAAATTTCTCAAAATTAGAAGTCAAATATAGCTCATGTCAACCCTTATTATGTGTTCTTTGCCAAGACTTCTCTCATAAGCTTTTTTGGGGCTGTGTAATCAAGCGAAAACAAACGTCATGAGAATACACACAGAAAGGAAATGATATTAAGAAGTCAGAAGTGTTAGATTATATTAAGAGGTTATATATATATATATATATATATATATATATATATATATATATATATATATATATATATATATATATATATATACACTCCGTATTTTACCTGTCAAACCAGTGAACTTTTCAAATTGTATGAAAGCTTGATTAATGAACATTTTTGTTCCATAAACAATAGTAGCTCCTGAATTTTGAGCTTCTCTCAATAGTTTGGTTAGTTTTGGGGTATAAACTGCATCGAATACAAGGGAGTAATGCTTTAGAGCTTTCTGCAAAAGAAACGCAAATTTAATTCACATTAGTAATATGGGGTATAATGAAAATAAATTTAGTGCAAACTAATGCAAATTTATATGCATGTATTCCTAATCGATGTTGAATTGAACAAAACCCTTAAAAAAAAAAAAAAAAAAAAAAAAAAAAACATGTGCATGTATATCTACTAGTCTACTACTACTATTTCATTACATTGTAATACTCTTTGAGAACGAAAGGAAAATAATTTAATAAGAGAATCGTATCCTTAAAATGCTTAATTCATTCATCTATTTTTTCGTGTTCATCTGTGACATTAAGGTCATCAATACCGAATAGTTACCATGCCACTAGACTAATCAATGCTTGATAGCTAATGCGACATAAGGTTTGGATTATGCGTGTCTCAAATTTCTCAACTTATATTTCCTCTATTTCTACATAATATACCCATCAGACAATTTTAATGAAAGACGGTAAACTTTATCAACTTTTTTGATCACATAGCAGTATAGTTTGGTAAGTAAATTTCAATTTCATGAAGTACTTTCATGAATAAGAATACTATTTTGTACTAGGAAGCATATTACAAAGTATATAATTACGTACCTAAAATATAAATTATGGTAAGATCATTATTGACGATAAAGAGTCAAGTATAGTAAGGTATCTTATTTAGGTGTGAAGGTATTAGGAAAGATGGTTATAAGAATACTATTTTGTACTAGGAAGCATATTACAAAGTATATAATTACGTACCTAAAATATAAATTATGGTAAGATCATTATTGACGATAAAGAGTCAAGTATAGTAAGGTATCTTATTTAGGTGTGAAGGTATTAGGAAAGATGGTTACCTTAGAAATAACCATCTTATTCTTATTAACATCTGGTTGCATTCCAACAGGTGTAGCATTTGCCAAAATCATGCCCTCTTCCGGAGCGAATTAATCTAATTCAGCAAATTTGATAACTTTTCCACCAACCTTACTTGCTAAATCCACAGCTTTTTCTATATATACATCAATTAATAAACAATAATCTTTTAGCATGACTAAGGGTTTATCCATACATATAATGAAAAAAAAAGAAAAAAGAAATGTAATTGATGAACTAAATAAACAGAGAAAATTCAAGTTTACCAGTTTACAATAAACCATTGTATCTTTTCTTCAAAAAAAAATAAATAAATAAAATAAAATAAAATAAGGGCTTGTTCATATTTACTTATTTTCAGTTCAGTTCAGCTCCAACCAGTTTAGTTCAGCTCAGTTCAGTTCAGTTCAGTTTTATGCATTTTAATTTTTCAGTTCAGTTCAGCTCCAATAAGTTCAGTTCAGCTCAGTTCAGTAAATATGAACAGACCCTAAAGCATTGTATCAAACATGTACTAAATTATTGTACTTTACCAGTTTACCATGTTTATGGACGCTAAATAAAAGGTAGGAAAGTTGTCTATGATTAAGTTAAATTCAATTATTTTAGTGTTTGTAACATTGTTTGTATTCACTAGATATACATACAATTTTGAAACGGCTGGTGATCAATGAAAAATCAAATACAAACACATATGTCAGATCAATCTCATAAGAATATTTAAAGCTTTGCTATAATCAACAAAAATAAAATAAATAAATAAAACCCTCGTTGGAGCTAGAAAATGGTGGCTCCACATATACAATTTATTTAGAAATTTAATTGTTGTTATTTTATGTTTTAATAGTACCATCATTTAAAAACCTACTTAATGGAAGGCTAATGGAACAATTAGCTAGGGGTGATATATAACTTTATGAATGAGCATGCAATTTAACTAGCCTCTAAACAACCTAAAATCTACGAGAATCTATTTTAAAAAAGAACTTAATATCCTTTGTTAAACAACTGAAATCAAGAGGAAAATGTTCAAGTAAACTTAAATAATTAATTGAGTACCTTGAGAAATAAGTAATTCTCAATGATCGTCAAATTTACACTCATTTACTATGCCAACAAAAATATTAACTTCTAACCATGAAAGTTAGATCCCAAGCCTCAAACTTAGCCAAAAAAGGCTCATTCAAAGTTCAATTAGAAAATGCATATACTCAGCTTTACAATCATAGCTTCAACCATTGATCCTACACCATCAATTGTAACCTTTCTACTTCTTGTGAGCAATTTTGACATCACCATTGAATTTAACGCATGCATAGACCTAAAATTAAGCTCTCCTTCGTTGATAGATTTGCGGATTTTGTACATTTTTAATCAATACTTTGTCTTTGACTGAAATTGAACTTCCATGGATAGGAATTGGAGAAGCAAAGAAAGATGAGAGATAATACTGTGTGGTAGAAGGAAGGATAGAGAAAAGGACTTAAGCACAGAGATCAGTAATAGTGCGTGGTGGAAAAAAGGATAGAGAAAAGGACTCAAGCACAAATGACGGGTTTAAGTTTACAACGGAAACTAATGTAGTGAATAACACATTGGAAAGTTAGTAATACGTAGGGCTGAGCAAAACTACCCAAAAAACCGAAAACCCGTTCCGTTACCGTTCCGAAAATTAGGGTACCCGATGCGATAACCATAACGGTTCGGGTACCCGTTCCGATAATTTGTTATCGGGTATGATTTTTGGGTATCATTTTAAAATGAACGGTTACCCGTTCCGTTTCGATAAGCAATTATTTTGTTTTTTTTCCTACTTAAATCTATCTTTTCAATATTTAAACTCTTACATTACTTCATCATCACTATAAATATCAATAATTAGTAATGTTATTAATAATTTGGTCAAGATCATGTAGTATTGTTGTTAATTAGTGTTAAAAAAAATCATAATAACTAATTTTTTAAGTTTAATTATCACTATTGGATACTTTATAGGGTACCCGATAACCGTTCCGAAAATTCGGGTACCCGAAGTCCGGGTACCCGAACTTATCGCTTCGGGTTATGGATATCACTTTTAGTGATATTGGTTATCGGGTACCCGAACCGTTAGTACTAACAGTACGGGTACCCGTCCCATGCTCACCCCTAGTAATACGTAGTTGGGCAGTGTAGTCAACTTGTTATTAAAGAAAAGTTACAAATGACTTTGATTTATCATATAAATTTTCGTGATAGTCTAAGTGAAAGACCTTGCGAAATAAAAAGTAGTATTTATAACTACTTGCCATACCTACTGGTCTTTTACTTCATGCGTCTCAAAATGATGTTTCTATTAGGTTAGGTCCGTGCGATGCACAATAATTTCACTACACTTTTATATAAAGATAAAATAGACAAAATACAACTATAACATATCTATTCTTCCATACTTCTATACTTTCAAATCTTCTCTTTTTTAATCCAATGTGTCACGTTAAATTTTTAACTTCAGAAAATCCACAATAATCCAAATCAACTATACTTCATCTTCCACATACACTTCATCTTCATCTTCCCTTAATTCAACCTTTTCTTCTCTTTCCCTCTTTAATTTTAGTCCCTCCACTTTTTTAATCTTCTTTTTGAATTAAATTCCCAAAAATTTCTCAATAGTAAAACACCATGCACCATGCCATGAGAAATGGAGGAGTTCAAAAATAAAACAAAAAAAATCTTACATGAATATGTGGATGCTATATTCCAAATAATATGTTACCTTAAACACGTAATCAATAATACTATTCTAATCTATCTTCCTAGTGCTGCCAAATTTCAAACCGAAACCGTTTAACTGCCCAAAACAAACCGACCAAAATGAGAACCAAACCGATTAAAAATCCGTTTTTTAAACCGAAAACCGACCCGAACCATATGTGAATGAACCCGAAATCAGACCGATCTGAATAACGTTATATCGTATAAGAACCGAACCCGTTAATGAACCAAACCAGTTCTAAACCGAACTGAAATCAAATCGAACCGAAAAAGAACCGAACTGTTTCTAATCCAAAACCGCTTTCAACCCAAAACTGTTTGAACCGGGATAAAAACCGTTTACACCGAACCGTTAACAAACTGCAACTCGTCTGCACCGAACCGTTTACTACCCGGACAGTTTACAACCCGAACTGAATTAAAACCGCTCAAGAATAAATCGAAACCGAATCGAACTGATAACTACTTAAACCGAACTAGAACCGACTCACGAGACACTTAAATCGATTTCAAACCGACCCGATTTAATACCAAACTGAACCGAACCCGAACTGTCAAACTGTTTTGACAGTGTTGTATCTTCCTAATTATTGATTGGTGTTCTATCCCATGAATATCAACATAAAAATGTTACTATTACTTTGCATAAGAAAGAAAGAAACAGAAACAAACTATTGTTAAAGAGTCGCAGTCTAATGAACACATCGATTGTATGAGATGCAAAATTAAGAATAATGCTTACAAATAACTAACGATCAATAATCAGTCATGTGTCCATGCTACTATTAAATACTTTCTCCGTTTTTTTTAGTTGACACCATTTGACTTTTACCCTATTCACACAACACGCTTTGACTTGCTTTTGTGGTTTATAAATTCGATAAAACATATTCATGTGGGATCTTGTTTGAATCGTTTCAATGTATATTTTATTAATATCCAGCTTTTATAATTTTACAATTCGTAGTTAGAGATATTAATTGTTAAAAACATGCGTTGACAAGCGTGATAATAGAAAGGTGTCAACTAAAAAAAATAGAGGAAGTGCTTGAATTCCTACATTAAGCAAAGTGTCTTACACCATGTATCCTTTCCTTTCCAAATACACATAACACTTACCAAAGGCCTAGTCGTATCCATAATAAGCCCGTACATTGTATTGGCAAAAGCCTAGTCGTATCCATGTTACCGCAACATTCTGTAAAAATGTACGGCATATCAATATCCGTCACTGTATCCATATCTGTCGCCATATTTGCATCCATATCCATTTTACACCAACCATCTTGAATAGTATTGGCAAAAGCATAGTCGTATCCATATTTGTATCCATGTTACCGCAACATTCTGTAAGGATGTACGACATATCAATATCCGTCACTGTATCCATATATGTCACCATATTCAAATCCATATCCATTTTAACAGCCTGAATACAAAATATGATGGTACCTTATATAAGGATATACATCAGATCAATATTCGTCACCATATCCATATCCGTATCCATTTTACTACAACCATCTTGATTACAGGATACGATGTCCCAAACCAAGTACCATGAACCATACGACGTATTAATATCCGTCACCATATCTATCTTCGTATTGTAGGGAATATTTCAAGCATTATCCCAAACTTGAACCCCACTGTGATCATACACTTAAGCATGGTGGCGTCCTAAGGGAAGGAAGCTAGAGCAAAAGAGTCGCTAACAAGTTTTAGGAACTTGTAAACCGTTCACAGGGTGAAGGTTACACCCCTTAACGATCCAGGAGATCGTTAACTCCAATAGTTCTGGAACCATGACTGGAAGTTCGGGGATGAAGGTACAAATACAACCTAAAAGAGATTAAACCTGCCCTAATAATAGGGCTCTACTTTATTCTTCTCGTATTCATGTGCGTTTTCTGACTAACATGCAATCAATAGGTTTACCCTAAACTTGGATGCCTCGTATCTCTTTCTAATAACAAAATACACATGTTAGTAACTTCAAGGAAAATAGTAAAAGCAAAACAATTAAATTAAATAATTGATTAAGAAAGTTTATACTAGATTTGGGACCAAACCCTCAGAAATCAAACCTTTCACGTCTAGGGCGAAGGCAACTTCGAACTTGGATAGGTGTATCTAGATCTTGGGAATGCGGAATTTAGTATTTGAGAAAAATCTAGTTTAGAAAAAGAGAGAGAGAGAATATCAAGAATTTCTTGATAAGAGTTGGTGATGAGAATTGATGATTGAAAACGGAGATTTAAGGAGGCTATTTATAATGAAAATCAGTCCAGATTTGATAAAAAAAAGAATCAAAGTTTCGAAAAGAATAAAACACGACGCTGTCGCCAAACACGCGCCTAGGGGTGAAAGTTCGGTATTCGGTTTGGATTTTACTCCAAACCGAATCCAAACCGAATTATTTCGGTTTCAGATTTTTGAAACCGAATCCAAACCAAATTTGGATTCAATCCAATCCAATCCAAACCGAAATAATTCGATTTTGAAAAATGAATCCAATCCAAACCGAATTTTTTTTTGGGCTATCATTTTGGGCCTTAAATTTGGGCTTTTATTTGGGCCTATCGTTTTAGTCATTTTAAAGGCCTAAATTTTGTACGTTCCAGCCATTAGAATAAAATTACAGACATAATAGAAATCTTAAAAATGAAATAGCAGTCCAACTAGCAGCAACTTAATTCAATTGGCAGCAGCTTAATGAAACAATGGCAGCAGCTTAATTGGCTGGCAGCTTTAACTCTTCAACCGTTCAATCAAGCTCAACCAAGTCTTGGTTATTTTGACCACCACCAATTGTGTCAAATTTCTCAAGTCTAATAACAGAAACAAAAAAACAAGTTACATAATATATATGAAATAATGAAAAAAAAATCATATAATAATTGTTGTTATTAAAACATATCAAACAGAGGCTATGGGTGAACATCAATTATCGCCGAACAATCAATCTATCACCAATTCGAACATCAAATATCACCAAATAATCAATCTATCACCAATTCGAAGTTTTCGAATAGAATAAAGGAAATCTAGGGACAATTGGACAAAGGAAAATTCACTAATTCGAACTATAAAACATCAAATTCACAAAATTGTAGAGAAGCAGGAAAAGAGAAGTGAAATCTGAAAAGAGAAGGTATTCTTACCTTTCACTTAATCGAACGTGGTGGTAACTGGTGAGCGTTGAACGGCGGTGAGATACCGAAGTACCAGACTGGTGGTGGACGGACGGAGTGAGGTGGTGAGGGAGAGAGGAGGGAAAATCTAGGGTTTTGGTGAGGAAAAGTGAAACTGTGAAAGGGAAATAGGAAAAGAGAGGACGAAAAGATCTAGGGTTTTGGGTATATATATGTCATAAAAAGGGCTGGATTAGTGGGCTTATAAATTTCGGTTCGGTGTTCGGTTTTCGGTTTTCAAATTCCAAAACCGAATCCACACCGAAATATTTCGGTTCCCATTTTTTCAAACCGATCCAATCCGAAAACCGAAAAAAACCGAACCGAATTGCTTATTCGGTTTGGATTGGTTCGGTTTTCGGTTTTTATCCAATTTACTTTCACCCCTACACGCGCCTGTCGCCAGACGACAGGGTTGTCGCCAGACGCCAGACGTGTCGCCAGGCGACAGACCGCAGCTGTGGCGCAACAACCAGTTTTTCCACGTGTTTTCTTATTTTGATAAAATTTAAGCGTACGAGGGGGTAAAACTGTAATTCCCATAAAAATACTTCTTTTATTCCAAATAGAACTCTTAAAACTCATTTATCAATGCCAATCAAATTAGGATTCAAAAGAACCTTCTAAAAGATTATAGAAGACTATAATCAATCCTAATTGCATTAGGAATGATAAATCATAATGGATCCTCCTCTAGATCATTGGACTGAATATAAAGATCAAACCGGGCCCAGTTTAGTAATTTGGCCATAACTTCCTCATTATTATTCATCGGAATTGGGCTTATAATATATCGTTGGAAAGCTCTTTTCGAGCCCTATCCAAATACACCATTATTGGACCCTTGACATGGACCAAACTAAACTGGATTGGCTATTTTTATAAAATAGGTTTTCAAAAACAAAGAGAAAGAAAAGAATTAAAAACTAACCGCAACACTAGACTTTCCACACTTTCACTTCATTCGATTATGATTCAACGTGAAAGGTACTCATCACTGGGTTTAGTTTTGGGGAGACACAAATGGATGTCTACAGAAGCCCCACTTTGACTGAGTTTGGAGAAACGCAAGTTTCGAAAACAAAAGTCAAAGTATCGATAAGGACGGAGAATGATTCAGAACGTTCTGCGATCCTAAATCATTCTTGTAACGCCGATACCTGCAAACTAGTATTAGTTTAAAATAGATAAGAGAGTTAAGAAATGCGTATCTTGCACCGTCGAGCACACGTCTCTAGGAGGTAACTGACAGGGTAAAGTCGTATCCCCTAATCAAAAGTAATTACCTAAGTCCTCTAACTAAAGTAGATAGGGAAGTAGGGTCGAACTCCACAGGGAAACAAGTCTTTCTATTCCTAATTAACTAATATAATCTAGATTATTAGGTAACCAATATGTGAATTTGAATGTAAAACTAAACTACGAAGATTAAGAATAAGGAGAGAATAATATATAAAAGGATCTAGGGCATAGGTTCACCAATAAATAATATTTCAGGGTGGAATATAATAATCATTCATCAATGCATATATTAATCAGATCATAAAGGGCTTTCGCTACGTAATATAATCACACAATTAATTTACCGGTATTAAATCTCATCTTTCGAATCTTGAACTAACCATTTATAAATTAACCTGCCTATTGAAACTAGACCTAAACATCAATTCTCATCTGTCGAATCTCGAATCAATATTGTCAAACTCATGCATAAAAGATCAGGCCTAATCTAGTCACAGAGCATTACCCCTTCATATTATTTATGGATCCCCATAAACCCTAGAAAGAAAACTACTCACACATAATAGAGACTAAACTAATCAAAGCAATAAAGCAAGACATGATTAAAGGAATAAAATAAACAACTAAGATTAAGAGAAGAGAAATCGTTACCAAAATAAATATGGAATTAAGAGTAGATTAAGAACAAAGGGTTTTGAGAAAGAAAATCTAAGAAAAACAATTAAGAGAGTAAAGTAAGAGTAAAAAGAGAGAGAAAGAGAGAGATTAAAATCGTATTACGGAGGAGTATTTATACTCCGTACAAATCCTAAACTAAAACAAACTTAAACGACAAAATTAAATCCTAATATTTACACGCGCCTGATCGGGCGAGGCACCGCCCGATCGGGCGCGCCTTTTTGCTCTTCAGGTTGAATCTCGCTCCCGGCCGGGCGCGTCACCGGGCGCCGACCTTCGCTTCTCCCGCCCGGCCGGGCGCACCTCCGGGCGGCTTTCTTGGGCCACTAATTGGACTACGATTGGGCTCCAATTCTTCGGGCCAATCTGGATTTCCTCTTTGGGTCTCGAAGACTCAGTCCAAATGCCCTGGCATCACCATACCGAGCCCTTAATACCGGTTCAATGGCTCTAACCGGCCCTAGGCTATAAAATCTGGTCGTGCTTCTCCAGTGCTCGTGATTGCTCCAAAATATCTCGGGAAAATACTCCAAAAGTGTAAATCCCTGCAAAAGTCAACCAAATCTACGAAAACACTAGAAAACACCAATTAGTAATAAAAGTGGCTCTAAAGAGCCAAAAACACTACTAATTATGACCAAGGGACGAGGGTAAAATACTATATAAAATAGACACATCAGTAACCGATTTGTTGCTGTTGTGACAACCTTCCACAAGCCAGGGAACGCCATCCTGCTATTGTTTTGACGATCTTCCTCAAGCTAGAGAATACCGCCTGAAGACTGCTACGCCTGTAACTGCCTCCAATTCCGCCGTGATAGACTTCTGCAAGCTAGAGAACTCCATTGAAGATTGCTTCGCCTGAAACGACCTTTTAGCGGTTTGTGACCATCCTCCGCAAGGCAGGGAACATGATCGAAGATTGCTTTGCCTGCAGCTATCCTCATTTGTTTGTGACAACCCTCCGCAAGCTAGGGAGCGTTGCCGAAGACATCTTCTCTTGAAGTCTTTCTCATTAGTTGCGATAATATTCCAAAGAAAATTACCAGAGACCAACGCCTGTCGATCCTTTAAAGTTCGCTTGAACTTTACTTTTGCTATGCCAG
Organism: Chenopodium quinoa; assembly: GCF_001683475.1. Lineage (NCBI taxonomy): Eukaryota > Viridiplantae > Streptophyta > Magnoliopsida > Caryophyllales > Amaranthaceae > Chenopodium > Chenopodium quinoa. The sequence goes on from NW_018745024.1 coordinate 4,317,647, forward strand.
TGCGTCGGCGCTTTTGCTACTTGTGAACTAGTATGTCGGTGCTTTTGTTGCTTATGAGCCAGTATGCCGGCGCTTTTGCGGTGATGACAATCCTCTTTTCTTTGGGAATAGTTGCCAACACAACTCTTGTATGATGTATGACAATCCGATTTAGGGAAAGTTGTCAATGCTTCGTAACAATCCATCCTTGGAAATGTTGCTACGATGAAGGGACAATCTGTATCTCGGAAATTTTCCAAAATCTAATTTTGGGAAAAGTTGCCAATGCTTCGTAACAATCTTTCATAAGAACTTTGCTACGATCGACAATCCACATCTTGGAATATAACTCTTGAAAGCAATCCACCTTGGAAATTTGCCAATGCTATGCGACAATCCTTTTAGGAAAATTTTGCCACAATTGACAATCCGCGTCTTGGAATATTTGCAAAAAGAGTCGATCGACAATCCACTTCGGGAAAATTTGCCACTTGCTGAAATGAATGACAATCCACGTTGAGGAATCTTTACAGAAATTTATGACGAGTAGAGACTTACGACAATCCTTTGGGAAATTTTGCCATGGGGAACTATGTGTATGACAATCCAATCTCGGAAAACTTGCCAGAGATGACAATCCAAACTTGGAAAAAAAATTGCCAAACAGAGAAGGAGCACGACAATCCATGCTTGGAAACTTTGCTAGAGATGACAATCCAATCTTGGAAAAATTGTCGTTCAAGAAGAATGCGCGACAATCCACATTTGGAAATATTGTCAGTTGAGGATGACAATCCATTCTTTAAAAATTTGTCGTATAAGTACTTGTTTTTGAACCGATGCTTTAGTGCTTGTAATGAGCCAATGCTTAGGCGCTTAAGCTAAGTGAGACGATCGTTGTCAGGTCAATCACTTATTGCGATTGTAATCGAGCCGACTACTAATCATGTTAATTTGCTTATAGGGCTAACCAAGGAACCCAAAACTGCTGCAAGAGGTCCGCATAATCCAATATGGGACCACGCATCTCGTCGCTGCATCGACGCTCGCCAGAACATATTGTCGCCGTGATCTCGCTCTGTCGCCAAGCGACAGCCTTGTCGTCTGACGCTTAATAATGAGGAAGTTATGACCAAATTACTAAACTGGGCCCGGTTTGATCTTTATATTTAGCCCAATGATCTAGAGGAGGATCTATTATGATTTATCATTCCTAATGCAATTAGGATTGATTATAGTCTTCTATAATCTTTTAGAAGGTTCTTTTGAATCCTAATTTGATTAGCATTGATAAATGAGTTTTAAGAGTTCTATTTGGAATAAAAGAAGTGTTTTTATGGAAATTACAGTTTTACCCCCTCGTACGCTTAAAATTTATCAAAATAAGAAAACACGTGGAAAAACTGGTTGTTGCGCCACAACTGTGGTCTGTCGCCTGGCGACAGGCCTGGCGTCTGGCGACAACCCTGTCGTCTGGCGACAGGCGCGTGTTTGGCGACAGCGTCGTGTTTTATTCTTTTCGAAACTCTGATTTTTTTTTTATCAAATCCGGACTGATTTTCATTATAAATAGCCTCCTTAAATCTCCGTTTTCAATCATCAATTCTCATGACCAACTCTCATCAAGAAATTCTTGATATTCTCTCTCTCTTTTTCTAAACTAGCTTTTTCTCAAATACTAAATTCCGCATTCCCAAGATCTAGATACACCTATCCAAGTTTGAGAAAAAGCTAGTTTAGAAAAAGAGAGAGAGAGAATATCAAGAATTTCTTGATAAGAGTTGGTGATGAGAACTAATGATTGAAAACGGAAATTTAAGGAGGCTATTTATAATGAAAATCAGTCCGGATTTGATAACAAAAGAATCAGAGTTTCGAAAAGAATAAAACACGATGCTGTCGCCAAACACGCACCTGTCGCCAGACGCCAGGCGACAGACTACAGCTACGGCGCTGCAACCAGTTTTTCCACGCGTTTTCTTATTTTGATAAAATTTAAGCGTATGAGGGGGTAAAACTGTAATTTCCTTAAAAACACTTCTTTTATTCTAAATAGAACTCTTAAAACTCATTTATCAATGCTAATCAAATTAGGATTCAAAAGAACCTTCTATAAGATTCTAGAAGACTATAAACAATCCTTATTGCATTAGGAATGATAAATCATAATAGGCCCCCCTCTAGATCATTGAGCCGCATATAAAGATCAAACCGGGCCCACTTTAGTATTTTGGCCATAACTTCCTCATTTTCATCAGAATTGGGCTTATAATATATCATTGGAAAGCACTTTTCGAGCCCAATCCAACTACACCATTATTGGACCCTTTCCATGGACCAAACTAAATTGGATTGGCTATTTTTATAAAATAGGTTTTCAAAAACAGAGAAAAAGAACAGAATTAAAAACAAACCGCAACACTAGAATTTCCACACTTTTACTTCATTCGATTATAATTCGACGTGAAATGTACTCATCACTGGGTTTGGTTTTGGGGAGACACAAATGGGTGTCTACACATATCCACACCTATTTTACTGCAACCGGCCTAAATACGAGAAACGATATTCCAAACTAAGCACCACAAACCATACAACAGATCAATGTCCGTCGCCATATCTATCCCAGTATCCATATCCATTTTACTGCAACCAACCAGCTTGAATACAGGATATGATGTCCCAAACCAAGTACCATGAAGTCATGGACCATATTACTACTCCTCCTCATATGCTATTTTCATTTTGTAAGAGAAAAAAAGACTAAAAAAAAAGCCTTTTAGCATTCGACGTGTCCCTTCCTTTCATTGAGGCGCCCTCTTCTGAAACCACCTCTCTCTTTCTCCTTTTTCTCTCTCTATCATTCTCTCTCCTCCTCCTCCTTCGTTCTTCTTCTTCATTTTCTCCGAGGGCTCCGATTTCGAGGCCTCGAATCCCACCATTTTCCGATCTCTTTCTCTGTAATCTGCTGCTTTCGATTCTCGCTTCATTCAAGATCTGTTGATTTCTTGTTTTTCGCGAATTCATTTTTCGTCGAGTACCGCGGAACTGAATCTTGATTTGGAATTTGTTTTGATTTTGGGGGTTTTAATGCTCGTGAATCAATCGTTGATTTATTGGGTTGATATTCGAAATTGTCAAGCGATTTGTGGTTCCTCGCTATTGTTGTTGTAGCTGTTGTTCATCGTCTAGGGTTTGGTGATTTCATCGTTTTGCATGTTGTTACGTAGTTTTATTCAGAGATTGATCCCTGATTCTTGATAATTTTGTTAATGGATATGAATTTTAATGGAGATTTGGTAGCTCTTGATGCTGAGCTCTTGCAATTGCCTGAGGTTTCGCCGTTGGCGCTTAAAGCGAATCCTTATATTGCCCAAGACTTGTTTGAGCAATGGCTTTCGCTTCCCGAAACCAATCGTTTGGTAAGCATTTCTCAAATTCTGTTTCTATAATTTGCTGCTGTTTTTAGGTTTTTCTTGGTGTTGTGTGATAGTATGAATCTTGCTTGTTAGTTGCCTGCATTTACTTGTGTTATGTTAGATTACGGAAATTAGATTCTAGGTAGGTTTGTTTCTTTTATTAAGATTACCAGCACGGAAATTCGCTATTGAAATGTTCTATTGGAGGGTATCGTGTACACTGGAATTATGTTGGAAGTATCATCTGGGGTTGGGAATTTTTGTTTCGAAATGTTGTGGAAAATAAGTTTATCATCTGAAATGTATGCCTCACACAAATGGGAAGCATCGTGTACGCATATTTTCTCTTTGTTTATTGATGTATTGGGAAATTCACCTGCCGAAGGATCTTAACAGCTGGTCATTTTCATTTTGAGGGCAAACCACTTGTTTGTTGAGCAGTTCTTGATGTGTAAAGAGACGAGAAATGAAATGGCTTTCCTTCCTATGGTTAAGTAAATTTATGTTTACAGACGTTCATTTGCTATTGGAACCGTCATCTCTATATTGGAGCTATGGTTGATCAGTGCACACCAGGGTCGGTAATTGATATGATTTGGGATAGTCATGATTCATTTTATTGATCTTCCTTTGTAATTTCTAGGACTAAGATATTTTCATCTAAAGATGATGGAAGCTGTACTTGCAAAAGCCAGCTTAACACTAGTGGTTGCTACATGCTTACTAAACTCTTGGGATTGGCAATTCGTGTACCTTGAGTGGTTGAAGGTCAGTTTTGGTTTAGATTTGATCAAGAACAACATACTTTGTAATTTGCATTTCAGAGAAATTAGCTGTTTGTTTTTAAGATATTGTTTTATGAGTTTATGAAAGTTGGTATCTGTGAGATGGTGTTTACTACATACTTCATTGGTGCTGAAGTAAATACACTTAATATATCTGGGGTGTGCAAATGTACGATGAGTGACTATCTCGATACCTTGGTATATGTGAAGAGCCTATTATGGAATGAGGGAGTTTTGGTGCTTGACACTCTCATCAACATCAGCTATTTCGTTGTAATTGATCTATAAGGAGCATGGGCAACATGTGGTGGACATATTTCTGATTGACTCTTTGGTAATGGCATTGCGCCATCGCTTTTAATTGGTGCAAGGTCTTGTAAGCTTTGGAGTCTAAAGATTGACTAGACCTAGTTGCATAAGTCATTTTTTGCCCTTTTCCAGGTTCTTTCATTCTTTGATGAGCTGTGGAAGGGTCAATGAATCGCTCAATTATATTAGGTTAGCTTCTGAGATTTCAGTTTTAACTTGGAATTTGGAAAAATGGAATGCCTTTGCTTGTTATGAGAATTTCAAGCAAACTTTTCTTACCTAGTTTGAAGTCTTGTAACCAATTTAGTATTATTTTAAGCAACAACATTATGCTGCTTTATAATGAAATTGTTCATCATCCAAATAAGCGTCTTAATAATCTATTAGATGTTGGCATTCATGATGAGGTCATTATTGTTGGATAAACTTGCTTCAGATTTTTTTGAAGAAGAGTGACCATGAGAACAGGAAAGTTTTGTTTGATTGAGAGATTTTGGAGAATATTTGTTAATTATGATATGGACTAGGGGTATGTATTATTGTTGGAAAAATTTACTTGTGGTTGTCGTGAAGAAGAGTGACCCACAAAACAGGAAAGTTTTGCTTGATTGAGAGTTTTTGGAGAATATATTCTGTTGATTAAGATATAAACTAGGGGTGTGATGTAACCCATCCATCCACCAAACAGTTTGTAATTTTTTTTTGGTTTGTGGGGGATTTCCAGCTATGTCATTTGCTGACAGTACATTTCTGTTTGGTCTGTATGTGGGAGCTATGTTTTGGTGTCAGATTAATGTAGCTTCTCTATCCATCTACCTATTTTAGTTAGGTCAGTAGGTTGTTCTGGGAGTTTATGTATGGTGAATGTTAAACAATTTGAATGTTGTAGTAGTATGCTTTGATGTCTTTGCATGAAGTTGCTACCTTTTTCTTCAATTTTACCAACCTTGGCCCTTCATGTTTAATAGCTAAATTGTTCTATGTGATTTTCATTTGATTTCTTTTGCTGCTCTTTTTCCTGAGCTGTGGCATGTTGCATTTTTTTTGGTGGTGTGTGTGTTATAAAGTGCTTTGCTTTTTGCATATAAACGCTGGTCTGGCTGCAGGTAAAATCACTAGTTAATGACGCAAAAGCTGGGAATCCTTTAAATGTCGCCGGAAATGCTTCTAGTACAAATGCTGCTGCTAGCAATTCAATACCATCCATGTTTCCTGCTGGGAGTGCGCCTCCACTCTCACCGAGAAGCTCATCAGGTTCACCTCGTATTATGAAACAGAGGGCCGGTCCTTCTTCCTTAGGAAGCCCACTTAAAGTATTGAGCGAGCCAGTGAAAGAGCTGATACCACCGGTTTGTTGTCTTTGTCTCCATCTTTTATTTTGGTTATTCTAACTTAGCCTTTGTTGTTCGAAAGAGCTTTCCATTAAATGTGAGGGTCTTTATTGTGACTTCTATGCATACATTGCAGTTTTACTTTCAGAACGGGCGTCCAGCACCAAAGGAACTGAAGGAGCGGTGCCTGTTTAGAATAAATCAGTTTTTTTACGGTCATACAGAAGGCCTTCCAATGAATGGTGAGAAACTTAAAACTAAATGTGGTTGAAAATTTTGTAACAGATCCGACATGCTTATTTTTAATCTTCTGTAGCAGAGTTCAAAGCTGTTACGAAAGAAATATGCAAGCTCCCGTCCTTCTTCTCTACTGTCCTCTTTCAAAAGATTGATAGCAGTAGCACTGGATTTGTCACCAGGTATACAACTAAATCCTAATTTAGGTTATTGCAGATCCTTTTGTTCCTTTTGGTGGGTATGGTTTTTGTCAGATATGATGTGATCAGTTGTCATTTAGCTATGTGACTCCTTTTCACTCTCCTTTCCAATTTCCATATTGTTTGCACAACAATGAACTTGTTACCCCTTATTGATCAGCAGTTCTTGCATCTATTTGAGACAACCGAGTTTGAGGCTTTAGTATTTGTTTAGATTCTGGTCTTCTGGATATCTGTAGCAGCGCCTTATCATTTTGGAAAGAGAATTTGACTTTCAGTTTCAATTGCACGTGTCAAGAATTTGTTTTTAATTTTTTATTGCTGATGCTATTGGTATTTGTTAGATCGGCTATGGCCTTGATTTATGGTGGTTATATGGAATTAATAACTGCTTGTTAACTGAAAGTTTTGGTAATGAATTATTATTATGAGCTTTTCATACATTTGCTTCATGCATCTAGAAGGCTTTAAACTTTGGGACTGGATGGAATAATTCTCTTTTTTTTTTTGCTGTTAGAGTGTCCCATGACAAAGAATTATTAGGTTTTTCTTTAAAGATTATTTTTGCCTTTTGTCTCTATATGATTTATGTTTAACATGCATATTTCTTCATTTTTTTTTTTTTTTTACCATGCTTATGTCACTTATCTAGTTTTTGGTTGATGCCTAGTCATTTTTTGTTTCGAGTATGTTTTTTAAAGGCCGAGACCTTAAATGGCAGTATTTGGCATTATGAGCCTCCAAACTTTTTATTTTAGTAATGTTTTAGCTGATGCCTAAGGGAGTATACTACAACATCTCTGTCTAATGTGTAAATTTGTATTGATTGTTATGTTCTGGATTTCTGCATTCTCCCAGAGGTACCATATAAATTTATGTAGAATAAATTAAAAGAATTGTGAAAAAGGAAGAAGGCATATTTCAAACAGTGAAGATGGGTACATGTGAGTCTTGTGGCTATCATTCAGTGAAAGAATATGCCAGTGTAAGTGAAAAATAAAGAAAAATATTGGGATTTTATGAAGAACACTGCATCAATCATATGGATTGAATGTTTTCCTTTTGTTCTTTTTATTTTATTTATTTTAGGATTTTTTGACTTTTACCACCAAAACAAATCTCGAAATTGTTTTTTTACTGCCAAAAATTTCAAAAGTTGTATTTTACCACCAAAAAAATTTCTTAAAATTGTTTTTTACCACCTACCGTCAAGAAAACCGTTAAATTTAACGGTTTAAAAAAAAAACTCTTCGATTTTCGTGTGCAAAACATGTTCATAGGTTTAGGGGGGCATTTTGGACCTATGGGTCCAATTTGAAGTCAGAATTGACAAAAAATGATCGAAAATGCCTCTTTTTGCGTGTTTCACGCAAATCGAGGTATTTTAAACACACAAAAAGAAGCATTTCCGATCATTTTTTGTCGATTCCGACCTCAAATTGGGTCCGTAGGGCCAAAATGCCTCCCAAAACATGATGTGTTTGGCACAAAAATCGAAGAATTTTAAATATTTCGTTAGTTTTTTGACGGCAGGTGGTAAAAAACAACTTTTATTTTTTTTTTTGGTGGTAAAATAAAACTTTTAAAATTTTTGGTAGTAAAAAAAATTTCGTGATTTTTTTTGGTGGTAAAAGTCAAAAAATCCTTTATTTTATTATTATTTTTTTACCTTAGTGCTTACCATTAAGACATTACCTTTGCGTTCTCTTCTGGATTGGTCAGTTCCCAGCCTTTCTTGTATAGGCTGCTTGAAATGTGGAATTTGAGGTCTGTTTCAATTTCCATTGGAGGTAATTGGTTTAACCTAAGGATATCTTTGTAGGGATGCTTTTGTTGATTATTGGGTCAACGGTAATATGCTGACCATGGACATAGCTACTCAAATATATACTATCATGAAGCAACCAGACTGCAAATATTTGACCCAGGTGAGTTTGATGATTCTTTTTCATTTTTTCTCTCTTCCCCCCCCCCCCCTAGTATGTTGAACACTATTTCTCTTGAAGTTGTTTCTGTATTAATAAAAGAGAGCATTCAGGACAAAGATTTTATTAGTTTAGGTTTCAGGTTTCAAAGTTTCTAACTTGTGGTTTAAGCCTGTAAGGATCTGGCTTTAGGTTTCATTTGAAGTTCACATTTTCTTGTCTTTTGAATGTTTGCATTTTGAGTATTTTCCCTTGTAAATTAAGTGGCAGGCTTTGCTTTTAAATCTTATTTTTCTTTATTTACCCATGGTCATAACCTTGGTATTTTTATTTCCACATGTATGTAATATCGCTAATGGTCACTTTGACACTGAGAACAGAGGAAGTGGGAAGAATGATAGAGCAGGTCCAGCAATTGTGAAGATGCAAATCAATTAATCATTAATCAGAATCTCCTGTATTTGCTGCATAAATTAGTCAACTTTGCTTGTAGGAATATAAAGATTTTTCTCTGAGTTGCTGCCCAGATTTTCCTTATTTTCGTGAGAACAGTGAAATAATAAGCACTGGAAGAAAAAAAAATGCTGGTTTTTTCATTGTTAGCTTCTTAATCTTTAAAAAAGAATTTTGAGTGCATCTTTTATTCTTTATTTGCTCTTGTATATTTGATTTAAAGATGATTTTCTTAAAAATATCAGAAATAAGAATTTTTGGGTAATTCGTGTTGTAGTTGCCTGCTTTTTAAAAGATTCTGGAAAATCCTCTTGATGCTGAAAATGATTTGCTCTCCGTAGGGTGTATTTTGAGTCATTGTTGATTTTCTTTTTAAAATTGAATGAGAGACCATGTGCCATAACGAGGAAGAAATCTCAGTAGGAAGAAATTTTTAAGGGATGTTAGCTCAGAGGATCATAAATAAATATTAAATACATTGAAAGCAGAATAAGTATTTTTATTTATTTTTTATTTTTTTTTAAAAAAAAAATAAAAAAAATAATCGCATCTTATTGTTTGTAAATCAAGTATCAAAAGTAAGGGAAAGAAAACCCAAATACCTGGCTAACTCTTTTATATGCCACATTTTTTACTTGTGACCCACAATGGAGGTCTAGAGTTCCATAGTAATATATGTAAAGCTATTGAGTCCTGATTATTGTATTTATATGGTTAAAATGTACAATGTTCTAGAATTAATTTCTTGTTTACGGACTAACATGATTGAATTCTTGCTGTAGGATGACTTTAAGCCTGTACTTCGAGAGCTTTTGTCAACTCATCCAGGACTGGAATTCTTGCAGAGTACGCCAGAGTTTCAGGAAAGATATGGTATTTTCTTGATTTCATTCTATTATTATATGCTCATGTAGTATTCAGGATGAACTTTTTAGATTTTTTTTTTTTTTTTTTTTTTTTTTTTTTTTTTTTTTTTTGCATTTTACCTTTCAAAATGCTTTCACCTTTGTGTCAGTTCATTTTGCTTCATTAATTGGGAATCTGAAGTGAGGTAAGCTGGCAAAACTTTTTTGTTTTTGTGCTCACGTTTTTGGATTAGGTCGGTTTGGAGTTATCAATTTAGCTTGTTTAATTCTCGGCTGCTGGTGCTTTGTTGAAAAGGTGAACAATGAAGCTACACTCCGATAGTGTTTTAGTCGCTAGTAGTAGCATTTGAGGATCTATAAGTTATTTTGGGGATGTTTGATTAGAATACTTAAATTCTATATTTAGTTGAGATCTTGAGGTTGATTGTGAGGATTAAAATTACACTACTTGGTTTCTCCAATCTGCACAGCTTCTTCAGAAAACCTCCTAATTTGACCCCCCCTCTTTTTTTTTTTTTTTTTTTTTTTTTTTTTTTTTTTTTTTTTGTTTAACCATCATATTTTCTTCAACGTACACCATTGTCATATGGAAATATATGTCTGGGTCATACACAAGATGTGAATGCCAAAAATATCAGCAAGTTTCAACCTGTTAACAAGTCCAGGTGTTGTATATATTCATGTCAAATGGCTTCATCTGGTTTCTTGATAAGCTGAAATGTAGATTTCCTGATCCTGGCATGCTTTATCCAACTTATTCTGGCAGGTATTGTCTAGGCTGATGTCTGTGTAGACCTTGTATGAGCTGAATGTGTTGATTGGGTGAGTGTCTAAGTGAAAGTGTCAGACCTATTTTTAAGTGTAGAGTATTTGACAAAGGTACTTGAGTTAAGATGAAGAGTCAGAGTAACATATTATAACTTATAAGTGAAAATCGACTAACCCATATTGTAAGTGTTTCTATCAGTTTCTGGGTTGAATGGTGTATTTGTTTGTGTTTCAAGCCTCAATTCTTCATATTTCATTTTTTTTTACTAGGCTCTGTGCTTAAATTTTTATTTTATTTTTACTATTATTGTCTAGGGCTGATGTATCTGTAGACCTTGTATGTTTTGAGCGTGTTGATTAGAGCTTGATATTATGTCTTCTTCCCTAAAAAAATATATATGGCCAGTTGACTTTTTGAGATTTGTTGACAAATCTATGTGAAAGGTTCTTAATTTTATGAAGAAAAAAAAACTATATTTTTGTATTAATTTATTCAAACCAATCAATATTACATCTTCAAAACTAATAATCAAAATAACTAAAAATTTGATTAGATGTAATTAGGCTTCTTTTTTAATCGGATCCTCTGACTTTTTTCTCTTTTCCCCTTGGTATCATGGTATATATTAGAGTTTTAATATGTCTTTTAGTTTGTAATTTCTTTTCATTTGGTGATGGGACAGCGGAAACTGTTATATACAGAATTTTTTACTACATTAATAGAGCCGGAAATGGTCAACTAACCCTCAGAGAGCTGAAGCGTGGAAATTTAATTGCTGCTATGCAACAAGCTGATGAAGAAGAGGACATTAACAAAGTTCTGAGGTAGAGTTGAGCTGAATTTTCTTTATACAAGCTACTTCCTTTGTTTTTTCCACACTTGCAACACAGTTTTTTGGCACACTATTCGAGGAAGTGATTAGAAAAGATAATCGGACTGATTAAATTATAAAATTTAAACTTTAACAACTTACCACTTTCTTCTTATTGGTGGCAAAATATATTATTAATTTGTCCATATACCTAGTTAGTATCTTCCTTATAGTGCGTGCCGAAGTGTTGTGTTGCAAGTTAATAAAAGCAGAGGAAGTATGTTTTATTGCACTTGTAGATGGTAGTTTTATCTTCAAAATTTAATAGTGAATTATGGTGTCTTTTGTGGCATGTGTGATGGTGCCCATCGTTATTACACACAAGGCTGTGTATTTGGTTATTGGGTGCATGCTGTAGAAGGTTTTAACTTATGTTCTAGATGATGACTTATTTTGGAGTCCTTGCTTTCTTGGGTTTTTTGTTCTGTTGAAACAGTAGCAATTAATATATAGAATCTAAAGACCCCATTTTAGGTTCTATGCAGTTTCATAGTCTGAAAGAATGGGTCGTAATTATTTTTGTCATTTTCTTGTTGGGGGTGGGGAAGGGAAATGTGTAGTTATCTTTAGGTAACTTGTTTGATCATATTTTGTCACTACTGTCGGTTTTTTTAAACTTTCCATCCCAATGTAGTTTGTACCCCTTTTTGAGCTCTCATGGTTTGTTCCAGTTAGGGAGCTTTCTCATTTCTGCACTTTCTAACTATTGCTTTGTAGGTACTTCTCCTATGAGCACTTCTATGTGATATATTGCAAGTTTTGGGAGTTGGACACAGATCACGATTTCTTCATTGATAAAGAGAACCTTATCAGATATGGGAACCATGCACTTACTTACAGGATTGTTGATAGAATATTTTCCCAGGTAAAATGTCTCGGTAGTTCTTTGTTCTCTGTGAACAAAACCTTTCCCCAGAGAAGGCTTTTATCTGTGTACACTTTTACAAACTAAGAATTTCTTTCCCCTTGCCTAATGTTCTACTAGGTTCCGAGAAAGTTCACTAGTACTGTTGAGGGCAAGATGGGATATGAAGATTTTGTTTATTTCATATTGGCAGAGGAAGATAAATCTTCAGAACCCAGTCTTGAATATTGGTATGTCTAGTCAAACGTATTTTTCATGCATCTTTTACAGTTTGGGTTGGCAGAATTTCTGGTGTCTTAAATTTATGACCTATGGGTTTGGAAGACGTTCAAGTTGAGTATTGGTTAGCAACTTTATATTCTATTCCAGTGTTTTGGAGTTGGGGTTATAATGGTCCCAAGGTTGATGTGGGAAAAATCAGGGGGAGGGGGCAGTTGTTTAGCTTTGGATCCTGAGAGATGTCATAAATCAGTAATTCATTTTCTGTAAAAAAGAACATTACATGAAATAATGATTGTAGTTATTAGGGTTTTTTTTTTTCTTTTCCTGGATCTAAGTATTTTCTTTGTTGCTTCTCTGGGTTTCTGAGTTTTTTCCATTGACAGGTTTAAATGCATAGACCTCGATGGAAATGGAATCATCACAAGGAACGAAATGCAATTTTTTTATGAAGAGCAGTTGCATCGAATGGAGTGCATGGCTCAAGAACCAGTGCTTTTTGAAGATATATTATGTCAGATCATTGATATGGTTGGACCTGAGGTTTGTCTTTTTGCAAAACTTGATACACTTATAATTTTTTTCATTATATTGGATTGTGAATTGTGGTGAGCTTGTCATACACGTCTGATTATTTTCCCCTTGGTACTTCCTATTTTTCAATTTCCCCAAATTTTTGAGTGTCCTTTATTTAACTTCACAGTTCACACTTGAAGGGGAAATTTATAATCCCTATCTTTGGTAATAACTATGAAATTTTTTAAGCTATATTCCCAACTATGTAGGGTGCTCCCACAATATTTCATGCATGTAATCCAAAATAATCTCATATAGAAAGCAGTTAAGCATGTTAAATGGTGTTTTTTGAAGCTCTGATTGGCCTTTCCATCTTTGAAAGCAACTGGTAGCCACCCTGATACCCCCACTGCCCGCTCCGCCATCCTTTCTCTCTGCTATCTGCAATCACCTGTCCTTGGGAGGGTGTCCTTAAATTTAGTAAAATTGGTTTCTTGCTGCTTATTTATATTAGGATTTCTACAAATTGATAGGCCTATAAGTATTCTTAGAAGCCTGCCAGGCTTAAAAGCTTTTAAGGGGAGGGGAGCGGAGAACGAGAGAAAGGTGGGAGTTTATTTACAAAATGCGATGGGTAAAATTGCTTGGGAAGGAAATTTGGTTGAATTTTGGGTGAACTTGGATACATGAAGTTTGTTGAGAGTTGGCTCACTTTTTTCTGATTAGGTAACAAGGGAATTTGGGTTATAGGCTTATAGCAGTGGTAGAAAGTTTAGCAAAGTAAAGACTGCTAGAGCTTTGTTTTTCATAGGTGCATTGAAAATTTAAAATTACAAGGGCGGATGAACTTAGCTGTAGTTTTGGGGTCGGCAGACATTTATGCACATGAAATGGTCTAACAGCGTAACATTGCTTTGGTGATTGAATGAGAAGAAAAGGTAAAATGACGGGAAAAAAAAAATAATAATAATAAAAATTAAGCACAGGGCCTTGTCAAACCTTATCTGTTATTGTATGAGAAAGTGAGTTGGGGAGGGATTGGGTAGGAGGGAAGAAAGAATAATGCAAGAATATTATGTGCTTTGGGTTGCAACTTCCAACTCACACTGGATCTTTTTGGGAAGGTAAACTATATAGTTGGGATTATTCTAGAATAACACACAGCTAGGATTATTATTAGAAGATTAGAGATACTTGTGGCTATTGCCTATTGATCATTTCTAATGAAATACAGAAGCAAATTTATGGAAATGACCTACAGGCTATTTCAGGTGGCTTATTTTGTGCTTACAGGGTGTATTAGGAGTTTTTTTCTTCACCTTATTTAAGGTGCCTTTAATCTGAATTTAGTCTGGTCTGATTTATATTTATGGGTTTGAATCCATTGTCCTTAATATATTGTCTTATCTAGTGTGAATTTTTCTCGTCTGTTCTGATGTTAACAAGAATAAGGTGAAGAGAACAATACATAAATGTAAAAAAACAGCCTGTCACTGGACACAAGTGAGACAGTGACACTTAAAGTCTCCTGAGAAGAAACTTTTTTAAGGCTTGAAACAGTGCTCATATTATATGTACACTTAACTTGTATAATTTTTGAATTAAAATCCTCTCAGGTTTGCATGACCAATTCGTAATGCTTTGTATCATTGTTGCCAATGCATGATTCCAATATGTGATGTATCCCATATTTTGTTTGCAGAACGAGAGTTATTTCACCATTCGTGATCTGAAAGGAAGTAAACTTTCAGGAAGCGTGTTTAATATCCTCTTTAATCTAAATAAGTTTATGGCCTTTGAAACTCGTGACCCATTCCTTATTCGCCAGGTACGTCAAAATGATCAATTGCTTTTTTAGATATTGTGGATATAAGTTAGGTGTCATAGTAGCTTCTCTGCTATTTTTCATGTTAGACGTGTAAATATGTTTATGTTTTAAACAGGAGAGGGAGAATCCAACCTTGACAGATTGGGATCGGTTTGCACATAGAGAGTATATTAGACTTTCTATGGAAGAAGATGTTGAAGATGCTTCTAATGGAAGTGCAGAAGTATGGGATGAATCTCTTGAGGCTCCCTTTTGAGTTGGATATGGTAATGTAACCTTTCAATTATTTGGGTTAAATTGTCTGATGTGAGCATATGTTTGCGGTTGTGCTGCCATATTTAAATTTTGTATTTACATTTGTTTGATGGACTGCAATGAGTGGCTTTTCTTAAGGTTGTGATATAATTTGTTTTACTATATCACTCTTATGAAGTAGGGGGTGGGTGGTGAGGTGGCTGGTTTTTTAAGGATGACAATGAGCTTCCCATCAGAATGGTGATTGGTGTTACCATGTTATGCTCTTAAATCGTGCAGTTTTCATACTAGTAACAAAAGTAAAAACCTAAGCATGCTTGAAATAGCTGGTTTTGTAATATTGCTTTATTATGTCTTACTACTATACCTAATTTCTCTCAAGATTTATTACGTCTCTATGGCAGTTGCTTCACCACAAGATGCGAGTTCTTTCATAAAGCAGGCCATCGGATGGGAGCATTGTCAATTTAATGGAGTTGGCCTAGTTAACGACACTCATCTTCATCAGTCACGGATGCCTAAGCTGGGTTATTGATGTATACCTTAAATATAAGATGCCTCGAAGATTTTATCTGATAACAAGCAGTGCTTATTTTGTCGGCTCCATATCGGATCCCGCTGGCCTCTTTGGGGAAGAGGAGCGGTCATTTGCTGACAGGTGATTAGTTGAAACCAAGAAATGGTAGTGTTAGAACATTTGGCAATTCTTTTGGGTCTTCGCTGTAAGATGTCGTTTGGTCTTTTTCTTTCCCCTTTTTTTTTCTTATCTATTCTTTCAATTTAAATATTTTTCTCAAGTACTCGTATCTTTTTAAGGAGGATTTTTTTTTATATGTATCAAAGATGTCCCTTGTTATGCCAATGGCTGGGTTACTTGGACAGTTTTTCTCTTGTGATATATTGAGCTATTAGTTTAATGTTATGTTCTGGAAACGGCAAGGTTAAATGAGAACAATAGCAAGATATTCTGTTGCACAGAATAGGCACTTATCCACTAAGCGAACACACATAGGGTTGAAAATTTTCACCAATGTGCGAGGAATGTGATAAGTGACGTGAGCCATTGAGAAGTTGGTCTAATGAAGTTAGTTTTATGGGTTGGGGAGTAGTTCAGATTTTTATAGTGTTTTTTGAAATTTAGTTTCCTGATGAATTGTATGGTTAAGTTTGGTTTAGCCGCTTAATAGGAAATGAATTGGAATTATATTTGATAAGAGTAGTAAGTTAGCTATTTGGTATATTGCTCGTTTGGGATTATTGGTTACACTCCAGAATTAATTGGCTCCAACGGTTCTCCGTTTCCCCTTGAAACCTTGGTCCTTGATTGATAGTTTTGATTTCTATTTATTATCTTTAGATTGATTTTTAATGACTTCAATTAAGATGTTCAAATAACATCGAAAAAAGTTTTAGTCCCATAATGATTTGTGGTTAGCTAACATAAAGAACTATCTGTGTAGTTAAAAAAAGAAATGCAATAAAGAAAACTTGAAGAAAGCCTACATCTTTTTTTGAAAGAAGTCCTAAAGGACGTTGGTTCTACATGTTGATAAGGAGCCACTTAGTCTTTGAACTAATATCGTATGTAATGATCATGTAGCTCTTATCGACCCTGGTTTACAGGCGTAGAATTGCAGGACAAAATAATTTACATTGCTGATGGATTGACCGTGAATAGCTGGGCAGTATTATGTTTGAGAGTGTCTTCAGGCCTGTGCAATTGGAGTCTCTTTAACATCAAACCTTGTAAGATGTGCATCCTTGCACTTGAAAGAAGATACAAAACAAAAGGAGATAAAAAATTTAAATCAGTAGGAAAGCCTAGTAAAATTTACTAATATATTTGTTGATTCCTCACTTTTCATGACAGTTGTATGTCCAATCATATTCTAATTTGCAAATAAATAAACTAAAATCTGCTAACAACTCAAGTCTGCGAACAAGCATACATAATTCTACAGACTTTGCTATACATGGATCTACTTTTATGTGAAATAACAGCTTAACCAGCTCCAATTGATCTTCAAACCTGAGATTTTTTTACCCCTTTGCTTCTTTCTTCTTCTTTTTTTTTTTTTTTTTTTTTTTTTTTTTTTCAGACTGGGAAAAAGAGAATTAAAACATTAAAAGAATGTGTGAAAATGATGATTCTGAACTTGTAACTATGATATGTGATCAAATCACGAATTTAGTTCAGCAAGTTCCTAACGCCCTGAAGAAGCAAAATCTTCAATGACAGTGATTTGGATGTGTAGTTAGTTATTCTGCAGAAAGCTGAAACGCACCTAAGGTAATTCATTCAACACATCTCAAGTGAACGAGTTAGAACTAAGTACGAGTAGATCCTTGTGAACGAGTTAGAACTAAGTACGCTCCCAAGTCCCAACTGACTCGACACTACATTGAACTAACTTGACTCTGTTAACCTTACTAGTCAAGTGCTAAAAAGGGGATTGGGGATAAGTATCAAAAGTTATACAAGTAAGTCTTATAACATGATATTTTAAAAAAAATATTATTAGTTTTTATTATATAATTTTGACAATTACTAACTATTAAATACTTCATATAAGTGTTTAAATACTTTTTATATAATTTTGACTATTACTAATTCTCAACACTAATGCATGCATGTCAATGTGCTTATTGGTAATTTTACACACTCAAACAATTATCAGCAAAAAATTATTTACCAAACACATACTTTTATACAATCAGCTAATCAAACAAACTAATACAATCAAATAGTCAAATCAAACTAACATAATCAGCTAGTCAAACTAACTAATACGATCAATTCAGTTAGCAACTATTCACCCAGGCCAATATGAGTAATATCTAATTCTAGCTACAAAATTCTCCAATAGATAGCAACATGCTTTTTGCAATTTTGTAGGCCCTGCCCTGCTTAACATCAACATATCATCACCAAACTCTTTTTTAGGAGCCAAAAACCTAAGTAGAGCTTCAATCGTCCAATCCCTCTTTTCCTCCAAGTTCCAGACCAGCAAAAGCAAGCCACGCCAATCTGCTGGATTTTAGAGAAGTTTCCTTCCTTTGCTAAAGGATATCATTGTATACACGGGGAAAACATCACTATGGAACCTGTGAAGGGGGCATATTAAGCAAATTAAACAATCGTCTCAAAATAGTTCATAAAATTTGATGAGCATACATTTGGGAAATGATCAGGAAAAAAAAGATCCCCAAATTCTTATGAATACACATATTCTTTACCTTCAAATTGACAATCTTATAGGTGTACATTTTACCCTTTCAGTTATTTTTTACCCTTTTAAACTCATGAAAGCACCACTGCCTTCATACAAAAGAGTCCATTGGTTAATTCTCCAGCATTCACAAAAAAAAACTTGTAATCTAACATAAAACAAAGCCAATAACCCAATTTCACTCTTCTTCAGTCACTTTAATATCTAACCATATTCGTATACACAGTGAGCATATTCAACCTTATCTACCACCGAATACTTCTATAATGTTTGTAATTTGCAAACATACACATCATCATCATCATGTCAACTAACTTCATTTTGAAGCTATCCATTTCCTATGTTATAGTTCTGTAAAAATAAATAAATAAAATATAATACCTTCCTTGATTTAGATCAGATAATACTAAAATGACTGCAATTTGAACTTGATACTTAGGCACAACTCAAAAATAGGTCATGATGTTGGTGTTTATAAGCAGATTGATAAAGCAATTGGCTTGATAAACTTTGAGCACGATTATTAAGGCAGAACTCATACTATTTACAAGAAAGGAGAATAAAACATGCACCATTGCTTTTCATATAGCAGAAAACAAATACACACACAAACAGAATCAACTTTATCGATTACAGGAGGTGGGCAAATAGAAAATAAGTTAAACTTGGAAATCAGTGTTTAATGCATTCCCAAAATATAGTCCACAATTTCCCCAATTCAACTTCAATTAAACTACATATAACAGTCATATCATCCCTAAATCAACCAATCTAAGCTGAAATTACTAATTCGCTACAGAATCGAAATAAATATAATTATATAAGCATTATAAAGAATTAAAGTAAGTCGTCAATTACTCCTACCAATTTAGCCTATTAATTTGGGTTCAAATGTGATTTTTTTTTTTTTTTCCTTTTTTCAATTTCTTTGGGGTTTGGTAACTTTTTGAGAATAACAGAAAGCAGCCTAACATTTACACTACTTCAACTAATTCTGTAAATAAAAAACCCCTAATCACTCATAACACTTAATTTTAACTAACGGCAATCATCAATTCTTAGATACTACGTAAACAAAGAATTGAAAAAGAAAGAAGAAAAAACGCAGCATTAAACAAAAAAACGATTGATAGAAATAAACAACAATCCAATCCGATCAAATAAACAAGCAACAATGAAATGCAAAAGCCAAACGATAAATAAAAAAAGGATCAAAAGGCAGAAAACATAAGTAAAATTACCTGATTGAACACGGAGTATGTCAAATATGATTACTCATCATGGCTTAGATAGTAATAAGATATAGCTTAACTTGAGCTCTAGGTCCATTAATATTCAAAGGCTAATAAGAAAACAAATGCAATTCGTTGGCAGATACCAAGTAAACACACAAATTAATACAAAGTGTGATTATCCTGTTTTGCATTCTGCAATTCAATAACAAGTTTTTGGTTGCACATCTGTAGCGAAAAAATACAATCAGAATGGCATTTAGCAAGCAGCATAAAGCAGCATGATCAGTCACCAAAAATCTCCACAGGAACAACAACCGTTACTAAAATGGTGAAATCGGTTCAAGTCCCTGACTATGATCTCCCTCTTTGTAATGATTGATGCAAACCTCATAAAATTATGACAATCGCCGCAAATTCTCAAGTTCTTCATGATCCTGATAGGTGCACCAGGGGGCTGACTGATGACCCCAAAAGTGAATGCAAGCTTTTCACTATGATGTCTCAGCAACATCTCTTTATTGCTATCATCCACATCATGATGGTCATGAGCCATCTCAACTTTATAACCCAACTTCTCCATCTCCTCCATCAATTTGTCCAACTGTAAATAAATCTCAGTAATTTGAGGATGTTCTCGTTCTCCAACCATAAAACTGTGGACCTTACCTTTAATCTCGATCCAACTTTTACCTCTATCCTTAACAGCTTCACTATCCTTAAGTAGCTGCCGTGATTTAGCAACTTTTTCCCAGTTCTTGTTTGCTGCATATATGTTAGAAAGCAATACATGATTCCCAGCATTGGTTGGTTCAAGCTCAAACAAATGCTTAGCTGCGATCTCGGCCAGCTCAAGATTCTTGAAATTTCTACAGGATGCCAACAGGGAACCCCACATAGATGCAGTTGCTTCAAATGGCATAGTTTTTATCACATCATATGCATCATGAATGTATCCAGCACGACCGAAGATGTCTACCAAGCAAGAATAATGGAGAACACTTTGTGATATGTTGTGTTCTCTCACCATAAGATCAAAGTATTTCTGCCCTTCTTTAACTAGCCCCATATGGCCACAGGCAGATAGAACTGAGAGATAGGTCACTTCATTCGGGTACAAACCAGTCTGCTGCATCTTCTCAAAAAGAATCATAGCTTCCAAGCACCGACCATGCCTAGAGAAACCTGAAATCATTGCATTCCATGAAACAACATTCTTGCTATCTTGATCAGAAAATACAGTATAAGCTTCTTTAATGGCTCCACATTTCGCGTACATATCTACAAGAGAGGAAGCCACGAAAACACTTGCACCAAAACCGGACTTAAACAAAGTGGCATTCACTTGGTTCCCTTCAGTCAAAGCACCTAGCCCTGCACAAGCAGAAAAAACAGAAGAAAGGGTAAACTGGTTTTGCTCTAACCCAACAGCTTGACCTCTATGATACAACCTCAAAGCCTCTTCATAGAGCTCATTTCGAACATAACCTGCCACCATCGAGCTCCATGTCACATCGCTCTTCTCCTCTAAGCTCTCAAAAACCCACGAGGCCTCCCCCATAAAATTACATTTCGAGTAAACATCAATCAAAGCAGTCCCAACATACACATTAGACTCTATCCCCTTCTTAACAGCAAAAGCATGCAGTTGTCTGCACTCAAAAATGGCAGATTTCGCTGCACAAGCACAAAGCACACTCGAGACAGTAAACTCACTCAAAGGGGATTCCTCTCTTCGCATTCCTACAAAGAGGGATAAAGCGTCATCTGCCCTTCCATTCTGGGTATATGCCCCAATCATAGTGTTCCAAGAAACCAAACTTCTTTCAGGCATTTTATCAAACACTTGACGAGCAGGGTGAAGAAGGCTGCATTTGCAGTACATATTGATAAGCATATTTGATGTTAAAGTATCAACCCCTAAACCAGCTCGAATGATTTGAGCATGGCAAGCTTTTCCTTCTACAAATAAACAGTTTCTTGCACAATATTGCAAGAGATTTTGCAAATACATTGTCGCCGCCATTGAAGACGAGTTTTGATGCTTGATTGCACGACCTATAACTTTATTTTTTCTGCAGAAAAACCTTGACCAAAGACAAAGCCTTGAGCTGCAGAAAACAAAAAAAAGGGACAAAGATGAGGTGGACAGCAATGAAAGTCAGCATACAATGGCAAGACCGTAAATAATTGAAGAAAGCAATGAAAGTCAGCTTGAGAAATTTGTCCAACAATTGATGAGAATGAATGAAAGCATTGATGAGGGTATTAAATCAGGCTGATAACCAAGCTTAATAGTGTTGGCGAGAACAGAGAACCCCAAATCAACAAAGTTTAAACGACAGTAGCAATTAGCGAGGATTACCTAAAAATGAAGAAGATTACCTAAAAAAGGCGAAGAAGCAGAACCAACTGAAATCAAAGCTTTGTTCCTCATCATTGTCGACGTCGAGGTTCGAACCCAGCACAACAGTCCAAGCCAAATCATTTACGAAGTAAGTATTTATCAGCTACCAGCTAGTATTTGTTATATCATTAACTATTTTATTTTATTTTTTTTTCAATTGGGGGCCCTCTCCATTTCGGGGCCCTATGCTATGGGTCTCTTTGCACAGACCCATAGCCGGCCCTGATGGTGAAGAAATTTTAAACATTCACTAAGACCCTCTTCTTTTGAGCTTCTGGGCATACCAGAGCAGATTTCAAGATAGTCGAGCAGAGCCGAGCAGATTTCAACATTGTTATTAATACTATTATTAATGTTATTATTATTATTATTACTAGATGTAAGCCCGTGCGATGCACGATTTTTAAATATTTCATTTTGTATATTTTTTTGTAATTTCTTAATTTTTTTTGTTTTTATTTTCTATTTATATTATTTTAACATTAATTTAAGGTAAAATATTTTGTTAAGTTTTAAATTATTCTTATTCACATTTTACATATATAGAGCTTGAATTTATAAATTGAAATAAATATTACCTCATTCATCTTTATAAATATTAATTTATAAATAAATAGATAAATTTATAAAGATAATTTTTGTTTTTTTTTCATAATTTAAATCTTAAATTACTATTTTTTGTTTTCAATTCTCAAATTTCATTAGTTAATTTTTTCTTAAATGGTGACTGAAAATTAAAATTCTAAAGTAATATATAAATCTAAATTTTCATTGGTCGAAATATTACTTTTGCTTATGTGGCGTGCGATGCACGAATTTTTATATACATTTTGTATATAAATATTTTTTTGGTGATCTCTTAATTTTTTTCTTGCATTATAAGTTTAAAATTTTGTATGAAAGTATCATATCATCAGATATTTACATAAAACCATTAACATCAAATGATAATTTATATTTTTTAAATGTCAGAATATAATTTTTAGTTTTTTAAATAATATAAATCCTAAAATCTAAAGATAATTTTTAGTTTTGGAACAAATAAAAATGATAATATTTAGTGTTCTTAAATAAATAAAATCCTAATAAATTACTATTCGTCGTTTTTATTTAAAATTTCATTCATCACTTTTGTTTAGGTGGCGAGTGATTTTTTTAATTCTAAAATAAAATAGAAATATAATTTTTAATTGGTTGAAAAAATACTGTTAAAGGGTGGTGAAATCATTTTTTTAGTAAAATAAATCTATTTGAACTTTTTTTGGTGCTAATAATATTTTCCATCTTTTTTGTGGTTTTAAAATTAAAAAAATTTATTATGAATGTTGCTATTTGGTCAGCTTTGTTGCTGATTTTTACATCATTACTATGAATGTAAGCCCGTGCGATGCACGTTTTTAAATATTTCATTTTGTATATTTTTTTTGTAATTTCTTAATATTTTTTTGTTTTTATTTTCTATTCTATTATTTTAACATTAATTTAAGGTAAAATATTTTGTTAAGTTTTAAATTATTCTTATTCAAATTTTACGTGTATAGAACTTGAATTTATAAATTGAAATAAATATTATCTCATTCATCGGATAGTTAGATAAAATCATTAAATCAAAATATATTTTTTAATTTCTAATTATTTGTTAAAATAATATAAATCCTAATGTAAAAGATAATATAAAAGATAATTTTTGTTTTTTTTTCATAATTTAAATCTTAAATTACTATTTTTTGTTTTCAATTCTCAAATTTCATCTGTTTATTTTTTCTTAAATGGCGACTGAAAATTAAAATTCTAAATTAATATATAAATCTAATTTTTCATTGGTCGAAATATTACTTTTGCTTATGTGGCGTGTGATGCAATATTTTTTTGGTGATCTCTTAATTTTTTTCTTGCATTATAAGTTTTAAAATTTTGTATGAAAGTATCATATTATCAGATATTTACATAAAATCATTAACATCAAATGATAATTTATATTTTTTAAATATCAAAATATAATTTTAGTTTTTTTAAATAATATAAATCCTAATATCTAAAGATAATTTTTAGTTTTGTAACAAATAAAAATGATAAATTTAGTGTTCTTAAATATTTAAAATCCTAATAAATTACTATTCGTCGTTTTTACCTACGTGGCAAAATTTTAAAATTTCATTCGTCACTTTTGTTTAGGTGGCGAGTAATTTTAATTCTAAAATAAAATAGAAATCTAATTTTTAATCGGTCGAAAATATACCTTCGCTTATGTGGCGCTCTCAATGTTCTCCAGAAATGCCTACTTTATTTATATATATTAGATTATTATTATTATTATTATTATTATTATTATTATTATTATTATTATTATTATTATTATTATTATTATTATTATTATCTCAAAAACAAAAGTCATACAACCTACAATAAATTAGTGGGAAGCCGAGATACAATCTGGGCCCCCACTCCTCTAGCTATTGCAAATCCTACCCTAGTGAAGATATGAGCTGCAGCACGAGCCCCAATGTCTTGCGTCGTCGAGAACCTCTGAATCCGCTTCACTAACGCAACAAATTATTATTATTATTATTATTATTATTATTATTATTAAGTGCATATACGAATTAGGTGAATAAAAACATAAATATATGTGTACCATATTTAACATATGTTAATAGTATAAACATAAAAAACAATAATTTACTTATATTTTTTTTTTACAAAATTTTTTAAATATAATGATTTAATGAGTAATAATAATTTTACTTATAAATTTCTCTTAATCATATATTTTTAACCCTAAAATAATAATAATAATAATAATATACAAAATACTACTTCAAAACAACCTCTTTTTTTTTAATTCTTAAATTGTATGGAAATATTTGAAAATTAATTCAACTCTCTGAACTAACAATCAATACCCACATAAAATTTTTCTACATATTGTGATTCTAATATCTAATGTTTATAAAAGAAATTGTTATTAATTGTTTTTATTATTATTATTTATTTATTTGAAAGAATTGTTATAATTATTAGAAATTATTAATTAATAATATTATTATATATTAATTCTTAATAGTTTGAACTATTATATATTATTATTGATAATTATTATTAGTGATTAATAAATATTAATTATTATTAATATTAATAATTATTAAAATTATTTTTAATATTAATAATTATTAAAATTATTTTTAATATTAATAATTATTATATTTATTCAAAATAATAAATTATTATCATCAATAAAATATTAATTATTATTATTAAATATTAATTATTATTGTTGTTATTATTAATTATTATTTGAAAATAGAGCAGAGCAGAGCATAGCAGAGCCGAGCAGAGCAGAGCAGATTTCTTTTGAACAGAGCAGAGCAGAGCAGATTTGATTTGAGCAAAGCAGAGCTGAACAAGGCTCAACAGAGTAGAGCAGAGCAGAGTAAAGCAGCTCTAAAGAACGGGGCCAAATAATGGTTGCGTTTGGGAAAAAAATATGAGAGCGGTTTGAGCAATTCAATCAGCGGGGGTTTGGGTAGGAGTAGGTTCAATGAGCACTAATTTTTTTTTTCTGGTTTTTTCACCAAATAACATTGATTTTTTTTCACAAACTTTTAAAATAATCGGGTGTACAATAATTATTATAAAGATAGGCTAAAGTGATCAAAAGTTACCCCTGAAATGAATAAAAGTTACCCCAATATGCATAAAAGTAACCCAATACAAATAAAAGTTATCTACGCTTTATTAGTAAAGAATCACATTTTAAATGACTAAAATCAATTATTAGTGATCGAATGTAATTAAATTGCCATTATAAAACTTTTCTTGTTGTCTAATTATATAAAATTTGTATTATGTTTAAAATTACCCTAAAAAAGGCAAAAAGTTATCCTAAAATTAGGTAAAAGTTACCGTTATACTGCTCGATGTACAATAATATTAGTGTAAACCGGGTGTATACAAAAGTTTTCCTTAACCCTACTGATTGATAAAGTTAACAATTATTAGTCATCAAGAGTATATGGTGTATTTTGTGAAAACTCATGGATACATGATGAATATAAAAAATTTCAGAAATATATGGTGAATAAATAAAAAAAACTCTGGGACATATGGTAAAAAATCTGTTTTTTTTTTTTTTTAAATATGAAAATGATGCTTTGAGCAGTTTCAAATGTCCTTTATACCCTTTCCTAAATAAAATAAGTCCTTTATACGAGTTAAAAAAAGGACTTCACTTTTTGATTTTTTCACCTTAAAGGACCTCTCACTTTTTCTTTCACCTTCGAGGACTTGTGGTTAACTTTCCGGAAATTTAACTCAACGTTAATTCACCGGAGCAAATAAAAAAATTAATAAAAAAAACTTAGGTCCTTAATTTATGTCAAAATAATTGTATCAATTCTTTATACAGTACGAAGTGCATATTGTATTATAATTAATTCATTATCATGCATTAATGTTTTTCTTAAATAGAAAATTTTCTTTCTCATTCTCAGGCAGTTGCTCCATCGACGGTTAATTGAAATATTTTTTCCCTAAATTTTTGGTTAAATGGTTTTGTATGGCGTACTATTTATGTTGTTGATAGTGTTGCTATATTTTTTACAGGTTGGATTTGATTGTAATTGGGTTTATGTGGTTTCAGATTTAATGAAAAAGTTTTATTTTACTATTTTTGTTTCTTATTATTTGCAATAAAGGATTATTATTTGTGAGATAGGTATAATTAATTCATTTGTTGTTAATAACAAGAAACTTTTAAAGTAACATTTTTTCATTTTTTTTTACTCATTTTATTTATGGACAAAGAGCCTTAATGAAAGTTTGGCAATTTGTGACAACTGCTTCAATAATTATCCGAATTAGTATTGGATTTTGGTTCGATGAATCTAGTTCAAAGTTGACATTTTCTTGTTAAATGAAATGATATGGTCTTTATTTTTAAATTGGTAAATTAATAGAAATTGTTGCAATGGAGGAAGAGGAATTGCTCACACTTAAACTACTTAAATTTGAAGAAAAAAAGAAAGGTAAAAGGTCGTTAAAGGTTAAAAATATGGAATGTTAGGTCCTAAAGTTTTGTTAACGTACTTATTAGTGATGTTAGAACTTTATGCTCAACTCATGTTGAGTTAACTTAATTCTATTTTGGCCGGAAATAAAAACTTAGGTCCTCAAAGGTGAAAAAAAAATGGGAGGTCCTTAAAGTGAAAAAATTGAAAAGTAAAGTCCTTTTATGTAGGGTAGTCCTATACTTTTATGTACTCCGTACTTTTTTTTTCTTCTTTTTCTTTTTCTTTAACAGCGTTCCAAAAAGGCAAAAAGGAGGCTAGCTCCCAAGTCCCAAGTGACTCGACACTACATTAAACCAACTTGACTCTCTAAACCATACTAGTCAAGTGCTAAAAAGGGGATTGGGGATACGTATTACACTTGCAATTGGAATTTTTTTTAAAAAAATATAAAATCCCATTTCAAAAAACAAAAAAATCTCAATGAAGCAGTAAGATTAACAAAATAACTATGGAATTAAGATTGAAAAAGGAAGAGGGTGGTAGATCCAACAAATTGAATTATCTACCTTGTTGATGGAGCCAATTTTACCTCTTCATTCAATATGATAAAAAAAAGGTACTGCGGAGTATGATATAATGGAGATTACATGCATGATGTTAGGAGATTTTAAAAAAAAAAAAATTGTTTGACATTATTTTCTTTTGTTTTGTTTACCTTAATTATGCTATTGATTTCCCCAAAAAAAAAATATTAAGTATCACAAGTTATAACATGAAATTTAAAAAAAATATAATTAGTTTTTATTATATAATTTTGACAATTACTAACTATTAAATACTTGTATAAGTTGGTTTTTAAAAAAAAATAAAAAAAAATACTTCGTATAAGTTTTTAAATACTTTTTATATAATTTTGACTATTACTAATTCTCAACACTAATGTATGTCATTAATGTCAATGAGCTTATTGGTAACTTCACACATTCAAACAATTATTAGTTAAAAATTATTTACCAAACACGTACTTTTATACAATCAGCTAAATAAACAAACTAATATAATCAAATAGTCAAATCAGACTAATATAATCAAATAGTCAAGTGAGACTAATATAATCAGCTAGTCAAACCAGCTGATACGATCAATTAAGCTAGCAGTATTCACTAGGGCCAATATGAGTAATTTTTAATTCTAGCTACAAAACTTCTCCAATAGATAGCAACATGCTTTTTGTAATTTTGTAGGCCCTGCTTATCATCAGCCAAACTCTTTTTTAGGAGCCAAAAGCCTAAGTAGAGCTTCAATCAACACCAATTTTTCAATGTTCAACGCCATTTTATATTTCAAGTCCAGTCCCTCTTTTCCTCCAAGTTCCAGACCAGCAAAAGCAAGCCACGCCAATCTGCTGGATTTTAGAGAAGTTTCCTTCCTTTGCTAAAGGATATCATTGTATACATGGCGAAAACATCACTATGGAACCTGTGAAGGGGGCATATTAAGCAAATCAATCATCTCAAAATAGTTCATAAAATTTGATGAGCATACATTTGGGAAATGATCAGAAAAAAAAAGATCCCAAATTCTAATGAATACACATATTCTTTACCTTCAAATTGAGAATCTTATAACCGATTGAATGTTGGTGTAGTGGTGATTGGGACTACACTTGGTAGGGAGGACCCGTGTTCAATCTCCCACACAACAACAATTGAGAGGGGACTGGAACCTAACCACCCAGAACTGATTCCCAAATCCGGATTAGCCCAAAGGGTAAACCGGGTAGAACACCAAAAAAATTGAGAATCTTATAGGTGTACATTTTACCCTTTTTGTTATTTTTTAACCTTTTAAAGAAATTTAAACCCCTTGAAAGACCACTGCCTTCATACAAAAGAGTCCATTGGTTTATTCTCCATCATTCACAGAATATAGTACAAAAGAGTCCATTGGTTCACTCTCTTTCAGTCACTTTAATATCTAACCATATTCGTATACACAGTGAGCATATTCAACCTTATCTACCACCAAATACTTCTATAATGCTTGTAATTGCAAACATAAACACATCATCATCATCATCATCATGTCAACTAGCTTCATTTTGAAGCTATCCATTTCTTAAAACCCCTAATCACTCACAGCACTTAATTTTAACTAACGGCAATCACCAATTCTTAAATACTACGGAAACAAAGAATTGAAAAAAAAAGAAGAAAAAAAATGCAGCATTAAACAAAGAAACGATTGATAGAAATAAACAACAATCCAATCCGATCAAATAAACAAGCAACAACGAAATGCAAAAGTCAAACGTTAAATAAAAAAAAAGGATCAAAATGCAGAAAACATAAGTAAAATTACCTGATTGAACACGGAGTATGTCAATAATTCAGTGAGTACATAAACCTAGCCTGGGCATTGGAGGCTTGGGACTGCTATTTTATCCTAGCTACCTGACATAGGGATAGCAGATGCTTGTCACTGCCATTGGAATGAATCGCCGATCCTTGGCTCAAAGAAGTACTAAAAACAAATCTTGCTGCTATAGATCGTATTGCTAGTAACACACAATCACCTCCAAGCACCTAAGAGTCCAAGACAAATTCTAGCAGCTAACTATACTCTTCCAGTCTGTCAAATATGATTACTCATCATGGCTTAGATAGTAATAAGATATAGCTAAACTTGAGGTCTAGGTCCATTAATATTCAAAGGCTAATAAGAAAACAAATGCAACTCGTTGGCAGATACCAAGTAAACACACACAATCAAATTAATACAATAGTAAAAGCAAGCCCAAAAAGAAGTAATATCAAATGTTCCAAATCACAAATGTTAAGTTTTTTCCTACAATCAATCAAAAGTTACACATTGACTTACTGATTTGTCTGATTATATGTTTCAGTCATTGCTCCTTCCACTATTCCTTGTTATCACTCGCTCAATTTCCCGAAAACTTTTTCAGTAATTCCTTGTCTTCATCACCAATATTTGGATCATTAAGTAAGCTCACAAAAGACGATATAGTGTGGTTATCAGCAGCAAACTCTTTGTTTCTCATTAAGCTGATAAGCTCTAAAGCTCTCCTAACATCCTTTCCATCTATAAATCCTCTAATAATTGTATTGAAAGTGCATTCATCTGGAAAGAATCCATTGTCCTCCATATTCTTCAATAATTCATCGGCTTTTGCTAGCAACTCTTCTTTACAAAACCCTTTTATCATTATGTTGTAAGCACGCACATTATGCAGCCGTTTAGTTGCGAGAAAGGAAAAGATGTCCACCGCTTCTCTAAGGCGATTAGCTTCACACAAACTATTTATTAGGATATTGTATGTAACAATATTAGGGACGACTCCAGTACTCTCCATTTCCTTCATTGTTGCAATTTCCTCGTCAATTTGTGCATTCTTACACATGCCATCAAGCAATGAATTCCAAGTCACTACATCTGGCTTTAGTCCATGAGCTTCCATTTCGTATAAAAACTGGTGTGCACGCTTGAGCTGACTATCTTTGCACAAGGCATCTATAAGAATGTTGTACGTGATAACATCAGAGGTTAATCTGTTAAAATGCATCTCTTGGAGCAGACAAAGAGCTCTGTCAATCTTTTTAGACTTGCAATAGCCATTGATTAAGCTGTTGTAAGTAACTACATCAGGTTTACAACCATTTTCAACCATCAAATCCATAAGGTTTTCCGCGTCATCCATCTCACCACGTAAACAACATCCATCTAACAAAGCATTGTAAGTGATGACATCGGGAACAAATCCTCTCTCGGTCATGTGAACAAAAATGTCCCGTGCTTGACCAACCTTGCCATCTTTACAATACATATCAATCAACATGTTGTAGGTCTCAGTAATAGGAGTTATGTTGTTCCTCAACATCTCAGTCAACATTTCTTGAGCCTCTTTCTGTTGCCCCAAAGTGCACATACCTCGAATTAAGGTATTATAGGTGACAACATTAGGGGAAATTCCCTTGACTTTCATCTCCTTGAAAAGGCTTAAAGCCTGAGGTAATAACTGGTCTTTACATAGACTATCAATGATGGTGTTGTATATGACAACATCAGGCATACAATGGCCATAAGACTCCGTATTTCTGAGGAGTTTGAGAGCACCGGCATTATCACCGGACCTACAAAGACCTTTGAACATAGAACCATAAGTGACTAATGTGGGTTGGAGGCCAAGCTTGAGAATTTTATCCAACAAATCAACGGCTTTGTTGAATTGATTAGAGTGAATGAAGCCATTAATGAGAGTAGTAAAGGTGACAATATCAGGCTGATAACCAAGCTTAATAATGTTGGCGAGAACAGAAAACCCGAAATCAACAAAGTTCAAACGACAGTAGCAATTAGCAAGGATGGTAAGGGAGTAAATATTTGGACGAAGACCCAAGAAATGGAGCTGCCTAAAAAGAGAAATGACAGTGGAGAAAGGGGGGTGGGGTTTAATCTTGGACATGGCACTCAATAACTTACAGAAATCAATGATACAAGGAAGAGGGCGCATCGATATCATATGGTGGAAATGGGAAAGGGGGATTTCGACATTAGTAAACCCTAATTTGGATTGTTGTCTAACAAATTTCAGAAACAATTTGGGGTCATCATAATCAGAATCAAAGTCCTCAGTAGCGTAATTGGTGTAATATCGAAAAGAAAGGTGAAAAGAGGGCGAATTGAGCAGGGGAAAAGTGAAATCGAAAAAGGGAAAAGGAATAGAGAAATGGAGAAGCTTACTTGAGGATCTGCCATGAAAATGAAGAGGACGAAGCTTGATTAAAGTGCTGCCATGAAAACAAGGACGAAGAAAAGCTTCTCCAACATTAACAGATATAGACCTGATCATGTTCATCTAATTCTAGAAACAGTAATGAAGAAGAAAAGCTTCCTTATGCTTAAGAAGGTCCAAGTGTGGAGTGGAGTGTTGGAATTATTCCCAATTTCATCACTCAGGCAGTCAGGCCCGATTTAGTTCACCTGATTTTAACTGGTTTGATCTGGTCTGATCTGATCTGATCTTATCTTATCTGAACTTATATTTTCTTATATGATCTTATCTGAATTTATTTTTTCTGATCTCATCTGAACTGAACTTATTTTTTCTGATCTGATATGAACTGAACTTATTTTTTCTGATCTAATCTGATCTGAACTTAATTTTTCTGATCTGAATTTATTTTAATTATTTCAATATTCTACTTTTATTTTAATCAATATTAATGTTTTTTTTATAAAAACATATTAATGATTTATTATTATTATTATTATTATTATTGTTGTTGTTGTTGTTGTTGTTGTTGTTGTTGTTGTTGTTGTTAGGAAAATTATTATTATTATTATAAAATATTTTAGATCCCTTACAAATATTTTATCAGATAGTACAAGGTAATATACTTGTAATATTTGATAATTTTATTATTTACAATATCCAACATCATAAATGAATTTGTTTATAAGAAAGTATTAAAATGGGATCCTAAAAAACCTAAATTGCAGATTAAATTTGTCATAGCTTTTTGTTATATAGAAAAAAGAGATTTGACTTGTTTTTGTTATAGGGAATTTTACAAATTTTTTGGTAATGTAAAATGGTTGACTAAATTGAATTGAAAATTATCATTTCATATTTCAATATTCCGAACAACTATGGGTAACACCTCTATTTTCCTATGTAAAACAACATCTTAGTGTCATAATTTTCACACTCTAAATCAATTTCCTAAAATATTCTTCTATTCATTTGTTCAATAGGTTGTTTGTCTTTTATCTCCATCATAGGTAAATACTTCAACACTCTATGTCATTAATTTTATCACTAGTCCATTGTTTTTTTGATAATGTAGGAAAATATACATTTATTTGATTTCATGAATTTTACATTTGACCTAATGCAAGTAATATCAATGAAAATGTAAATCACCATTAATATCTTATGTTCAGTTCATTTATTTCAAAAGAATCCTTTTGATTATAATCCTAGTGCCAATTCAACATTAATGTCTATAATTTATGCATGAAATATTGATTCCAAAGTGCTCTTTATCATAGTGTAATGGCTGGTAGGGTAGCATAGTCTGAAGAATGTACGGAGATATTGTTCGTTGGACATATGCTTGGAGATGAAAGAATTTGGATATTTAAAGCTTAATTGGGATAGAATAGTGAGTACTTTGATCGTAAAATGTGGAAAGCAATTCAATATCAAACAAGTAACAAATCATTGGAATGATTTTTGGACAATTCAAATCTCAATGGAAAATACTCACAATGATGCCAAATATGGACACTAAACATCAATTGGCGATTATGGTTGCTGCATTCAAACTTCACACTTTTATTCGATTACATGAGTTGGATATACCCATTGATAGTGGTATAGAAATCGAACCAAGAGTAAATTATGATTTGTTTAACGAGAATCGTAAGGCTGTAATGAACGAAGTACAACTTAATATAGCGAAGGAAATTTGGAACTTCTTATGATGGAAATTATATTTGTAAACGTTTATGATTTGGAGCTTATAATGAAAATTTAATTATTATCGTTTATTGTTTGAACAATAATAATAATAATAATAATAATAATAATAATAATAATAATAATAATAATAATAATAATAATAATAATAATAATTCGTTCTTCCTTGGAGCGTATCGTTACTGATTCGGGGCTTGGGTTTGGCGATTGGCAGTGGAGACTTGCCACCTTACCATTTGCGTTTGGCAGACTTGGTATTTATTCTGCTGGTGATGTTCGTCATTATGATTTTCTTGCCTCTCAGTTACAGTCTGCTGGGTTGCAGACAAAGTTACTACGGCACGCTGGCGTTGTTGGCCTTGGTCAAGCCTTTGCGGATGCGTTGAGTCTGTTTGATAGAACGGTTGAGTCTGATATTATGAGTAATCCTACTGAGGTCGCTGCCCCTACACTTATGAAGAAATTGGCAGATATATATTTCACAAAGGTTACCGCTTCTGCAGAATCTACCTTCTCTTTATCTCCTCGACAATCAGCATTGTGGAAATCGCATCAGGGAGATCATACCTCCGTTTGGCTTTGGGCTCCTATTTCAGGGTTGGGTCAGACGATGAACGCAAAGACTTACCGATGTGTGTTATGCTACCGATTGGGTGTTCCATTGTTCTCTGTCTCGACGTCGTGCTCTGCTTGTTCAAGAGTTTTCACAGGGGATATTTTCGGTGATCACTCGATGTCGTGTGCTGGTATGGTGGGTATTAAACATCGGCACAATGTTGTTCGGGATACCCTTGTTGATATTTGCTATCGGTCAGGGATTTTTGCTAGGAAGGAGGTGGACATTGGGTTATCTGGAGGGAACGACGAGGCTCTCAAACCTGCAGATGTGTTACTTTATTCATAGGATCGTGGTCGCGATGTCTGTGTTGACTTGACAGGGTCTTCTCCATTGACACAGTTTGGGCTTTCTGACTTTGTTCCTGGACGGGTAGTGACTGATGCGGCTAATCGCAAGCGGGTGAAGTACGAATCTAGTTGTCGAGCAATAGGATATGGCTTCCTTCCTTTCTCTTTCTCTTCTCTTGGGGAGTTAGAAAAGGAGGCTGTTGCATTGCTGAAGCGGATCCAGAAGTTTTCGAAAACTCAGGACATTGGGGCTCGTGATGCAGATCATATCTTTACTAGGATCGGCTTTTCAATAGCTAGAGGAGTGGGAGCCCAGATTGTATCTCGGCTTCCCACTAATTTTCTATAGGTTATATAACTTTGAATGTTTTTGATAATAATAATTTTGTATTTAATTTGAACTTATCTGATCTAACCTGAACTTATTTATTCTGATATGCTCTGATCTGAACTTATTTTTCCTAATCCGAACTTATTTTTTCTGATCTGAACTTATTTTTTTTGAAATAAGTACAAATAAGGTGAACTAAACAAGGCTTCATTCTAATCTCAACGTATCGAACACTCTCCGTTTCTCAATGCGCAGAGTTTTAGGAGATTTTGGAAAAAAGTATTAATATAGGGAGGTAGTGGGGTTGATAGAAAAATAAAAAATTGTAAAAAGCAAAAGTAGTGGAGAATTGGATGAGAGAATATGAAATAAAATAAAATATGATTTATGTTAGGTCCACTAGTTGAGAAATGATTTATTTATAATAAAAGCTTTTAAATAAGGATTTGAAGCAAGTATTTAAAAACGGCTGCAAAAGGAAAGTGGAGCAAGTATTTAAAAACGGAGGGAGTAAATGATATGTACATTTGTACGATAATTAGGGTTTTTGGTGCATTTTTTTTTTTACAAACCTCAAATGTACACTGCATTTAAAAAATTTCAGGGATACACGGTGCATTTTTCAAGACATCGGGGATACACGGAACAATTGCCAGTTATAAAGTTCTCATTTCTCGACTAATTACGTTTCCGCTAGCACTCTTACCCTAACATACTTTGAGGTTGGAGTTTGATTCTTAATAGTAGTTAATACCTATTACAAACCTTATTCCAAAATAAAGCAAATCAAACACCCCTTATCCCTCATACCAAATGCCTCATAAAGTTTACATTTATTTATATCTTTTTTGGTGCAGAGCAAGCCGAAACACTGGTAAGTAGGGGTGAAAGTTCGGTTTTCGGTTTGGTTTTTTGCCCAAACCGAAACCAAACCACCAAATTTCGGTTTCTTGATTTTGCAAACCACACCGCACCACTTTAGCTTTGAAACCGAACCAAACCAAACCACCTAAATTTCGGTTTTCCTAAAAAAAACCAAACCGCACCGAATTTTCCTCTCAAGCATCCTAAACATCACATTTTGCAAAAAAACCGAACCAAACCACACCAATTAAAATTGAACCAAACCAAACCATACAAACATCCCACCTAAAACCCACCTACCACCCACCCTAACCTACCAAAAAACACCGAAACTACCACCACTAACCACCCACAACAATGCCCACTAACCACCACTAACCACCCATAGAAACTATCACCACTACCACCCACAACAACCACCAAAAACCACCTTATCACCACCCCTAACCCAGATCCGCACCCACCACAACCCACAACCCACCTTATTTCACCACCCTTCATCCTTTCCACCCAAACACTAACCCTAGATCGACCCACAACTACCTATCACCACCGCAATTCAATCTACACGGCTACGCCACCATAAAAATAAAGTAGGAAAAAAAATTCAAATCAAATTAAAATTAAGAAAAAGAGGACATACCTCACATTCCACCGAAAAACCTCGAATTTGGGTTTTAAAGGTCAAGTTCGACCATGAAAACACTAGATCTAGTGTTTTCATGGATGAATTTGACATGAAAAACCTTAGCTACTCAGTTGATGGCTTAATAACGTTGTAAATAAACTTATTCGCTGTGGGCTGGTGGGGAAAAGAGGAGAACAGAGTGATGGAGAAGAGATCAAAGAGGAGAAAGAAAGGACGGAGTTGAGAAGAGGAAAGGAGGGAGAGGAAGAACTAAGATTCTGAGAAGAGAAGAGAGGAGAGAAAGGGCGGAGAGGTGAGATCAGGAGAAGAAGAGGAAAGGAGAGGTGAGAGACTGAGAGTCAGATGAGGAAGTGAGGGATTAGGGTTTTTTTTTTTCCTTTATATACTTAGGGTAAAAGTGTTGGGCTAGGGGGCTTTTGGGCCTGAAATTTCGGTTCTGTTCGGTTTTGTTCGGTTTTTCGGTTTTTCAATTTCTAAAACCGAAACCAAACCGAAAACCGAAATATTTTTTTTTTCAAAACCAAACCGAACCACTTTCGAAAAAAAACCGAACCATATTTCTTATTCGGTTCGGTTTTCGGTTTGGTTCGGTTTTAACCCAAATTTGTTTCACCCCTACTGGTAAGGACAAAATTCAATCCCAAGTCTTGTTGCTACCATTCAAGCTTCAAACCAACTAAGTTAATTGACATTTACCAATTATTATCAATACCCAACTAGTAGATGTAAATGGGTGATTTCATCTCTTGTTAATATATCGCCAATGTGTTAAATAATCCTGTATGTTTTCAACGGCATCATCATGCAGAAGTACCCTAGAAATCATAAAAATGTTGGACTCGTACAAGGAATAGCTCATTGAAGCATATAGATGAAAATTAAAGAGTACTTGATTTACAACTTACAAAATGTAAGATAGGATAATATTTATAATTCACAATTCACAGAATTTTATTAAACATGACAAGCTTCTTGAATGATCATAAAGAGTCAAGATTTAACAGCCTACAGATCAATCACCGAATCAGTAAGTACTGAAATGCAGTTCGACG
Source organism: Chenopodium quinoa (assembly GCF_001683475.1). NCBI lineage: Eukaryota > Viridiplantae > Streptophyta > Magnoliopsida > Caryophyllales > Amaranthaceae > Chenopodium > Chenopodium quinoa. Next base: position 4,354,656 of record NW_018745024.1, read on the forward strand.
TATCTTACTCCTCAATGTGTTCAACTGATTCTCCAGTTACTGCTTTCTGTCATGTTCAATTGATGAAGATTCTTAAATCAAATATTGATAGAACATGTTTCTTTGAAGAAAACAAGAAATAACAGAAAACATTGACAAATATTAATCCAAAGTATTACCTGAGTTCTATTAAAAAAAAAAGTATTACCTGAGTTGAAAAAATATTCTGAATTTTAACATTTGTTTAATAAAATTATGAAATACAATTTGTTTGGAGAAAATAGTCACCCTTAAATGCCTTAACCTATGTTAATTTCACAATATAAATGTTAATGGTTCCACAAAATGCTATGTTCGCAATTTTCAACTAGTAGCTTAATAATTACGTTGTACAAATACCGCTACTTCTTTGCCCATATAATGTACCTTATGAGCACATGAGCAAAAATAGTACTTGGATTTCAGCTAATTGTCTAACAAATTTACTAAGAGTAAAATAAAAAGAAAATGAGGTAGAAACTGTCAAAGAATGGACTAGAAGTCTAATATTACCTGAATGCATGACAAAGCAAATTGCACATCACTTGTTGTGATTTGATGGTGAATAACAACCCTAAATCTGAAAAGATTGTAGACATATGTCAGTACCAGAAACGAAGAGAAATGCATGTCAGCAAACCTTGATGATGTCAAGAAGATAGGAGATAATCACCTGAATTTGTTTCCTAGCATGACCAATAGACCATGCTCCTCCAAGCGCTTGCAAAGTTTTGGTGCAGTTGTGTTCAAATTCTCAGACACATTGACAAACACCTGATGATAAGGGAAAGCAGGAACAGTAAGATCGATGTTTTTATCTTTTGAGTGCAATGACTAATTCTTTGAGAAATGAATAGCATTAGTTTAATCAAATTATCTTCATGGCTTTGTGATAATCATGACACTCTATTCTCTATATGACTTGGGTCATATATAAATGCAGCAGTCAGAGATTTTGGGTTTTAAGTATAATATTGTTCATTGCAATGAGTTCAATTCAGTATAATGTGGATCAACAAAACCCAATGCTATAAGTTATGCTGCAGACTAGGGGAAGGAGGTAGATGAAAAGATTGTCACTCACAATATTCGTCTCAACTGAACTAATATCAACTTTTAGCCCTGTAATCTTGTTCAATCCATCTGCAGACAATCACAAACTATATCAAACAAGGGAAAATTTGCGGGCACTCTGAAGCATGAATGTAGGCCAGATAAGGAAACAGTGCCAGAGGTAAGATTAATAACCTGCTAATAGCTTAGTGTTCTTATGGTCATCCTCAAGCTTTCGTACATTGTCCTGCAATGCAACCAAGGCAGCAGCACACAATATACCAACCTGTCTCATCCCACCACCTAAAGCTTTCCTCATAATCTTTGCCTAATCATTTAAATGCAGAGAAGGCCAAATCTAATTAGAGTTGATATATAAAGGCAAAAAAATATGCATGCGGTTAGAAGCTTAAGCAGTACCTTTGATATAAAGCCTTTTGATCCTACAATCACAGTTCCTACAGGCGCTCCAAGACCTTTTGACAGGCATACCTGAAGTTGTAAAGTGTATCATGAAAAAAAATGTAAGGATAACATGTTTAAAATGTTTTAAAAAAATAATAATAGGTCTCAGTTTGTCAGAATGCTGGTTCAAGTTGTCCAGCAAATTACAAAATGCCAAAGTTGGTATTCCCCTTGAAAATTTTGCTTTTGGAGTGATGCTTAAAATTCACTCTGTATTTATTTTAAAAAAATTCTGTGACTAAGAATGCATCTTTGGGAAAGGTCATAATTACCGAAACTGAGTCAGCTGCTTGCACCAGTCTATCAACAGGAATCCCAAGTGCCTGCCAACCAATGTATATAGAATTGTTTAGTCCGGCAACATATGCAACTAAAAATCAAATTACTGTGATACTAGAATGGATGTCAACCAGCAACTTGGATGGATTTCATGGATAACTCTTGATATTAAAGGTCAAAGGAAGAATGAAACACTAACAATTTTGCTGTTGGTAAGACATTAATAGTTAATAAATTTTGGTAAGCATTCAATCCCAAATTCTACTCATTACTGAGCTGTTATCATTCGACATTTTATAGCAAAACAACCTTAATAGTACACACAATTAGCCATATGTCAGTACTCCTACAGAAAGCAGATGACACACTCCATTTTCGCCATCAGAGAACAGTACTAGGTACAATTATTATTGAGTATGCATTATACTTTCTATTATTTGATCTTTTTCATTTTGTTGTAGCTTACTACTCCATTATGAATGCTTAATTTCTTGGAATGAAATCACAGTTTAACTTGGTCGAGAGGACATAAAGTACAGCCATCCATGATTCAAGATTATGTTCTAGAAGTTTCCACTTACTGTTGCAGCATTGAAGATTCGGGCCCCATCTATATGAAGCTTCAAACCATGCTTCTTTGCTAACTCTCCAATCTTGTCTGTGTACTCTACGGACAGGCATCGACCACCAGAGCTGTGATGCAACATCAATAATGGTTATTGGTTGTTACAAAAGTTATGTGAAGAGGTAGTAGACTACTGAACACTATTTATCAATTTACCAAGCACCCAACTGCATTATAAAAAACACTACTTCTCTAGTTAACGGACATAATTTACTAGATTGACCATCCAGTAAAAGTTGCCTTAGAAGATTGGTCATTTCCTGGAAACATAGAAAAGAGTACAGGCTGCTATTGCAGCTAGCAAGAAAAATGCTGGTCATTCCTTCCTTTTCTCTTCTTCTGTCCCTTCCCCTTCCCCTTCCCCTTCCCCTTCCCCTTTGTTATTCAAACATATTGTAAGAAATTTCAGATAAAGTGAAACTGAAAGATACAAGTTTATACATACTATAATTCTGTAGTGTAACAACAACGCGATATCCAGCCTATTCCTGTTCTAACAAAGTAAAGCAAGCACTTTGCCCTGGATCAGGTTTCAGAATTCCTTTAATTACAACAAAAAATCTATAACAAAACTAGAACACCCAATCTCTGCAAATAAGAATGCATAGCAATGGTATAAAAAAAAAATACTTACTTTGCATGCGAGTTTTCAATACAAATAAGTCTAGTGATGGGAAACACAAGCTCTCCTTTAGGATCTCTGATGGCAGTCTCAACCAAATCCAAATCCATTGTCCCATCCTTGTTATTCTTAACTGTTCTTGGATGGACCCCACCGAGAGTTGAAATACCACCATTCTCATAAATGTGGATATGAGAAATATCTCCAAGAATGACTTCACTTCCCCTAACATCACAATGCACAAGTACACTAATGAGATTACCCATAGTCCCAGAAGGAACAAACAGCGCTGCCTCTTTGCCCATGATTCTTGCCATCTCTGTTTCGAGGCGGAGAGCAGTTGGATCATTACCCAATACATCATCATCAACCTCAGCATTTGCCATTGCTACACGCATTGCTTCAGTGGGCTTGGTAACTGTATCTGATCTCATGTCCACCACCCTTTTTACCATCTCGGCATTATCTAAAGAAAACAGATAAAGAATATTTAGTGAACTATTATTATATTTTTCATAGAGATTTTGTTTGTTTTAACATACAAAAGTTACTTTCACTTGTATCTAACTACAAGAAAATTATTTGAAGTGGAATATAATAATCCCAAATTTAAGCATCTTAGGCAAAAAAGCACTCTAAGAATATCTGATGATCGAGATTCCTCTGAAAACCACTTTATTCTTAACACAATTTCTATAATCTGTCAATATTGATTTTACAACATAGCTTGAGAAACTATGAAGAGTTGCAATGTTTGTGACTTGTTCATTTTTCTTCTGTTTAATCTGCTTCACATATTTCTTAGCGGCGTTCTACGTTACGTATATACAAATCTAAATACTACCCAAAAGAAAGGCAAGAAAAAGAAACAAAAGGATAGTTTTATTGATAAAGATAAGCTATGAATGCTAGCTAGTGTCAAACACCAGAGTTTGTGCAGAGGTTAACTAACTTAACCGATGCATGGTACGATTTTTATGGTCCTTAGGTAACTGGTTATAACTACAAATGGATTTGTACGTAAACGTGGAAAAAAAATCCATGCTTATTCCTTTGATCATTCAAGACGACCCCAAAATTGTCTATTTTTCTTCAAATATTTCCATTCCCACCTAATACCACCTCTCTCAAGTGGTAATGGATGGTAATAGAAAAACATGAAGAAAAAACACAAGTTTGGAGGATGAGATTATGTTCCCATGAAGGTTGTTTCCCATATTAAATTACAATGAAAATCCATTCCCATTACCACAATTTTTTACTAGCTATCAAACGGGCCGTTAGGAGTTTAGCGGATATATACAACACAAGAAATTCAGTGAAATCTCGTCTACATCATTGTCCTTTGAATTAGTATTACACAATATAAAATCTAACTTTCCTTCACAGAATCATCAATTTCAGAGGATTGACAATGTTCTCAAACCTTAATATAGAGTAATAGATAAAAATAGCAATTCTGTTTTTCACTACAAATTTCACTATCAATCAAACCAATGAAAAAATCAGAAATCTACCCTGAAAATTAAATAAAGGAATTAACCCCATAATTAGCAAATTAACCCAACTTAATGCTCTTTGGTATACATAAATTATAAATATACATGAGAAGTAGTCAAGAAGAGAAGTTCATGGGAAGCAGAAAACAGTGTAGCTAATTTGGTTGATAAAAACAAGAAAAATGTCCCACAAAATAGAGAATTCTATATAGAACTTCTCGTTACTTCCCATGATCAACCAAACAACGTTATCACTTCCTAAGAAATAAAACTACGATGGAAAATCAACTTCTTAACAACTTTCTACGTCCAACCAAATGACCACAATTCGAGGATTATACATTTAGAAAAATACTATAATTTAAAACCACCTAAATAATCACGCATGCAAAATTTATGAAGAAAAAAATTGATCAGAGAAGGTAAGATCAGAAAATTACCGTTTTGTGATGCAACTTCACCCATTTCACCTGAAATTTCACGCAAAAATATAAAATTTTCAAAACAAATTTGTGGGTTTTATTTCAAGATTAAATTCTTGAAAAACCCTTAAATTTGATTTCTTGATCTCTTATTTATTTATTTATTTTTCTAGCACTTTCTTGAGAAATATGAACAAACACAAAAAACCAAGAATTTATGCAAGTGAAATTATGAAGTAAAGAAGAGATAACAAAGGCGTTACCAGAATAAGAAGACACGTAAATTTAATGAAAAAGAAATGTGGACAAATTGGATGCCACATCAAAAACTGAAAGTTTTGTGTGACAGTGAAAAAGTAGAAAACAAACAAATCAAAACAAACAAACAAATAAATTTGGTGAGCCCAAAATAAAAGGATCAAACTACTTTGGACAAATTCAAATTCCCCACCTTTCAATTCAATTTCATTCAATTTTGGACTAAAAATTCTAAAAGTGGTAAGGATTCCACGTATGATTATGGTATCAATTGATTTCTGCATGCACCAAACATGTGTTTTTATCTTAATTAACTACCTTAAAATTATGATTTGTCACACTCTATTGCATAAGATTTTTTTTTTTTGGGGTATCCTGTGATCAGAATGGGATACCCACTCCTAAAAGTGTCTCATTAGTCGTTGTCGTATATTCTATCCATTTCATTTTGCTCGTTATCATCTAATTTAGAATATATTTTAGTTTAGAGTGAAAAATTAAACATTGACAATGAGTATTCATTGATACTATATATAAGGGGGGAAAATGAAGCATTTAGGAAATTGTTAGATTCTTTTTTTCAAAAATTGATTGATTAGAGATTTTATCTAACAATGTTTCTCAAATGCAATTTTTGGGGCTCGTAGCCCACTAATCAAGTTGAGTCTTTATGTCATGTCTCATCCCATTACTAGTCGTGCCTCAAGCTATATTACGTGGGCTTGGGTACTAGTGTTAACATAAAGGCTTACACAAATGAACATAAATTCTAAAACAATATTGTTTAAAGTTAAAAGGAATGAACATGAACTCCAAAGCAACAAATAATACTCGTATGTAGTTTAAATTATCAATCATACCAATTGATTTAGTTGTTAAATGAATAAATGTATCCATATTCACTCAAAAACATAGTAATACATACAAATGTACAATTATATTCTCAAACAATGGAATAAAGGTGAAGGAGGTAAAATAAAAATACGTACCCATTTGAATCAACAAGGAAGAGTATTCTTTAATTTCTTGTCTGCTGAACTTCTCCAATTAATTAAATTTGAATCAATAAAATAAATTGAACACAAATTTAAATTAGTAAGTAAATTGAACAAATGCAAATTGGTAAACAACACTCTTTTCACAAGTAACAATAAATTCTTAAACATAGAAAATGGACGAATGTATTTATTTCATAAACGTAGTTTCATGGTCTTTAAGAATAAAGTAAGAAATATAAGTATAAAATGGCCCATGTTCATTTTATATGTTGTAAATGTCTAGTTTATATTTTTACAAAACTATTGAATTATTATAAGTCAGACAAACTTCTTTAAAAAAATTGATGTTTATTATATAGTGTTATATTTAATATGGGTAAGTCCCATAGATTAACCGGGGCTTCCTCATTTGATATATTACTACATGTTCAAAATTTGCGATTGTTCAGTTTTTTTTACTAAATGTTAAAAATTTGCAATTGTTCATATTTTTTACAAAATGTTCAAAAGTATAGGAGTGGTGTTGCGATGGTTGACAATTCAGCATCACTTTTTATATAAAATCCAGATGGGTGTACATAAGGTACATTCAAGGGTACATTTTTACCCAAAAAAATGAGTAAAAAAAACTACTTGGGTGCACCTTACACCCGGTATGTATATAAATTTTCTTAACAATTTCGTACTCCCACATTGTTTTTTTTTTAAATGCATCACTTTGACCGACATATCTGTCAAGAGTAACTTTGACCATTAATATCTTTAATCGTCTATTAGTAAAAAAAATTATAACAAAATTATATTATGAAAGTAAATATTGCGACGAATCTCATGATAACATTTCTTTATTTTATGATAATAAAAAAATAAAGTCAAACATAACATGTTAAAGAGTGCAAAAGTCAAACTAAAGCATTTAAAAAAAAATAAAAAAATAACAATTGATGTCATCTATGCATATAAATATAACTATAAATGACATGCATCAATTAAAAAGGAAATACAAAATAAGCAGTTTGAAAAAAAATAATAATAAGAGGAATAAATTCAACATTTCACAAACAATAAAGTGTTAAAAATTATCTTTCTATACTCTTTATCAATTAGTAACATTATTTTTAACATTTATGCATAACATACATAATCGATGATAATATATTTCAGTTTGTCAAAAAAATGATAATATATTTCATAAAAAAAAAAGATAATAATAATAATAATAATAATAATAATAATAATAATAATAATAATAATAATAATAATAATAATAATAAAACACAATTTAGGACATGTTCGGCAAAATGTAGCTGTGAAGGTAGCTGTAGCTGTGGAGATAGCTGTTAGCTGTCAACAAGCTGTTAGCTGTGAAAAAAGATAATTTAGGTATGATTGTTCGGTAAAGTAGTGGTTGACTAGCTGTTACATTTAGAATCCATATTTTATTTTTAAAACTATACATTAAATTTTTAAAAGCTACTTCAAAAGCTACCTCTAATTCAAAAGCTAATAATCCTAGCTTTTAATAAAAGCTACCTCCACCACTAAAAGCTACTTGAACCATTACTTTGCCAAACACTCACATTTTTTGTTGAGTAGTGGTTTGACTTGGTCAAACCACTAAAAGCTACGTAAAAGCTACTCAAAAGCTAGCGCCGAACACGCCCTTAATCAAAGTGTTAACCCGGTGTAACGCTCGGGCCACACACTAGTTTTAATTAAAACATGAAGTTGGAATGACACTAGTCCTTTTCTTGTATGTTTTTCTTGTTTTCAAATATGGAGTAGTTTTTTTTTTCAATAATTTAATTAAATATCTCTTCCATTCCCATTCCCGTATATATTAATCATACCTTTTTGAAGTATAGTTATTTATTTTTTATTTTTTATTTCAATCCTTTTTAACAAAAATAAACTAAAATAAATCTTTTGATTACAATTTAGTTTAAAATTTCATTTTTTTTGAATTTGTTCTAAACTTATTTTTATTTGATGATTTTATGTATGTTTAATTATTTCTTAAACAAATTCTCCTTCATTTTTTCTTCTGAATTTTTTGTATAGATTTGTATAATCGTGTTTTGAAACAAAAGGTTTGTACAATTTTTTTTTCTTTTCTAGTGTCTAAAGATCTTTTGATTTATTTTCGACGTACAATATTTTCAATTTCAATACTTATATTTCAAGTACATTAACATCATGGTTTTTATTTAAAATTTAATATATTTTTTTTTCAATTTCTTTACAAAATACTTATTTTTTGTTTGATGATTTTTATGTTTAGTTATTTTTCTGAGCAAATTGTTGTTTAGAATTTTGTATGGATCTAATTTTTAAAATATGTACAATTTCTAATTTATTTTAACATTTTCAAAGTTAGATTTATTGTTTTGGAAATTTTGACTTTTACCTCCAAAAAAATTCAAAAAATTGTTTTTTACCACCAAAAATTCTAAAACTTTTATTTTACCACCAAATAAAAAATTAAAAATAGCTTTTTACCACATGTAGTCAAAAACCTAACGAAATTTTTAAAATTTTTTGATTTTCGTGTCAAACACATGCTTTAGAGGTTTTGTGGGGCATTTTGGCCCTATGGATCCAATCTGAAGTCAGAATTGACAAAAAAAATGATCGAAAATGTCTCATTTTGCGTATTTAAAAATACCTTGATTTGCGTGAACACGTAAAATGAGATATTTTCGATCATTTTTTGTCAATTCTGACCTCAAATTGGAACCAGAGAACCGAAGTGGCCCCCTAAACATATGAAAAGCATGTGTTGCGCACAAAATTGGAAGAATTTTTTTAAAACGCTAGATTTAACGGTTTTCTTGACGTTAGGTGGTAAAAAAACAATTTTTAGAACTTTTTTTTGTGTAAAAAAAGATAATTTTTTGATTTTTTTTTGTGGTAAAAGTCAAAATTTCCTATAGTTTTTAAATTTTTTTATTTTCGTTTTATGTTTCCGTTTTTATTAAAGATTGCTTTATAATTTCAATTTGATTTTGATTTTTTTCACAAAGTTGTTTGCTGATTTTTGTTTTTTAACTTATCTTTTTATATGATTTAAATGAATTGTGCATTTGAAACTCATCTAGCTTTTTTCAACGATCTATTATAGTTTTTTACAAGATTAAAGCCCGTGTGATGCATGGTTTTTCATACACAAATTTTAAGAAAAGATATTTTCTTAGTAAGATAGACTCTTTAATTTTTTTTTATTATTTGGTATTTTACTATATTTAAATAAATTGTAAATATGATATTTCAACTGTTACATATTGGGATAATCTTTATTGTGAAAAGATAATTATTATGTTTTTAAATAATTGAAATCCTAAGTCGTTATTCATTTGTTGTTTAATACACTTAAAATTAAACTCTCTAATCTATATATCATTTTGTATATTTTCAGTGATCTCTTAATCTGTATATCATTTTGTATATATATAAGGGAGTTTTTTTTTCCCGATTTAAGAGCGCCACGTATAATTAAAATATTTAAAAACTTATTAGAGCGCCACTTAAGATTGATATTTTTAAAACGCTACAATAGGATTTTGCCACGTAACATATTTTTTTAAGCGCTGCGTAGGATTATAATAATGATAAAAATCGCTACACAGGATTAATAATTTTAAAACTCTACAATAGAATTATGCCACGTATGATTAATGTTAGAGCGTCACAAAGAGAAATGTTATATTTTAGCTAATAAAAGAAAAAGAATTGAAATTTATTTTAGACCAAATTTTTTATATTAATTATAAAAATAATTTAGTGCATTTTTATGTGGCTGGCCATATCGTGTAGTCGGTTGAGATACACCCAAACACTGATCAAGTAACCCTAACCGTCTGAGTGACCTTAGATCGATTGAGTAACCCTTGACAACCAAGTAATCCCTGACCAAGTAATCCCGACCACACGGTGTGACCAGCCAGATATGAAACTTTGTGAAATAAAATATTATTTTTTATATTATGAATTTTATCTAAATATAAGTAACAAAGTTAATAATTCATTTATTATTTAAAAAAAAAATCAAGTAGTAAGCAAGCGAATATCACAAAGTTTATATATGAGATAAATATATATTAGTAAATTATTTTATTTGGAAAAAAAACAAACAGACAATGCATCGCACGGGCTTTATTTAGTATTTAAATAAGGTAAAGTATTTTTCATGCATTATAAGTTTTAAGTTTTTTATGAAAATATCATCTCATTCATTAATATCTAAAGATAATTTTTAGTTATTTTAATAATTTAAAATCTAATATTAAAATATAATTTAGTTGGTAGTTTTTAAATAATTTAAATCTTAATATCTATCAACGATTTTTAGTTTTTTTTTTTAAAGATAAACTTTAGTTTTTTTAATTAATTTAAATCCTAATAAATCACTATATTAATTGTTACTACCTATGCGGAAAAAAGTTTTAAATCTCAGCTCATTAGTCACTTTATATATATTCCTATTCGGTTAAAACTTCTGCTTTAATTTTTCTTAAGAAAAATACACTTTTAATCTCAACTTTACCGCCTAATTTGCTTTGAATAATCTCAACTTTTGATTATTCTGCAATAATCCCAACTTTTACCTGCATTTTCTTTCCTCAATCCCAAACTGGTCAACAAAAGTAAATGACCTAATATTATAGGTAACTTGACACGTGTCAAATCATAATTGGTCTAAAAATTTAAAATAATAATGAATAAAAAATCAACAGGAAAAAAAGCCACCACAAACCCACAACCACTGGCAGTGGTCACTCCCCTCCCTAACCACCTGGAACCAACCCATCCCTAACCCTCGCCCTCGAAAATTCCCTAGAAATTGCCCCACCCTTGCGAATCCGACCCTCCCTCTCTCCCCCACCCCCAAACCAACCATAACCAAAACCCCCGCCTCAAAACCGTCACTCATAACCAAAATCCTCGGCCAACCCCGAAATCTTCCCCTTCTCCTTCCACCCCCGAAACCACCCATAACACTAACCCCATCCCCAAAACCACCTCATCCCCCATCCCCGAAACCACCAAGTAATATGCAACCCCTTCTCTTTCTTTCTCCTCCATGTGCGGAAAACGTAATCAAAGAGGGTGAGGATGGAGAAGGTTTTCGGTGTGGGGGGGGGGGGAGGAAAAGGGGGGAGGTCAGAAATGTGGGGTTGGGGCCGGGGTTGAAGACGGTGGTTTGAGGTAGGGCTTATTGGTTTGGGAAGGATGGCCACTAGCATTTGGTGGTGGTGGCGGGTGGTGGCCGGTGATCTTTGATTTTTTTTTTTGAACCTATTATTAATATGCAATAACAATTGGAAATTATTTTGTCACACAAACCTCACTCTTATTTCTCACATAAACTTACAAAAACACCACTTACAAGTTACAACAACATTTCTTCCATATTTTCTCAATTTTATACTGTCCTAGCAATTGTTTTCGTAGCTATTGGAATAAGTATATGAATGGAAGTTGTTTGAACGTATGAACTTATATACCATAATACATACTAATTCTTTTTGACAAAGAATATTAACTTAAATCAAGGGCCGCTAAAGCAAAATTAATGCATCAACTATCTAAAACTAATGATACCAAAGATCTAAAGTTTTTATTATCACCAATTAATTGAATAATACAAACTCCATAATAATTATTATTCACATATGCAAATGATATTTCTCAAACATTGAAATAAATGAAGTTGGAGGTAAAAGGCATACCAATTGAAATTAACAATTGTAGGAACGTATTTTTCTTGCTTTTGCTCCTCTCCAACTAATTTTGAAGTTTGATGCAAGATAGGCTACCAAATTGTTGAGCACAAACTTATATAGATGTATTAGTGAGTAAAATAATTAAATTTGTACTTAAATGGAAAGCCATGCAAATAATTTTTCGTAATTTTTTTTTAAAATAGTTGTAGCACTTTTCACACATCCGCAATAAAAAATAAAATAAAATAAAATAAAATCCTTTTTTTTGGTTGGTAATTTAAGGAGAAGGACATGAATATTAGTATAACAGACGTAATTTGGTCTTAATTTGTGAGTAACCCAATATAGTGGATGGCTACATCGTATAATCCCTATATTATTAACTAAGTAACCTGTATAAAAATTAGTGAATAAGGGCCTGTTCTCATACGTTGAAATTCATTTCAGTTCAGTTTAGTTCATGTCTAATGATATAATTGCTAATGATATAAAGCCAAATTTCATTCTTTTAAGCTCTTATTACAACGACGATAATAATTTCATTCTTTTAATCTCTTATTACAACAACGATAATAATAATGATAATGATAATAATAATAATAATAATAATAATAATAATAATAATAATAATAATAATAATAATAATAATAATAATAATAATAATAATAATAATGGGCTTTCTGCCTTTGTTCCTGGACGGGAAGTGACTGATGCGGCCAATCGGAAGCGGGTTAGTACGAATCCAGTTGTCGAGCAATCAGATATGGCTTCCTTCCTTTCTCTTTCTTTTCTCTTGGGGAGTTAGAAAAGGAGGTTGTTACATTGCTTAAGCGAATCCAGAAAAACTCGAAGACTCAGGATATTGGGGCGCGTGCTGCAACCCATATCTTTACTAGGATCGGCTTTTCTATAGCTAGAGAGGAGTGGGGCCCCAGATTGTATCTCGGCTTCCCACTAATTTTCTATAGGTTGTATAACTTTGTATGGTTTTGAGATATAATAATAATAATAATAATAATAATAAATATAATAATAATAATAATAATAATAATAATAATAATAATAATAATAATACAATTCATTGTTCAAATGGTTCTATTTTTTTGATACACATTTCTACTGTTAAACTCATTGAGAAAATTAGAGTACTACACAACTTAAACTAATTTTCATAATCGGTTAGTTCTTCGTCTTCTTCTTGTCCACCAAGCTCCTCCATTACCTCGGCATTCTTCTGAACTGACTCCCATATCTGATCAATTATTTCTTATCGTACAATACCCATAGCTGCTTTTCTGTTAGGATCGTACATAGTATGATCTTCTCTTCACTCCATGACTTCAACTTGGTGCGTGAAAGGAATCCCTAGTTCATGTAGAAGAATAAAATTGTGTAGAGTACAACAAGCAACGATTATTTGCAACTGAAAACGTAATTTTATATTTTTTATTTTATATTTTTTTTAAAAAAAAAATTAAACAACAAAATGTTTTGTGTTCTTTTGTCATAATACTATTTTATTTTTAAATTATATAGTATATGTGTTTAAAATGTTTTGGGGTTTAATTTTTATAATATATTTTCCATAAATATTATAATTATAAAGTATATTTTTCATAAGTATTTTAATATGTACATATATATATACACATATGTATAGTAATAAATAATCAATAAATATCAAAGATCACTAATTTGTAGTTAAAAATCACTAATTATTAAGTTCAGTTCAGTTCAGTTCACTTCACTTCAACTCAGTTCAGTTCAGTTCAGTTCAGTTTCGTTCAGCTGATTTCAGTCAATGAGAAAAGGCACTAAGTATATTTTGGTCAATGAATATCGGTTAAATAAGGGTTATTCTTTTTTCCCTTGTCATATATTTTTTTTTCCGCTTTCGTATTATTAACTAACCCCTATAATCCCTCGGAAAAAAAAGAAAGAAAATAATGATTAGTGAATAAGTACATTTTAGTCAATGAACAATAATTTTCCTTGTCATTTTTTTTTTGGCTTTTGGGGTATTTACTTATTTAGTACTCCGTAGTATAGTAATAAATATTAACCAAGCTTACTTGCCACTAACGTAAGCTCTCATAATGCATCATAGATTATAAAAAAATTAATTAGTTCCAATTAGACAAGTATTCAACCTTTAGAGTTCTTATTATCCCGTATTAATATTTGGTCTCAACAATCATTTTCAAACATTATTTAGAAGCAATGATTTATGACCAAAAGCGAATCAAATATGTATGCAATTCCTCGTCGTAACAATGATTCTGGCCTTAGCCAAAATAATAATAATAAAAAAAATTATTCTTGCGTATCATTTATACATCAAGTCATAAATCATACAAGTAATACTTGAATTTTATAGTCTGTCCAGAATCATAAATTTGTTTATAATTTAATTTGAAAAATAAATGTGCCTAGCATGAGATGATAAAGTATAATTCTTTTATAGAAAAATAGCAAACAATAATACAACCTTTGGTCTGTTCTTTTTTAATAATACAACCTTTGGGTTATTATTTACCTAGTTTTGTGCCCCGTGCGATTCTCGGGTATGTTTATTAAATTATAAGTTAAATTTTTAATCTATATATCAAATTTTAAAATATATCATTGATACAAAATTATTTAGGAATTGATGTGCTTTTGTGACGATTTGTTGTCTAATAGGCATGTAATGACTAATAATAATGTTGGTGGAAATGTTTGGTTTAATACATTTAAAAAATATTAAAATAAAATAGCAATAAATAAATAAAATAAAATAAATGTTCAAAGCTCGTTGGATTGATTCGAATCCAAAACTTTAGGTAAGGGTTGAACATTTTTTGACTCGTAACCTGAAGTGACCCGATTCGAGATAACTCATGACTTGACCCTAATTGACAGGTCTACATATAGTAATAAATTTCGATTATATTGTGAAGTATATTATTTTAACCGATTATTATATATTATAAATGTATGTTTTACTCTTTGAACTACTTTCTTCGCTCCAAAAAAAAAATTATTTGATAATTTTTGAGAATTATAATCTAATAATTTTTTTGAATAAAATTATAATTCAATTTGTACATCTAAAATACTAGTATTTTATCAAAAATAAAACTCTAATTTTATCCTAAAATTCTATCAAAATAAAATTTTAAACTAACCTTTTATCTTATGAAATCTATTTAAATCTATCAAACGTGGCGCGACACTTGGCATTTCATCCCGGCGATGTGTCCCGGCGATGCCCGGGTAGTTTATGGACTTTAAAGATAAAATTATATTACTTCCTCCGTTAACTATTATTTGCAACATATACTATAAATGGATGCTAAGTATTATGTGCAAGAAATGTTTTCTTTCTTTTTTAGGTTATCATCTCTCTCCTCATCACATGCACTAACTTTTCCTCTCTCTATTTTACACTCACAAACAAATTTTGCTTAGGAGTCTGCAAACATCCCCTTTGTTGCAAATAATAGTTAACGGAGGTAGTATTATAATTCAATTTGATTGAAAATAGAATTCTAAATTAACTATTTTTGCTACAAAGTCAATCTATATATATCCAACGTGGTACGATACTTGGTGAAAAATTAAAACACTAAATGATGTTG
This sequence comes from Chenopodium quinoa, assembly GCF_001683475.1. Classification (NCBI taxonomy): domain Eukaryota; kingdom Viridiplantae; phylum Streptophyta; class Magnoliopsida; order Caryophyllales; family Amaranthaceae; genus Chenopodium; species Chenopodium quinoa. The sequence goes on from NW_018745024.1 coordinate 4,370,238, forward strand.
TCTTGTGGCCTAATTATAAATTTATTATTTGATATTTTATAATCGAAGAAATAACTCTAAACTAATAATCTTATTCTAAAATTCTATATAGATTTGATTGAAAATAGAATTCTTACCTAATTTTTTTTATCTTATGAAATCTATCCAAGGTGGCGCGAAACTTGACGATTTTTTATCATATGAAGTCTATTTAAATCTATCCAAAGTGGCGCGACACTTGACGAAAAGTTGGAACACCAAGTGTCGCTGCCTCGAGGCTGGCTAAAAGTTTAGCTTTATATATTAGTTATATGATATGATATTACAACCTTTGGTGGTGTCAATTTTAAATAAGACAAAAACCCTATAATCTGCTAAACCAGTTACCCGTGTCACTTGTTAGTATGTATTTGGTCTAAGTATTAAATTTTAACTAGCCTTTTGGCCCGTTCGATGCACGGGTTCTTATCTAGGTTATTTCATATGTAGGTATGTTTTTCAATAGTTGAAACTTTTGATATGAAATACGAAGTAATTGTTTCTAAAACTTAAAAGGAAAAAAGAATGAGGATATAACTGTGGAAAAAGATAAAGGAATTTAGATACGTATATAAACATGAAGATTATAGGATATAAAATGACATATTGGTTTAAGTTATATTTTAAGTCTATTAGTTGAAAAGACAATTTTTATATAATTCAATTCATATGTTTATGTGATGTATATTAATTGGTTCAACTTTATTTTATTATGATGGAAATGAAACACTTCATTTTCTTAATTGAATTTGCAAGTTATAGAATGTATAAAGACTTAAACAAAAAGATTAAAAGGGGTGACATGTGCCATATGTGGTAGTGAGTGACTTGTAATGACATGTGTCATATGAAAAATTATGGTTTGTGTTTTTAAATACTAAGTATAGATATAGATTTTTATAATGATTAATTTTAGATGTTAAAAAAAAATTAAATAAACTGAACCCCTCTTAACCCAACAACCACCACGACACCCCCTTCCCCGGCTGTAGACACCCATTTGTGTCTCCCCAAAACCAAACCCGGTGATGAGTACCTTTCACGTCGAATCATAATCGAATGAAACGAAAGTGTGGAGAGGTCTAGTGTTGCGGAAAGTTTTATTTCTTTTCTCTTCTCTCTGTTTTTGAAAACTTTATTTTAAGAAAACAGCCAATCCAAATTGGTTGGTCCATGATATGGGTCCAATAGTGGTGTAGTTGGATGAAGCTTGCAAAGACCTTTCCAACGATATATTATAAGCCCAATTCCGATGAATATTGAGGAAGTTATGGCCAATTTACTAAACTGGGCCCGGTTTGAGCTTTAAGTAGGGGAGGGCCTAATATAATTTATCATTCCTAATGCAATTAGGAATGGTTTTAGTCTTCTAGAATATTCTAGAAGGTCTTATCATTCTTAATTCAATTAGGATTCTTCAGAGTTTTAATTAGATCAAATAGCATTTTCGACTGAAATTATATTATTTTATCTTCCAGTACGGGAAATTTATCGGATTTTCAAAAACGCGTTGAAATCCAATTTGGCGTCCAACCCCAGGCCTTGGCGCCTGGAATCAGGATTGGCGCCAGACGCCAGCCATTGGCGCCTGGCGCTAGCCACTGGTCCTGGCGCCAATGAGCCAGGGCTGGCGCCAATGTATTTTTGCGGTCTTCAGACTCTGATTTGATAAATTATCTTTTTTGGATGATTTTCTCTATAAATATCGTATCAAAAACTCCGTTTTCATTCATCATCTACATCTATCATTCACCAATTCTCTTTATTCTTAAGTCTTCATCAACTCTCAATCATTCATCAAATTCTTTGAATTCATTCATCTCTTTTCATCAACTTTCATTAACATTCGTTCTTTCTTTTCTTAAACTTTACTTTTTAATACAAAATTCCGCATTCACAAGATCTAGAAACACCTATCCATATTCGAAGTTGCCTTCGCCCTAGACGTGAAAGGTTTTAATTTCTGAGGGTTTGGTCCCAAATCTCTCTTTCAATTATTTAAATTAATTGTTTTGTTTATTATTTTTCCTTGAAGTTACTAACGTGTGTATTTTGTTATTAGAAAGAGGTACGAGGCATCCAAGTAAGCACTTTAATGGTTTAATTGATATTATGATGTAGATATCATGCTTAGATTGTTATTTTGATTCCTAGTATCATGTCTAGGGTATTTTTAATATTAAGTATGATTAAAAGTATGATGCTTCTTATACTCTTCCTAATATTTATGATTATCATTGATTATTATTAATGATGTTGATTATTTATTATGTTGCTTGATATTTATTTTATTGCTTGATCACCTTTTATGCATGTTTAAAGGGAATTGGTATTTGCAATCGCGCTTAATAAGATAATTAATAATCTTGTTAGGTTAATTGTGATTATAAATCAAAGTGATCGCCAATAATAGTTTATTTGTGCATTAATATTCAACCAACATAGATTAAACAGGTTTAGGGTTAATCCTATTGATTGTATGTTAGTTAGAAAGCGCACATGAATACGATCAGAATAAAGTAGAGGCCTATTATTAGGGTAGGTTCAATCTCTTTTAGGTTGGATTTGTACCATCATCCCCGAACCCTTATTTGGTTCATGACCTTATGGAGTTGACGATCTCTTGGATCGTTAAGGGGTGTAACCTTCACCTCGTGAACGGTTTACAAGTTCCTTAAAAACTTGTTGGCGACTCTTTTGCTCTATCTTCTTCCCTTTTGGACGCCACCGTACTTTAGTGTATGATCACAGTGGGGTTCAAGCTAGTGGGATTTTTAAAGGCTTGAAACTATTCCCTACAGTTTTTGGCGACTCCACTGGGGACGATTTCTATTTTAATTCCTGAATTTGTTTCGGCAATGATTTAGAATGAGTGGATGAGACTCGAAAAGTTCTAAGTATTTCATGTGCGTAATTTTGATTAACATTATTGTCATATGCATAAAAAGGTTCTCATTGGAAAGACCATCCGTAATGAGTCAAAAACATAGGATTTTACACGTAGGGAATTTGAGAAATGTCTTTCACAACTAGGGCTGAAATAACACCGCGCGAAACTGGATGATTTTATTGAGCACAGAAAGCTGCTGAGGCATGTGGGAAGTAGCGTCAGGGGCCAGAGCTTGGCGCCACACTTTTTGCCGTAGCGCCAGACGCCATTATTGGCGCCAGGCGCTACAGTTAAAAGTTGGCGCCAGTCTCTGTTTGCTGGCGCCAATTTCCCTCAATACCGAGCCAGAAATATGCGTTCTAATTTTGACCGGTTTTTCGTATTGTTTGCTCGATCCTACTTCCTGATTGAATTTTTTCTCACTTTTCTGAAACCCATATGTGTTCTACATATGGACATAACCCTCTGGGAATTCATGCTCTATCTACCCGATTGAACGCTCCTGGCAACAAAGGGTACATCTGAGAGGTTGAATTAACCAAACCATGGAAGCGAGTTTTTTTTCTAAAAACTCGCGGTGTTCTATCCACACGCGTTAACCCTTCACGGTTAGGCTTCTACGCGGCGCATCTGGACAATTAACCATGGACCCTATTTGACTAAACCATATTCCGAACTTTAGAGAACTAGAGCCATGGTTAGGTTGCGAACTCATTGCATCATATTGTGCTTACTTGACTAATTGTGCATTATTTGTTGTGCATATATATCCTATGCTCCTCTTAACCGTTTGTTGATTTGTGTTGAGATTAAAATTAATGGCTTTAAGAACTTTGCCTAATTAATTAATTAATTGATTTGAGTCAATAAAGTTTTTTTCTTCTTTTAATCGGAATCGACCTAGTACGACTTTAGGCATACCCCATTTGACTAATAATACCGAAAACAGTCCCAGACCGAGGCTCCAATATTGGTGCCAAAATCTGAGCTGTAGCGCCACCGTATGGTGTGTAGCGCCAGACATTTACTAAAAAGTCTGGCGCCAATCACCATATTGTGACGCCAGTCCTGTCGCTTGGCCGACAGTTCGGATTATTTGTCGAGTCATCACCTAATGTCTAATTAACCAGTTTGCTAATTAATTCGGTTATTTCCGCTGTCAATAACACCTTGTCAGGTCATTAATCGAGTCTTGGTCACATAGTCTAGCCACATGGTCATGACACGAGTCTTAACATGTCACCTACACTCACTAGTCTTAGCACACACTTTGAGTACACATCACCATGGCCATGTCTTAGGTTCATGCATAAGTCGGTCTTTTCCGTCATTTGAGTTGGGGTACATTCTACTCCTAATTCTTCATATCCCTCCATCTAAATCTTTCTTCACATTCTTCCATCTTTCTTCACCTCCTCCATCCATTGCATGTTGAATAAAGTTTGAGTCAAATAATTAACAATAAGTATCCCCAAATTCCTTTTCCACAGTACTTGGTCGAGGAGAGAAGGGCGATTAATTAAGGACAACCTCTTTATTCAAGTCTCGCTTTTTGATAAACCGATTCGTCAAAAGAGGAAGGCTAAGAAGATAATGGCAACTCAAGAAGAAGTCAATGAGCTTAGGAACCAATTGGTTACCATGACTGAAACACTAAAGCTCCTCACACTTAAGGTCGATGATCCCGTGAAGCAACAACGGATGGATCTCATGCAAGAGAGTCTAAGCAAGCTATCTAGTGACTATAAATTTCAAGGCATGAGTTCGCAAGGGGTCTCGTTGGACAAAGAACTTCTTCCGCATAAGTTCAACGCCATTGACATCTCTAAATTCAAGGCAACAGATAACCCTTACTTCCGTCCAAGAGCTTTTGAAACTATAATGATCATTAAGTATCGATAAGAAGGTTTTCCCCTCTCTTTTCCCACTATCTCTTGAAACCGTATGCCAACAATGGTTCTTCTCCCTTGACAAGGAGAAAACCTCTACCTGGGAATCGATAGCAAACGCTTTCGTTGATAGGTACAAGTGCAATATCCAAGTTGAAACCGATCATAGACAACTTGAGATGCTAAGACAAAAGAAGAATGAAGGTTTTACTTCTTTCTTTAATAAGTGGAGGGAAACTTCCGCCAAGATAATTGAGGTCCCCACCGAAAAGGAATCTGTGAGGATGTTTATCAAGAATCTCCAAGAAAAGTATTCGAAGCACCTAAAATATCAACACAATTTGAATACTTTCAAGGCCGTTTATGACATCGGAATTGAAATCGAAGATGACCTCGCAAAGCAAAAAGCTACTAATAATAGCAACCACGGTGGCTGGAAAGGAAAGAAGAATGACAATCCTTCTTCTTCCGAAAACGCCCACTCTAGTAACAATGTTAGTACCTTTGGTCTCAGTGAAGTTTTAGCCATGGATAACCTAGGATCTAAGAAGCAACTAAGGAAAGACTTCACCCCCATTGGGATGAGCTACGATACTGCCTTCGATCGACTCCATGCCAAAGGACTCATTACTCCCATTGGACCTATTCAAGATCCCGCACCTGAAAAGAGATTGCCTAGTTGGAATCCAGACGAACACTGCAAGTACCATCAAGGTAGGGGTCATACTACTAAGAGTTGTTGGAAGCTAAAGGAGGTTATCCAACATTTGATTGATAATAACAAGCTTCCCATGCCTCCCGTTAACAAGAAGAGCGAGTGATGATAAAGCAAACAACACAAGACAAGAGGCGGGCTTCAACGACAAGATTTCATGGCCTCTTTTTCTATTTCTTTTTCATCTTTTCTTTCCCCAATAAGTCTAGCATAGGCACCTTTTCTTTTCCTTTAGATTAATTTTGTAGAATTTTCCTTTTTCCCTTAATAAAATGAGCATTTAATTCCTTGCATATGATCATTTCATTACATTGCATTCAAAAAAAAAAAAAAAAAATCCATGTCGAGCTAAGCACAAGGTATACCAATGATTTGAGGCACCCCTTGTAGCCACATCATATCTCCTTTCGCCTTTCTAATTTACATCCTTTCTTCATAAACCACTTTGAGCCTCGTCTAACGATATACCCTTCTTTTTTCAACCTACATCTACCTAACCTTGGGATGGGATGGCGTGCAACTTATGCAATTCTAAAGAAAGCTTGAGTAAATTCAAAAGATAGCAAAAGAAAAAAATAAATAAATAAATAAAAGTGTACAAAAGGGTAAGTGTTCCAATGTCTTTGATATGAAACACCTAGCCATATTCGAAGTTGCCTTCGAAGTTGCCTTCGCCCTAGACGTGAAAGGTTTTAATTTCTGAGGGTTTGGTCCCAAATCTCTCTTTCAATTATTTAATTTAATTGTTTTGTTTATTATTTTTCCTTGAAGTTACTAACGTGTGTATTTTGTTATTAGAAAGAGGTACGAGGCATCCAAGTAAGTACTTTAATGGTTTAATTGATATTATGATGTAGATATCATGCTTAGATTGTTATTTTGATTCCTAGTATCATGTCTAGGGTATTTTTAATATTAAGTATGATTAAAAGTATGATGTTTCTTATACTCTTCCTAATATTTATGATTATCATTGATTATTATTAATGATGTTGATTATTTATTATGTTGCTTGATATTTATTTTATTGCTTGATCACCTTTTATGCATGTTTAAAGGGAATTGGTATTTGCAATCGCGCTTAATAAGATAATTAATAATCTTGTTAGGTTAATTGTGATTATAAATCAAAGTGATCGCCAATAATAGTTTATTTGTGCATTAATATTCAACCAACATAGATTAAACAGGTTTAGGGTTAATCCTATTGATTGTATGTTAGTTAGAAAGCGCACATGAATACGATCAGAATAAAGTAAAGGCCTATTATTAGGGTAGGTTCAATCTCTTTTAGGTTGGATTTGTACCATCATCCCCGAACCCTTATTTGGTTCATGACCTTATGGAGTTGACGATCTCTTGGATCGTTAAGGGGTGTAACCTTCACCTCGTGAACGGTTTACAAGTTCCTTAAAAACTTGTTGGCGACTCTTTTGCTCTATCTTCTTCCCTTTTGGACGCCACCGTACTTTAGTGTATGATCACAGTGGGGTTCAAGCTAGTGGGATTTTTAAAGGCTTGAAACTATTCCCTACACTAGCGAACAAATCATCTCAACCTGAAGCGACGGCGCCGACCAGTCCCTATCTAGCGAATTACATGACCGACCCCATTTCCCCAGACACGCAAGCCACCACCCCGAGGCGAACACCACCACAATCCTATGGTTTACTGGGGTTGGTTTTCGAAACAGGGGAAAGGGAAGGGGCACTTTTCAGACAAGGGAAGGGGAAGGGGTAGGTGTCGTAATGTTTCGGTGGGTTCAGCGGTCTAGGAAAGGAAAGGGGTAGGTATCGCGATGTTTAGGTGGGTTTAACGGTGGCTGCCGGATTTCGGTTGGATTTCTGTGGGATTAGCATGGGTTTTGGTAGCGGTTGCGAGGTTTCGTGGTAGATTTTGGTGGGATTAGAGCGAGTTTCAGTGGCTACGGTGTTTCGTGGTGGGTTCCGACGAGATTAATGTGGGTTTCGGTGGCTATGGGGTTTCGTGGTAGGTTTCGGCGAGATTAAGGTGGGTTTTGTGGTGGGTTTCGGCGAGATTAAGGTGGGTTTTGTGGTGGTTGGGAAGGGGGTCGATCAGTTTCGTGTTGCTTAGGGGAGGTTTTTGGTGGGAGCAACGGTCTAGGAAAGGGAAAGGGTGAGTTGATGGGGTGCTTTGGTGGTTTTGTAGTGGCTATAAGGGTTGGAATGTGTAGGTGGTGTGGTGGTGGTTGACCACCATTGATATAGTGAAGGAGAAAGAAAAGTTAAAAAATAATAATAAAACAAATAAATAAAAAAAAAACCTCAACAAATGATAAAGCAACACATGTCCCATTAACTTATAACAACATGTTACCAACCGGTTTTTTTCCTGTTAAAAATAAACACCCCGGTTGTAATATTATAAAATAATCTAAAGGTTGTATTATTAAAAAAACGGGCCAAAGATTATATTATTATTTGTAATTTTTACTCTTTTATTTGGACTAGGGCAGCTAACGCGAGTGATGCGCGCGTCATAGCTAGCCATATCTAAAAGGTTTTTTTTGGTTTGGCTTTAAAATCACAAATTTAGTTAAATTAACTATAAGAGAAAATATATAAACAACTATGTGGGTAGTATAAATGTTCAAGATAATTAACATTAATGAAAGCATAAAAGTAAATAAATATTTTAGAGGGTATAGTATAGTTGTCTAAACACTAATCATTAAAAGTAGTTTGTACATATTAATGAGGGTATGTATGTAAATACACATTTTGAAGGGTATAATTGACATTACACTATTTATAAGAGTATAATTGGCATTACACTATTCATAAGAATATAATTGGCATTACACTATTCATAAGAGTAATTTTCTACTTTTTATAAGTTAGGGATAATCAGTTTTTATTTATTTTATATTTTTATCAAATTTCCGAGTCTCTATTGTTTTTTATTTTTGATTTTTTATATTTCATTGATGATTTCTGCATGGACCAAACTTGTGTAGTTGTGTTTGATCTTAAATACTAAAGTTGCCTTTGACTGTTAAATAATCGTCACTCTACGATGATTCCATGACTACGTGTATCTTGTTCATTAGTCATAATTTAACTTGGCTTTTTTAAAAAAAAATCATTTGTAAGTTTTTTTTTTTTTAAGAAATCAATTCATTAATCAAAAGTCATACGACTTTATAAATAAAATCTAATTAAATCAACAAATATATAAAATTGAATCAATTAAGGGTTTCTCTTATCAAAGGAACGATTGTTGAATAGACCTTGTAGGCTTGTACTGTGGTACATCTCTCGCACACATCGCTGGAATATACAACCTTTACGAAGAGACGGTCTAACGATTTGTTGTAGCTGTAATGATAATTTTCATCTGATTCACTTGAATATTGAAGATTTGATAACCGTTGCGATCTCGGACAACTCTTTACCGACGAAAAGATAATAGGGCAAAAGATGATTAACTTTTTAATAAACCTAACACACATAAAAACCCTAAAAAACAACAATAAAACTAACAAAAAATAACGACTCCACCACGGGGAGACACTCCACCATAGGGATGCGAATGAATATCTACACTACTAATTCTTGATCTGTACACCCGGGTATATCATGAGCGCATGGTACACCCAGTAAAAAAAAAATATGCGAAAGTACATTATAGTTAAGAGTAAGAACATGGATGATAAAATGAACACAAAACTCATTTGTAATGTACACGCAAATTTCTCGAGGCATCTATTTTAGTAAAAATAACTGTCAAAGATTTCTATCCCAAATTAAGTGTCATATCATAACAAACTATTCACTTTACCAAAAATCATTTTCAAGATTTTTTAAAAAAATTATTTTCAAGATTTTCACAAATCAAAATTCAAAAATTCATTTAAATTTTCAAAATTTCATGTTCCGAAATATTTTATTTCATTTTGATTATTTAGAATAAAACACCCCTAACAAATCGTTCATATTTTTCACCAAACAAATTTCTTATGATATTCATTTTAATGATAGTCATGTGTATTTCTTATCATGTTCATTATTTGATTAATTATATGTTCTTTAACCAAAAACAATATAATGTATTTATATTTATTTGTCATATATTCTATTAGGAAGTATAACTATTAACACTATGTTGTTTTGAAATGTTTATTATTATATATAGATCTTTATTAGATTTTTTTGATAAAATATTGTAACTATCCATGTTCTTCGATTATAATTGTAATGTACTTTTATTGTCAAATAATGTTTATTATTTATTATGAAATGTTCTCTGAATTTTGACTTTGAGTCAAGCTGGATAGTTTCACATAATGTTCATTGCATAATATTATCATGTTCTTTATTAATTAATATCATTTATGTTCTTGATCCGAAAATAAATCATCAATAGAGGAAGACCAAAAGAATATTGCCATCATCTATCAATCTTCATGATCCTGATTTCAACCAAAAAACATACACTATTAGTACTTGGTAATTCGTATTAAATAAAAAAATAGTACTAATAAATAATATTTAAAATTAATTTTATAATAATAACAAATGATGGTAACAATCTATACTTAGGGCCTGTTCTGTTCCGTTGAAATTCAGTTCAGTTCAGTTCAGCTCAATTCAGTTCAGTTCAGTTCAGTTCAGTTCAGTTCAGTTCAGTTCAGTTCAGTTCAGTTCAGTTCAGCTCAGTTCAGTTCAATTCAGTTCAGTTCAGTTCAGTTCAGCTCAGCTCTTAATTTATGTCTAATGATATTGCTAATGATATAAAGCCAAATTTCATTCTTTTAAGATCTTATTACAACGACAACAACAACAAAAATAATAATAATAAATAGCATATAATAATAATAATAATAATAATAATAATAATAATAACAATAATAATAATAATAATAATAACAATAATAATTGAAATAATAATAATAATACTAACAATAATAATCAATAAATAATAATAATCATCAATAAATAATAATAATAATAATAACAATAATAATAATAATAATACTATAATAATACTAATAATAATAATCAATAAATAATAATAAAAATTATCAATAATTAATAATAATAATAATAATAATAACAATAATAATATTGATACAATTAATTGTTCAAATGGTTCTATTTTTTTGAAACATATTTCTAATGTTAATCTCATTGAGAAAATTAGAGGTTTCAAGTTTTTAATATATTTTCCATACATTTTATAATATAGTTTCCATACATTTTATAATTATAATTATATAGTATATTTTTTGTAAATATTTTAATATGTACATTTGTATATACACATATGTATAGTAATAAATATCAATAAATAATCAATAAATAATCAAAGATCACTAATCCGTAGTTAAAAATCACTAATAAGTTCAGTTCAGTTCAGTTCAGCTCAGTTCAGTTCAGTTCAGTTCAGCTCGGTTCAGTTCAGTTTTGTTCAGTTCAGCTCGGTTCAGTTTAGTTCAGTTCAGTTCAGCTGAGTTTAGTCAATCGGAACAGGCCCTTTGTATTTAAAAACACAAACCATCATCCCCATCATGCCACATGTAATTAAAATTTATTTCTCACCAATGCCACATGTCACCTCCCTTCATTAATTAATCCCCTTTCTTATTATTTTAAAAAAGAAATAGCTTTAATCCAATACATGTATGAATGTTCCCTTCAAAAAAAAAATATATATATATATATGAATGTTATTTGATTTATTTTCCCCAAACTTAATATCTCTACAATTATATTCAGTTATCACCCCTTCTTCTCCTTTATAAACTATTCATTTTCCAATTAAAACATATTATAAAACAAAAGTTACTATTGTATCCCTTATAAACATCCCGTGCATTGCACGGGTCAGAAGGCTAGTTAATTTTAAAATGACATTTTTTTTTTTGAGGAAAATTTAAAACTGACATTTGATAGAATAGAAATTTGTGTTACGCACTCAATGCCTACAAAAAAAAAGAACATATAGGATAAAACATGATTTCCCAAAATAATATAAGTTTAAAAGCAAGTGGACATGAACTTTGAAAAGCATATTAATTCAAGTAAAAAAACATTATTTGTATCATTGAGATCCAATGAACATTTTTAATTTACATATCTTAAAGAACATAATTTGTAAGGTAAAGAACATATAGTTACGATCCAAAGAACATATTGATCATACTTAAAGAACATATTCTATTAAAATAAAAAAAAATAAAAAAAAATGAGCATGGATCAATTAAAGAAATGATTAAAGAACATTCATCACAATTCAAAGAACATCGTCTTCAACCTTTGACACATTGTTCTCAAATTCAACATACAAATTCATCAAACATCAAAATTAAAATTAAATAATGAATTCGATGATAATAATGCAAAAATACTCTTTTTAAAATCCAAAATAATATAGTTAATGTGAAAATTATTAAATATGAAATTTTATCCAAATTACCTTCTCCTTTGTTTAACATATCCTCAAATTCACCTTCATTTTCAATCACACCATTCGCATAACCATCAACATAACAACAATCGGAATCATGATGAAATTTTGAATGCACAACCATTTTTCTATTTCTCTAGCTAAAAAAAATTCAAAATACTGAAATATGGAGGATTATAAATTTAGATAATATTTCACATAACTAATTTTGTGCTGCTTTTTTTTTATTTTTTATTTATTTTTAATCCTCCTTAACTTAAGGAGCGTATATTTCACATAACTAATCTTATGCTGCTACTTTTACTCGGGTGTACCATGCTCATGGTACACCCTGGTGTACTATGTAATTTTCACTACATTACTCAGCTCGTGGAGATTTATTGATATTAAATAGCAAAACTAAAGAAAATTAAGGCAAAAGGGCCGGAAATAGTCTAATTTCTTCGCCTAAACGACTAAGAAATTGGAGAAATCCTAGAAGATAGAGAGGATCAGGCAAGAGGAGAGGCAATAGTTTTTTTTTTTTTTATTATTATTATTGTTAACTTAATTTAAAGGAAAAATACACTTTAATAATTCCAACTTTGAGCAATTTACTTCTAATAATCTCAATTAAGGTTTTTTTAAATAATCCTAACTATGTTATCTGTTTGCCTCTAATAGTCCCAACCGGTCAACACTAAGTTAGCAACCTGTTATAACAAGATATCATAACATGTGTCAGTACGTGATTGGTACAAATTTTCTTATACATTTATTAAACAAATAAAAATAAAATAACAATTTTCCCAACCATCCTCTCCCCACCCTAACCTCACTGAAAACCCTAACCCACCCCTTAACCTCATCGAAAATGGCCGGCCACCCTCCTTTACCTCCGAAAATGGTCGGCCGGCCACCCCCGATCCTCAAAACCACCTACCCAGCCATCCCAACTTTTTTCAACCTTGAACACCTCGACATTTGTGCACTGCTCTCTTTTTGGGCTAGTTTGGTGGCCGGAAATTGCGTGGCTACTTTTGTAAATCGGTGCTTTGGTTGAAATGCGACAACTGAAGTATTTGGTGGTCGGTGCGGTGCGGGCTGCTGGAGGTATTATTGGTGTTGTTTGCGAGTTGTAGCAGGGGTTGTGGAGGAGCTGCAGTGGTGGCTCGGGGCTGGAGTTGGTGTGGTTTTCGTGGGTTGAGTTGGTGGTTTTTAGGGTCGGGGTAGGTCAGATGGGGAGTAGAGGACTGGTCGGCCGGTTTTGGTGGTTAAGGTGCAGTACTAGAAATAAGCTGATTTTCGACGGACGTGAAATTCTGTCGAAAACAGTGAAAATTCCGACGGATTTTTATTCCGTCTGTTATTTCCGACGGATTTTAATAATCCGTCGAAAATTTACAACGGAATATAATTCCGTTGGAATAAATGGGCTTTCCGACGGAATATTCCGTTGGAAATAATAATATATATATAAAAAAAAAAGGAAAATTTGCAAATTGCAGCCATTTAAAGTTCGTATTTTGCAAATTGCAGCCATTTAAATTTTTTTTTGCAAATTGCAGCCCAAAAGTTCGCATAAATTGTAAATTGCAGCCCAATTCAATATTTTCATCGGTTTACAAGTTGAAAAATTTTCGGTTAAGGTTTTAGGGGGTCATTTTAGACCTTAGGGACCCGAATTTAGCTCGGAATCAGAAAAAATAACGTAAGTGTCTCATATTTACAGTTTCCCACAAATCGATACATTTTTGTTACGCAAAACGAGATACTTGCGTTATTTTTTTGCTAATTCCGAGCTCAATTCGGACCCTCAAGGGCTAAAATTGCCCCTAAAACCTTAATCGAAGATTTTTCAACTTGTGAACCGATAAAAAAGTTGAATCGGGCTGCAATTTACAATTTATATTAACTTTTGGGCTGCAATTTGCAATTTTATTTTTAAATGGCTGTAATTTGCAAAATACAAACTTTAAATGGCTGCAATTTGCAAATTTTCCTAAAAAAAAACCCACCCCTCTTAAAACCCTAAACCAACCCCGCCCCTCTCTCTCTGTTCTTTCCTCCTCCTTCTTCTTCTCTATTCTCTCTCCTTCGCCCCCCTTATCTTCCTCTCTCTTACGCCCCCTGCTTCTCTTCTCTTCCTTTCTCCTCCTCCAGTCCTCCTTCTCTTTCTTCTCTTTCTCTCTCCTCCTCCTTTTGTTTCTCTGTTCTTTCTCTACGCTTCCTGCTCCTTTTCTCTTTCTTTCTTTCTTTCCTCTTCCTTCCTCACACCGCTGCCACCCCTATAAATCCCATTGCCGCGCCAATTGTCTTACATTTTTTATTTTATATGGTTTTTGATAGGTTGTTGTACACCTGTCAAAGATAAATTCCTAACAAAACCAACTAACAATGTAGTAGGGTAAGTAGAGTCGAATCCACAGGGAGATGGCTATTCAATTGTAACTTCTAAGAAATTGGAGAAACTAAACTATGTCACGAAATTGGGATAAGAAAGTAGTCTAAATTAAAATAGAAATAAAACAATTAATAAAAAGACCTAGGGTTATGGTTCACCATGTTTATAGTTCTAAATCTATCAAATATCAATAACAATTCAATCAATCAATTATCTAGAGCAATTGCTAAGCCTACGGTCAGGTCTTAACGCTCTCAATTCAACATATGTATTTCGGTCGCTAACATAATTAGAATTGCTAATTGTAGGTAAGCCTCTAAAAGTAAGATCTTTCGACTCAAACTCTTAATAACAATAATTAATCAAAACAATTGATCAGGTTGCAAAATTAACAATAAAACACTATCAATTAGAGAAATGAATAATCAAAATATCAATAATATCAATCAAGATTCATAGAATAAACATGGATTCCCAAACCCTAGAAATAAACTATTTAATCATGAAATAAATAATAAAAACTAAATCTAAGGAAAAAAAAACATAATTAAAGTAAAGAAATAAAATTACCTCAATGAATTAAAGTAACAAAATAAAGACAAATCCATGGAGTTGTCCATGAAAAACTAGGGCTTGAGAAGACGAACGTTAAAACGGCCTCCTCAAAAATAATAATCCCTTGAAGTATTTATAAACTTCCTAAATTATAATCTAAAAATAAATAAAGAAAAGAAATAAGAAAATAAAGATTACATAAGTTGAATTATTATTAGATGATAAAAGATGACGTGGCATAAAATCGCAAGCGAAGTCGACAACACGAGCACCTCATGGGTTGCTTTGGCTGCTCGCCAGAACCTGCGGGCGCAGGCTGGTGGCCACAGGCTGGCAGTAGTTGCGACTGGTGTCGAGTGGTCGCGGGACAGGGGCGCAGCAACATCCCCTGGGTGGCTGACTGCATCGCTTGGATTCAAACGCCTATAACTTCTGTTATAGGAAGCTTCTTGAGGCGTGCGACTTTAAAACTTTGATTAAAGTGTTTTAAGGTTCTTGAATTATGAATTATTGAATGATTATGATATATAATGGTTTAGACCTTTGATTAAAGTGTTTTAAGGCTTAATTACAACAAGTTTTCATTAAAATATAATGCTGGAATTTTTAGTAGTGCATTAAAAATCAAGTTTCTCACTACTACAAATCAGCCAAAGAGACCCGTCCAAATTAGCAAAAGAGACTGCCTTAGAGGCGGACTCTAGCTAAGCGGTCTCTTTGGCAAAGAGACTGCTTGACTAGAGGCGATCTCTAGATTGAGAAAACTAAGACCGCCTATTGTAAATGATAACTTCCGGTTCCAAAGAATCAAAGATCTTCTAGATGATAACTTGTAGAAATTTGTACCTATAACCACAAATATACACACAGTATAACCAAACAAAAATTAGTCTCCAATAAAATAAATCAGAAAAATTATACCAACATAATTAAAAATTAAAAAAAAAATCAAAACAAAGAAAATTACGAAAACATAACCAAAAAAAGTAAAAAAAACAATAAGAAAAAATAAAAATGAAATAAAAATAATTTTAAACAATTTCAAAAACGATCTAAAAAATGAATTGACAGGAAAACTAAAAAGATGAATTTTAAAAATGAAAAAAAAAATTCTAGAACTAAAATCTGAAGAACTACAAAAAAGATATTGAAAATGAAAATAAAAGAAATACATCAATATATCAAATCTGAATAAAACAATAATACAAAAAAATGTGACCGAAAAATCAACTAAACTAGATCTACAGAATAACACTAGAGAAGATCTAAGTAAGGGAATTTTTTTTTAAAAAAAAAACGTAAAAGAAAAAGGGAATAAAACTAAATGAAAAATCTATTATCATAACTAATGAAGAATTGTATCAAAAAAAATTTAAAAAACAAAAATTATAATCAATTATAAGATAGTCAGATTTTCATTAAAGACAACGAAAAAATGAAGATCTATAACACCTTAAAACGGGGAAAAAAAATGTTGCAAACTTGCCTTGACAGTAGATCTTGAAATTTTACATACCGTAGTGAAGATCACTTCTTGAAATTGAGAAAAACTTGAAGGAAATTAAAATTAGGTTGAGAATGATAAGAGGTTAAAGGAGGAAGGACAAAGAGATGAGTACTCATACGGAGTAGAAAGAGATGAGAGGCGGAGTGAGAAGAATGAGAGAGTGAAAAGAATTATTTAAAAAAGGGTTAGGGTTTTGAATTGCCACACCACGCGCACGATTTTGGGGATTTAAGGAGACCCGTCCATTATGATGACAAGTCTCTCTAATTTCTATAATTAAAAAAATTAAAAATCAAGAGACCTGTTATTTAAAAAGACGGGTCTCTCTTTATACCTTGAGACCAGTTATCTTAAATGACGGGTCTTTATGATGTTTTGAGAGACCTGTTAATGAAGATAACGGGTCTCTCTTTTCACAGAGACCACTTATGTAGTTAACGAATCTCTTAGTTTGGGTCTCTTTGACCATTTTTGTAGTAGTGTCTTTAAGGAATTTCAATTACCCCAATAACTGGGATTAAAGTATGATGTTTTAAATATAATTTCAGCTTATTTTAATTAAATTATGTGGTGTTTATAATAGTATATATTGCTGAAAATTTGTGTAAAGAGGATTTTAATACTCTTCTATGATTTTAAATTGTAAAAGATTTTGAAGTGAGTGATTTCTATTAGTCGTGGCGATTTTAAGATCATATACAAGGTACGTTCGCGTACTTAGCATAATTTTATTGATGTAGTAGCATGCTAAATGTGTTTAATTGATTACAAGAAGTATCATGCTAAATTTGGAATGGAAATTATGATTTAGATGCTATTGGTGATTGAATTATGAGCATGATTTATTTGTGATGGATTAATGGATGGAAAATTATAGTTTGGAATATTGTTTATAAACCAAACTTTTATTTATGGCATGATAGAGAGCATGTTTAATTAAACTAAATGTTTAATTTGGTTTGGAATATTAAAAGAAAATTTTATTATGGTTCATTTAATTTTTATTGATGCTTTAAGCATGGGAAATGAACTATGTAAGTGTCTAAGTACACGAGTAATAAATTATATGTTGGTGTCTTATTGCACTTAAGGTGTTTTAAACACCGATGGATAGGATTTGTGGCGCTTTAAGCATTTAAGGTGTCATTGACACCAAGGTAGAATTAAAAAGGGTTCAACATTAAATATTATGTGGTCACTAATTATTCAAGAATTAAATTGGTAAGTTAGGTTGTTTGAATAATTATTGTTGATTGAATAATTATGGTTTGAGAGTCATCACTAATTCTAATTTAATAATCTGTAAATAACGTAAAGTGAAAGAGATTACGCACCAAAACTCTTGGAACGTATAAACCTTGAATATGAACATATGGTGGGAGTTATGTGACTTTTTTTTTATTATAACTTCTAATGGAGTACATGACATTGTACATTCCTTTTATTATTATTATTATGCGCAGGAATTGTGTCACTAACGAGTGGTTAATTATTAATGTTGGCATGGTTAGCTCCCGTGTCAGTAACCTGGGCGAGGTTAGTGGGGAAACCTGTTCGATGCGTAATCAACGCTAAATAAATTATGTAGTTGTCTAGTGAGAAGTTTTGTTGAATGTTGTATGTTTGAAAAACAGGTGCAACAAGGTAAGTTGTGTGTTGATAGGTAATTGCATGTTAGTGTGTTAATTACGCTTATGTACTCAGCTTTGCTGATTGTGTGTTTTGCGTGTTTGTTGGCGTAGTCTTTATCCTGGCTCTATGATGACCCATTTTTAATGGAGAGTAGTGGAAACAAGTAAAGAGAGGCTTTTCAGGTGATGAAGCATATTCATGAATGGGCATGAGTGAAGAGCGAATCATGCTAGTTTCTATAAGTATATGATGTGTTTAATGCTTTAATTATTTATGATATTATTATTATGTATGACTAAAGCAAAATTTTTGAAGTTGGTTTGGTTTTAATAAGGGCCTATAATGTTTTCAAGTTGTAGGTTGATTTTATTTTACTTCGTTTGACTTTGGTTTGACTTTACTTTCGTTGATTGACTTTTCAAGTTGATTTGTTTTGAATGGTTTTGAAATTAGTCTTCTGATGTGTTTCTTTGATAATTGCCTTAGTCGTTTTCATGGTGACGGTAATGTCTTAGATATTCCTATTTAAAGTGTTAAATAGGGCAAAACAAATATTTTAAAAGAAAGAAATTTCTAAGGTGTTATATCAAGCCCAACCACTACCGCGCAAAACCACCCTCTTTTCCCTCACCCTTTAAACAACCAAATCGACCATTTGGGGTTTCAATGGTCGATCCCGGCCAATTTGAGGGTGAAAGAGTAAAGGATTGGAGTTTTTCGTCATTTAGGGTTCAAGCATCATCTGGTGGTCGAATCGGCGACGAATTTTTGTTGTTGTTTAGGCGGTGCGTTGTGATGGGTGTGGTTCGCAGGGTGGGTGCTAGGGGCGGATCCAACGGGGGTTCAACTGAACCCCGTTAGATCCGGAAAAAAAATATAGGAATTTTATTTTTTTAAAAAAATAGAAAAAGTATATATAAAATATTTGATACAAACGTATAACATATTAGGCGCGAGCTCAGTTGGATAAGTAAGCCTAAAGTTGGACAATAGGTCGTGGGTTCAACTCTGCTAGGATGCAACTTTTAGGGCTTTTTTTATAATTTTTTTTTTTATAATTTTCTCCTCTTTTTTTCCCTGTAAATTTCGTTCCCTTTCTTGTGTACTTAGCACTTCTTTGCTAAAGTTCAAAATCTTCATCGCTTTTGAATTGAGATGTTTTTAAGTGTTATCGATTTACAACTTCAAGAGCTTAATAATAGATTTGATGAGTCAAATATGGAGTTGCTTGTTTGTATAGCTTGCTTGAATCCTATCAATTCATTTGCTGCATTTGATAAGAAAAAGTTGATGAGACTTGCCGAGTTTTACCCGAAAAAGTTTCCCACTTCCAAGTAATGATATGATAATCACAGCGTTCGTCATGAACTTGATTTTTTTTTTTTTTTTTTTTATTGATGACATGCGGAAAGATGAGAGGTTCAAGAACTTGAAGGATAATGAGCTTTCTATGATGCTAGTTGAAACAAATAAGCATTGTTCGTACAAAATGGTTTATTTGCTTGTTCGATTAGTATTAATCCTTCCGGTGGCAACTGCAAGTGTGAATAGGGTGTTTTCTTCGATGACTTATGTGAAGAACAAGTTGAGAAATAGTATGGGTGATCAACTAATGAATGATAGTTTAGTCACATTTCTTGAAAGAGATCTTTTTGCTAACGTTAGTGACAATGATGTATTGGAACGTTTTCAAAGTATGAAAACTCAAAGAATGCTTTGTAATTTGCATCTTTTTTATGTATTGTATTTTGACATTTAATTGAAGTTATGTAATATTGTATCGAATCATTTTATTTTGCAATTTTATTGAAATTTGCATTTATTTTGTTGTGTACTTTTGTATTAGTATTTATTTGAACACTCTATTTTATACTTGAATATCCGATTTACATCTGTGCATTCGGATATCGGGTGTTTGATGAAGTTCGAACCTCCTAGGTACAATTTCTGGATCCGCCACTGCTGTGTGCGGTTCATAGGGTGGGTGCGGTGGCTTGGGTGAAGTCCGGTGGGTGGTTCGTTGGGTGGGTGGGGTTGGAGGAGGGAAAGGTTGGTGGTGCATGGGTGGTTTTACAGGAGGGAGTTTTTTTTTTTAACAGATTTTGTAACAAAAGTTAACGGTATTAACTTTAGTATTAGTGGGGGGGGGTTACATCGTACACACTATAGGTACCTTAGGGTTACAGTGTGGAATTTTAAAAATGGGTGGGCACAGTTTAGAAAAGTGAATAGCTTAGGAGTGTTGTGTAGAAAAACCCAAAAAAAAATTATGGCATGCTAAACGGTTACATTCATATAAGCAAAATCAAATATGTATTAAACCCTTAAAATAAGATAAGTTGAATAGATATGCTCGAATATATGACATCACTTAACAATAGAAAATCCAATACTTTTTTTTTAATTGTTTTTATTTTTATTTTTATATTTTGATACAAACACATTATTTTGTGAACTGAGACATGAGCTTAATAAGGCACAACATCACACTACCTAACGTGAAAGAGCAAGATAAAGTAAACAAATTCAATATTGAACTATTCCTTTTTAAAAAAAAAAAAAACCAATATTGAACTAACATTAGTTTAAAAGATGTTTCTTCTCTTTCCTCCAAAAAAAAAAAAAATGTTTGTTCTCTTTTTTTTTTTTTTTTTTTTTTTCTACGAAAATAAATTAGATGACTACTTTGTTTCTATAGAGAGAATACTTGACCAGATTTTTGGATTATGAGTTATGACCTCCTTTCAGATAAAGATGTCCTTTTATTGCTATTAAATTTTTGGATTAGATAAATTCAAAATGTGAGTTGAACATTTTTTTTTAAAAAAATAAAATAGTTAAATAGTAAAGTAATTTATTTAATAAAAAATTATAAAACAGATACAAAAGATATTTGCATTTAACAAATTTATATCATATTGTATGAAACAAAAAATTCTTTTATATAAACTAGATGAAGCCCTGCACGGTTTGTTTGAATTTTTAAAATAATTTTTTTATACATATATTTATGTGCTAAAAATTTATTTTATATTCAGATAAAATTCCTGATATCAAAAGATAATATTTTATATTTAATAATTTAAATAGGAAAATCTCATTTGTCAATTTTGCTTACATGTCATTTGAATTATTTAATTCTAAAAGAAATTAATAATTTTGTATTTAATTGGCTACTACTAAAATTTAGTATCCTACATAGCGCGCTTAAAAAGTTAAATCCTACGTGACTCTCTAAAAACTCGGGGAAAAACCTCCGATTTTACTTGAGAAATTGATAAAATTTGCAACACCATATTCACCAATGAAACAATACACCACAAAGATATTAGAAGAAAAAATCTGACTTGTAAAGAAGAAAAGATCCTTCCAAAGAAGAAGAAAAACTCTATCGTAGAAGACAACTTTTGAAGGGTAGAATCAGTGATTCAGTGCTAACACATAACTTGTAGTCTTCTACAATTCATTTGGAAAATAACGGGGAAGGCTGCGGTTGGAATATAGTCCTCTAAAAATTGTGTTCAAACTTGGCTTTCGTAAAAAAAAAAAAAAAAAAAAAAAAAAAGTGATAATTGTGTTTTATGAGAGAGTGATAGGTAACATAGTTGATTAGAGATTTCTTTTCGATTTTAGTGGATTTTGAAATCGCACCAGTTAGAATTTTGATAGTTGAGTTTGAATTCTACTCTTAGTTTTAAGGAAAACTAATATAGCTTGTGTACAAACTTTTACAAATTCTATGACCCAATTGTTGACTTAATTTATCTATCGACTTACCCTCCTTTGTCATTTTATACTCCATAATATGTACTTGGTCAATATAGATATGTCACATACGTGATTTAAGAAAATTACGAAAAAATAAATGGATGCATTAAAATTAAACCGTATAAATGTAAAGTAAAAGAGAGAGTTAGTCAGTTAGAGTCAAAAGGTTGTATATAGAAAGGAAATAAGGAGAATAATACTTCGAATAAGGTATGGAAAGAAATAATCTCTCAGTCCTTCTATTGTATATTTTTTGGTTATTGTATATTTTTTGGTTAAACTTTACACTTTGACCATAAATTTTCATTAATATTCACGAAGTAAGAAAGAAAAGAGTTATATGAATTTTGTTGGATTTAATTTTATTTATTTATTTTTAATATCAGCTTTTATAAATTTTACATGTATAGAGTTAAATGTTTAAAGTTCAAAATGCATCTTGATTCTTTAAGGTTGTGAAAAGGTAAATTGAACAACACATAATTAAAAGACATATCAACTTTTATAAATTTTATGTGTATAAAATCTATAATAATATTATTAAAACTTAAAGGGATAACATGCTATCGCCATGTGTTATTGCTCCCATAATGTGATTTGGCATGTGTTATTGCTCCCACATTGTGATTTCGCGCCAAATCACCGATATGTGTCTGGCGCCTCTATTACATGTCGCCCTATGTATCATCACTCAAAACTTCATATGTTTAACCTTCGTATATTTCTATATTTAATAGTACCAATTAAGCAATTATACATAGTAATATATACAAGTGTTTAAGCTTAAGGCTATGGTTGCGTGAGGAAATTCAGAAATAGCCATTATAGGCTACTTTGCTAATTTCAATACCTAGGACATCACCCGAGCCACAATCTAGTTAAAGATTTTAAAATTCAAAATGCATCTTGATAGTAAGAGTTGAATATAACGCATAAGATGTACTGTTGAATATGTCTAAAGTTCAAAATGCATTGATTCTTAAATGTTTATTCTTGTTGAATATAACGCATCAAGATAAAGAGATGAATATAACGCATCATAATGTTGAATACATCAATGCTAAGTGTCCCTAAGCATATACTTGTTGTAACATGAAATTGCAGTGTCAATATTGTTGATAACTACTACCTCCGTTACATGTTATGTGCAACGATTAGACATTTTTTCTCTCTGCTTTATGTCAAATCGTTGCATATAATGTGTAACGGAGGTAGTATATAGGAATAGGATGCTATCATCTGAAAGATCGATGCAAGGAGTCGTCACACGTTTCACTCTCGAAAGAATGGAGTATAACCTAGAAGTACTTCACTTTCCTTCAGCTAACCGCACACAAAAAAGACGTTGCATAATTGAATAAACTGATGCATACAATACGGTAGAGAAGAGAGAAATTATCTGTAATTTACATTTATGGACAAGCTACACTACATAGGTACTCTTATTGAGCAGTAGGTAAGGGTGAGTGTAGTTTGACAAAATTTGGCAGTCATAACATTTAAAATCAATACAAAATTTGTTACCAAGTTTAAAGAGACTGAAAATTTAACTCATACTCCGTATCATCTATAATATGATGCCAGGATGAAGAGAACGATGGCTGATAAAGAAGTGACAATTAGTTCCTGTTATACAACAAGAGTAAGAATAAGATTTTAAACAAATTTCCAAGATTCAGATCAGCTGCAACAAAGCATGAGCTAAAAGAGAAAAGAGAAAGAGGAGGTAGAATTTACCTGACTATTGTAAAGGGCAGCAGGTATGTAATTGCCAGAATACTCTATCAGATTCAGAACACCAGTAAAAGCCTAAAAATAGAAGTAGATCAGATAAACAGGAGCACAAAATGTACAATGGGAGCAGAGATACAAGCGCAACCTATTAAATTTGCCCTGGTTATAACAATCTATGCTTGGTAAACATGACAAAATTCTGTTGTATATTTTGTCAATTGCTTTGAAAAATTGGAACCATGAATTTACACTAGTACTTCTGATATAACAAGTTCAAATTGTTAATGAAAACAATAATGTCTTTGTGGAAATCAGTACTTTGAACACTAACATAGGTCTGTCTTGAAACCTGTTAGTATAAGTTAAATGGCAGACCTAGAAAGACAGCAAAATAAGTTGCTATAAAAAAGGCTACATACCAAGGAAGCAAGACCAATACAACCAAACACTAGGCAAAGAGATCGAAGAAGGCGTTTCCCCATACGTAGACCCCGTCCATCATCCTCACCATCTTCCTGCAATCAGGTCATGTACCAATACTTAGCAGAAGTTCAAGATAATACTTAGTAGAAGTGCAGAACAGAACCCTAAAAAATAAGCACTGTAAACTCCTAAGCGTTCTTACGGTGAACGTTGGAGACACTGGTGGTTCAAATGCTTTTAACTTCTCAAAAATTCGATACACAAAAACAAAACCCAGAAATTGTATTGGCTTCCATTCAGCATTCTGCTTGATGAAAATCCAAGCTATCTGCATATCAATACAGCTAAATAAGTACGAAGTACATGAACTTTGTTTTCAAAAAACTAGAAGAGCTTCAAAGTAAAACAATACTCATCATATGACACTCAAAGAAACAGCATTTCGTGTTTCCAACATTGTTCTGACCACTAGTGTCTATTCATAGACAAGAAAATGTGAATAATTGCCAAACAAGAGACAGGGAAGCACAAAGCTACTGGTCAAGCAGTACTTACAAATACAGCAGATATAGCCATGTTGATACGTATATCCTTGACGTCAGACTTACTGGACCTGAAAGCATATCATAGTTCATTTCATAGTTAGATATACTGGTATAGAAGACAAGGAGAGATGATAATGTAGCCCATTTGCTAAAAAAAGTCAATTTAGACGACAACTAATCGCCATTCTTTACTTGTCTGAAAAAAAAAAAAGGGGGGGGGGGCATTCTTTACAATTTATACAAAATTTATACCTCGTCAAAATTTACCCCGCGTCAAATTTACCCTTCGTCAACTAATCCACCTAATCACCCAGCCATCCAAATCACCCTACAACAGGTGCTACCAAGGAGGCAAAATGGGTCAGCAAAACCTTCTGCTAGAGCCATTTGATGAATGGAAGTTAATTAAGGTGAGACCGTGAGTGTCTGATTTCGGTTTATTGATGAGGTGAGAGGATAAAAATAAGATTAGGTGAGAGTGAATCATTCTGAATTGTTGTAATTATCCTTTGAGTGGGAGTTATCAGCCTTTTGAAAGATGATTGTTACCACCCTTTTTAGGGATCATCAGCACAGCCTTCCTCTGCTTTTCTTATTACATTAATCTTCTATGTATCTCAAATTTTCTCCAGAAATCCACCAATTATTTCCATATTTTCTCTGTTCTCTTCAAATCCTCTAATACACTACAGCAAACCCTGGTTGAACTTTTACTATTATATTAAGCATGTAGGTATCACCTCTTAGATGAAATATTTAACTATCCTATGTAAAAGGACTAAATCCAATACATCAAGAACAACATAAAAGAAGAAACAAGAACTCAACGTTTAAAAGTACACAAGCAATAACAAACTAGACAGATAAAGAAGCAAACACAAACCTGGGTCCCCATGATACCACTGGCTGCTTATCAGCATATTTAATATCCTTTGAAACCTGTATTTTGCAAGAGCACCCCACAGTTAATTAAAAGTACTCATCAGACTCAGGCTTATCAAGGAGAAAGGGAATATAAATTGGATTACAGAATAAAACAGCAACTCAAGCATAAAGCAAGTTCCTTTTAGCTTCAAAACACACATGAAATATGACTGAGCTCTGACATTGGGAAAAGAAAATGACAAAGTACTATCAAGCAGTCTAAGTACCATTGATAACATCTATCACATCTACCACCTAACTTCCTTCTAAAACCTGATCTCACAATACTAACCAAGTCTCAATGGGGAACTGATTAACAAATCTTCGCAAAAACTATGATGACGGAAACAGGAAAGCAAGCGACTAGCTATAAAACATGTGCAGCATGCCAAGGAGATATAACAATATCAGCTAATGAAAACTAAAAACAAATAAAGACAGAGGTCACAAAAATAATATCAGAAAGATGTACCTTAAATGAGCCAAATGTCTCCCCTTTCTTCCTCCTAGTTAATTGAGCCATCATGATCTTGTCGTAAGCCCTTTCTAACTGAAAAGCCACAACTTAGTTACAGATATATGACCAAGCACTTGCTAAGATCAGGAAAACTAGGACAAGAGCATTTATCCAGAAGAAGAAAAATGCATATTTACCATGGCAGCAGTGGCTTCATCACCTCTCCGTTCAGCGTCTTTGCGTTTTCTACTATAGGCTGTCTTAATTGTGTCAAATCCTTCAATGGGGCTCACTCCAAGCACCTAAAAAAAATCCTAAAAATATGAAACCAAAACATATGCCCACTAGACTGGAAGTCGCAATGAATTTCTCAAAATAGTACTTGTAGTACATAAAACTAGCATGGATCATGAGCAAGTATTTGGTTTTAGTATATGGATTGATAAAAGGAGAAAGTAAGCAATGGCTCATCATATGGCTAAGACAATTGTTCATGAAACACCAAACCTTTCCCCTTCTAACTGTCACTACCAAATATTTACAGATTGAACCCAAAGAGACATCGAATAAATCATCCCTAGATTCACAACAGATTCAACAAGAGATTATTCTGTTCACACTTCGTTCTTGCCATTGGAAAGACCACTATCATCAAATACCTTACTAATGTTTTTGATGAACCATTATTATCACATACTCCAAGCTATTTTAATTTATGGACAATTATCATCATAAACAAATCTTCCTAAGTTTTTTTTTTCTTTTTTTTTTTTTAATGGACCACTTTATCATCATATGATCAAATATCCCTCTTGCTAGTTCTTTTGATGGACCATTATCATCATAAATCCTCTTCTCACTCATTTTCTATCATGGAAGCATATATCCACATCTCTAGTTTTTTTTTCTTTTTATCGCGATATCAACATGTACCCTTCTTACTCAGTTCCTTTTATGGATTATCGTACCAAATCGCCAGTTCTTTGCATTGAACATCATCATCCCATATCCCCATTTAGTTAGTTTTTTCGACAAACCACTATCATCCTACACCCACATTGTTAGTTAATTTTACCATACAATTACAAACACCTACCCTCAAGCTAAATTTGTCAATGAACAATAATGATCAAATTCAAGTTCATATCCGACTTGACAGCATATTATTAAAATAACAATAATCCATACTCCTTAATATGATCATAACTCAAATGATAGATAAACGAATAGAAATTACCTCATAAGGATTTAATTCGGCGTCGGAACCCGAACTTCCAGCAGCAGAAGCAGCAGAACAAACAACTCTTCCATAATTTTTCGGGGCAATTCTAAGAACCCTGATTAAAATCAAAACAATTCATCCCATTACATTCAATCAAATTCAAATTTGCAAAACAATAATTCAATTAACGAAAAACATCAAATTAATGAGAATTACTGGGAGAAATTTACCTGAGATAAGAAGATGAAGAAGAAGGATAAGGCGGGCGAAAAGTGGATGAAGAAAATGCGAAAGGAAGTGAATTTCTGCGGGAGAAGTTCAATTTAGGGCAGTGTGAGAAGAGATTAGGAGTGGTCAACGCCATTGTTGGTCTGGAAATGTTGGTCAGAGGAGAGAGAAAAGGGGGGGTTTAGTTAGGGTTTATTGTATAGAAATGTAGAAAGAGAAGAGATGAGGAAGAAGAAGTGATGAAGAAAAGAATCAGCCATTAATTTGTGTTTGTTGAAGATGAATTTTGAAGAGTTTTTCTTTAAATAATGAAAAGGGGAATATAAGAATATTGAGGCGTTCGCATGGCCTAATGGATAAGGCGCTCGCCTCCGGAGCGGGAGATTGTGGGTTCGAGTCCCACTGTGAACGTTTTTATCCAAAATTAGGCCAAAATGTATTAACTATTAAGGTTTTATTTTCTTTATTTTTTTTTTGGAAATTTGATTCTAAAAATCCAACCTATCCAAGCTTTTGCTTCCCCATTGATACCGGCAGCCCCCTTTTCCGGCCACTCCCTCCCCTTCGCCCTGACCTCCCTTTTCCGGCCATTCCCTTCTCTTTTCCCCTTTCCCTCTCTTTCAGTCGCCGCTCCGGCCATCCCTCCCCCAGCCACGCTACATCCTTCATAATTCCAAATTAAAACTGAGAATTTAAATCAAAACCCATCGAGTACAAATTAAAACTCAGAATTTCAAATCCCATTGTAAGATCGATTGAATTGTTGCTGAAATTATAGAGTTCTTGAGGAATTTCATTCTTGATCTTGCAAATCCCTAATCAAATTGGGGGTAAATTCTAGGGTTTTAAAGATTGAAGATTTCTTGCAAATGGAGGGTAATTGAAACAGAGAAAGAAAGAAAGAAAGAAGAAGGATCTTGGATGTCGTGGGTCGAATTTCTGGGTTCGGTGGGTCGAATTTGGAAAAAATCGGTGGTGGGATGGGGGTTTGCGATAATTTCGGTGGTGGGTTGGGGTTTCTGGGTTCGTGGGTCGAATTTCTGTGTTCGGGTGTCGTGTTTCTGGGTTTGGGTGTCGTGTTTCAGGTGGTGGCTGGTTGGTTGGGGTTTGTGGGTCACGTTTTCGGGTTTCGACTAGGGTGGTGGCTGGTTAGGCGGGATGCTGGCGGAGGTGGAGGTGTTGGACGGAGGTCTGGTCGGAAATTGTAGTCATTCATGGAGGTGTGGAAGGGAGGATGAAGATGAAGAGGAAATGGAATTTTTTTTTTAATTTTACCTTTTTTTTAAAATTAAAAATATTTTTAGACAAATGAAAATGTGACATGTGGCAAATGAATTATTATTGTAGGTTAAGTGACCTGATTGGCCTAATTGAATAGAACACCCCCCAAAGCTTGGATTATTGTAGAATAATTGAAAGGTTGGATTAATAAAAACAAATCGCTCAAAGGTTGGATAATAAAATCAAATTTTCCTTTTTTATTTTTATTTTTATTTTTATCAATATTATGAACGATCATTTTAGTTTCAAGTGCAGTAGTTGTGTTGTTGCACCTTTTAATATACTACTATTAAGGTTTTGTTCTCTTCAATTTATTTATACATGTTTTTTTTTTTCATTTTTTTTATACTTTTTCAATATTATGAACGATCATTTTAGTTTCAAGTGTAGTAGTTGTGCTGTTGCACCTTTTAATGTATTAAGGTTTTGTTCTCTTCAGTTTTATTTATGCATTTTTTTTTTGTGCTTTATCAATATTATGAACGATCATTTTAGTTTCAAGTGCAGTAATTGTGTTGTTGCACCTTTTCAAACTTTGTAAAAAAAAAAAAATAGATTCCAGTCTTTCAAACAATTAAGGTAACATTTTTTTTTTAATCAAAATAATAGTATTTTAGATATGCTTCATATAAATCCTCCTCTCCTTCTCCCTTTGAATTTATAATTATACAAACTTTTACAATTCTTCTTTGGCTTAACACTCCATCTTTCTCATCCATCTCCAATATTTAAATCTCTTTATATTAACATTCTTTATCAACTGTATTCATTTTCCTATTCAATTCACATACAAAGTAATTTTTTTTCTTCTCTCACTCCTTAACTTTCATCAAATTAATTAATAGATTTTTAATTACACAAATACGTTTATAATATTTTTCCTAAAACACTTTTTGAGACTAGGGTGACTAACTCGTGCGATGGGTGCACCATAGTTGGCCATTTTTCGGATAATTCTTTCGGTTGTTGGCAACGAAAAAATATGTAAACAAAATATATTTTAGGATTATAAATGTTCGTACACTATTCTTAAATAAATATTTTTGAAGAAAGTGACAATTATCGTTCACGAGTGCAAATAAGTAAATAAATATTTAGAAGGTATAATTATCCAAATACATTCATAAGAGTAAAGGAAAAGCTTAAAGACAATTAGCATCATATAAAAAAGGGTATATAGGTAAACAAACAATTTTAAGGATATAATTATCCTCACACTTTTCATAAGTATTTTATCATACATTTTAAAAGGTAGGGATTCCAAAAGACAAAAAATTGTTAACATTTATTCTTTTCCAATTTTCATACTCCCTCCGTCCCCTAATACAAAGTCTCTTTTCGTTTTTGCGCGGAAATTTTAAAATTCATAAAAAAATTTAAAACTAATGATTAAAAGTACAGATGTGCATGTGGGGTTAGAGAGATATAGAGAGAAAGAAAAAGTAGTTGAGAATAATTGAAGAGATAAAGAAATAAAGTGTTAGAAATTGATGTTAAAAGTACAAAAAAGTAAAAGAAAAAAAGGGAGTAAACTACACAACTACTCCCTAAACTTTGCACAAAGTTGCAGATCACTCACTAAACTTTCAAAAGTTGCAAATCACTCACTCACTTGAGTTTTGACCTTCAATAATAGGTAAAATGCAAGAACTCCCTAAACTTTCTGACAACTCCCTAAACTTCCTCACATGATTTTTAATTAGCTAGTCATTACAAAAACAATAATAATCTGTAACAAATATTATTGAACTATTGTTAATAATAATAATAATAATAATAATAATAATAATAATAATAATAGTAATAATAATAGTAATAATAATAATAATAATAATAATAATAATAATCGTTTTTTAATAAAATATTGAACTATAGTTAAGAATTATTATTATTATTATTATTATTATTATTAAAAAACGATTATTATTTAATAAAATTCTAACAACAGCTATATATATACTCCAACAACTATAGTTCAATATTTTTTTTTTTTTTTTGTTGTTGTTGTTGTTTTAGTTAGAATATTTTATAGCCACGTACTAATATAAGTAACAACCGCGCTATTAAGCAATCTTAATTTCAACATCACAAAAAAATTCTTAACTTTTTTTTCTAGATCATGTTCGTTTCACAAAATTTGGATCTTTAAGTTTTTTTTTTAATAAACGCACACAACTGCAAATTCATACGACAATGAGAGTTTTTTTTATAAGGAGGCGATAAGGGATTTTTAGTACTAGGTTCTCTACTAAAGTCTGCTAATTATAACTTTTGTTGAGTTTAATGTGTATAATAAATCAAACATTCAAACTTTTTTTTTTTTGAAGAAAAGACAACCAAACTAATTAATATGTGATATATAATGGCACACAATGAATATGCTCATCTTGTTCGAAGAACAATGATTCCTAATTGTTTGATTTGGTAAATCATTCTTTCTACTCTAATGTTAATTGGATCATCTAATTTTATTTTTTTCTAAAAAAAAAAAAAAAAAAAACAAACCAAAGTAGTGCAAAGGAAAAAATGAAAAAATAATTTTTTTTTTCCAAGTCAAAAATTTAGTTAGTTCCCATTAGCTTACAAATGTATGATTAGATTGTTAAATTAAAAAAATATTTTTAAAAAATATCAAAGTTTGGGAAGTTTACCTATTAGTATAATAGTTTAGGCTAAGTTTAGGGAGTTAACCTGCTATATCAGGTTACTACCTGAAAAATGACGTCCAGCCACCTGAGTAGTGAGTAAATTGCAACTTTTAAGAATTTAGTGAGTAAAGTGCAACATTTGGCTAAGTTTAGGGAGTAGTTGTATGCTTTACTCGAAAAAAAGTGACACAACTTCTCTACCCTTTTAAAAACCAGAAGTTTGGGGCACTATTTGAAATCTATAGTGTTCTCCCGATTTTACCCCTCTGCCTTTTTTCCTTTTTTTTTTTTCCTTTCTTTGGTTTTTCTTTTCTCCTGTTTTTACTCTTCTGTAGTCTTCGTCCCTTTTTAAAAAAAATAAAAAAAAAAACTTGCTTTTGTTTAAATTCGGTTTGTTCCTGGATGACAGTAATGGGGTATGAAAAGCAAATTACTCTATTTAACCGTTATGGGATGTTAGTGATTAATGGGCTAAGAACAATGTGAAAAGTTTTAAATAAATAATGGATAATAAATATGTTCCTTTATTTATTTTTCCCTATTTTGCACGGTAATAATTATGTTTATTATGGGATGTTAGTGAATTAACGGGTTTTGTGTGGAGCCTATTATTGTGGTAATAAGTATGTTTAGAGTGAATTTTTGTTTGTGTTTTTGTGGAGTTAATTATTGTTTACCTTTGTTTTTTGCGATTATGGGTTTTCCTTTTTAGTTTTAAAAAAAATTTGCTACTGTCTGGTCTTTGAATTTATAATTAATTTTTTTTTTCCACATTTTTTGGGTTGCCTTGTGATTTTGGTTAGCACTTTTGTGTTTTTTACGTTTTCTATTAAGCTTTTAGAAAAAAAAAAGGATGTTGGATTTAGTGGAGAGGGAGGGGGAGGAAGGGATGATTTGGAGTGCTGATTCAACATCTGTTGTACGTATTAGCTTACCATATGTTATTTGGGGTTGGTCATTAAATTAGTGATTAATTTAATATTGATGAATTCTTTTATAAATAAGTATGTTAGAGCAGTTTATATTATGGCTTAGTGTAGAGGATTGATTAGCATAGAAGGTGAGATTTAATCCAGTCAATGAGAAGGGTCATTGGTAGAAATGTGGTCTTCCCTATTTTAGGGATTATTAGAGTGTGCTATAGTTTTTGTTTCTTTGACTGGGAATAGTGTTCAGGACTCCGTACTGCCTTCCTTTTATTATTATGTGTATTTTTATTGATGACAAAAAGATGTATATATAGAGAGAGAGAAAGAGAAAGGATTTTGTGGCTTGCCTATCATTTGCACTCTTTGTTATATTTGGTTTTCTCTTCTTTCTTTTGGTGCTAGAAAGAAATTGACATCAGAGAGTTTATAATTGTGAACAAAGAAAGATCAGGTAACTTTAATCTTCCCAAGTGCTTCGGATAAATGCATTTGTTGCATATGTGCCTTATTAGCTATTACATTAGTATGTTATGTGCAACAACTGCCAAAAATCTATGGATCAAGATCTTGATTATCCCTGACACGAGACAATTCCATACATTACAGGACTGTGACAAGGACTTTTCCATTAATTCAGTATAATTGTTAGTGCTGATGAAAGTGTTTATCTTGTTGCTCTTTCATGAATCGATTTTGATTTGGCATGTGTAATGAGTTGTTAATAATCTATTCTTGCTTTCTTATGGAATGTACTCTGAAGTTGTAATGGAGTATGATGTCTGGTTTAGATGTTTTCATTGCTTATTTCATGTGCTTTGCTGTTAAAAGCATTGTCTGTTTGGTTTGGTGTTGTTTATAGAATGATGTTATGTATTGATAGGAGAGGGATGTGTTGCTATGAGTTTTGATTATTTGTGGTTAGATGATTGCATTCATGTTAGTGGGATGTTTTTTTAGAGAGAGACTATGGCCGTTGATTGGACTTCTGTTGTGTTTTGGTGCTAATCTATGTGATCTTGTTATGGAATGTAGTATAAGTATATGGTGTTTGTGGTGAGCATCATGTGTGTCTATGGAGTAAGTAAGGTGATCTTTTTTTTTTTTTGGGGGGGGGGGTATTCCTTTTTTTACTTTTCAAAGTTGTTGATGCAGTATGCTGGTTAATATGCTATTTTAGTGTCATGTGATATGACTAAATACATTGATTTGCTTTTCATGTTGTTCTTATCATGATATAAGTTAGTGAAAGAATTTTTTGATTTTTGTTGTCTTTGCTTTTTTAGATAACAAATATTCTATTTCATAGGAAATGTTACATTTTGGTTATAGGTTATGGCTGTCTATGTATTCAGTTACATAAGTGCCTTTTATCATAGACAAGAATATTCATTGTGTATGTTTGTTGTTGTTGTTTTTAGATGCTCTTTTAGGGTCTGTATCATAAGTTTGTTGGATGCTATAGAACAGTATTAGGGATTTTTATATAACTAAATATTTATAGTTTCCCTGTGTTTAATGGTTAGTATTTTGGACCTATATATTGAAATTTTACACCTGTATTTACAGGTCATGGACTTGCCACCCACACAAGTAATGATGCCATTTCGTCCTCTTTTGAAGCAAATTACCAACTACCTGAACTTTCCTGATCCATATTACCAGTTTGTTGATCAGCCAGGGAGCATTGCTTGTGTGGTTGTTCAGACAGATTGCGGTCCCATTGCATCTGTTTACATTGGTGGTTATACTAGCAGTATAGAGGAGTCTTGTGAAGTTGCTGGTAGAAAGGCTATTTATGATTTTATGAAGAAATATGAAATAGTTGTTGAGGATGTGACTTATTTAAGGAAGCAAATGTATGATCGCTGTGGTCAGTTGTTTTGGTTCAAAAAGGAGGAGTTAGAACACATTGAGAAGGAGGAACAAAAGGTTTGTATGTATGAGGACCTTTCTTTTGAAGCTGAGAAGAAGCATAAGAAGATTGTAGTTGACTTTGTTGTTGTATTAAGGGCAATCTTTAGGGTTGTTGAGATAAGGTGCACTCCGATTGAAACCATTAAGCATGGTCCTGATCAGTATACTTCTTGGTTTACTGTCATGCCTCATAAAGAAGGGATAGGTTTTCAATGTTTATTTAGTGATTATTGTCGGACTGCAGCTGCAACTAAGCAGAGTTTGGCTAGAAAGGCTGTCGACTATCTTAGCGATGTGTTTAACCTTGTCATAGTTGATGCTAATTATAAGGTCACAACTACTAGATTTGATGCCATCTTATGTACTTTAGAGAGGGAGAGCTATGTAAGCGTGAAGGAACGTGTGTTGGGAATTAAGGAGGAGCTGGAACCTTCTACCATTCTTGTTGAACAAGATTGCCTCCCTCCACTTGGATAGGAGTTCCAGGTTCCAGTGTCTATCCCACCTGCTCTGCCTCCCAAGAAGCGGCTGCTACGAGACATATATGCTGAGACATCTCATGTTGCTGATGGTGGCTGTAAGATGGTGCCAGTCTTTCCTTTGCCAGAGGATTTAGCTAGTTATTTTAAGTGTGCAAAGTTTGTTCATAAGAAATAAGTGCTTTTAGTGTTGCCTGGAACTTAGTGGTGCTGTTGTTGTATTTTCTAGCTACTTTTGCAGGCTTATGTAGATGGGTCACTATTCTATCACTAGAATTATTATAGGAACATGTCCTATTTGTTAGTATGGTATTAAGATCATGTCAAGTGACAATGTGTAGGAGTACTTTTGTGAAAACCATTTCTGCACCTAGGTTTTTGTATAATATTTGATGAACTATTGTAATGGAGCTAATCAAATATGTTTTTGTATCCATTCTATTTGCATTATTGTTTTAGTTTTCAAGAAATGCAGCAATTAGCTTTGTTGTTTTTTGCATTGTTTGCTTATTATATTATTTGAATTGTTGTTGTTTAGCTGCTTATTCTGTGTTATATCTGGTAACCAGGATTGATGCATTACAGTTTCTGTTCTTGTGGTGCTATAGTATCATAGCTGCAAAGAATCATACTTTCTTCAGATATGAGTATGGCCTATTA
This sequence comes from Chenopodium quinoa, assembly GCF_001683475.1. Lineage (NCBI taxonomy): Eukaryota > Viridiplantae > Streptophyta > Magnoliopsida > Caryophyllales > Amaranthaceae > Chenopodium > Chenopodium quinoa. Next base: position 4,405,468 of record NW_018745024.1, read on the forward strand.
CATATCATCTATCCTTTTAAATAGTTCCAATTTTGAAATTTAATTCTTAGAGTTCTAAATTTTGAAAATCAATTCATAGATCGTTTGTTACGAGAGCCATCATCTTTAAAAGGATATAACACTAAACGCCTTAAGAGTCTACAATCTGGTTCTCGAGATGAAATAGAAAGGTATAAACATACTGAAAACTGATTTCCAATAAGATTATTCATATATTAGGGTGATTTCTCTTAGATATATATTAGTTGATTATAAAAAAAAGGCTTCTTTAAATAGATTTCATTATACTTTGACAAATATCTTATATAGCAATTGTGCATTATGCTACTGTTGTTTTTCTAGGCTGCAACCTTTTCCTGTTGCAAAGCGCCCAAAGACATCTAAACCGAAGCAGCCTGTTACAAGTAACTTAGTCTATGTCTAATCTTATGTCAACTTTTATTTATAATATTAACCAATTATAATAAAGATGTAGAAGCATTTTATATTTGTACTGTCTATTACGATTAAGATATATATATATATATATATATATATATATATATATATATATATATATATATATATATATATGAATTTTCTGGAAATGTGTCGTGGCAAGCAGGAATTCCTGATGCAGAAATTGGTGGCAAATTACCTGCAGAACCCCATCAACTTGCTTCTCCTACTGAGTGTTCTAAGTGTGGAGCACGAAAGTTTTCTTTTGAAACACCCCATTTTTGCTGTGGTGATGGTGAAGTTAAGATTGCAGTAAATGAGTACCCTGCAGAGCTTTTGAGGCTGTTGACCTCTATGGATGAAGATACTAAACATTTCAGGCAATATATACGTTTGTATAACAACATGTTTGCATTTACATCATTGGGCGGAAAATTTGATGCTAAGACCAAAAAAGGAATTTATGTTTTTAAATTACATGGTCAGCTATACCATTATATTCCCTATCTGCTTCCTGGAAAAGAAGGGCCTAAATACATGCAACTCTATTTTTATGATTGAGATCTTGAAGAAAAAAAACGACAAGGTTGTTTTCCAGAGCTAAGGCAGGATGTATTAGCTATTCTGATGGAAATCACTAAGATAAACCCTTATGCAAGGTTCTTTCGTTCCCTAAGAGAGATCTAAGTTACAGAAAGTACACAGATTTTTATAAACAAGACAACTGTGCCAGATCAACGCGTTTACAATGCTCCTTCTACTGATGAGGTAGCTGTCATATGGCCGGAAAATACATCCTCCAGTGAGTCAGAGAGTCCTTATATTTTGGTGACGGCAAAAAAAAAATCCATCTCAGCAAATCCATCTCAGGATGATTTATCTGAAGAAGACAATGCACCTAATGATGATTCAGCTAGAAACAAATCGTGTCATAGAATTATGCACTATTACGGCTGCTATGATCCTTTACAATATCCACTGCTTTTTCCACATGGTGATTGTGGATGGACTCAGGGTCTAAAAAAGATGTCTGAAGGTGGAAGGCAACAGCTACAATCACAACCTGATCCGGTTTCTTCTTGCAGTGTTCACACAGTTGAACAACTACTTGAAGAGGAAGCAAGAAGTACGTGCACTCTTTACCTTTTTTTCTATACAAAATTCCTGCATGAACCTTTTCGAAGCACTAGGTACTAGATCTGTGATTTGATTCTATCACCCAATGCTGCATTTAGAACCTATACTATATTACTCAAGTGTACCGCAGACTTTATCTGGCCATGTTGTTGCCTGTAGTTTTTAAATTGCTGTTATTGTTTGGTACAGACTTGATGCCTGGATTTCTATTGACAATGCAGTTTTTGTAATTTGGAATATGAGCTCTTGGTTTCACTACTGTTCCTAGATTCTACTGCTCCAAATTTAAATAGGTTTCAGTACTATAATGAAATCATCAGCTTACTTAGTTATTTAATGTCATTTTTTTATTGCTAGGTTTATGACTTAAACATTTGAAACATATGATCTCTGGTGATTAGGGGATTTTTATCCTCCAATCACCGTCTGACAAGTGGACCAACCAGGTTCCGCCACGTGTCCTTCACGTAGGCCAATAGGAGCCTGCCACGTGTCAATCACAGATACGTCCTCTGCGGACCAATTGAGACACGCCATGTGTCCACCCATGCCAAATGGGAAAACCGGCCACCAAGGCCCAATCCTGTTTAGAAGCCCGGTCAGCCCTAGGTTTACCCTAAACCTAGAGAGTGGCACGCTTCTCAAGACTATAAATACTCCTCTTAATCCTCATTAAGAGGCAGAGACAAGACAGAAAGAGAGAGAAGATTACAAAAAATACATTGATTACACACAGTAATAACCGGCTGATCTCGCTAACAAAGCAGATTACCAGCACTAAGCACTCTCACCTAGAGAGACCTAATCACTTTAATTTCCGTATTAATTACTCCTTAATCAGGTACTAACTTGACCGTTGGAGGCGGAGCTCTCAGGAGTCTCCGTTATTTTGCAGGTACAGGCGTCCGGTTCCAGTCTCGGAATTGTAACTCTCCCGCAGGACATCAGGAAACCCCGAAACATTTGGCGCCGTCTGTGGGGAGAGTACTTCTGAGATGGCATCCAAGTCTGTACCGACTCCTGAAGAAAGGCGTCCCCTAAACGACCCTCAAGTTCAGTCGGACCATGACACCGAAAGTGAATTTGAAGTGGAAACTCATACAGCTCCAGACGGGACCCTAAGGGCCCGACGTACCCGTCATACCGAAAGGAGGGAACGGGAGCATCTTCAAACAGGAAGCGAGCCAGCAGGCGCCCAGCCTGCTCGGCAACAACCGACTGATGGGTCTGCTCCCATCACAAGGAACGAACTCATGACCTTCATGAGGGGCTTCAAGGGAGAGATTCAAGAATTGATCAACAAAAAGCCGCCTGCTGCAGTCAAAGAGCAGTCGGCCAAAAAATCTTCCACTTCACTGAAGAGGAAGCCAGTTCAAGGGCGAGAGGCGACCCCTCATCCTAAATCCAAGAAGCGGGAGCCGCTTGCTCTTGATTTCACAAAATTCCGTCATCCGATGGGAAATAGGAAACCTGTTCGTCACATTCAGGCGGATGGGTCGAAGAAAACATACACAGACGCTCGTCTGTTGTTAGAACAGAAGAAGAGTGACCGACTGTCAGAGTCGGCCTCTACTTCAAATTTCCAAGAAAGTTTACAAAATACCTCGATGAGGCATACTCAGTCGTACCATGAGAGTCAGTCAGGCGGTACCTCCCGTCAGTCCGGCTTTCATAGTGCCCAGGCGGTACCAAACTTACCATTTGTGCCGCAAAAACAGTATTTTATGCAGCCACCTCCATTTGGTGGACCTGCAGCAAAAAACGTCCAACCTATGGACTGGCAGCTACGGTTGCTTAGACTTGGTGAACAGCCGTCGGCCTTCTCCAAGGAAATTACTGAAGCCGCTCAACCGGCCAAAGTAAAAAATGTTCTAGTAGGCGCCTATGACGGCACTACTAACCCAGAAGACCATCTGATGGCATTCACCAACCTGATGTACCTTCAAGGGTTGGATGATCCCACTTGGTGCAAGTGTTTCCCAGCGACTCTCAAGGGAATCGCACAGCAATGGTTCGGCAACCTGCCGACTGGTTGTGTAAACAGCTTCAGGACGCTTGCTTACTTGTTTGCCTCCAACTTCGCCATGAACATCCCTGCGAAGAAAACGACCCTTGATTTGGGAACAATTCAGCAGGGCGAAAAGGAGGGGCTTCGTTCTTACATCAGGCGGTTCAACCTGATGAGAATACAGATTCAAGGGTTACCGGATGAGGTAGCTTATACTGACTTTTTTAGAGGTCTCAAAGACGGGTCTACCTTCAAATTTGACTTAGTTCGAAAAAGGGTGGCGACTCTTCAAGAGGCCTTGATTGAAGCAGAAGCCTATATACAGGCGACTGATCTGTGTACGATAAAACAGTCGGACGGGAAAAGGTTCGACAAAAGAGAAGGACGACAGAAACAGTCGTCTAACAAAGAGGAGAAAAGAAAAGAGGTCTGGGCGGCTGATTCCTCTAAACAGCCGGCTCGGAAAAACAAAAAAGAATTCAAACCATACTCCCCAAAGTATGTGTTTAACAAGGATAACCAGTTTATCCTAAAAGAAATAAAGGGACGGTTCTCAATTGAGAAGCCGCTCCCCATGAAGGGTTCTGCAAGCAACCGGAACCAAGACAAAATTTGTGCTTATCATGATGACGTTGGCCATCACACCAATGACTGCATCAGTCTCATGCGGTACCTAGACCGCTTGGCTGAGCAAGGTGATCTTGACACTTATGTCAAGAAATCTACGGGGAACACTTCCTCCAAAAAGCAGTCGGCCAAAAAGAATCAACATACCGACAGCTCTGATACAGATGATGCAGTCGTCTACACCATTGCAGGCGGCTTCTCAGGAGGCGGCCCCACTATTAGGGGCAACAAAGATAATATAAGGCGGTTAGATGTAAATTCCGTTCACCAAGAACGGCCGTCCAAATATACATTTCCTGAGATTGTCATCACTGAAGAGGATCTAGGAGGGGTAAGGGGGCCGCATGACGACCCTCTCGTTATTGAATGTAAAGTGGCCAACCAGAGAGTTGGCCGAATCCTCATAGATACTGGGAGCTCCTCAGATCTCATCAGCAGCAAATGTCTGTCAAAACTGAAATATCAGACGGACTGCATACATCCGGCCTCTCACCCTTTAATAGGGTTTGGAGGAGGAGTCGTCCACCCACTGGGACGAGTAGATTTACCCATTCGCCTGGGCGAAAAAGGGGAAGGACGACACATGGTAGTCCGGTTCCTAGTAGTAGAGGAACTCTCGGCCTACAACATGATTCTGGGTCGACCAACCCTGAATAATTCCAAGGCTGTTATAATCCCGTCTCTTATGCTGCTTAAGTTTGAGAGGGATAATGGGACAGTCGGCTCCCTAAGGGGAGATCAGAGGATGGCCCGAGAGTGTTATCTCTCGGATGTCAAGCCCACTGTTATGGCCACTGGGTCAAGTGGAGGAAAAACAGACCTTGACAATGTCAAGGAGAGTGCGCCTGTTCAAGAAACAGGCGACAAAAAGAGAAAGGTGTCCCAGACAGAGTCCGCAAGAAAAGCAAGAAAATAGCAATCATTGGCAGAGGAGCGGCCGGACGAGTTCCGCCCTCAGCCGGCTGGTGAGAATGCGGACCTGATATTAGACGACACACGTCCTGACCGAACAGTCAAAGTTGGGACGACTGCTCTGAGAAACCTTGGTGACGACCTTCACAACCTGTTAAAAGAATACAAGGACATCTTTGCATTTGAAGTCCATGAAATGCCAGGCATTAGTCCTGATCTGGCAGTACATAAACTCGCTGTGGATCCGAAAAAGAAGCCGGTACGGCAAAAGAAGCGGAACCATGGCGAAGAAAGAAGTCAGGCGGCAGCCGCCGAAGTTAAAAAATTACTTGATGCAGGGTTCATTCGGCAATGTTACTTCCCAGACTGGGTTGCAAATGTGGTTCTTGTTAAAAAGCCGAATGGTACCTGGCGAATGTGTGTAGACTACACAGACTTGAATAAGGCGTGCCCCAAAGACAGTTACCCTCTGCCTAAAATTGATAGCCTGGTCGACTCAACAGCCGGCCATGCCTTGATGAGCTTTATGGACGCCTACTCTGGTTTCCATCAAATTCCTTTGTGGAAGAAAGATCAGGAGAAGACGGCCTTCGTCACTGATCAGGGGTTATACTGTTACACGGTCATGCCGTTTGGTCTTAAGAATGCCCCGGCCACCTTCCAACGTATGATAAACACTGTGTTCTTTGATCAACTTGGGAGAAATGTCGAGGCATATATCGATGATATGATTGTCAAGTCTAAACTTCAGACAGATCATCTGTCGGACCTCCGAGAAACTTTCGCCACACTCAGGCGGCACCATGTCATGCTCAATCCCAAGAAATGTGTTTTTGGAGTTGAGTCTGGGAAATTTCTCGGATTCCTTCTCAATCAGAGAGGGATAGAGGCGAACCCTGAGAAGGTGCAGGCGGTCATCGACATGCAGTCGCCCCGTACCGTCCGAGAGGTTCAGAAATTAACAGGTTGTCTGGCGGCCTTGGGGAGATTCCTAAGCCGATCAGGCGACAAATGCCTATACTTTTTCCAGGAAATTAAGAAAAAGGCAAGGTTTGAATGGGGGCCGGATGCTGAGACCGCCTTCCAGAGATTAAAAGTTCATTTGCATTCCTTGCCGAGGCTGGTCAGCCCTTTGCCCAAAGAAGTACTCTACATGTATTTGGCCGTCTCTGATCATGCGTTAAGCGCTGTGCTCCTTGCTGAAAGGGACGGCTGTCAGCTCCCGGTCTACTTTGTCAGTCACGTACTGAAAAATGCCGAGTTGAGGTATCCCCTAGTGGAGAAATTTGGTCTTGCACTCTTCATGGCTGTTAAAAAATTGAAGCCCTACTTTTTGGCACATGCAGTCGTCGTGTATACAGACCAACCTATCAAGCGGCCCCTAACCGTCATGGAGTCGTCAGGACGAATGATCAAATGGGCCATAGAAATTCAGAGCCTCGAAGTTACTTTCGAGCCTAGAAAAGCAGTGAAGGGGCAAGCCTTTGCTGACTTTATTGTAGAGATGACTCGTCCTCCTGACTCTCAGGTTCCAGACCAAGTTTGGAAGGTATATGTGGACGGAAGCTCTACTTCAAATGGTTGTGGAGCAGGCGTCGTATGTCAGTCGCCAGAGGGCGACAGGTTCGAGTATGCTCTACGCTTCAGTTTTCAGGCTTCAAACAATGAGGCAGAATATGAAGCTTTACTAGCCGGGATCCGCATGTGCAAGGCGGCAGGGGCAAGAAAAATAGACGCCTGTTCTGATTCACAATTGATAGTGAGTCAGTACAATGGCGAATACGAAGCAACTCATCCGGCCATGATCAAATATTTACAGGCGGTCCGACAAGCAGTCGGCTCCCTTGAGGATTTCAATCTGATCCAAGTGCCGAGATCAGAAAACAACCAGGCGGATGCACTGTCAAAATTAGCATCATCCGCCTCCTCCGATACTCCTCGAACTGTTTTTTGGGAAGTAATGGAGAAGAGAAGCATCGAGGAAAACCCTATTGGAGTCCTAGACAGAAGCTCAACCTGGATGGATTCAATCAGGGCATATCTGACAAACGGTACAGTGCCGGATGATCCTCAACAGGCGGCAGCACTGAAAAGACGAGCCACCAATTTTGAAATTATAAAGGGAGAACTTCACAAAAGGGGGTACCTACAACCCTTCTTAAAGTGTGTTACTCCTGAAAAGGGGCGAGAGATACTAGACGATCTCCACTCTGGTTACTGTGCTTCACATATAGGTGGAAGGACGCTTGCTCAACGGGCAAGGCGGCAGGGCTACTTTTGGCCTACTTTGGAAGCAGATGCAATGGAGATGGTGAAAAAATGTGACAAGTGCCAAAGGTTTGGCAAATTAATTCACCGTCCGGCTACTGACCTCACTACCATTCACAGCCCACTACCGTTTGCTAAGTGGGGCATGGACATTCTGGGTCCATATACGCCTGCTACAGGCGGCAGAAGGTATATACTTGTTGCCGTTGACTACTTCACTAAATGGGTAGAGGCGGAGGCTGTAAAGGGAATCAAGACGAAAGATGTAATTTCATTCATTTGGAAAAACATCATCACTCGGTTCGGGGTTCCCATGTCTATGGTTTTTGATAATGGTCCCCAATTTGAGACGCCTGTTCTCAAAACCTGGTTGGGTGACCAAGGAATTGCAAACTACTTTGCATCTGTCGGCCGTCCGCAAGCAAACGGCCAGGTAGAAGCCTTTAATAAAATCATCTCAGACGGTCTCAAGAAAAAGATTGAACGAGCAGGCGGCCTATGGGCGGATGAACTACCACATGTTCTCTGGGCCATTAGGACGACTGATAAAGGGGCGACTGGAGAAACTCCATTCCTCCTAACTTATGGTGCGGAAGCTGTTCTTCCAATAGAACACTACGAGCCGACTCTTCGAGTAATGTTATATGACGAAGAGGCAAACTGGGAAGCCATGCGCCTGGCATTAGACTCACTTCCTGAAAAGAGGGGCAATGCTGTTTTGCGCCATGAGATCTATCGCCTGAGAATGACTAGATCATACAACAAAAAAGTACACAGGCGTCCACTCAAAGTAGGGGACTTTGTACTTAGAAAAATGGAAGCAGTTGGTAGGGCTAATGAGTCTGGCAAACTAACTCCCAACTGGGAAGGACCCTACCGAATCTATGAGGAAGTCAGGGACGGTACCTACCGTCTGGAAACACCAGACGGACAACCGTTGCCTCGAACTTGGAATGTAGATAACCTCAAAAAATATTTCTTCTGAAGGATGTAAAGTAAAGAGCTACTTAATAAAGTTAGCACTTACTATTCAATTTTGTATTACGAGGGGCATGCCGTCTGTACCTTTACAGTCGGCTACTCTCCATTGAGTTTTACTCACAATATTTAGCTAAAAAAAAAAAAAAAAAAAATTAGGGCCTGGCCGACCCTGTGCCTAACAGGCGGCTACCCTTCTTTTACTTAGCACCTACGTTCACCAAGAACTTACCAAGGCCACCGGCCGAATGATCAGACCAGGCGCCAAGCCACCTGATCAATTTACAAATCTAATACGACCTGTCCCAACATCATAGCAGGCGTCCGACGGCATCCCTCCGGATGAAATTCGTCGCAGAGAGCAGCTCCCTTTTGGGTGGAACATTGTTCTATAAACTAACTACACGGCACCTATACGACTGTCCCCAAGGGCAACCACGTAGCCGTTTTTGAGACAAGGATAACTCTATCACTAACCAAACCAGTGGTAGCAGTTGACATCTGAGTCAGATAACCGCCTGTATTACTTGGGATAAATGCAGGGGGTACCTATTGAGTTAATAGCCAACAAACATTGGCGAATCAAGGGGACTAGCCGGCCACCGTCGCCTGGTACCTCTACTACTCAATCTAGATTGTGACGAAGACTAAGTAACTCTTATGTTAACTTAATAGTCACTCAAACTTAGTATGGAGCTAAAAGGTATGAGTCGTCCGCCTGCTTTTAACAATCAGGGGCTCTCAACCACTACTCTTGCTAGGTTAACAAATTACGAGTTAAAAGCCAACATTGGCTATAAAGGGAAACAACCGGCACCCGCCGCTTGTTATCCTACTTAATTCATTGACGACTAGGTAATACAATTTACTTGGTCAGACCAATTGAATAAATAGTTCGAATACCGATTGATTAAGTGGCCGACTGATCGTCTATCCTGGAAACAGACAACCAGTCGTCCAGGGGCATAGGCGGCGTACTTACTATTTGTACCTGTCTTAACGTTCGACCATACACAACAGTCGGTCTTGTGAACAAAGGGATATTAGATATGGAATACTTAGACAAATTTGAACCAAAACAAAAATTTGATTAAAAATGAGCCGGTCATTAAGGACCAGCAGAATATTCAAAACCCCGGCCCCCTGGCCGGGTAATTACAAAGCAAACGGCACGCAGGCCGTGGAAAAAATACTTAAAGCTTAAGAAGGGGGCAGTTCAGTATCAGCAGCTGCCACCTGGTCAGCACTCTTCTTGCTGGACTCGGCTTTAGCTGCACCCTCTTTTGATGCCTTACCCCCAAGTGGCACAAGCGCCACAACCGGCTCTTCCTCCTCCAACGCACCTTCCAATGCCTCGTCTTCAGCAGCCGCCAGGATCTGTTGATTATATGTTTCCGAACACTGGCGGTACGTTCTTTCCCAGGAGGCAAAGTCGGCACTGGGGAACAGTCGTTCCCAGGTCATGCGCTGGATTTGAGCGGAGTCTTCCACCATCTCCCGGACGAGCTCTTTCTTCTCTTGCTCGGCCTTTTCCGAGAGCTCTTGGGTAAGACTCTTCTCTTGGTTCACCAGGCGTTCTTTTACGTTGGCCAAAGATTTCTCCATGGCTTCGTAAGAGTGCATTTTTTGGCGAAGAGGCTTCAGCTCGGCCTTAAGGTTTGTGACGGTCGCCTCCAGCTCGTCAACCTTCTTTTGGGCCGCCTCTAACTGAGCCCGAACAGCGGCGGTAGCCTGCGCCTGATAATAAAGAAGATCAATGGTCAGTACTTCATTTTGGGCAATTTGAAACATTGCCTTATCACAGCTGGAGGCGGCCATAGCTTTTGCGGCCTTTACCTCTTTGTTTTTCCGATCAATCGGCTTGCGAAGGCTGTTGACTCGGAGCAGGGCCTAAGTACAAAGAAAAACAGGCGTCAGCTTCCAAAAAGATAACAGGCGTCCTGGAACTCAAAAACTCAAAAATATGCTAAGTATACCTCAGCAAGGATCCCTGAAATCCCATCAAGGTCAAGGGTGCCGGCACCCCTGACCGCCTCCCTGTCAGATGGAGGAACTACTTTAACCATGGACTTGGCTACCTCAACCAAGTCAAGCCCCTGAGGGCCGGCTGCATTAAGCGAAAGGAAAAACAATTTAGACCTAGTCAAGAAGGAAGCAAGAGTGAGTGTTTACAAGTGAGGGTCCATACTACTAGGCGGCCCCGCCGGGGTTTTTGAAGAAGTGGCCGGCTGCTTCTCAGCCGCCACCGTTTTCCTGGAAGACCCAGGAGAGCTTGCAACAGTCGTCCTCCGGGCCTTGGGGTCCGGCTGTTGCGAGGAAGAAGCCCTTGGAGTGCCAGACTGAAAACAAAAAGAGTTAGTATATGCATAACACAACTAAAAGAGGAAGAGTTTTCGAAGCTTACCAAGGGTGCCCCCTTGTTGGGGGAGTCGGCATAAGACTCTTTCATGAGCGAGGCCCGCAACATGGCCGCCGCTGTCTTGGATGCTGTTATTTTACTCATGGCGTCAGCTGCAAGAAATAAACAGCAAAGTTAGTAAAAATCCCAAGTAAACAAGGCGTGAAAAAACAGAGTAATTGTCAGGCCGGCTACCTCTAGAGCACCGACTGCTGAGGCCACAGGCGGCCAAAAAGTACTCGTCATAGAGCCACTTGAAGCTCGGGACGCAGTTTAGGGGTACTTGCTCTCGTACCCCTGAAGTAGAGTTCACCCTAGTCTCTACTTTGAAGAGTCCTTTGTCTAGGATCTCTCTTTTAGCCTTTGGGGGAACAGGCGGCATGCTGCGGCCGCCTGCGAGGAGAGGCGGATCCCTATTCCACTTGTTAAAACGTTGGTTCAGCTCCGTGTCTGAACCCTCTATGATAAGGAAGGTGTTCCGCCAATCCTTCCATTTGTTCGCTTTACCTCTCGTCATGAGGTAACCCCTATGGCTCGTTAATTGATACCAGCCGGTACCTCCCGACTTAGGGGTCCGGCTGAGATAGTTCATGTGGGCGAAAGCCTCAAAACTTGGCTCCACCCCGTACATTTCGCACCCGGCCACATAGCCGAGTACGTTTACCCAAGAGTTGGGGGCTAACTGCCATAACCCCAAATCATACCCATCTAAAATCCGCTGAACAGCCGGATGTAATGGGAAGCGCAGTCCAGCTTTGATGGCCGCCACATAGCAGCCAAAGCAGCCGTCATCATAGCTGGTACCAGCCGGCCAGACGACAGTGTCTTCTGGGTCCGGCACGAACAGTAAAAATTCCGGGCCCATTCTGTGGTTGGCAATAAAGCTCGCCACGTTGTCTTGCATGGTTGCGATCCGGCCCCGGGGTACCTTGCAGTAGTAGGGGGCGTTTTCCTCTCTGTAAGAGGCGGACGGCTCCGCCCAATTGTCCCCTTTCTCAACTGCATGAGAAAGCCTCGCCTCTTGTAGGCGACTGTTTCTTTCTTCTGAGCCTGGAGAACTGTGGCCAGAAGAGCTGGACTCGGACTCGTCCCCTGACGAGTCCGAAGAGGACGACTCCTCCCCTCTCCCAGAGGGGCCCGCCTCCTCTCCCCTAGAAGGAGCAGGAGGAAAATTAGACATATCAACGGTAAGATGGAAAGGGACCACCTTGGCCCCTCTCTCAGAACTGTCGGCTTGGCAGCCGCCTCGTTTCAATTCTACATCTGGCGCCTGGTCAGATGTTTCACTAAGGAGCACCCTTTGGGAGGAGCCGTTTGAGTTTGATATCATGGTAGTCTTTTTGGTTCTGGCCATCACGTTCTGCATAGACACAGATACAGTCGGACTTTGTATAAAGGGCAAAGATGGGTCCAGAAAAGGGCAGGCGGCACTCCTAGTCCTAGATTCAGCCGTCCCCGGTGACCGGCTGATCACTAACTTAGGTCGTGTCGTGTGCTTCCGTGGTGCCATTTCAAAAAATAAAAAGAAAATTAAGAGTAAGAGAACTGAGTTACCTGAACGAGTGACGGTTGATGAAGTTCTGGAAATCCGGGTCAGTCGGCTTGTCAGAACAGGCGGTAGGCAGAAAATGTCCGAAATGTCAGAGCAAGTTCAGGGGTCCGAATGTTCTCGCAAAGTTCTCAAATGTGAAAATGACCGAAGTCAGCACTTCCTTATATAGGCAAAGTGAGAAGGCGAAGGGTCGCTTCCAAATTCAAAATATGGGCGGGAAAATCTCTCGGCCGTTTGCAAGGTGACACCTGTAGCAGGCCGTCGCCTGTCACCATGCGACACCTGTCACAGGCGACACGTGACCAGTCACGTGCCACCTGTGAGGGGCAAATGATTAGGGGATTTTTATCCTCCAATCACCGTCTGACAAGTGGACCAACCAGGTTCCGCCACGTGTCCTTCACGTAGGCCAATAGGAGCCTGCCACGTGTCAATCACAGATACGTCCTCTGCGGACCAATTGAGACACGCCATGTGTCCACCCATGCCAAATGGGAAAACCGGCCACCAAGGCCCAATCCTGTTTAGAAGCCCGGTCAGCCCTAGGTTTACCCTAAACCTAGAGAGTGGCACGCTTCTCAAGACTATAAATACTCCTCTTAATCCTCATTAAGAGGCAGAGACAAGACAGAAAGAGAGAGAAGATTACAAAAAATACATTGATTACACACAGTAATAACCGGCTGATCTCGCTAACAAAGCAGATTACCAGCACTAAGCACTCTCACCTAGAGAGACCTAATCACTTTAATTTCCGTATTAATTACTCCTTAATCAGGTACTAACTTGACCGTTGGAGGCGGAGCTCTCAGGAGTCTCCGTTATTTTGCAGGTACAGGCGTCCGGTTCCAGTCTCGGAATTGTAACTCTCCCGCAGGACATCAGGAAGCCCCGAAACATCTGGGATATTTTCTCATCTGTGGTCTAATTATATGGAATTCTCTATCAAATACTTAGATTCCTTAGTCAAACTATATTAAGCCTCTTAGTCTGAGTGCTAATATTAAGCCTCTTAGTCTGAGTGCTAATATAAAAAAAGTTTCTTAGTCAAACAGAAAGGCCTCATATGTGCTAATATTAAGCCTCTTCTGCTGCTAAAATAACAAATACATGCATAAGCTCACTATCTACATTGCTGCCAGATGCAACTTCATACTGTAACACCTACCAAGAGTCTATAAGGCCAAGTAAGATGATATGTTAGAAAAAAAGGGTCCCTTATGTTGCTGATTATATTTACACATGCGATTTGGCTTGGTATATTGTGAGCTGTATTTTTGGGTAATTTTAAAAATTTTAACACAGATTCTGCATTTACAGGTGCAAGTGGAGGCTCATCCAAAAAAGATAAAAATATTTCAGATAGGGAATATTATGCATACAAGCTTCAATGTAGGCCAAATAATCTATTGCTAAGAACAGGTAGATGCTTTCAACAATACATAGTAGATATGTATGGGAAGGTGGAGAATACACAGTTAGATTTTTTTTTTCGTAGAAATCAGCAAACCATAAGAGCTGATCTATATCAAGGGATCCTTGATACTATTGATTGTGGCGAAAACTGTGCAGCAAATGTGGGTTGTCGAGTGATATTACCTCCAACATTCATTGGTGGCCCTCGAGATCTAAAAAAGAGATATTTAAATGCAATGTCCTTAGTGCAGCGATTTGGTAAGCTTGATTTGTTTATTACAATGACCTGTAATGCAAACTGGCCTGAAATTAAACAGGAACTTGCTATTGGAGAGAAAGAACAGGATAGGCCAGACATTGTTGCGCGCATTTTTAGAGCAAAGTTTCTTTCTCTAAAACATCATGTTAAAAAGAAGAAAGTGTTTGGAGAGGTTGCAACAATGATCTATGTCATTGAATTTCAGAAAAGAGGCTTACCTCATGCTCATTTTTTGATCATTCTACAGCAAGATTATAAAATCAAATGCCCTGCTGACTTTGATAAATTTGTGTGTGCTGAAATAACATTAGTTGATAGGACTCACCTCAGGAAAGTTATTCTAAAGAACATGATGCATGGTCCATGTGGTCATTTAGATCAAGAGTGTCCTTGCATGAAACAGAAGGAAAGCCCGGGCCATTGTAAATATGGCTATCCTAAACAATTCTGTGATGAAACAAGGAATAGCAGTGATGGATACCCATTGTATCGGAGAAGAGACACAGGGGAGACTGTTACAATCAGAAAAACACCTATGGATAATAGATGGGTGTAGGGAATATTTTAAGCATTAACCCCTAGTTCGAACCCCACTGTGATCATACACTAAAGTACAGTGGCGTCCTAAGGGAAAGAAGATAGAGCAAAAGAGTCGCCAACAAGTTTTTTAGGAACTTGTAAACCGTTCACGAGGTGAAGGTTACACCCCTTAACGATCCAAGAGATCGTCAACTCCATAAGGTCTTGAACCAAATAGGGTTCGGGGATGAAGGTACAAATCCAACCTAAAAGAGATTGAACCTGCCCTAATAATAGGCCTCTACTTTATTCTGATCGTATTCATGTGCGCTTTCTGACTAACATGCAATCAATAGGATTAACCCTAAACCTGTTTATCTATGTTGGTTGAATTTAATGCTCAAATAAATCTATTATTGGCGATCACTTGAATTATAACCATATTAACTCTAAACAAGATTATTAATTATCTTATTAAGCGTGTTTACAAGTACCAATTCCCTTTAAACATGCATAAAAGGCGTGATCAAGCAATAACAATATATAATCAAGCAACATAATAATAATCAAAATAATCAAAAATTATAATAATAACAATCATAATTAAAAAATAATCATCATAACAATAATTATAACAATTATAATCATAAATCATAAAGAATAATCATAATAATTTTAAAGCATAATAATAGCAAGATCCTAGGCATGATACTAACAAGATTAATAACAAACCCTAGCATGTCACTAAACAATAAAAATCAAACCTTTAACCCTAACATGATCCTAACAATCATAAATATTAGGAAGAACATAGGAAGCATCATACTTTTAATCATACTTGATATTAAAGTTACCCTAGACATGATACTAGGAATCAAACTAACAATCTAAGCATGAACTCTATATCATAACATCAATAATAACCATTAAAGTACTTACTTTGATGCCTCGTACCTCTTTCTAATAACAAAATACACACGTTAGTAACTTTAAGGAACATAATAAACAAAACAATTAGATAAAATAATGGAAATAGAGATTTGGGACCAAACCCACATAAATTAAACCTTTCACGTCTAGGGCGAAAGCAACTTCGAATATGGCTAGGTGTATCTAGATCTAATGAATGCGGAATTTTTATATTTGAGAGAAGCTAGTTTAGAAAAGAGAGAGAGAGTAATCAAGAGAATCTTGATGAGAGTTGGTGAGAATTGGCAATTAAAACGGAGTTTTTACGACGTTATTTATAAAGAAAATCAGCCAAAAAGATAAAATATCAAAACAGAGTTCTGGTGCACATAAAACTCGATCAACGCCAATGCTGGCTATTGGCGCCAGGCGCCAATGCTAGCGCCAGGCGCTACAGCTGGCCTTTGGCGCTGATTCAGAAAATCACGTGTTTTTTTAAAATCAGATAAAAATTGTCGTACACAGGAGGACAAAATCGTATTTCCCTCAAAAATGCTCTTTGATTTTAATTAAAACTCTGAAAGTCAACAAAAGTCAATTTATCAATGCTAATTGAATTAGGAATGAAAATAAACTTCTAGAAGAATCTAGAAGACTAAAACCATTCCTAATTGCATTAGGAATGATAAATCTATATTAGGCCCTCCCCTACATCATTGGGCCGCATATAAGGCTCAAACCGGGCCCAGTTTAGTAAATTGGCCATAACTTCCTCAATATTCATCGGAATTGGGCTTATAATATATCGTTGAAAAGCTCTTGTCAAGCCCCATCCAACTACACTACTATTGGACCCATATCATGGACCAACCAAACTGGATTGGCTGTTTTCTTAAAATAAGTTTTCAAAAACAGAGAGAAGAGAAAAGAAATTAAAACTATCCACAACACTAAACTTTTCGCACTTTCACTTCATTCGATTATGGTTCGACGTGAAAGGTACTCATCACTGGGTTTGGTTTTTGGGAGATACAAATGGGTGTCTACAGAAGCCCCCACTTTGACTGAGTTTGGAGAAACGCAAGTTTCGAAAACAAAAGTCAAAGTATCGATAGGGACGGAGAATGATTCAGAACGTTCTGCGATCCTAAATCACTCTTGTAACGCCGATACCTGCAAACTAGCGTTAGTTCAACAAATAAAAGAGTTAAGAAACTCGTATCTTGCACCGTCGAGCACACGTCTCTGGAGGGTAACCGATTTGCTGCTGCTTTACTGTTATTTTGATGACCTCCTGCCAAGAGAATGCCATCCCGCTTGAAAACTGCTACGCTTGTAACTGTTCCCAATTTAGAAGATTGCTTCGCTTGAAACGATCCTCTCCCGCTATGATAATATTCCACGTCTAAGGGAATACTATCGAAGATTGCTTCGCTTGAAACTATCCTCTTCCGCATTGATAATATCTCACGTCCAAGGGAACACTATCGAAGATTGCTTCGCTTGAAACAATCCCCTTCCGCATTAATAATATCCCATGTCCAAGGAAATACTATCGAAGATAATTTCGCTTGAAATCACTTTCATTCGCATTCTAGGGAATGCCGTCGAAGATACACTCGCTTGAAGCTATCCTCATTTGTTGCGATAATTTTCCAAAGGAAATACCGAAGATCTCCGCATGTCGATCTTTAAAAGCTCGCTTGAACTTTGCTTCCGCTGTGCCTGTACGTCGGCGCTTTTGTTGCTTTTGAACCTGTACGTCGGTGCCTTTTGCGAATGAACTAATACGTCGGTGCCTTTTATTAATGAGCCAATGCTTAGGCGCTTTAAGCTAAGTGAGACGATCTTTCATCAGGTCGATCACTTTGTGCAATCAAGCCGATTACTAAAAATCGTGTCAAATTGCTTAGAGGGGCTAACTGGCATACCAAGGAACCCAAAATATATTCCAAAAAGGTAGAACAACCTCACTGAGTGGCTGAGTGTCCTGGTGCCGCTGAAAAGCATCAGCGCCACACAAATAGCCGTAGTGCCAGGCGCTGGGATTGGCGCCAGGCGCCAAGCTTGATTGTTGACGCCAAAGCCTAGCGCTTGGCACCAGAACGGGGTTTTCCTTAAATACCCCTTTCTTCTTCATTTTCGCTTTTTAGCTCGTCGTGTTTTGCTCGAAAATTCGCAGAATTTCATTTGCTTCGTTCTTGCTCGTTTCTCAACCAAATTCAGTCAAATTTGTTGCAAATCAAAGCTCTTTTCATCCATTTTCTCGATCTATGTAATTTTTCTTCAAACTCACACCGGTTTTTATGAATTTTGCACATGTTTATATTTGAACTTCATGAAATTTCGAAACTTAGAATGCTTAATTCTCTTTATTTATCAAATTTTATGCTATGAAATTGCTTGATTATGTTTATATATTTCCTTGGGAGTAATTTGAGACTTGTTTGACTCAATTTGGTGAAGAAATGAGCAAATTGCTATTTTTGGACTTCTTGAGGTCGAGAATGCAATGTGACTTGTTCTTGGTGTTTTTGCTAGCAATTCTTGTCCAATTTGTCACAATAATTACTATAGTATTGCAAGAAATTATTTGATTGCTTGAAAAATGCCGTTATGCTCAATTTGAATTTGTGCTCTGTTTTAGTACTACGCACTCTGTTTTTTTTGCGAACATAGGATCATGCGGCTAGGTGAACCTTAGATACTATAGAACCTTAATTTATGATAATTCTGCACAATTTAGCATGGCTAGACAACGAGGCTCTGGTTCACGGTCCCGAGACACTCGACGGGAGCATGAGCCCGTGGAGGACGACGCCGCGCCGTCCACTTCGCTTGGTCGACTCCCCGAGTGGGACGAGCGGACCTTGTTCTTTTCCCCCGTCCACCATATTTCTAAGAGGGTCAGACGAGGCATCACTGTTGGGAGGACGCGCTGTCACGGTTCCGGATGTGATGGCTTGGGCGATTTATACAAGATGTACATCGCTAGGGACGTCGAGACGAGACTCCTATGGGAGTCCTGCGGTCTCGCTACGTTGTTTGAGACCTTCGAGTCGATGGTTGCCTCCAGCGGGGGTCACCATGTAGTGCGTGCTCTGGTGGAGTTCTTCTGGGACACCACCAACACTTTCCACTTTCCCTGGGGTGAGATGATGGTCACTCCTACTGACTTCAGTCTTATCATAGGACTGGAGTTCAGCTCCGTGCCACTGTTGTTCGACAGTGGGATCGACGTCTTTTCTCTCGAGGTTGAGGAGCTGGTGGGGCCGATTACCATTTGGGCCCGAGCTGAGGTCGAATCGTCTTAGTTCTGCGCTAGGGGGATTCGCCGCTCGACACTGGCAGCGGCTTTCGATGATGGTGCGACCACCCGAGAGCAGCGGGTGCGCATCTTTGCGCTTATTTTGTTGTCAGGGACGTTCTCCTCTGACAAGGGTAGTAGGGCGCTGCTTTACTACCTTCCTGCTGTCCGCGATCTACACCGGATCAGGACTTATGACTGGGCCAGCTTGGCCTATGCTGACTTCATTCGTGCGCTGAGGGACTCGTGTCGACACCGGTCTTTTTGGACGAATGTTGCTTTGTCCGGCTTTTGGAGGGTCGTAGAGGTAAACATTATTCCCTATAAAGTTTAGGTCTATATTTTAGCTAGCACTTGCTGATAATTTTAACTCCTTGTAGATCTGGTTCTACGAGTACTTCCCTTCTGCTGCGCCGGCGAGACCGTCGCTGCGCAGGTTTCCAGTGAGTGCTTCTTGGGGCAGCCGCCGTGTGGGGATGTCCACTGCATATGTCCGAGACTGGATCATCGCGGTACGATTTTTTCTTATTTGCCATTTTGTGATGCTTTAGGTAGACTCTCGCCTGATTGATGCTCTTTGCAGGAGCCTGAGGTGCTGTACTGGACGTGGGTCGGCCTGGCAGTCCCTGGATTAGCCGCACAGTATTCTGCTGAGCTCGCTATTTCCTGGGGACTTATGGAGCGATCGCATACCTGGGAGAGAGGGTTGCTAGAAAGCATTCCTCCGATACCTTTGTCGTTCCTACTCCTCCACCACGTCACATGTTTGACGCCGCGAGGTTGTTGAGCATGTCAGAGGGAGTTGGTACCCCTTGGCGATCTTTCACGATCCCTGGGCGATGCTATGCGGAGGAGCTACTGCCATTGTTAGCTCTAGTTCCTGTACCGGCTGAGGATGTGGCGGTAAGATTTTTCAGTTTTTACTTTTCGTTAAGTAGCCCCCAAGTAATGCTTTACTGACTTGGTTTTTGCTTTATTAGGACGATGCTGCTGAGTTCGTGCCACCCCGTATGTCTATTCATTACCAGGGGACATACGGGCCGATTGAGGAGATGGTTCCTCCGGCTCCCGAGGACGAGCGCTTCGTAGAGCGGTCGATTCCTCGCCACCACACTCGGGTAAGCTTATTTATTTACAACTTTTGTCCATATATATTATGCATGTTTACTGACTTATTTCTTTGACAGTTCTCGTGCGAGGTGGTTTCGGCGATGGCACGATGTATAGATGCCTTCCGGAGCCAGATTGTCCGGATGAGGAATGTGGCTACCTGCCGTCGAGATGACGCCGTTCAGGAGGTAGTCTCCCTTTCATATGTTTTTGCATTACCGCTTCGATTTTGCCTTGTTTTTTATTTTAATTCTTTTTGCAGGGTCATCCTATTGCTTCTCATACCCGTACGAAACCTGAGGTACGAAGGGATCCGGCGAGGTCTAGCTCGAGACGTCGCCGCACTACGTCAGGGGGTAGAGGCGGTCGCTCTGAGACTGCCCGTGCTGATGTGGCAGAGGGCTTGGGTTCTTCCTCTGAGGGTGCTCATGCTGCACCGGTAGGCCAGGGAGAGGCTACCTTGGCTCTTAGAGGTGGTGAGATGTACGAGGTTGGCTCGTCATCATAGCAGCCTTCGCAGCCTCAGCCTCAGGTTGATCTTGGGTGGAGTGGACCCGTGCTGATTTTTCCTCCTCTCGAGGAGACTGGAGCTGGAGCCGGAGCAAGTGGAGAGGTTACTCCTCGTACGATGCAGTTTTACGAGATGATGGGTGTACGTCCCCCGGCGCTGTAGTTTGTTCCTGTGTTTTTTTTTTTATTTTGACTTTGTATAGACCTTTGCCTTTTAGTTAGACTCATTTTTTAGACATATTTTTTATATACATACTATTATTAGTTTATTTTATTAT
This sequence comes from Chenopodium quinoa, assembly GCF_001683475.1. NCBI lineage: Eukaryota > Viridiplantae > Streptophyta > Magnoliopsida > Caryophyllales > Amaranthaceae > Chenopodium > Chenopodium quinoa. The sequence continues at coordinate 4,426,094 of NW_018745024.1, forward strand.
CATGTTTTTTTTATTTTTTATTTATATTATTTATGTGCATGTTTGTGTGTGCAAGAAAGTGTGACAAGTAATTTTGCGCGAAAATTCCGTCATCATTTTTATTATTGATGGAGGGTATCCGACTTTCTCCCTCAAAAAGAAAAATGAAAAAAAAAGAAAAAGGCAAATAAAAACTTGGGTTTATAAAAAACTTGGAAATTAACCTAAATAAAATCCAAAAAAGAATAATATAATAATATAATAGCTATATTAACTAAAAAAAAGAATAAAAAGATGTTTAGAAAAGATAAGGGAGCCGTAAAGTCATTAGTAGACTCGAATTAAGTTAAAAACGCGGTTTTAGAAAGCGCGTATGACGGGGTAAATTGGCGCCAGCTGGCGCCACGCAATTGGGTGTAGCGCCAGGTGCTACACTTAGCGTGTGGCGCCAATCGCGGCGTCTAGCGCCAAGTAGCGCTGACTCTGTATTCTACCCCGATTAAAACTGCTCTAATTCATGCATAAATAGCTCCCTGCGCAGCCTATTCTTTTCATAATTTCAGCAAATAAAATAATTCTTGGCCTTAGAAAAATAATATCATGTCTCTAGTCACCAAAACTTTTACCCAATACACCCATGAATGGTGTCGGTCTCTTAATGCCAAAGAAAGAAAAGAATTAGATTTGTTTCACTTGGCGGGAATTTATGGTATCAAAGGGGTAGATCTTGACTTAGATTTTATTCATACCGCTCTAGAATATTGGAATGTTGATACTCATTACTTTAGAATAGGGTATGATGAAATTAGCCCTTTTTCGGAAGATTTTGGTGCTATTTTAGGTTTCCCTGCAATAAACCTTATAGTAATCCCTAGAATAGATGCATATTATTACAAGGATTTTGAACGCTTCTTCAATTTAAAAGAAAGGGATTTATCAAAAATAGTAGATGGCAACATAGTTAATTTGAAAGAATTTGCTCGCCATTATTTTGATAAACCTCTCTCCGAATCTTTTCATATTTATAGAAGAAGGGCTTTCTTATTTTGTATGCTTAATCAATTTTTCCTTAGTAGCGGTAAAAATAATGAGGGTCAATCAATTATAACCACCGTACTAGAACAAATTGAATCAGGGAGAAATCCAATGCCATTGATAGTTGGAGACACTATGATTAGTCTTGATGAATTTAAAAGGAACCCAAAAGCACCTTTTCAGGGTTCTCCAATTTTATTATAGGTAGAAAAATAATATTTTTAATTACAGAAATCAAAAAATATATTTTTGTATAGTAATAATAATTTATTTGTATTGCAATTTTTTTACAGATGTGGCTGATGGAAAGGCTAGAATCAATTAGCCCTTTGGACAACATTGAGAAGTACACTCCAAATTTCTTCGTGAGGAGGAAGAAACGCTTCTCCAAAATGGGGCGCCATGAGTGGAGAAGGGTCTTCGAATCTCGCAATTTTGCTATCAAGTGGGTCATCCCATGGTGGAAAATAGAAAGGATGGTTGGTGTCAACAAGCAACCTTTATTCCGTCTTCCAAGTTTGTCTCGTATGACTTATTACTATCCCTGCAGGGTAAGAAGACAATATAGCTTACTTCAGAATATTCCTTCCGGAGATCTTCGTCCTCCCTGTCTCCCAGGAAGTAGACAGATTTGATGCTTATTGGAGTGCTAGACCTTTGTGGGAATTAATTACCCAAAAGGTTCCTCCTTCCTTTCCCAATGATGTTAAGAAGTGGTTGATGAAGAAGCCTTCAAAGGACTTGAAGAAAAATCAGGGTAAAACTGATGTGAAGAGTCGTCTAGGTGACAGGGTGATTCCTGCCTAGTAACGCTTAGGTGAAAGAGTAGAATTCAAAACACCTGCAATGCCTAGGAAGAAAAGTACTACAAAAGATAAGGGAAAAAGGAAAGCTGACACCATAGAGGAAAAAGCTTGGGTAGAAAAGAAGCATGGAGTCCTAGCTGAAGGGGAAACTATCTACTTTAAGATTGAATGTAGGTCCTCTAAAAGATGCCTACTAGCTAAGGTTATGGATGAGGAGGAGGAAGCAGACAAAAATTGGAAAAGGGCTAGGAAAGAAAAGAAAGATTAGGAGCATTGCTTAATTTCAAATTATTAGACTTAGTTTATATTTTTTTATTTAAAGTTAATTTATTTCAGCTTTATTAAAATTCCATCAATAATGTAATTCTATTATATTAATGAAATTTCAGCTTTTAATTAATTATTTACTTTAAATTTATTTTATTAAAGCAATGAAAACCGAAAAAATTAATTTTCCAGAAATTCTTCGAGTACGGAAGTCGAAAATTTTCCGAAAAACACCGAAATATGCCCAGAATTTAGCTGTGAATTGGCGCCGCTTATCTGCGACTGGCGCCGGCCACAACAATCTGGTGTCAGGCGCTAGTGCCGTCGGCTGGCGCTGATGGTCGTTGGCTGGCGCCAGTGTTTTCTCTGCGACGCCGATATTTCGCCGATCTTCTGTGAATTTTTAATTAATTCTGGGATACGAGATTTTCGAAAAATAAAGTGGTCGCACCCGTAAAGGGTTGCCTACGTATCCTTTCTTAAGGAATAAGGCCAAACGTAGCTCTCTTGAGTATCCTACTCAAGTAATTATGGGTAGTACTTCTTAAGTTGGTTAAGATTTTTCATGTTCGAGAACTCATTGCCATCCATATCAGTTAGTTTTGCTGCACCTCCTGACAGGATTATTTTGACAATGTAGGGTCCAGACCAATTAGGTCTAAATTTTCCTCTTGGATCTAAAACATTTTTCCTTAATGATTTTAACATCAAGTCTCCTACTTTAATGTTTCTTGTCTTGACCTTCTTATTAAAATGCCTAGCCATACGAGTTTGATAACACTGAGTGTGATGTAGAGCTTTTAGTCGTTTTTTATCGAGTAAAATTAGCTCTTCATATCTTTCCCTAGTCCATTCAACTTCATCGAGTTTTCTCTCTAACGCGATGCGTAGAGATGGAATTTCTAGTTCGACAGGTTGTACGACATCCATTCCATATACTAAGGAAAATGGCGTATTTCCTGTTGATGTACGGATTGACGTGCGATAACCCCACAAGGCGAAGTGAAGTTTGTCAGGCCAATCCTTATAATTTTCCGTCATTTTCTCGATGATGGTCTTTAAATTTTTTTTAGCTGCCTCGACTGCTCCATTTGCTTGAGGTCTGTAAGGGGAAGAATGATGATGTTGAATGCCATATTTTTGTAACAATTCTTCACATTCGGCTTGAAAGTGAGTTCCATTGTCACTTATCATTTCATGTGGGACTCCATATCGACAAATAATATTTCTCTCGATAAAGAGTGCTACATGTTTTGCAAAGAGTTTAGCGTATGATTGCGCTTCAACCCACTTTGTGAAGTAATCAATTGCTACTAGTATATATTCGTGGCCTCCTGTTTCTGGGGGAGTGATCTTGCTGATGATGTCAATTCCCCACGTAGAGAATGGCCATGCCGATGTGTAGGTGTAGAGCAAGGATGGAGGAACATGTTGTAAGTTGGCGTAGATTTGGCACTTAGGGCATCTTTTTACATATTGATGGCAATCCCTATTCATTGTAGTTCAATAATATCCTTCTCGCATTATTTTTTGGACTAACATTTTGCCATTTATATGAGTGCCACAGATTCCTTCGTGGACTATTCTCATTGCTCTTTGCACATCCTTTTTCCCTACACATAAGAGAGCTCGACCCTTAGGTACCCTTTTATGTAGCTCGTTGTCTATGAGTACATATTGGGAAGCCAAGAGTCTTAATGCTCGTTTTGCTCTTTTTTCAGCGTGGGGAGGGTATTCTCCTTTGGTGAAATATTTTAATATATCCGTGTACCATGGTTCTTCTTCTTCTTCTTCTTCATCTTGGACTACTTCGTCGTCTTCTATAGCCTAGATGTATGCTGGTTTGTGCCTTTTCTCTATAGTTAGAGGCATTTGCTCGATTTCCGTGGAAATCCTAACCATTGAGGCTAGTCTTGCCAAGGCATCAGCAAATTGATTTTCTTCCCTAGGTAGATATGTGTATTCTACCTTCTCTAACTGATCGATAAGAGTTTCCAGATAGGTTTGGTAAGGGGCTAGGCTTTCGCTCCTTACTTTCCACCTTTTAGATATTTAATTGACAATCAAAGAAGAGTCTCCGAATATCCTTAACTTTTTTACTCCCAATGCCAAAGCTGTTTCAAGGCCTACCACCCATGCTTCATATTCAGCAGCGTTGTTGGTAACGTCGAAATCAAGCTTTATGGAGATTGGAACATGCTCTTCTTTAGGTGATACTAGTAATACTCCAACGCCACATCCCTTTTGGTTTGAGGCTCCGTGGAAGTACAAGGTCCAACTATCATCTTCAGTGACCATTAAGTCTTCATCTGGAAATTCATTGTCTTGTATTGGCGTCGAGTCTTCTATTGGAAAGTGTGCTAGAAAGTCTGACACCACGGATGCTTTGATAGCTTTTTGTGGCATAAACCTTACATCAAACTGGGCTAGATTGACTATTCATCTCGATATGCGTCCATTGAGTGTAGATTTCTCAAATAGATACTTGAGTGGATCTAATCGGGAGACTACGAAGACGGTATGCACTAGCATGTAATGTCTTAACTTGGTTGTGGCCCACACCAAGGCGAGGCACAACTTCTCAAGTGTTGTATAGCGTGCTTCGTATTCGAGCATCTTCTTGCTTAGATAGTAGATTGCGTTTTCTTTGCCTTCTACTTCTTGTGCTAGCATAGCTCCCATTGTCTCTTTGGTAACCATCAAATATAACCTAAGAGGTATTCCGGGAAGTGCTGGTGCTAATACGGGAGGATTTTCAAGATAAGCTTTGATCTTTTCAAAGGATTTTTGACACTCATCATCCCATATCACTGGTACATTCTTCTTAAGCTTTTTGAAGATTGGTTCACATATTGTCGTCAATTTTGATATGAACCTACTTATGCATTGCAACCGGCCAATAAATCCTCGAATCTGTTCCTCAGTCTTGGGCGGTGGCATTGACATGATTGCTTTGATCTTGGTTGGGCCTATCTCTATTCCTTGAGAGCTTATGACATAACCCAAAAGCTTGCCTGAGGTAACTCCAAAAGCACACTTAGATGGATTCAACCTCGTATTATATTTTCTTAGCCTTTCGAAAAATTTCCTTAAGGCTACTTCATGGCCTGGACGGTCTTTTGATTTCACAATCATCATGTCGTCGACATATACCTCGACTTCTTTATGCATCATGTCATGGAGTAAGGCAGTTGCTGCGCGTTGGTAAGTAGCACCCGCGTTTTTCAACCCGAATAACATTACCGTGTAGCAGTAAGTGCCCCATGGTGTTATAAAAGTTTTTTTCTCCATGTCTTCTTCTGCTATGAGAATCTGGTTGTAACCTGCGTACCCATCCATGAACGAGAGGAGCATGTGATTTGCCGTGTTATCTACCAGAATATCGATGTGTGGAAAAGGGAAGTCGTCCTTTGGGCTTGCCTTATTTTGATCTCGATAGTCGATACACATTCTTACCCTTCCGTCTTTCTTCGGAACTGGGACGACGTTGGCGACCCATTCGAGGTATTTGGATACCTTGATGAAACCTGCAGTTATTTGTTTTTGGACTTCTTCTTTTATTTTAAGAGCTCGTCGGGTTTCATTCGACGTAACTTTTGTTTTACGGGTTTCATTCTTGGAATTAGTGGTATAGTGTGTTGAGCTATTTCTCTATTAATGCCTGGCATATCCTCGTATGACCAAGCATATACATCGATAAATTCTTTAAGTAAGTTAATTAAATCGGTTCTATCTTGTTCATTAAGTGTTAATCCGATTTTAACTTCTCTTTTATTGGTTGAATAATTTGAAATATCAACCGTTTTAGTTTCTTCAATTACTGGCTTTTCGAGTGTTTCCATGGCTTTAATAATTTCTTTGTCTTTTTCGTTGTTAGTTAAGCAATTCTCGTCATCTTTGGTTAGAGAAGAACACAAGAAATAAGGAGAAGGAGAAATATTATTATACTCTGAGATCATTACATCAAAGAGTGATATGTCCTCAGGGACTTGATCACTAACTATTCTAGGAGAAGAAATAGGAAGGGAAGGTGCTACTACTAAAGACCTAGAAGACTCTATAGGGAGAGATTCCGACTCAGACGACTCTTCAAACATTGGTCCTGCCCTGTTGTGATGGATATTTTTCTTCCTCTTGGAGTAGTCACCTTGATAGTCTTGCGCCACCCTTGTAGTGATCCTTCAGCTGGAGTGATTACCTTCGAGGGATCGAAGATTTCGCTTTGTAGGACTTTCTGAATGAGCGAGGAGTTGTCTTCTCTGTAAGTAGGCTCATTCTTTTCTCGCCCAAATAGTAATCCCATGACGTTAAAGTCAAAGCATGGGGGTGCTTTCTCCTTATGGACAGGAGTTGGGATTTCATCTGTGAAATAACAATCCAAGAAAATCTCAAATCCCGGTTGCCTTATGCCGTTTACAAAAATGGCTCGGGAAATTCATGGCATGGATAGACCTCTCCTTCTTTTATAAATTGACCATAAGAGGGTACTGATCCATTGGGATTGCTTTCTTTTGAATGCGAGCGTCTCTACGTGCCTTTGACTTTTCCTGGGCTTTCTTGAGATCTTTCTGAGTCGGTTCGAAACTGTAGGGAATAATTTCAAGCCTTTAAATCCCACTAGCTTGAACCCCACTGTGATCATACACTAAAGTACGGTGGCGTCCAAAAGGGAAGAAGATAGAGAAAAAGAGTCGCGAACAAGTTTTTAAGGAACTTGTAAACCGTTCACGAGGTGAAGGTTACACCCCTTAACGATCCAAGAGATCTTCAACTCCATAAGGTCATGAACCAAATAAGGGTTCGGGGATGAAGGTACAAATCCAACCTAAAAGAGATTGAATCTGCCCTAATAATAGACCTCTAATTTATTCTGATCGTATTCATGTGCGCTTTCTGACTAACATGCAATCAATAGGTTTATCCTAAACCTGTTTATCTATGTTGGTTGAATTTAATGCTCAAATAAATCTATTATTGGCGATCGCTTGAATTATAATCACAATTAACCCTAAAAAAGATTATTAAATATCTTATTAAGTGTGATTACAAGTACCAAATTCCCTTTAAACATGCAATAAAAGGTGTGATCAAGCAATAAAAATAAATAAGCAAGCAACATAATAATAAAAATCAATATCTTGAATAACAATTAATAACCATAATAATAATCATGTTAATCATAATAATAATAATTATAAAATTATAATCATAACAATTATAAATATAATCATAGATCATGTTAAAGCATAATAATAATAGCAAGATCCTAGGCATGATACTAACAAGATTAATAACAAACCCTAGCATGTCACTAAGCAATAAAAATCAAATCTTTAACCCTAACATGATACTAGCAATCATAAATATTAGGAAGAACATAGGAAGCATCACAGGAATCATATTAAATATTAAAATTACCCTAGACATGATACTAGGAATATCATAATAACAATATAAACATGATCTCTACATCATAATATCGATAAAAACCATTAAAGTACTTACTTTGATGCCTCGTACCTCTTTCTAATAACAAAATACACACGTTAGTAACTTCAAGGAAAATAATAATCAAACAATTAAATTAAATAATTGAATGAGAGATTTGGCACCAAACCCTCAGAAATTAAAACCTTTCACGTCTAGGGCGAAGGCAACTTCGAATATGGCTAGGTGTTTCTAGATCTTGCGAATGCGGAATTTTGTATGAAAAAACCAAATTTAGGAAAGAGATTAAAAAGAATGCTAAAGAATTAATGATTGTAGATGAAAACTTGCGAATGAGGAGAATTGGTGAATGAAAACGGAGTTTTTAATACGATATTTATAGAGAAAATCAGCCAAAAAAGATAAATTAACAAAACAGAGTCTGACGCTCAGGAAACAGAGCTGGCGCCAACCCTGGCTAGCTGGCGCCAGGCACCAGCACTAGCGCCAGGCGCCAAGCCTGGTTCCAGGCGCCCAGGCCTGGGGTTGGACGCCAAGCTTGATTTTAACGCGTTTTCGAAAATCCGATAAGTTTACCGTACTGGAGGATAAAATAATATAATTTGTTCGGAAATGCTATTTGATTTTAATTAAAACTCTGAAAAGTCAACAAAGTCAACTTATCAATGCTAATTGAATTAGGAATGAAAAAGAACCCTCTAGAAGAATTTAGAAGACTAAAACCATTCCTAATTGCATTAGGAATGATAAATCATATTAGGCCCCCCCTTAGATCATTGGGCTGTATATAAAGCTCAAACCGGGCCCAGTTTAGTAAATTGGCCATAACTTCCTCAATATTCATCGGAATTGGGCTTATAGTATATCGTTGGAAAGGTCTTTGCAAGCCCCATCCAACTACACTACTATTGGACCCATATCATGGACCAACCAAACTGGATTGGCTGTTTTCTTAAAATAAAGTTTTCAAAAACAGAGAGAAGAGAAAAGAAATTAAAACTTTCCGCAACACTAGACGTTCCACACTTTCGTTTCATTCGATTATGATTCGACGTGAAAGGTAATCATCACTGGGTTTGGTTTTGGGGAGACACAAATGGGTGTCTACAGAAGCCCCCACTTTGACTGAGTTTGGAGAAACGCAAGTTTCGAAAACAAAAGTCAAAGTATCGATAGGGACGGAGAATGATTCAGAATGTTCTGCGATCCTAAATTAATCTTGTAACGCCGATACCTGCAAAACTAGCATTAGTTTAACAGATAAAAGAGTTAAGAAACGCGTATCTTGCACCGTCGAGCACACGTCTCTGAAAGTAACCAATTTGTGTGATGACCTCTTGCAAACTAGAGAATGCCATCCCGCTTGAAAACCGCTACGCCTGTAACTGCTTCCAAATAGAAGATTGCTTTGCCTGAAATGATCCTCCTCCGCATTGATAATATTCCACATCCTAGGGAATACCATCGAAGATTATTTCTCTTGAAATAATCTTTATCCGCATTGATAATATTCCACATCCTAGGGAATACTATCGAAGATTATTTTGCTTGAAATAATCCTCATCCGCATTGATAATATTCCACATCCTAGGGAATACTATTGAAGATAACTTCGCCCGAAATTACCTCGAGTTGTTCGCGACAACTCTCCGCAAGCTAGGGAACGTTGTCGAAGATATCTTCTCTTGAAGTCATCCTCATTTGATGCGATAATTTTCCAAAGGAAATTACCGAAGATCCACGCCTGTCGATCTTTAAAAGTTCGCCTTAACTTTGCTTTTGCTATGCCTGTATGTCGGCTCTCTTGTTTCTTTGAGCCTGTATGTCGGTGCTCTTTGCTCTTGAACCTATATGTTAGTGCCTTTTGCTAATTAGCCAATGCTTAGGCGCTTTAAGCTAAGTGAGACGATCTCTTATCAGGTCGATCACTTTATGTAATCAAGCTGATTACTAAATCATGTCAAATTGCTTAGAGGGGCTAACTGGCGTACCAAGGAACCCAAAATATGTTGCAGAAAGCTAGCACAATCTCAACAGGTGGCTGGATGCTTTGGCGTCGCTGAAAGACCATCAGCGCCAGCTATTAGGCGTAAGCGCCAGGCGCTGATGTTGGTGCCAGGCGCCAAGCCCAACTTGTGAAGCCAATGCCTAGGGACTGGCGCCAACACGGGAATTTCTTTAAATACCCGTTTTCTCTTCATTTCGCTGCTCTGTTCGTCGCGAAACTGCTCGAGGAAACCGAAAGCTTCAATTGCTCATTGCTTGCTCATTTCTCAACCGAATTCGCTCAAATTTGTTGCAAATCAAAGCTCTTCTCATCTATTTTCCCGATCTATGTAAGTTTTCCTCAAACTCACATTAGTTTTTATGAATTCTTGGCATGAATATTCACGAATTTCATGAAAATTCGAATTTTATGATGCTCAATTTGCTTTGTTTGTCAAGTTTTATACCGTGAAATTGCTTGATTATGTTTGTATATTGCCTTGGGAGTAATTTGAGACTTGTTTGACTCAATTTGGTGAAGAAATGAACAATTTTCCATTGTTGGACCTCTTAAGGTCGTGAAGAACAATGTGACTCGTTCTTGATGTTTTTGCTAGCAATTCTTGTCCAATTTGTCACAATAATCACTATAGTGTTGCAAGAAATTGTTTGATTGCTTGAAAAATGCTGTCATGCTCAATTTAAATTTGTGCTCTGTTTTAGTACTATGTACTCTGTTTTTGCGAACATAGTATCATGCGGCTAGGCGAACCTTAGATACTATAGAACCTTAATTTATTATGATTCTGCACTGTAGCATGGCTAGACAACGAGGCTCGGGTTCATGGTCCCGAAACACTAGACGGGAGCATGAGCCCGTAGAGGACGACGCCACGCCGTCCACTTCACTTGGTCGACTTCCGGAGTGGGATGAGCGGACTCTGTTCTTCGCCCCTGTCCACCACATTTCTGAGAGGGTGAGACGGGGTACCGAGCCCGGGAGGACACGACATCACGGCTCTGGCTATGACGGTTTAGGCGATTTGTACAGGATGCACATCGCCAGGGATTTTGAGACGAGGCTCCTATGGGAGTCTTGCTGGCTAGCTACTCTGTTTGAGACCTCCGAGGCTATGGTCGCCTCCAACGGGGGTCATCACGTAGTGCGTGCTTTGGTGGAGTTCTTCTGGGACACCACCAACACCTTTCATTTTCCTTGGGGCGAGATGATGGTCACCCCTACGGACTTCAGTCACATCACAGGACTGGAGTTCACTTCTGTGCCACTGCCGTTTGACGGTGGGATCGACGTCTTCTCTTCAAAGGTGGAGGAGTTGTTGGGGCCGATTGCCATTCGGGCCCGAGCTAAGGTCGAGGCGACTTAGTTCAGTGCTAGGGGAATTCGCCGCTCGACGCTGGCAGTGGCTCTTGATGACTATGGGACCACCCGAGAGCAGCGGGTGTGCATCTTTGTGCTGATGTTGTTGTCAGGGACATTCTCTCCTGACAAGGGTAGTAGGGCATTGCTTTACTACCTCCCTGCCGTCCGTGATCTCTAGAGGATCGGGACTTATGACTGGGCCAGCTTGGCCTATGCTGACTTCGTTCGTGCGCTGAGGGACTCGTGTCGTCACCGGTCCTTTAAGACGAACGTTGCTTTGTCTGCTTTCTGGAAGGTCGTAGAGGTAAACACTATTCCCTATAAAGTTTAGCCCTAAATATTAGTTAGCATTTATTTATACTTTTAACTCCTTGTAGATCTGGTTCTACGAGTACTTTCCTTCCATTGCGCCGGCGAGACCATCGCCGCGGGGATTTCAGGGGAGCGCCTCTTGGGGCGGCCACCATGTGGACATGTCTACTGCACGTGTCCGGAGCTGGATTATCTCGGTACGACTTTTATCGTTTATCTTGATTTTCCGCGGTGCTTTAGATATATTCTTGCCTGATTGATGCTTTTTATAGGGACCTGAGGTGGTATACCGACCGTGGGGCGGTTGGACAGTCCCTGGATTAGCCGCACAGTACTCTGCTGAACGTCGCTACTTTTTGGGGACATATGGAGCAGTCGCGTACTTAGGAGAGAGGGTCACTAGACAGTACTCTTCTGATGTCTTCGTTGTTCCTGCCGCTCCACCACGTCATATATTCGACGAGGCGCGGTTGTCGAGCATGTCTGAGGGAGCTGGTACCCCTTGGCGGTCCCATGCGATCCTCGGGCGGTGTTATAGTGAGGAGCTACTACCTTTGTTAGCTCCAGCCCCTGTACTGGCTGAGGATGTGAGGGTAAGATTCTTAGCTTTTTTATTTTTCGCTAAGAAGCCCCCAAGTAATACTTTACCAATTTTTTCCGTTTTATCAGGACGGTGCTGCTGAGTTCGTGCCACCCCGTATGTCCATCCACTACCAGGGGATGTACGAGCCGATCGAGGAGATGATTTCTCCGGCTCCCGAGGGCGAGCGCTTCGTAGAGTGGTCGATTCCTCACCACCGGACTAGAGTAAGCCTAGTTTTAATTTAGAATTTTGTGTTCATTTATCATGCATTTTCACTGACTTATTTTTCTGACAGTTTTCACGCGAGGTGGTTTCGGCTATGGCACGATGCATAGATGCCTTCCGGAGCCAGCTCGTCCGGATGAGGAACGCGGCCACCTGTCGTCGGGATGACGTTGTCTGAGAGGTAACCTTTCTTTACTCATTATTTTTGCATTGCTACTTCAATTTTACTTTGTTTCTGATTTAATTCTTTTTGCAGGGCCAGCCTATCGCTTCTCACACCCGCACGAGACCTGAGGGGCGGAGAGATCCGACGAGGTCTAGCTCGAGACGTTGTCGCAGTTCGTCAGGGGGTAGAGGCGGTCGCTCTGAGGCTGCTCGAGCCGACGTTGCTGAGGGCTCGGGATCTTCTTCTGAGGGTGCTCCTGCTGCACCGGTAGGAGAGGATACCTCGACTTTCAGAGGTGGTGGGATGTACGAGGTTGGCTCCTCATCGCAGCAGCCTCCGCGGCCTCAGCCTCAGGTTGATCCTAGCTGAAGTGGTCCTGTCTTGAGTCTTCCTCCTACCACGGAGACTAGAGCTGATGCTGAAGCTGGAGCTGGTGGAGAGGTGACTCCTCATACGGCGCAATTTTATGGTATGATGGGCCTACGTCCTCCGGCGCCGTAGTTCGTTCCTGTGTATATTTTATTTTGACTTTTTTATAGAACTGCTTTTGACTCATCATTTAGAGACACATTTTGTATTTTTATGTTTATTATGGATTTATTATGTGTATGCTAGTGTGTGCAAAAGAAGTTTGACAACAATTTTGCGCAAAAGTTCCGTCATTTTTATTATTGATGGAGGATATTATCCGAATCTCTCCCCCAAAAAGAAAAAATAAAAAAGGAAAAAATAAAAAAAATGTCGGGATTTGGAATTTAAATTAAAGTCCAAAAAGAAGAATAATATAAATTAAAAAAATAGTAGCTGTATTTAATTAATTAAGAAAAAAGATAGAAAAGATGTTTAGGAATATTAAACGGAGCCATAAAGTCATTAATCGAGTCGAGTTTAATATTAAAAACGCAAACTGAACACGCGCGGCTGTCTTGGTGACTTGGTGCCAGCTGGCGCCACACTATGGCGCGTAGCGCCACGCGCTACACTTAGCATGTGGCGCCAAGATCTGCAGTTGGCGCCAATCTCGGGGGTTTGACGCTAATTGACGCTGACTCCGTGTTTCATTCTGATTAAAACTCTTCGCAATTTGTGCATAAAAAGCCCCCTGCCCAGCCGATTCTTCTCATAATTCCAGCGAATAAAATTATTCTCTTCTTTAGAAAAAATAATAATTATGTCTTTAGCCACTAAAACCTTCACCCAATACAGTCATGAATGGTGTCGATCTCTTAATGCTAGAGACAGAAAAGAATTAGATTTATTTCACTTGGGGGGAATTTATGGCATCAAAGGGGTAGATCTAGACCTAGACTTCATACATACCGCTTTAGAATTTTGGAATATTGATACGCATTGTTTCAGAATAGGGTATGATGAGATTAGCCCTTTGCCAGAGGAATTTGGTGCTATCTTAGGCTTCCCTGCAATAGACCTCGTAGTAATCCCTAGAGTAGATGCATACTACTATAAGGATTTTGAGCGCTTCTTTAATTTGAAGGAAAGGGATTTATCAAAAATAGTGGATGGCAACATAGTTAATTTGAAGGAATTTGCACGCCATTATTTTGATAAACCTCTTTCTGAATATTTTCATATATATAGAAGAAGGGCGTTTTTATTTTGCATGCTTAATCAATTTTTTCTTAGTAGTGGTAAAAATAATGAGGGTCAATCAATTATAACCACTGTACTAGAACAGATTGAATCAGGGAGGAATCCAATGCCATTAATAGTTGGAGAGACTATGATTAGTCTAGATGAATTGAAAAGGGACCCAAAAGCGCCTCTTCGCGGTTCTCCAATTTTATTACAGGTAGAAAAATAATATTTTTAATTATAGAAATCAAAAAATATATTTTTGTATTGTAATAATAATTTATTTGCATTGCATTTTTTTTTACAGATGTGGCTAATGGAGAGGCTAGGATTAATTAGCCCTCCGGATGACATTGAAAAATATACTCCCAATTGCTTCGTGAGAAGGAAGAAGCGCATCCCTAAAATTGGGCGTCATGGGTGGAGAAAAGTATTTGAATCACGTGATTTTGCTATCAAGTGGGTCATCCCATGGTGGAAAATAGAAAGGATGGTTGGTGTTAACAAACAACCTTTCTGCCGTCTTCCAAGCTTGTCTCGTGTTACTTATTAGTATCCTTGCAGGGTAAAAAGACAATACGACTTGCTTCAAAATATTCCTTCTGGGGATCTTCGTCCTCCCTTTGAGTACCCTGTATCTCAAGAAGTAGATAGGTTCGATGCTTACATGAGCGCTAGAATTTTATGGGAAGTGATTACCCAAAAAGTTCCTCCTTCTTTGCCTAATGATGTAAAGAAGTGGTTGCTGAAGAAGTCTTCGATTGATCAGGGTAGAACCGATGTGAAGAATCGTCTAGGTGACAGGGTGACTCCTGCCAAAGAACGCTTAGGTGCGAGAATTGAATTCAAAACACCTACAATGCCTAGGAAGAAAAATACTACCAAAGACAAAGGAAAAAGGAAAGCTAACACCACAGACAAAAAAGCATGGGTGGAAAAGAAGCATGGAGTGCTAGCTGAAGGGGAGACCATCTACTTCAAAATTGAATGTAGTTCCTCTAAAGGATGCCTACTAGCTAAATTAATGGATGAAGAGGAGGAAGCAGAAAAGAATTGGAAAAGAGCTAGAAAGGAAAAGAAAGATTAAAAGTATTGCTTAGCTTTAGATTTATTAGACTTAGATGGTTATTTTTATTTAAAGTTAATTTATTTCAGCCTTATTTAAATTCCATCAATAATGTAATTTTATTTTATTAATGAAATTTTAGCTTTCAATTAAATTGTTTACTTTAAATTTATTTTATTAAAGCAAAGAAAATCGAAAAAATTAATTTTCCAGAAATTCTTCGAGTACGGAAGTCGAAAATTTTCCGAAAACACCGAAATTCGCCCAGATTTTATTCCCAAATTGGCGCCAGTCATTGGCATTTGGTGCCTGCCATTGAAGTCTGGCGCCAGGCGCCAATTCCATCGGCTGGCGCTGATGGCTTCTGGTTGGCGCCAGGCTCTGTTCTGCGACGCCAATAATTTGCCGATTTTCTGTTGACTTTTTAATTGATTCTGGAACGCGGAGATGTCGAAAAATAAAGTGGACGCACCCGTAAAGGGTTGCCTACGTATCCTTTATTAAGGAATCAGGCCGAACGTAGCTCTCTTGAGTATCCTACTCGAGTAATTATGGGTAGTAATTCTTAAGTTGGTCAAGATTAGTCATGTTTGAGAATTCATTGCCGTCCATATCAGTTAATTTTGCTGCACCTCCTGATAGGATTTTTTTGACAATGTAGGGGCCAGACCAGTTAGGTCTAAATTTTCCCCTTGGGTCTAAAACATTTTTCCTTAGTGCTTTTAATACCAAATCTCCTACTTTGATATTTCTAATCTTGACCTTCTTATTAAAATTCCTAGCCATACGAGTTTGGTAACACTGAGTGTGATGTAGAGCTTCTAGTCGTTTTTCGTCGAGTAGAATTAATTCTTCATATCTTGCCCTAGTCCATTCAACTTCATTGAGTTTACTCCCTAGCGCAATGCGTAGAGATGGTATTTCTAGTTCGACAGGTTGTACGACATCCATTCCATATACTAAGGAAAATGGCGTATTTCCCGTTGATGTACGAATTGACGTGCGATAACCCCACAATGCGAAGTGAAGCTTGTCAGGCCAATCCTTATAATTTTCTGTCATTTTCTCGATGATAGTCTTTAGATTTTTATTAGCTGCCTCGACTTCTCCGTTTGCTTGAGGTCTATAAGGGGACGAATGATGATGTTGGATGCCATATTTTTGTTGTAATTCTTCACATTCGTCTTGAAAGTGAGTTCCATTGTCACTTATCATTTCATGTGGGACTCCGTATCGACAAATAATATTTCTTTCGATAAAGAGTGCTACATGTTTTGCAGTGAGTTTAGCGTATGATTGCGGTTCGACCCACTTCGTAAAGTAATCGATTGCTACTAGGATAAATTCGTGGCCTCCTGTTCCTAGGGGAGTGATTTTTCCAATTATGTCAATTCCCCATGTAGAGAATGGCCATGGCGATGTATAGGTTTAGAGCAAAGATGGAGGGACATGTTGTAAATTGGCATAAATTTGGCACTTAGGGCATCTTTTTACATATTGATGGCAATCCCTATTCATTGTAGTCCAATAATATCCTTCTCGCATTATTTTCTGGACTAACATTTTGCCATTTACATGAGTGCCACAAATTCCTTCGTGAACTATTCTCATTACTCTTTGTGCATCCATTTTTCCTACACATAGGAGGGCTCGACCTTTAGGTACCCTTTTATGTAGCTCATTGTCTATGAGTACATATTGAGAAGCCAAAAGTCTCAATGCTCGCTTTGCTCTTTTGTTAGCATGAGGAGGGTATTCTCCATTGGTGACATAGTTGAGTATGTCTGTGTACCATGGTTCTTCTTCGTGTTCTTCTTCTTCGCCTTGGACTTAGTCGTCGTCTTCTATAGCCTGGATATATGCTGGTTTGTGCCTTTTTTCGATAGTTAGAGGCATTTGCTCGATTTCCGTGGGAATCCTAACCATTGAGGCTAATCTTGCCAAGGCATCAACAAATTGGTTTTCTTCTCTAGGTAGATATGTGTATTCTACCTTCTCTAACTGATCGGTAAGAGTTTCCAGATAGGTTTGGTAAGGGGCTAGGCTTTCGCTCCTTACTTTCCACCATTTAGATATTTGATTGATGATCAAAAAAGAGTCTCCGAATATCCTTAACTTCTTTACTCCCAATGCCAAGGCTGTTTCAAGGCCTACCACACATGCTTCATATTCAGCAGCGTTGTTGGTAACGTCGAAATCAAGCTTTATTGAGATTGGAACGTGCTCTTCTTTAGGTGATACTAGTAGCACTCCGACGCCACATCCCTTTTGGTTTGAGGCTCCGTCGAAATACAAGGTCCAAGTATCATCTTCAGTGACCATTAAGTCTTCATCTGGAAATTCATTGTCTTGTATTGGTGTCGAGTCCTCTATTGGAAAATCTACTAGAAAGTCTGACACCACGGATCCTTTAATAGCTTTTTGAGGCATAAACGTACATCAAACTTGGTTAGATTGACTATCCATCTTGAAATACGTCCATTGAGTGTAGATTTCTCAAACAGATACTTGAGTGGATCTAATCGGGAGACTACGAAAACGGTATGCACCAACATGTAATGTCTCAATTTAGTTGTGGCCCACACCAAGGCGAGGCACAATTTCTCGAGCGGTGTATAGTGTGTTTCGTATTCGAGCATCTTTTTACTTAGGTAATAATTTGCGTTCTCTTTGCCTTCTACCTCTTGTGCTAGCATGGCTCCCATTGTCTCTTTGGTAACCGTCAAATATAACCTAAGAGATATTCTGGGGAGTGCTGGCGCTAATACGGGAGGATTTGCGAGATAGGCTTTGATCTTTTCAAAGGCTTTTTGACACTCGTCATCCAATATTACTGGTACATTCTTCTTGAGCTTCTTGAAGATTGGTTCACATATCGTTGTCAGTTTTGATATGAACCTACTTATGTATTGCAACCGGCCAATAAATCCTCGAATCTGTTTCTCAGTCTTGGGTGGTGGCATTGACATGATTGCTTTAATCTAGGTTGGATCTACCTCTATTCCTTTAGAGCTTATGACGTATCCCAAGAGCTTGCCTGAGTTGACTCCAAAAGCACATTTTGATGGATTCAACCTCATGTTATATTTTCTTAGCCTTTCGAAAAATTTCCTTAAGGCTACTTGATGTCCTGGACGGTTCTTTGATTTCACAATCATGTCGTCGACATATACCTCGACTTCTTTGTGCATCATGTCATGAAGTAAGGCAGTTGTTGCACGTTGGTAAGTAGCACCCGCGTTTTTTAACCCGAATGGGATTACCGTGTAACAGTAAGTGCCCCATGGTGTTATAAAGGTTATTTTCTCTATGTCTTCTTCTGCCATGAGAATCTGATTGTACCCTGCGTATCCATCCATGAATGAGAGAAGCGCGTGATTTTTCGTGTTGTCTACCAGAATATCGATGTGTGGCAAAGGGAAGTCGTCCTTTGGACTTGCCTTATTTAGATCTCGATAGTCGACACACATCCTTACCCTTCCATCTTTCTTTGGAACTGGGACGACGTTGGCGACCCATTCGGGGTATTTGGATACCTTGATGAAACCTGCAGTTATTTGTTTTTGAACTTCTTCTTTTATTTTAAGTGCTACGTCGGGTTTCACTTGACGCAACTTTTGTTTTACAGGTTTCATTCCTGGAATTAGTGGTATAGTGTGTTGAGCTATTTCTCTATTAATGCCTGGCATATCTTCATATGACCAAGTAAATACATCGATAAATTCTTTAAGTAAGTTAATTAAATCGGTTCTTTCTTATTTATTCAATGTTAGTCCGATTTTAACTTCTCTTTTATGAGTTGAATCATTCGAGATGTCAACTGTTTCAGTTTCTTCGATTACCGGTGTTTTCTTTTCGAGTGTTTCCATTGCTTTAATAATTTCTTTGTCTTTTTCATCGTTAGCTAAGCAATGCTCGTCATCTTGGGTTAGAGAAGAACATAAGAAGTAGGGAGAATAAGAAATATTATTATACTCTGAGATCATTACATCAAAGAGTGATATGTCCTCAGGGACTAGATCACTAACTATCCTAGGAGAAGAGATAGGAGGGGGATGTGTTACTACTAAAGACTTAGAAGACTCTAAAGGGGAAGACTCTGACTCAGACTCTGACTCAGACGACTCTTCGAACATCGGTTCTTGTCCTGTCGTGATTGATATCTTCCTTCCGCTTGGAGTAGTTACTTTGATAGTCTTGCGCCACCCTTGTAGTGATCCTTCGGCTGGAGTAATTAGCTTCGAGGGGTCGAAGCTTTCACTTTGTAGGACCGTTTGAATGAGCGAGGAGTTATCTTCTTCGTAAGTTAGCTCATTCTTTTCTCGTCCAAACAGTAATCCCATGACGTTAAATTCAAAGCATGGGGGTGCTTTCTCCTTGTAGACGGGAGTTGGGATTTCATCAGTGAAGTAGCAATCCAAGAAAATCTCGAATCCCGGTTGTCTTATGCCGTTTACAACAAATGGCTGGAGAAATTCATGGCATGGATAGTCCTCCCCTTCTTTTATGAACTGACCATTAAGCGTAAGAGGGTACTGTTCCATTGGAATTTCTTTCTTTTGAATGCGAGCGTCCCTACGCGCCTTCAATTTTTCCCGGGCTCGCTTGAGATCTTTCCGAGTCGGTTCGAAACCAAGTCCGAAAGTATCTAGCTTAGGAAGGCCAGGTGACTCCAGCGGTTTTGCTATCCCTTTCTTCTTCCCTAGGGTCATCCCAGGGAAGTGTCCTTGTTTCTTCAGCATGGTGTTGACAATCATGTTGGAATGGGGGTCATGGCAAAGAGATGTCCTTTCATCCTCCTGGATTAAGGAGACTTCTTCGTTAAAGCCCCATAGGTCTTCATCATCTTCGTCGTGCTCCACATTGATGATTGGATTCTCTATGGATTTAATTCTCATAGGCAAAGCATCAATAGTGATTGGAATTCCTCCAACTATGGCTTTCACTTGTTGGTGGAGAGATGAAGGGACGACCTTTAGATCATGAAGCCAAGGGCGTTCCAACAAAAAATTGAATGAGGCTTTGATGTCTACTACTTGAAAAGTAGTAGCATGTTCTATTGCTTTTGCCGTTACATTTAGGGTTATTTTGCCAAGAGCTTGACGGCGAGTATTATTGTAGGCTCTTATTCCTTGCGTGGACGGAGTTAAATCTTCGTCCCTTATGCCGAGCATCCTCGCAGTTCTAAGTGGACAGACATTGATAGCCGATCCATTGTCTACAAGAGTCATGGGAACGTTCATCCTTTTGCAGACTACCGTGAGGTTTAATGCCTTGTAATGTCTGTCACCTTCTGGGGGTAAATCTTTGTCAGAGAAGGTGATTAAATTAATCGGACTAGGGAGGTCACTTGTGAGGAAGTTGGCTAGTCCCTCAGGAGTAGTGTCAGAATCTATCCCGATTTTATCCAAGGCATTCATTACAGCCAACCTATGCTCTCGAGATGTTGCCAGGAGCTTCCACACATTCATCTTAACTTTTGTCTTCTTAAACTGTTTAACAATATCATTGTCTTCGATGATAGGTGTAGGAACTTGTTGTACGGTGTGCATAGGTTGCGTTGAAACGGGAGGTTGCATTCTCCCAGATCTTGTGAGGACATCTATTGATGAGTCTTCTTCAGCCCAAATGTCATCTATGGTGTATGATATAGAAGGTGAAGGTCCTACTATGTCCTTTGGATAGACATCTTCTTCATCACTGTCCCAAACTCCATTAACAGTTATATCCTCTTCTTGTTGAACTTGGACTAATTTCTTTTCATCAATCATTTTCTGTACCAAATCCTTGAAATTGAAACAGTTTTCTATGGTGTGCCCCCCTGATTGATGGTACTGACAGTAATATCTATCTGTCCTTTTTAATGACTCAAATGGTCTCGGTTCGAGAGGTTTGACCTCGCCACTCTCGGAGAGCATTTCGAACATTTGCGCATATGGGATCCCAATTGGAGTGTAGATTCTATTTCTCTTCTTGGGTTTTTCAGTGACTTGTAAGGGAAAATACTTTGCCTCATAAGTCGTTCTCACTGGTGTGAATTCTCTTTTAGGCTCTTTTTTTGGACATGGAAGCTCATCATATTTCTTATGGAGTTCTTTCATAACTGTGAGAGCTTCACGTAGTAGTTGCGATGCCTCCTTCATAGACAGTGTGAGCAATTGTATGTCTTCCTTATTTGCTGGTTCTGGAAGGCTATCTTTGACATCGAAAAAGATCTCCTCTTCTTTTTCTATGACATTGATTTCTTCGACAGGTTTAATGAGAGATGAGGGGTCAACCTCGTTTTCTTCATCGGAGATAGCTAGAGTATGAGCTAGAGGTGCATTGTCGATGCTTGGCTTCTTACTGGCAGGGGGCAACGACAGTTTGTTATTGTCGATTAGGTCTTGGATAGCTTCCTTAAGCTTCCAACAGCTTTCAGTAGAATGGCCCCTACCTTGGTGATACTTGCAGTGCGCGTTGGGGTTCCAGTTAACCGACCTCTTCTCGACTAGTGGGTCCCCAAATGGTCCAATGGGAGTTATAAGACCTTTTGCATTTAATCGGTCAAATGCGGTGTCATAACTCATGCCAATAGGAGTGAAGTTCCTCCTAAATGGCTTCTTTTGTCCTTGGTTGTTTATGGCAAGAACTTCTCCTAAATTAAAGGTGCTAACATTATTTGAGTGGGCGGTTTTGGAAGAAGAAGGATTGTCGTTCTTCTTTCCTTTCCAGCCACTGTTGGAGTTATTGTTGGCAGCTTTTGACTTAGCCAAGTCATCTTCAATATTGATCCCAATGTCATAAACATCCTTAAAGGTATGGAGGTTATTTTGATATTTAAGATGCTTGGAATATTTTTCTTGGAGATTCTTGATGAACAGTCTCACAGACTCTTTTTCACTTGGCACCTCAATCATTTTAGCTGAGGTTTCTCTCCACTTGTTAAAGAAACAGGTGAAGCCTTCATTCTCTTTCTGTTTGAGGATTTCAAGTTCTCTATGGCCAGTCTCAACTTGAATGTTCCACTTGTACCTATCAACGAAAGCGTTTGCTATAGACTCCCAAGTAGAGGTCTTTTCTTTCTCGAGAGAAAAGAACCATTGTTGGCAAACGGTCTCGAGAGATAGTGTGGAAAGAGAAGGGAAGACCTTCTTATCAATACCCTTGATACTCATTATTGTTTCAAATGCTCTTAAATGGAAGTAAGGGTTGTCATTGCTCTGAATTTTGGGATGTAGTTGGCGTTGAACTTCTGCGGAAGAAGATCTTTGTCCACCGAGACCCCTTGTGATGTAAGCTCTTGAAACTTGTATTCGCTGGACAACTTTCTTAGGCTCTCTTGCATGAGGTCCATTTGTTGTTGCTTCACGGGATCGTCGATCCTAAGTGCGAGAAGCTTCAGTGTCTCAGTCACAGTAGCCAGTTGGTTCTTAAGATCATTGACTTTTTCTTGAGTTGCCATTATAACCCTTTCTTTCCTCTTGCGAGCTATAGTTTTGTCGAAAAGTTGGACTTATACGAAGAGGTTATCTTTGATTAATCGTCCTTCTTTTCTTGACCACGCGCTGTAAATTAAACCATTTTGCGTTTTTAATTACTTGACTTTTTGGTTTATTTTAAGGGAAAAAGAGGAATAAGAAAAAAGGGTGCATATTTTTGGCAAAAATAACGTACATATTTTTAGGGAACTAAGTATTATTATTTTTATGTTGGAGGATTAATATCCGACTTACTCCCCTAAAAAAAATGACGAAAAAAACGCACACACAGGACTCTCTTAATCATGGTCAAGGTATGTGTATTGGTGTGTGCGTTGAGTGTAAGTGACATGCTTGGACTCTTGTGTAAGACCATGGGACTTAGTGCCTAAACTCGATTATTGATTCAATTAAACATTATTGATATCAAAATTAACCGAATTAAACAGGAAACTGATTAATTAGACCTTAGGTGATGACTCGACAAATAATTCGAACTGTCAGCCAAGCGACATGACTGGAGTCACACTGTGGAGGTTGGCGCCAGACAACATAGCTGTCGTCAGGCGCTGCACACCATAGTGTGGCGCTACAGCTCAAACCTTGGCGCCAATAGTGGAGCTTCAGTCTGGGACTGTGTTCGGTATTATTAGTCAACTAGAGTATGCCTAAAGTTGTACTAGGTCAATTCCGATTGAAAAAAAAAATTAGACTTTATTGACTCAAATTTAAATAAATAAATAATTAATTAATTAGGAAAAGTTCTTTAATTCATTAATTTATTTAATCTCAACACAAGTCAACAAACGGTTAAGAGAAACATAGAATATATATGCACAACAAATAATGCACAATTAGTCAAGTAGGCACGATATGATGCAATGCGTTTGCAACCTAACCATGGCTGTAGTTCTCTAAAGTTCGGGATATGGTTTAGTCAAAGAGGGTCCATGGTTAATTTTCCGGATGCACCGCGCGGAAGCCTAACCGTGAAGGGTTGGAGCGAGTGGATGGGACACCGCGAGTTTTAGAAAAAAAAAACTCGCTTCCATAGTTTGGTGAATTCAACATCTCGGATGTACCCTTTGTTGCACGGAGCGTTCAATCGGGTAGATGGAGCATGAATTCCCAGAGGGTTATGTCCATATGTAGAACACATATGGGTTTCAGAAAAGTGAGAAAAAAATTCAATCAGGAAGCAGGATCGAGCAAACAATACGAAAAACCGGTTGAAATTAGAACGCATATTTCTGTCTCGGTATTGGGGAAAATTGGCGCCAGCAATCAGAGACTAGCATTAACTTTTAACTGTAGTGCCTGGCGCCAATACTGGCGTCTGGCGCTACGGCTAAAAGTGTGGCGCTAAGCTCTGGTCCCTGACGCTACTTCCCACATGCTTCAGCAGCTTTCTATGCTCGATAAAATCTTCCAGTTTCGCGCGGTGTTATTTCAGTCCCAGTTATGAAAGACATTCCTCAAATTTCCTACGTGTAAAATCCTATGTTTTTGACTCATTACGGATGGTCTTTACAATGAGATCCTTTTTATGCATATGATGATAATGTTAATCAAAATTACAAACATGAAATACTTAGAACCTTTCGAGTCTCATCCACTCATTCTAAATCATTGCCGAAACAAATTCAGGAATTAAAATAGAAATCCTCCCCAGTGGAGTCGCCAAAAAACTGTAGGGAATAATTTCAAGCCTGTAAATCCCACTAGCTTGAACCCCACTGTGATCATACACCAAAGTACGGTGGCGTCCAAAAGGGAAAGAAGATAGAGCAAAAGAGTCGCCTACAAGTTTTTAGAAACTTGTAAACCGTTCACGAGGTGAAGGTTACACCCCTTAACGATCCAAGAGATCTTCAACTCCATAAGGTCATGAACCAAATAAGGGTTCGGGGATGAAGGTACAAATCCAACCTAAAAGAGATTGAATCTGCCCTAATAATAGGCCTCTACTTTATTCTGATCGTATTCATGTCCGCTTTCTGACTAACATGCAATCAACAGGTTTACCCTAAACCTGTTTATCTATGTTGGTTGAATTTAATGCTCAAATAAATCTATTATTGGCGATCGCTTGAATTAT
Source organism: Chenopodium quinoa (assembly GCF_001683475.1). Classification (NCBI taxonomy): domain Eukaryota; kingdom Viridiplantae; phylum Streptophyta; class Magnoliopsida; order Caryophyllales; family Amaranthaceae; genus Chenopodium; species Chenopodium quinoa. The sequence continues at coordinate 4,450,499 of NW_018745024.1, forward strand.
AATCACAATTAACCCTAAATAAGATTATTAAATATCTTATTAAGCGTGATTACAAGTACCAAATTCCCTTTAAACATGCAATAAAAGGTGTGATCAAGCAATAAAAATAAATAAGCAAGCAACATAATAATAAAAATCAATATCTTGAATAACAATTAATAACCATAATAATAATCATGTTAATCATAATAATAATAATTATAAAATTATAATCATAATAATTATAAATATAATCATAGATCATGTTAAAGCATAATAATAATAGCAAGATCCTAGGCATGATACTAACAAGATTAATAACAAACCTTGGCATGTCACTAAGCAATAAAAATCAAATCTTTAACCCTAACATGATACTAGCAATCATAAATATTAGGAAGAACATAGGAAGCATCACAGGAATCATATTAAATATTAAAATTACCCTAGACATGATACTAGGAATATCATAATAACAATATAAACATGATCTCTACATCATAATATCGATAAAAACCATTAAAGTACTTACTTTGATGCCTCGTACCTCTTTCTAATAACAAAATACACACGTTAGTAACTTCAAGGAAAATAATAATCAAACAAATTAAATTAAATAATTAAAAGAGAGATTTGGGACCAAACCCTTAGAAATTAAAACCTTTCACGTCTAGGGCGAAGGCAACTTCGAATATGGCTAGGTGTTTCTTGATCTTGTGAATGCGGAATTTTGTATGCAAAAACCAAATTTAGGAAAGAGATTAAAAAGAATGCTAAAGAATTAATGACTGTAGATGAAAACTTGCGAATGAGGAGAATTGGTGAATGAAAACGGAGTTTTTAATACCATATTTATAGAGAAAATCAGCCAAAAAAGATAAATTAACAAAACAGAGTCTGACGCTCAGGAAACAGAGCTGGCGCCAACCCTGGCTAGCTGGCGCTAGACACCAGCACTAGCGCCAGACACCAGCACTAGCGCCAGGCGCCAAGGCCTGGGGTTGGACGCCAAGCTTGATTTTAACCCGTTTTCGAAAATTCGATAAGTTTACCGTACTGGAGGATAAAATAATATAATTTCTTCGGAAATGCTATTTGATTTTAATTAAAACTCTAAAATGTCAACAAAGTCAACTTATCAATGCTAATTGAATTAGGAATGAAAAAGAACCTTCTAGAAGAATCTAGAAGACTAAAACCATTCGTAATTGCATTAGGAATGATAAATCATATCAGGCCCTCCCCTAGATCATTGAGCCGTATATAAAGCTCAAACCGGGCCCAATTTCGTAAATTGGCCATAACTTCCTCAATATTCATCGGAATTGGGCTTATAATATATCGTTGGAAAGGTCTTTTGAAGCCCCATCCAACTACACTACTATTGGACCCATATCATGGACCAAACAAACTGGATTAGCTGTTTTCTTAAAATAAAGTTTTCAAAAACAGAGAGAAGAGAAAAGAAATTAAAACTTTTCGCAACACTAGACTTTCCACACTTTCGTTTCATTCGATTATGATTCGATGTGAAAGGTATTCATCACTGGGTTTGGTTTTGGGGAGACACAAGTGGGTGTCTATAGAAACCAAGTCCGAAAGTGTCTAACTTAGGGAGGCCAGGTGACTCCAGCGACTTTGCTATTCCTTTCTTCTTTCCTAGGGTCATCCCAGGAAAATGTCCTTGTTTCTTCAGCATAGCATTTACAACCATGTTCGAATGGGGGTCATGGCAAAGAGGGGTCCTTTCAACCTCCTAGATTAAGGAGACTTCTTCGTTAAAGCCCCATAAGTCTTCATCATCCTCGTCGTGCTCCACATTAATGATTGGATTTTCTATAGACTTGATCCTCATAGGCGAAGCATCGATGGTGATAGGAATTCCCCCAACTATAGCTTTTACTTGTTGGTGGAGAGATGAGGGGACGACCTTTAGGTCATGAAGCCAAGGGCGCCCCAACAGTAAATTGAACGAAGCTTTAATGTCTACAACTTGGAAAGTAGTAGCATGTTCTATTGCTCTCGCTGTTACATTTAGGGTAATTTTACCAAGAGCTTGACGACGTTGTCGTAGGCCCTTATTCCTTGTGTAGACGGAGTTAAATCTTCATCCCTTATGCCTAGCATCCTCGCAGTTCTAAGTGGACAGACGTTGATGGCCGATCCATTATCTACAAGAGTCATAGGAACATTCATTCTCTTGCAAAATACTGTGAGGTTTAATGCCTTGTAATGTTTGTCACCTTCTGGAGGTAAATCCTTGTTAGAAAAGGTGATCAAATTAATTGGACTAGGAAGATCACTTGTGAGGAAGTTGGCTAACCCCTTAGGAGTAGTGTCAGAATCAATCTCAATTTTATCTAAGGCATTCATTATAGCCAACCTATGTTCTCGAGATGTCGCCAAAAGTTTCCATACGTTCATCTCAACTTTTGTCTTCTTAAACTACTTAACGACAACATTGTCTTCAATGATAGGTATGGGAACTTGTTGTGTGGTCGGCATAGGATTTGTTGAAACGGGAGGTTGCTTTCTCCCGGATCTTGTGAGGACGTCTATCGATGAGTCTTCTTCAGCCCAAAAGTCATCCATGGCGTATGACACAGAAGGTGGAGATCTTACTATGTCTTTTAGATAGACGTCTTCTTTATCACTGTCCTAAACTCCATTAATGGTCGCATCGTCTTCTTGTGGAACTTGGACTAGTTTCTTTTCATCAATCATTTTTCTGAACTAAATCCTTGAATTTGAAACATTTTTTGATAGTGTGACCCCCTGATTGATGATACTGACAGTAATATCTATCTGTCCTTTTCAATGATTCGAATGGTCTTGGTTCAAGAGGTTTGATCTCGCCATTCTCGGAGAGCATTTCGAACATTTGTGCATATGGGATCCCAATTGGAGTGTAAATTCTATTACTCTTCTTGGGTTTTTCAGTGACTTGTAAAGGAAAACGCTTTGCCTCATAGGTCGTTCTCATGGATGTGAATTCTCTCTTGGGTTCATCTTTCAGGAGTGGAACCTCGTCATATTTCTTTTGAAGTTCTTTTATGGCTTCAAGATTTTCACATAGCAAACGCGACCCTTCCATCATAGACAGTGTGAGCGATTGTATGTCTTCTTTACTCGCCGGTTCCGGAAGTCTATCCATGGCATCGAAGAATATCTTCTCGTCTTCTTCAATGGCATGGATTTCTTTGACAGGTTTAATGAGAGACGAGGGGTCAACCTCCTTCTCCTCATCAAAGATAGCCAAGGCATGAGCGAGAGGTGCATTATCAATGCTTGGCTTCTTACTGGCAGGGGGAAATGGTAGCTTGTTGTTATCGATTAAGTCTTGGATAGCTTCCTTAAGCTTCCAACAGTTTTCGGTGAGATGGCCCCTACCTTGGTGATACTTACAGTGTGCATTGGGGTTCCAATTAGCCGACCTCTTTTAGACTGGTGGGTCCCCAAATGGTCCAATAGGAGTTATAAGACCTTTTGCATTTAATCGATCAAATGCGGTGTCATAACTCATGCCAATAGGAGTAAAGTTTCTCCTAAATGGTTTCTTTTTCCTTGATTGTTCATAGCAAGGACTTCACCTAAATTAAAAGTGCTAACGTTGTTTGAGCAGGTGGTTTTGGAAGAAGAAGGATTGTCGTTATTCTTTCCTTTCTAGCCACTGTTGGAGTTATTGTTGGCAGCTTTTAAGTTAGCCAGGTCGTCTTCAATATTGATCCCAATGTCGTAGATGGCCATGAAGGTATGGAGATTATTTTGATACTTGAGATGCTTGGAATATTTTTTTGAAGGTTTTTGATGAACAACCTTACAGACTCTTTTTCACTTGGCACCTCAATCATCTTAGCTGAGGTTTCTCTCCATTTGTTAAAGAAAGAGGTGAAGCCTTCGTTCTCTTTCTGCTTGAGGATCTCAAGTTCCCTATGGTCAGTCTCAACTTGAATGTTGCACTTGTATCTATCAACGAAAGTGTTTGCTATGGACTCCCAGGTAGAGGTCTTTTCTTTCTAGAGAGAAAAGAACCATTGTTGGCAAACGGTCTCGAGAGATAGTGAAAATAGAGAGGGGAAAACCTTCTTATCGATACCCTTAATACCCATTATCGTTTCGAATGCTCTTAAATGAAAATAAGGATTATCGAATGCTCTTGAATTTCGGGATGTCGTTGGCATTGAACTTCTGCGGAAGATCTTTGTCCACCGAGACCCCTTGTGAAGTAAGCCCTTGAAACTTGTAGTCGCTAGATAGCTTGCTTAGACTCTCTTGCATGAGGTCCATCTGTTGTTGTTTTACGGTATCATCGATCTTAAGTGTGAGGAGCTTCAGTGTTTCAGTCACGGTAACCAGTTGGTTCCTAAGCTCATTGACTTCTTCTTGTGTTGCCATTATGGTCTTAGCTTTCCTCTTACGAGCTATGGGTTTGTCGAAAAGTTGGACTTGTACGAAGAGGTTGTCTTTGATTAACCGTCCTTCCTTTCTTGACCACGCGCTGTAATTTAAACCGTTTTGCGTTTTAATTACTTGACTCAAATCGACTTGACTTTACGGTTTTTTAAAGAGGAAAAAAAATAAAATAAAAAAATGGGTGCTTTTTTTGGCCAAAAATAATGTACATATTTTTAGGGAACTAAGTATAGTTTTTAAATTGGAGGATTAATATCCGACTTACCCCCGTAAAAAAAATGACGGAAAAAACGCGCATGCAAGACTCCCTTAGACATGGTCAAAGTGTGTGTATTGGTGAGTGCGTTGAGTGTAAGTGACATGTTTGGACTCTTGTTTAAGACCAGGGGACTTAGTGCCTAAACTCGATTAATGACTCAACCAAGTACTATTGACAGCGAAAATGAACCGAATTAATTAACAAACTGGTTAATTAGACACTAGGTGATGACTCGACCAATAATCCGAACTGTCGGCAAAACGACAGGACTGGCGTCACACTGTGTAGCGTAGCGCCAGATGACAGAGTTTTCGCCTGGCGCCACACTCCACAGAGTGGCGCTACAGTCCAGACTTTGGCGCCAATGCTAGAGCTTCAATCTGGGCCTGTTTTCGGTGTTATTAATCAACAGGGGTATGCCTAAAGTCGTACTAGGTCAATTCTGATTAAAATATTAGACTTTATTAACTCAAATTAATTAATTAATTAATTAGGTAAAGTCTTTTAAGTCATTAATTTATTAAATCTCAACACAAGTCAAATAAACGGTTAAGAAAACATAGAATATATGCATAACAAATAATGCACAATTAATCAAGTAGGCACAATATGATGCAATGAGTTTGCAACCTAACCATGGCTCTAGTTCTCTAAAGTTCAGGATATGGTTTAGTCAATAAAGGGTCCATGGTTAATTTTCTGGATGCACCGCGCGGAAGCCTAACCGTGAAGGGTTGGCGCGAGTGGATGGGATACCGCGAGTTTTAGAAAAAACTCGCTTCCATGGTTTGGTGAATTCAACAACCTCGTATTTACCCTTTGTTGCTCAGAGCATTCAATCAGGTAGATGGAGCATGAATTCCCAGAGGGTTATGTCCATATGTAGAACACATATGGGTTTCAGAAAAGTGAGAAAAAACTCAATCAGGAAATAGGATCGAGCAAACAATACGAAAAACTGGTCGAAATTAGAACGCATATTTCTGGCTCGGTATTGGAAGAATTTGGCGCCAGCAAACAGAGCTTGGCGCCAAGTTTTAGCTGTAGCGCCTGGCGCCAATGTTGGTGTCTGGCGCTACAGTTAAAAATATGGCGCCAATCCTCTGGTCGCTGACGCTAATTCCTACATGCCTCAGCAGCTAATTCTGTGCTCGATAAAATTTTCCAGTTTCGCGCAGTGTTATTTCGGTCCTAGTTGTGAAAGATATTTCCCAAATTTCCTATGTGTAAAATCCTATGTTTTAACTCATTACGGATGGTCTTTCCAATGAGATCTTTTTTATGCATATGACAATAATGTTAATCAAAATTACGCACATGAAATACTTAGAACGTTTCGAGTCTCATCCACTCATTCTAAATCATTGCCGAAACAAATTCGGGAATTAAAATAGAAATCCTCCCCAGTGGAGTCGCCAAAAACTGTAGGGAATATTTCAAGCATTAACCCCTAGCTCGAACCCCACTGTGATCATACACTAAAGTACGGTGGCGTCCAAAGGGAAAGAAGATAGAGCAAAAGAGTCGCCAACAAGTTTTTTAGGAACTTGTAAACCCTTCACGAGGTGAAGGTTACACCCCTTAACGATCCAAGAGATCGTCAACTCCATAAGGTCTTGAACCAAATAGGGTTCGGGGATGAAGGTACAAATCCAACCTAAAAGAGATTGAACCTGCCCTAATAATAGGCCTCTACTTTATTCTGATCGTATTCATGTGCGCTTTCTGACTAACATGCAATCAATAGGATTAACCCTAAAACTGTTTATCTATGTTGGTTGAATTTAATGCACAAATAAATCTATTATTGGCTATCACTTGAATTATAACCATATTAACTCTAAACAAGATTATTAATTATCTTATTAAGCGTGATTACAAGTACCAATTCCCTTTAAACATGCATAAAAGGCGTGATCAAGCAATAACAATATATAATCAAGCAACATAATAATAATCAAAATAATCAAAAATTATAATAATAACAATCATAATTAAAAAATAATCATTATAACAATAATTATAACAATTATAATCATAAATCACAAAGAATAATCATAATAATGTTAAAGCATAATAATAGCAAGGTACAAATCTATATTAGGCATGATACTAACAAGATTAATAACAAACCCTAGCATGTCACTAAACAATAAAAATCAAACCTTTAACCTTAACATGATACTAACAATCATAAATATTAGGAAGAACATAGGAAGCATCATACTTTTAATCATACTTGATATTAAAGTTACCCTAGACATGATACTAGGAATCAAACTAACAATCTAAGCATGAACTCTATATCATAACATCAGTAATAACCATTAAAGTACTTATTTTGATGCCTCGTACCTCTTTCTAATAACAAAATATACACGTTAGTAAGTTCAAGGAAAATAATAAACAAAATAATAAAATAAAATAATGGAAATAGAGATTTGGGACCAAACCCTCAGAAATTAAACCTTTCACGTCTAGGGCGAAGGGAACTTCGAATATGGATAGGTGTATCTAGATCTAATGAATGCAGAATTTTTATATTTGAGATAAGCTAGTTTAGAAAAGAGAGAGAGAGTAATCAAGAGAATCTTGATGAGAGTTGGTGAGAATTGGTAATTAAAACGGAGTTTTTACGACGTTATTTATAAAGAAAATCAGCCAAAAAGATAAAATATCAAAACAGAGTTCTGGCGCACATAAAAATCGATCAGCGCCAACGCTGGCTATTTGCGCCAAACACCAAGCGTAGCGCCAGGCGCTACAGCTGGCGTTTGACGCTGATTTAGAAAATCACGCGTTTTCTTAAAATCAGATAAAAATTGCCGTACAGGAGGATAAAATCGTATTTCCCTCAAAAATGCTCTTTGATTTTAATTATAACTCTGAAAAGTCAACAAAAGTTAATTTATCAATGCTAATTGAATTAGGAATGAAAATAACCTTCTAGAAGAATCTAGAAGACTAAAACCATTCCTAATTGCATTAGGAATGATAAATCTATATTAGGCCCTCCCCTAGATCATTAGGCCGCATATAAGGCTCAAACCGGGCCCAGTTTAGTAAATTGGTCATAACTTCCTCAATATTCATCGGAATTGGGCTTATAATATATCGTTGAAAAGCTCTTGTCAAGCCCCATCCAACTACACTACTATTGGACCCATATCATGGACCAACCATACTGGATTGGCTGTTTTCTTAAAATAAGTTTTTTAAAAACAGAGAGAAGAGAAAAGAAATTAAAAGTATCCGCAACACTAAACTTTCCGCACTTTCACTTCATTCGATTATGGTTCGACATGAAAGGTACTAATCACTGGGTTTGTTTTTGGGGAGACACAAATGGGTGTCTACAATGGGTCATCCCATATAATCCATATCTTTCATCATATTTCGATTGTCATTTGAATGTTCAAGTGTGCTCTACTATAGAGGCAATCAAGTATCTATAAAAATATGTTTCTAAGGGCCATGATAAAATATCTTTCACTGTTGTTCAGTCTACAGATGCTTTGCCTATCCAGGATGAAATACATCAGCATCAATCAGGTCGATGGGTTTCTCCTTGTGAAGCTGCTTGGCGCCTTTTTGGTTTTGATTTATACAAAATGCATCCGCCTGTTTTGCCACTCCATGTGCACCTACCCAACTCACAGCTAATACATCTTAGGCCTCATGAGCAGCTTACATTAGTGGTTTCAGATGGGAAGCGTTCCAGGACTTGTCTCACAGAATTTTTCCGTATGAACTGTAGCCTTCTAGTTGGGACAGGTTGGTTGTATAATGAGTTTTCTGAACACTATCGCTGGGATGCATCTACCAAGCATTGGTACAGACAACAGAATAAAAAAAATAGTCATTGGTAGATTAGCATTTGTTGCACTTTCAGAAGGAGAAAGATTTTATCTCAGATTGTTGTTACACAATGTTAGGGGTCCAAAGTCATTTGAAGACTTGCGAATAGTTAATGGTCATCTATGTGACACTTTTCAGCAGGCTGCACTCAAACTAAGGCATTAGAAGAAGATGATTCGGTTGATTTATGTTTAAAAGAAGGTTGTGCAGTTCAGATGCCAATAGCAGTTGTAAACTTTTTGCTACTGTATTGATCTTCTGTCAGCCTAGCAGCCCTATTTCTCTTTGGATGAAATACTATAGCTTCTTATCTGAAGATTTTAAACAGAGGTATGCTTCTGATCCACATAAAGTCAGAGTTCATACGGTTAAATCAGTTGAGTGGTTTTTGGAGTCAATGGGGAGTTCTCTTACTGCATATGGATTAGACCATTTAGTTTAACATGATGATGATGAAATGCGAAGAACAAAAGATATAAAAGATGCATTGAATGCTCCAATACCTGATCAGTGTTTGGAATGTAAAAGCCAATTAAATAAAGCTCAACGGGAAGCATTTAATATCATAATGGATCATGTCACAGGACAAATACCTGGAGCATTTTTTTATAGATGGTCCTGGAGGAACAGGAAAACCTTTCTATATAATGCTTTATATGCAGAAATAAGACTGATGAACAAAATTGTCCTGCCGACAGCTACATCTGTTATAGATGCAACTAATATTCCTTCTGGAAGGACTGCACATTCGCGGTTTAAGATTCCCCTCGATCCTCTTGAGTCACTTGCCTGTAATGTGCCTAAACAAGGCAGTTTAGCTGCATTGCGAAGAGAAACATTACTGATCATTTGGGATGAAGCTTCAATGGCGAAAAATGAAAATGTTGAATCGCTTGATGTGTTGCTCAGAGATATCTGCAATCCAGACTTATTATTTGGAGGTAAAATTGTTGTATTTGGAGGAGATTTCAGGCAAGTACTTCCAGTAGTCCCATGTAGAACACAACGTGAAGCAGTTGCTGCTAGCTTGGTAAGTCCTGTTTTATGGCCGCTTTTAACTAAGTTCAGGTTAACAGAAAATATTCGAGCTAGACATGATCCAGCATATGCAGCCTTTTTACTCGCACTTGGAAATGGACAGTTGCAGGACACTTAAACTGCATTTGTGCAGTTGCTAGTAGAGATTGTTGTAGACACCCATTTGTGTCTCCCCAAAACCAAACCCAGTGCTGAGTACCTTTCGCGTCGAATCATAATCGAATGAAGTGAAAGTGTGGAAAGTTTAGTGTTGCGGAAAGTTTTAATTTCTTTTCTCTTTTCTCTGTTTTTGAAAACTTATTTTAAGAAAGAAGCCAATCCAGTTTAGTTGGTCCATGATATGGGTCCAATAGTAGTGTAGTTGGATGGGGCTTGACAAGAGCTTTCCAACAATATATGATAAGCCCAATTTCGATGAATATTGAGGAAGTTATGGCCATTTAACTAAATTGGGCCCGGTTTGAGCCTTATATGTCGCCCAATGATCTAGAGGAGGGCCTAATATAGATTTATCATTCCTAATGCAATTAGGAATGGTTTTAGTCTTCTAGATTTTTCTAGAAGGTTCTTTTCATTCCTAATTCAATTAGCATTGATAAATTGACTTTTGTTGACTTTTCAGAGTTTAATTTAAATCAAAGAGCATTTATGAGGGAAATACGATTTTATTCTCCTCTATGGCAATTTTTATCTGATTTTGAGAAAAATGCGTAATTTTCCAAATCAGCGCTAAACGCCAGTTGTAGCACCTGACGCTACGCTTGGCGCCTGGCGCCAATAGCCAGCGTTGGCGCTAATTCAATTTTGTGTGCGCCAGACCCTGTTTTGATATTTTATCTTTTTGGCTAATTTTCTTTATAAATAACGTGCTAAAAACTCCGTTTTCGATAACCAGTTTTCACCTACAATCACCGATTCTCTCTATCATTCACCAACTCTCATCAAGATTCTCTTGATTACTCTCTCTCTCTTTTCTAAACTAGCTTCTCTCAAAATATAAAAATTCCGCATTCATTAGAGCTAGATACACCTAGCCATATTCGAAGTTGCCTTCGCCCTAGACGTGAAAGGTTTAATTTTTGAGGGTTTGGTCCCAGATCTCTATTTCCATTATTTAATTTAATTGTTTTAATTATTATTTTCCTTGAAGTTACTAATGTGTGTATTTTTTTATTAGAAAGAGGTACGAGGCATCAAAGTAAGTACTTTAATTGATTTATTGATGTTATGATGTAGAGTTCATGTTTAGATTGTTATTATGATATTCCTAGTATCATGTCCAGGGAAAATTTAATACTAAATATGATTGTTACGATGCTTCCTATTTTCTTCCTAATATTTATGATTGTTAGTATCATGTTAGGGTTAAAGATTTTATTTTTATTGTTTAGTGACATGCTAGGGGTTGTTATTAATCTTGTTAGTATCATGCCTAGGATCTTGCTATTATTATGCTTTAACATGATTCATGATTATTTTTATAATTGTTTTTACAATTATAATTTTATGATGATTATTATTTTGTTTATTATGATTATTTTTATGATTATTATCATGTTGCTTGATATATTATTTATTGTTATTGCTTGATCACACCTTTTATGCATGTTTAAAGGGAATTTGGTACTTGTAATCATGCTTAATAAGATAATTAATAATCTTGTTAGGGTTAATTTGATTATAATTCAAGTGATCGCCAATAATAGATTTATTTGTGCATTATATTCAACCAACATATATTAAACAGGTTTAGGGTTAAACCTATTGATTGCATGTTAGTCAAAAGCGCACAGAATACTATCAGAATAAAGTAGAGGCCTATTATTAGGGCAGGTTCAATCTCTTTTAGGTTGGATTTGTACCTTCATCCCCGAACCCTTTTTTGGTTCAAGACCTTATGGAGTTGACGATCTCGTGGATCGTTAAGGGGTGTAACCTTCACCCTGTGAACGGTTTACAAGTTCCTAAAACTTGTTGGCGACTCTTTTGCTCTATCTTCTTTCCTTTTGGACGCCACCGTACTTTAGTGTATGATCACAGTGGGGTTCAAGCTAGGGGATTAATGCTTGCAATTATTCCCTACAGTTTTTGGCGACTCCACTGGGGAGGATTTCTATTTTAATTCCTAAATTTGTTTCGGCAATGACTTAGAATGAGTGGATGAGACTCAAAACGTTCTAAGTATTTCATTTGCGTAATTTTGATTAACATTATTGTCATATGCATAAAAAAGATCTCATTGGAAAGACCATCCGTAATGAGTTAAAAAAATAGGATTTTACACGTAGGAAATTTGAGAAATATCATTCACAACTAGGACCGAAATAACACTGCGCGAAATTGGAAAATTTTATCGAGCATAGAAAGCTGCTGAGGCATGTAGGAATTAGCGTCAGCAACCACAGCATTGGCGCCATAATTTTAACTGTAGCGCCAGACGCCAACATTGGCGCCAGGCGCTACAGCTAAAACTTTGCGCCAAGCTCTGTTTGCTAGTGCCAAATTCTTCCAATACCGAGCCAGAAATATGCGTTCTAATTTCAACCAGTTTTTCGTATCATTTGCTCTATACTACTTCCCGATTGAGTTTTTTCTCACTTTTCTGAAACCCATATGTGTTCTACATATGGACATAACCCTCTAGGATTTCATGCTCCTTCTACCTAATTGAACGCTCTGAGCAACAAAGGGTACATCCGAGAATGTTGAATTCACCAAACCATAGAAGCGAGTTTTTCTAAAACTTGCGGTGTCCCATCCACTCGTTCCAACCCTTCACGGTTAGGCTTCCGCGCGGTGCATCCGGACAATTAACCATGGACCCTCTTTGACTAAACCATATCCCGGACTTTAGCGAACTAGAGCCATGGTTAGGTTGCAAACTAATTGCATCATATTGTGCCTACTTGACTAATTGTGCATTAATTGTTGTGCATATATATGTTTTCTTAACCGTTTGTTTGATTTGTGTTGAGATTAAATAAATTAATGACTTAAAGAACTTTTCCTAATTAATTAATTGATTAATTAATTTGAGTAAATAAAGTCTACTATTTTAATCAGAATTGACCTAGTACGACTTTAGACATATCCCTGTTGATTAATAACACCGAAACCAGTCCCAGATTGAAGTTCCAGCTTTGGCGCCAAAGTCTGGACTGTAGCGCCACTCTGTGGAGTGTGGCGCCTAGCGACAGCTCTGTCGACTGGCGCCACACTACACAGTGCGATGCCAGTCCTGTCGTTTTGCCGACAGTTCGGATTATTGATTGAGTCATCACCTAGTGTCTAATTAACAAGTTTGCTAAATAATTCGGTTAAATTTCACTGTCAATAACACCTTGTCGAGTCATTAATTAAGTCTAGACACTTAATCACATAGTCTAGCCACATGGTCATGACACTAGTCTTAACGTACCACCTACACACACTAGTCTTAGCACACACTTCGAGTATGTATCACCATGACCATGTCTTAGGTTCATGCATGAGTCGGTTTTTTCCGTCATTTGAGTTAGGGGTACATTCTATTCCTAGTTCTTCATATCCCTCCATCTACATCATTTTTCTTCACATTCTATTCCAATCTTTCTTCACCTCCTCCATCCATTACATGTTGAATAAAGTTTGAGTCAAATAATTAATAATGAATATCCCCAAATTCCTTTTCCACAGTACTTGGTCGAGGAGAGAAGGGCGATTAATCAAGGACAACCTCTTTATTCAAGTTTCACTTTTTGATAAACCAGTTCGTCAAAAGAGGAAGGCTAAAAAGATAATGGCAAGTCAAGAGGAAGTTAATGAACTTAGGAGTCAATTTTAAATGACGTGACTGAGGTGTTAAAGGCTTTAACCCTCAAAATTGATGACCCTGTGAAGCAACAACAAATGAACCTCATGCAAGAAAGTTTGAAAAAGCTATCTAGTGACTATAAATTTCAAGGCATGAGTTCACAAGGGGTCTCACTGGACAAGGAACTTATTCCGAATAAGTTCAACGCCACTGACATCCCTAAATTTAAGGCAACATATAACCCTTACTTCCATCTAAGAGCTTTTAAAACTATAATGAACATTAAAGGTATTGATAAGAAGGTTTTCCCCTCTTTGTTCTCACTATCTCTTGAGACCGTTTGCCAACAATGGTTCTTCTCTCTTGACAAAGAGAAAACCTCTACCTGGGAATCGATAGTAAACGATTTCATTGATAGGTACAAGTGCAATATTCAAGTTGAAACCGACTATAGGCAACTTAAGATGCTAAGACAAAAAGAGAATGTAGGCTTTACTTCTTTCTTTAATAAATGGAGGGAAACTTCCGCTAAAATGATTGAGGTGCCCACTGAAAAAGAACCTGTGAGGATGTTTATCAAGAATCTCCAAGAGAAGTATTCGAAGCATTTGAAATATCAACACAATCTGAATACTTTCAAGGCCGTTTATGACATCGGAATTGAAATCGAAGATGACCTTGCAAAGCAAAAAGCAACTAACAATAGTAACCACAGTGGCTGGAAAGGAAAGAAGAACGACTATCCTTCTTCTTCCGAAAACGCCCACTCTAGTAATAATGTTAGTACCTTTGACCATAATGGTGTCTTAGCCATGGACAATCAAGGATATAAAAGGAAACCCAGGAGAGAACTCACACCCATTTGAATGACCTACGATGCTGCTTTCGACCGTCTCTACGATCGAGGATTAATCAAACCTATTGGCCCTACCGAGGATCCAACGCCAGAAAATCAATCTTCGAGATGGAATCCCAACTCCTATTGCAAGTACCATCGAGGAAACGGTAATACCACTGATGAATGCTACAGGTTTCAAAATCTCATTCAAGATCTCATAGAAGCAAACAAGATCCCATTGCTTCTAGCTAGCGAGAAGACTGGGTGATGATGAAGCGAATGACACAAGACAAGAGGCGAGCTTCAACGACAAGATTTCATGACCTATTTTTCTATTTCTTTTTAATTTTTTCCTTTCCCAAATAAGTCTAGCATAGGCACCTTTCTCTTCCCTTATATTATTTTTGTAGATTCTTTCTTTTCTCTTAGATTAATTTTGTAGGATCATTATTTATTTTCCCTTTTAATAAAATGAGCATTTATTTCCTTGCATATGATCATTGCGTTGCATTGCAAAAAAAAAAAAAAAAAAAAAAAAACCATTGTCGAATTAAGCACAAGGTATACCAATGATTTGAGGCACCCCTTGTAGTCACATCATATTACCTTTCACCCTTCAATTATACATCCTTTCTTCATAAACCACTTTGAGCCTCGTCTAACGATAGACCTTTTAGTTTTCAACCTACATCTACCTAACCTTGGGATGGGATGGTGTGTAACTTATGCAATTTTAAAAGCTTGAGTGATTTCAAAAAATTAAAATAGCAAAAATAAGCAAAAGCAAAAAAATAAATACAAGTGTACAAAAGGGCAGGTGTTCCAATGTCTTTGATATGAAAATATATTTGATAAGAACACGTCATAGATTGCGTCTCTTATCGAGTGCTCAGTACCGTGCCTGAGAAACATGAATGCCAAGTGAGTGATAGACCGAATGATCGGGATTGCCCACACTTATTAAAATAAAATAAATAAAGCAAAAAAAAAAAAAAGAGCTAAAAAAGAGTATAAACTCAAGCATAAAAATATAAAGATTTCAAAAACGAGGTTGCACACCTTGGGGGCTTATCTAGGGTCTTGAGCCTTTATCCCCTTCTTCTTCAAGCCTTTAGCCTAACCATGTTACAACCCTTAAAAAGACCTTTTTGAGGTATACACACACTTGTGCGAGGTTCGGCTAGAGCTACGTTCGACCTGATTCCTAACAGATACGTAGGCAACCTCGCATCGAGGTGTGACCGTAATAAAAATGCATTCATATTCACATTCACACACTCACACCATGATCATATCAACGGATCCCCTGTGCTCATCCCTATTAATTTAGAGTTAGACTTGGGGGCTTGATCCTTACATCATTAGCCTACCTAGCCTAAGAGTCACCACCATTTGACATTTTTCGATATACTTTCCCACACTCTTAGCCCTTGTGGCCTAACTTTGGTGTCGCTATCACACACATCACATATACATGACCAAATAGTCCTTCCCTTAGGAACCCTTTGTCATGGAATCTTAACACAAAATTGAAGCATGCCTTGTCATATCAACACCACTCATCAATCATAATTGTCATTGCATCACGAAGTATGAAGTGCTTAGCCTTCGTGCCTAAGTTACCCAAATGCTTTCATCATTGAGTCAACAATTGAGATAGCCTAGGATGGATTAATCCTTACACCTTGAGAGATAGTATCAAACAACATTTGACTAAGCTCATTCAACATACACCTTCAAACACTTCGATTCTTTTTCGTGCCTTTATTTTTCGGGAGAAAGCCGATACCCTCCACAAAAATGACAGAAAATTTTTGAAATTTTTTCTTTTTTGCATTTTCGAGTTGCACAATCATAATATAATGCACACACGGGTCATGAGTCACACGTGTCATTTCACTTCGAGTCGAGTCAACCTTCAGTCAGTCGCAGAGAGTCAAGTTTATGCCTTGAGTCGTGTCAAGTCAATGAGTCAAGCGACATTAAAACCATAGGTCAACCCTAAGATAATTAAAGAGATTAGCAAAGTTCTATAGTAAAAAATAAATAAAGGTGCAGCTGAATAGGGAAAACCCTACTCCAGCGCCAGGCGCAAACATCTAGCGTCTGGCGACAGAGCCAATTCTTGGCGCCAGAGATATTTCAGCAGTGACAAAGCTCGAAGCCTCTCAGAAAGGTGATTTCGACTTTGTACGGAAATTTCGGGTTCCTTGGTGCACCATTTAGCCCTATAAGCAATTTGACATGATTAAGTAGTCGGTTTGATTACAGTATAAGTGATCGACCTGACGAAAGATCGTCTCACTTAGCTTAAGCGCCTAAAACACTGGCTCATTACAATCGGTTTAAAAGCAAGCACTTAAACGACAATATTTCCAAATATAGATTGTCGCGCATTCTTCTTAAACGACAATATTTCCAAATACGGATTGTCGCGCATTCTTCTTAAACGACAATATTTCCAAACATGGATTGTCGCGCATTCTTCTTAAATGACAATTTTTCCAAGATTGGATTGTAATCTCCAACTGATAATATTTCCAAAAATGGATTGTCGTGCATCTTCTTCAACGATAATTTTTCCAAGATTGGATTGTCATCTCTGGCAAAGTTTCCAAGCGTGGATTGTCGTGATCCTTCATTGTTTGGCAAGTTTTTTTCCAAGTTCGGATTGTCATACATTCATCGACTCTTTGGCAAGTTTTCCGAGATTGGATTGTCATACACCCAGTTCCCTATGGCAAAGTTTCCCAAAGAATTGTTGTAGGATTCTATTCATCATAAATTTTGGCAAAGTTCCTCAACGTGGATTGTCATTCATTTCAGTAAGTGGCAAATTTTCCCGAAGTGGATTGTCGGTCGACTTTTTTTTTTTTTTTTGCAAATGTTTCAAGACGCGGATTGTCAATAGTGGCAATAATTTCCTAAAAGGATTGTCGCATAGCGTTGGCAAATTTCCAAGGTGGATTGCTTTCAAGAGTTATATTCCAAGATGTGGATCGTCAATCGTAGCAAAATTCTTATGACAAATTGTTACGAAGCATTGGAAACTTTTCCCAAGAAATTGGATTTTGGAAAATTTTCCAAGATACAGATTGTCGCTTCATCGTGGCAACATTTTCAAGGATGGATTGTTACGAAGCATTGAAAACTTTCCCTAAATTGGATTGTCATACATCATACAAGAGTTGTGTTGGCAACTATTCCCAAATAAAATAGGATTGTCATCACAGCAAAAGCACGGACATCATGGTTCACAAGCAACAAAAGCGCCAACGTACAGGCATAGCGGAAGCAAAGTTCAAGCGAGCTTTTTAGAGATCGATAAGCAGAGATCTTTGGTAATTTCTTTGGAAATTTATCGCAACAAATGAGGATTGTTTCAAGCGAAGTAATCTTCGATAGTATTCCCTTGGACGTGGAATATTATCAAAGCAGAAGAGGATTGTTTCAAGCGAAGCAATCTTCGATAGTATTCCCTTAGACATGGAATATTATCAAGACGGATGGGGATTGTTTCAAGCGAAGCAATCTTCGATGGTATTCCCTTGGACATGGAATATTATCAAAGCGAGAGAGGATCGTCTCAAGCAAAGCAGTCTTCTAAATTGAAAGCAGTTACAAGCGTAGCAGTTTTCAAGCGAGATGGCATTCTCTTGGCAGAAGGTCATCAAAACAACAGCAAAGCGACAACAAATCGGTTACTTTCAGAGACGTGTGCTCGACGGTGCAAGATACACGTTTTTTAACTCTTTTATCTGATTAACTAACGCTAGTTTGCAGGTATCGGCGTTACAAGAGTAGTTTAGGATCGCAGAACGTTCTGAATCATTCTCTGCCCCTTTCGATACTTTGACTTTTGTTTTCAAAACTCGCGTTTCTCCAAACTCAGTCAAAGTGGGGGCTTCTGTAGACACCCATTTGTGTCTCCCCAAAACCAAACCCAGTGCTGAGTACCTTTTGCGTCGAATCATAATCGAATGAAGTTAAAGTGTGAAAAGTTTAGTGTTACGGAAAGTTTTAATTTCTTTTCTCTTCTCTCTGTTTTTGAAAACTTATTTTAAGAAAGAAGCCAATCCAGTTTAGTTGGTCCATGATATGGGTCCAATAGTAGTGTAGTTGGATGGGGCTTGACAAGAGCTTTCCAACGATATATTATAAGCCCAATTCCGATGAATATTGAGGAAGTTATGGCCATTTAACTAAACTGGGCCCGGTTTGAACCTTATATGTGGCCCAATGACCTAGAGGAGGGCATAATACAGATTTATCAAATTAGGAATGGTTTTAGTATTCTAGATTCTTCTAGAAGGTTCTTTTCATTCCTAATTCAATTAGCATTGATAAATTGAATTTTGTTGACTTTTCAGAGTTTTAATTTAAATCAAAGAGCATTTTTGAGGGAAATACGATTTTATCTTCCTGTATGACAATTTTTATCTGATTTTGAGAAAACGCGTAATTTTCCAAATCAGCGCCAAACGCCAGCTGTAGCGCCTGGCGCTACGCTTGGCGTCTGGCGCTAATGTTGGCGCCTGGCGCCAATAGCCAGCGTTGGCGCTAATTCAATTTTGTGTGCGCCAGACCCTGTTTTGATATTTAATCTTTTTGGCTAATTTTCTTTATAAATAACGTGCTAAAAACTCCGTTTTCGATAACCAGTTTTCACCTACAATCACCGATTCTCTCTTTCATTCGCCAACTCTCATCAAGATTCTCTTGATTACTCTCTCTCTCTTTTCTAAACTAGCTTCTCTCAAAATATAAAAATTCCGCATTCATTAGATCTAGATACACTTAGCCATATTCAAAGTTGCCTTCGCCTTAGACGTGAAAGGTTTAATTTCTGAGGGTTTGGTCCCAAATCTCTCTTTCCATTATTTAATTTAATTGTTTTAATTATTATTTTCCTTGAAGTTACTAACGTGTGTATTTTGTTATTAGAAAGAGGTACGAGGCATCAAAGTAAGTACTTTAATTTATTTATTGATGTTATGATGTAGAGTTCATGTTTAGATTGTTATTATGATATTCCTAGTATCATGTCCAGGGAAAATTTAATACTAAATATGATTGTTACGATGCTTCCTATTTTCTTCCTAATATTTATGATTGTTAGTATCATGTTAGGGTTGAAGATTTTATTTTTATTGTTTAGTGACATGCTAGGGGTTGTTATTAATCTTGTTAGTATCATGCCTAGGATCTTGCTATTATTATACTTTAACATGATTCATGATTATTTTTATAATTATAATTTTATGATGATTATTATTTTGTTTATTATGATTATTTTTATGATTATTATCATGTTGCTTGATATATTATTTATTGTTATTGCTTGATCACACCTTTTATGCATGTTTAAAGGGAATTTGGTACTTGTAATCATGCTTAATAAGATAATTAAAAATCTTGTTAGGGTTAATTTGATTATAATTCAAGTGATCGCCAATAATAGATTTATTTGTGCATTATATTCAACCAACATAGATTAAACAGGTTTAGGGTTAAACCTATTGATTGCATGTTAGTCAAAAGCGCACAGAATACGATCAGAATAAAGTAGAGGCCTATTATTAGGGCAGGTTCAATCTCTTTTAGGTTGGATTTGTACCTTCATCCCTGAACCCTTATTTGGTTCAAGACCTTATGGAGTTGACGATCTCTTGGATCGTTAAGGGGTGTAACCTTCACCCTGTGAACGGTTTACAAGTTCCTAAAACTTGTTGGCGACTCTTTTGCTCTATCTTCTTTCCCTTTGGACGCCACCGTACTTTAGTGTATGATCACAGTGGGGTTCATGCTAGGGGATTAACGCTTGAAATTATTCCCTACAATTGTACAGCCTTATGATGTTGCCATGCCAGAAGATATGCAGCTGACTTCAGATATGCAGCTGACTTCAGTTGCCTTCCCAGAAATGGATATGCCTCCCTTTAGTGTAGATATATTTACATCTAGAGCTATATTAACATCGATTAATGATGATGTAGATCTCATAAATACAATCTTGATAGATAAGTTTCCAGGTGAAGCAATGACTTACAAGAGTTATGATTCGATGATTGATGATAAATGTTCCATCTATCCTACTGAATTCCTGAATAAGCTATGTCCTGGTGGCATGAGCCCTCATGAGCTTAAATTGAAACCCAACAGTCCAGTTATCCTGGTGCGTAACATCCTGCCATCATCTGGTCTTTGCAATTGAACCCGCCTGATCTGCAAAATATTTTCCCCAAACCTCATTGAATGTGTCATTGTTGTTGGACATCACAAGGGAGAGCATGTGTTGATACCTATAATTAATCTAAGACCCTCATAATCTTCAGGTTATCCTTTTCAATTTCAGCGGAAACAGTTCCCGTTAAAGCTTAGCTTTGCAATGACCATCAACAAGGCTCAAGGGTTAAAAAAGTTGTTGTTTATCTTCCACGGTCTTGCTTCTCACATGGACAGCTATATGTTGCCCTCTCTCGAGCTCGACAAGCAGCTAATGTTATAGTTATAGCTTCCATGGATGCTGATCAGCCAGATTTAGGTCATGCCAAGAATGTGGCTTCCTATGATATTCTTCATATGGCTGGCATCATCTAGATGCATAAGTAAGTGATATCATTTTAATTTTTCATATCATGGTCTCTCTCTAATTTGTATAATATTCAGAATCACTCATCTGAATCTAATGACTGATTTACTAATCATTTTCCAAAAATGATTTTGCTGCAGGCTTAAATTCCCTAAAATTTGGATTCAGTTTGAAGTATTCCATATTCTCCTATCAACATAGCAAAATTAGCAGGGGTTTTAGATTTCTATTCTAATCTAGGGTCAGCTTCTGTGGTTGACAAATATCTTTTGTATTGCATTTTCTATTCACCAAATAGTGCTGCAACCACAATTTTTAGATAATTTAGCAATATCACTCATTTGCTGGTGATCTATATCTATGCTAGAAAAACATCCTATTCTGATGTTTTACTTTGATAATTATAATATGCACATCTATGCACTAAGTAGCACCTTTAACACATTGCTTGTGCTGTAATGATAATTTGAACAAGATAATCCTCAGTCCTATAGAATAGTTGTTCACATATCGCAATGATGCATTTTGGCAAATTTTTAGCTTCATCATATTTAAAAATGGAGTAAGAAAAAAATGACACAAACAACAAATCCAATACCTCTAATCTAAAGGAAAAATCAAATTGTACTTCTCTTAAATCACAACAACAATCTAAACTATATATCTTGCTAGAATAAAAAATAGAGAAAAAAGTACATAGGCAACAAATCCTATTAGTCAAATAAAAGACATGAATTTCAGGAAAAAAAGGTATGGCAAAAAAAGGAATTAGAATTATAGAATACATACACAAGAGATGTAATCTTTTCTTGTACTTGAAATGCATGTGATAGGAACAGTAGAGTTAATCAAACAAAACTCTTACAAAACATGAAATATATATTTAGCCTAAGAAATAAGATATAAAAGTACATATACATAAGCATATTAAAATATTGTGTAGGTACATGCTATGTATCTATGAACATGCAACCATCTTTTTAGGGAGTAAGCTTGCTGATTTTATGCAAAAAAAATACAACAGAACACTGTTGTTGTAAACAGTAGAGTTGAATTCTAGTTTTCTTCTTTGATTTTCTCTTCACATCAAAGTGTACTATAAAAACACTAACCCATTTTTTTGCTCATCTAATTCATTGTGTCAGCAGTAAACCACAAGAAAAAAAACCCAAAAAAAAAAAAGTAACTGAAGAAAAACAAACTATTACAAAAGGAAGAAGTGATATTCTTCAGTATTAGCATTAAATCCTCTGCTTCTAGACAGGTATGTTCAGCCTATACTCTATTCAAATTCTTTAAATTATTCTAAGCTTACATTAATTTTATGCCAAACTACTGCTACGTAAACATGCTCCCATAGATTACATATGTGCTATCATTTATTGTATGAAAAATGCTTGTAGCTATTATGTGAGAAAAAAAAAGTTATTGTTTGTCTGTATTATTGCTTCTTAATTTCACACAGCATATCTGCTGCTACAATGCCACATTCCTGTATTTTAACTACCCAAACAATCTACCATTTGATATTAGCAAAATTGGTTTGACATTATTAAATTAAGTTTCACATAATTAGCTTTAATTTTCAGACATGCTTAGTCTTCCACCATTAGATTACATGTATACCTTTTTCATCTAATAATAATTAATAACGAATAGCTAATACCAATAATGTCATGATCCTCTAAGCATACTTTTCACTGCTAAATTTTATGCATTATCGATCTTCAATAGAATTAAACCAAGTTTGTTTACCAAAATTGACCCTGATTTTATCATAATGTAGCAGAAAAATAAAACAATAGTTGACATACTATACCAGAACTGATTTACTTCTTTCATTGTTTTCTATAGAAATTTAGGCTATTCTACGCATTTGTTAATTTTAACCAAGGTCACTATCAGCTTAACGTCCATGTATAGATTGAAGATGTGTTGGCAATTATTGTTTAGAGCATTGTGGCTATTATGCAAAAGGAAAGGTCATTATTTTTCTATATACAAATTACATAATGTATACCACCTAAGTGATTTGATTATGTGGTTAACATCTTATGTTTGGCTAAATGACACTGAAATTATTGAACCATAACATAGTCAGCCATCCCAAATTAACTAATACAATTACTTTGAAACTATTTCCTCAAAAAATCTGAGTTCAAGCAATAGGTAATCATTCTAATTGTTGCATTGTATTTAGTGTAGCCTTCATACATTAACTTTTTCACTTTTGATTTAGGAAATCTACTCATCTGATAACTTATCACAGTCTTTACATAAAGCACAACCTTACTTACTTTTCTGATTGTGTTTATAGAATACCTTGTTATGGCACCACAATGAAAATTTCTCGATGAACTTGATGCATCAAGTAAATCATACAAGGTTAAAGTCAATATTGCAGAAAAAGGCAGAAAGCAAGAGTCTAAAAAAAAAATACTTTACCAATACATTATTCTGCAAGGTGATAAGGTACCAGTCACACATACCATACAGAAGCATACACATAGCTTATAACAAATCCTAATGCATGTTCATATAATATAAGATACAATTTTGGTTCTTTTTGCAGAAAAATCGCATGAAGATGACCTTATTTGGGGATCAAATTAATGCATATAAAGATGTTATCTTGTTAAGAGGGAACTATGATATTTCTAATGACTTAATAAGGCCATTAGATCCACAATATAGAGCTAAAGAATCAGATCTTCCATTTCAAAAGACCATAGGCAGCAGGACTCTAATACAATCTTTGGATCCCGAAGGAGAACAAGTCTTTCCAAGATACCAATCTCTTGCTTCTATTTCTAGAGTTTCTACTGATGATGTTTTCCATGGTACAAAATCTACTTAGACAAAGAATTTGAAATTCTATTCTCTAACACTTCAATTTCCAGTATGCAATTTGCTCACACATTCTCTTCTTTTGTAGATGTTCTTGTTATTGTCCTTTATGCTGTAGATTAACCAAGGAAAATTGTGACAACCCTGAATAAAGAATCTTCTGTTCGCGATTTAATGGTGATAGATCACAGGTACTTGCTTCATGACTTAAGCAAACACGGTTTAATTACAACATTACCATAATTATAATGATTCCAGTCTGACTCTATGCATTCATTTTCAGCACTGATTCGCCGGCGAAAATATGCACCTGGAATGATTTATCTGGAAAACAATGTGATACTCTTGTTTCAAAGTCGTTGGGATCACAACTCTGCGTCCAATCACTCGCAAAGGTAGTCCACAGAACAGGCTAATAAATATATACCTACCCTCACTTTTAAAATTTTTATGAGCCATATAATCATAGCTTTTATCTTTCTCAAATCATAGGCTTTCAACTTGAATCATCCATGTCTACTTTTGTAATGATTAAATCCCCTGAAGGTGAAAAAGCAGCTGCTCTCACTAAATGGTATGCTACTTAGCATATATCTCTTGAATGAACTAATAATAACAAATATCTAAGCTTCATTCACGCTAATGAAATCTCTCAATAACAAGGCAAGAAAGCATCGTACTATTCTAATTGAACATCAGAATAGAGTTACAGCTGCTTGGAATCCACCTGCAGAAAGAACTTTGAAAAAAATAGCTCACATCAAAACCAAAAAGGTAGACTTATATTATACAGCATTTCTATGCAGCCACTATACACTATGCTTTGTTTTAGGTTACTAGCTTTGAGATAGTTTATGCTTATATGCTTTTAAAGCCAACACATTAAACGTCGAGATTATGCTAATATTTATATTGATAATGCAGGCTGCAAAAATCCTTCCACAAGAGATTTATTGGCTCAGAGTTACAGCATCAGATATTCAATATGGCAGACTTAGAACATACATAGGGTGTTCTTATTATGGAAAACGAACGCAGCTACCACTTGGAGCAGTTTATGGGTGTGTAGCTTGTGAGAGAAATGAAGTATTTGCTACATACCGGTACAAACTACCAGCTGATTACCTTAAATAAGAACAACAATATATCCTAAGAACTTAAACTAACACAAATTCTTCAAAATTTGCAGAGCTACTATAACTTTTACTGCTTCAGATGGAACAGGAGCAATGCAACTTACTACATTCACTGAAAACTCAATCCCACTGCTTGGCATGTCTGCTGTAGATATCTACCATATGAAGGCACTGGTAAATATTCCACAAATCTGACTTCAAATCAATAGTTGTTTGTCTGTATTATTGCTTCTCAATTTCACATAACAGATCTGCTGCTACAATACTACATTCCTGTATTTTAACTACCCAAACAAGCTACCATTTGAGATTAGCAAAATTGGTTAAACATTATTAATCCAAGTTTCACATAATTAGCTTTCATTTTCACTTTAAATCTATCCATGTTTCAGGATGATACTACCAAGTTTAGCCAAATAGCTAATAGGCTACGCAGTACATACTTCTTGCTTAAGATTGGGCCTACAACTGCTCTAGATCAGAACAGAGTGCTGCAATGGGGCATAAAAGGTGTGGAGATGGAAGACACTATCACAGCTGATGATGCAGGGACTACTTCTGTACCTGTTCCTACAGGATCTGGTTCTAAAAGAACAGGAACAAAAGGCGATACAAAAGGGGGTGAAACTGAGGACTCTACATGTGCAGCCAAACATGGGCAAAACATCAGCAAGACCATAAAAAAGAAACAGTTGAAGCTTAAGAGTTATCAATCTTCAGCCAAGAAGAAGAGGATGCTTGCTTACTGGTAGAATCAATGGTTGCAGCGTAGAAAGCAACTCAGTCAACCACAGAAGATTCTGGATCCAAAAGGAAAAGACTCGATTCTGGTGATGAATCTGAAACTGCTACACCAGAAAAAGATGACCTTGAACATCAAGTGGAGTCAACAGTCAAGGCTGCAAGCATCATGAAAGAGAAAGAAAGCACTCCAGCAGGCTATCGTGCAGCACTTAAGGGTAAAGGTGTTGCCTGCAACACATACACCATTTCAGCTGAAGCAAGGGTAATTGTAAAGCAGGAAAAGGACAGCAAACGACGAGCCCTCGTGTTTGAGGATGACACCTTTGATGACCTTTAAGGAAAAAAACAGTCCGGACAGATCGGTTGGGTAACAGCTTCACTTATTGAATCTTTTGCTATGTACATACTTATTAAGGGTATGCGTAAGTATTATGTATCATGTGGCTATTATAAAAGACAAGTATGATCAGCCTGCTTGTCTTAGAATAATACCTATATAAAAACAATATCGGTTATGGTTAAAGCTTTTGAAGCCTATGGTCTTGGAAAGGAACAAGCCTTGTAAAAATACTTGTTCCTATACAACACCAAATGCTAAAGTGTCAGCTTTGACACGCGATATAATCAAGCTAGCTTTTGTTGCCTGATTGGTTAGATAAGCAACGGAACCAATCAGACATAATGAACATATATAGGAACAAGTCTACTATAGCACTTGTTCTTATATAAGACTGCATCTTAACATAATCTTTTTCTATCTACTTGCTTGGTACTGTGTATCCAGAATATTAGAAGAATTAGGCTTTGTGTTCCTGTTATTGTAACCAGTAGATGTCTATTTATGATATTAGGATAATGTGATGTGTTAGTATGGTTAAATATTTTCATCTATCTCCTTTATCTTACTTTGGCAATCATATAACTTATAGGCTATTATTCTTTACCACATTTATCCAAATCTTCGACCCAACATTGATTGATAAGTAGCAACATAAGCCAAAATCTTTTTGAAACAAAACATAGGCATTATAAATGACACACAACAATTTAAAACAAAGCATAAAATATAGCAATAACCCTTGATGACTAATTACATAGATAGAAGATTCATAAACCATAGATAATGTCATATTTTCAATAATTACAAAATCCTATTTTCCCAACTACTTACATACATAAACAAAAGATTTATTGTTCTGAATTTTATGCCATAACCTAACACCCCCCAAAAAAACCAAGCAGATTTCCATACACGAATCTAACACCCTAAATAACTCTAACAGTCTATAAATTTATACTACCGTATATAGACTTCAGCCCAAAAAAACCTACTGAAGCAAACAAAATGCTTCTCTTAAACTAAGTTTCCCACACTAGGGTTTCAATCAGAAATTCTCATAGCAAACATAGATGAATCTTCACTTGTTGCTTGACTTCTTTCATTATTTTTCCCAAAATCAGAAGACGGCCCACTATCATCATCATCATAATAATCATCACTGCCTGATTCAACTAATACATCTGATTCTACAACTAATTCTTTCTCATTCTCAGTTTCTGAATCAGAATCTGCATCACTTTCAGCATCTTCATCGGTTTCGTCATCTTCCTCTGTCTCATCATCTTCCTCACTCTCATCATCGTCCTCCGTCTCATCATCTTCCTTTTCCCCATCTTTCTCAGCTATATCCTCCTTTTCTTTCTCTTTTGCCTCACCACCTTCCTTCTCACCATGTTTTTCAGCCTCATCCTCCTATTTCTCTTCTGCCTCGCCTCCTTTCTTAGTCTTTTTTTCATCATCATCACTATCTGTGTCAACGATAATGATAGTCCATTCTCCACAGTCATTCTTTTCGACTTCTCGCTTTCTTTCTCTGTTGGATTCTCCTTTTTCTTTTCTACTCTTAGTTTTTGACATACCTTGCTGCAAAACCTCTAAGTGACTGTTCATCTTCTTCTTCATATCTGTGACATACTCAAGAAAGCTTGTAACATTTTCTTCAGGAGACTTCGACACATTAGGCCTCCAGATTCTAGGTGCGAATACTTTTCCAGAGGTGACAGTACTATCCGTGCTACCCATTGTTGTTGGCAAGAAAGTAAAATGAAAACGCTTTGAGAAAAAAAAAATGGAAAGACAAAAGAGACAATGAAAGATGGAATAGCAGAGCAAAGCAGGTAATATACACCCCGCAAAGACCTTACCCAATTGACCAATCCAAATCAATTCTTACGCAATTATGACAAAATCTAGAAAGAATATAAAACTCATCAGTTACAAAGTACACCTTTCCAACTTCTTCCCATCAAAATGTCTTGTTCCGTAAATGTACATACATTAAAATATTCTATAAATAGAAATCGACTTTTCGTAAATTCCCTTATATGCATAGACGCATAGTATATGTACACACGTGTATTGCTCTTGTTGTCTAAGTTTAATTTTTATCACTATTTAACAGGAATAGAACTAATTTAAAATACAAAATTAAAACAATTTAGAACTCAACACTTTCATAACCAATAAAACTCGCTATATACTCATCTTTAGACGAATAGATATAAGCAAATTACTAAGCTCATATTTATCAAATGTTACATATCGCGAAAACATCACATATCAAAATTGAATCTACCTAACAATCTAGATTTTAATTTGATCTAATAATTAGTACCCAATACAAAATCAAATACTACTATATACATAAATTTAGCAATATCATTAACAACACACATTCCGTGTTTAATTGGGCCATCGCGCGACGAACTAGTATACATATACATATATATATATATACATATACATATATATATATATATATATATATATATATATGTACATATATATATATATATGTATACATATATATATATATATATATATATATATATATATATATATATACACATATATATATAGCCTTTAAATAGAAAGAGTCATACCGATTAACAAATCATTCCAACTATTATGAAAAAGTTTTTGATAGGTTATGCATCAATTAAAAAGGAAAGGAGAGATAAGCAGCTTGAAAAAATAAAATAAGAGGAATAAAATCAACATTTCACAAACAACTAGTTTGAGGCCCGGGCGATGCCCCAGGTCATTTTTTTTTATATATAAAACTATAGTAAATTGTTTTATAAAATAACTTTAATAAATTAAAGGGAAATCTATTGATGGTTTTATAATTTAAAAAAAATATATATATATATATATTTTTTATAAATTTATTGAACATTAATAAAATTCATTATGAAATATGCAGTAACCTAACTTTTATACTTCATATTAGTTTGTTTTATCTGTTAAGTGAATTTTTATCTACCATTATAAATTTCTTCAAAGTATAGATGAGAAAACGAAAGAATGAGGATTAAAAAATTAGCATTTATGAACATTAATTTTTTTGTGAGGGAAAATTGATGATTAGTTTTAATATGACATGAATCACATGACCCCACATCATTTATCAATGGAAAATTTGCAAATTGCAGCCATTTAAAGTTCGTATTTTGCAAATTGCAGCCATTTAATTTTTTTTTGCAAATTGCAGCCCAAAAGTTCATATAAATTGTAAATTGCAGCCCGATTCAACTTTTTCATCGGTTTACAAGTTGAAAAATCTTCGATTAAGATTTTACGGGCCATTTTAACCCTTAGGGATCCGAATTGAGCTCGAAGTTAGCAAAATAAATAACGCAAGTATCTCGTTTTGCGTAATAAAAGTGTATCGATTTGTGGGAAATTGTAAATATGAGACACTTACGTTATTTTTTTGCTAATTCCGAGCTCAATTCGGGCCCCTAAGGGCTAAAATGACCCCTAAAAACTTTACCAAAGATTTTTCAACATGTAAACCGATGAAAAATTAAATCGGGCTGCAATTTACAATTTATACAAACTTTTAGGCTGCAATTTGCAAAAAAAAAAAATTCGGCGCCTTTTTGGTGCAGCAGGCCACACCGTGTGGCCTGCTGCCAACTCATCAAAAATAACGGAGGAGACGCGCGTATAACGGGATTGTAAAGCACGTGCTAATGAAAATGAAACTATAAAAACACACGCACAAATCCCTACACCCTAAAACCCAGAAAACCACAATTATTGCGACGTTCATAAAGGCGATAAAAACGAGAAAAATTATGCGAAAATCGAGCTAACACTCAAACAATTATTCTTTCAGAAATTTAAAAAAAAACTATGACAGAAGAATTCGATCAATTACCTGATTCACAAATATCATCAGAGATTGAAGAAATTGAAGATTCATTGTTGAATCTCGAAATCCAAACCAGTAATCAGGTATTGGATCTAGAAGATAAACACATATATGATAAAAATGATGTCAACAATGACCTACAAGGTAAAATTTGAGCGATTTGTAAATCTAACTAAATCTATATTTTGCGATTTGTAACTGTACTTTAACAAGTAACCCCTAAATAATTATGGGTTACAGGTAACTGTACTATAACAAGTAACTCCTAAATATTTAAGGGTTACATGTTACTTTATTTTAACAAGTAACCCCTAAATATTTAAGGGTTACCTGTAACTGTACTATAACCAGTAACCACTAAATAATTAAGGGTTACAGGTAACTGTACTTTAACAAGTAACACCTAAATATTTAAGGGTTACAGGTAACTGTAATTTAACAAGTAACCCCTAAATATTTAAGGGTTACAGGTAACTGTACTTTAACAAGTAACCACTAAATATTTAAAGGTTACATGTTACTTTATTTTAACATGTTACTTTATTTTAACAAGTAACCCGTAAATAATTGAGGGTTACATGTTACTTAATTTTAACAAGTAACCCCTAAATATTTAACAAGTAACCCCTAAAAATTTTAGGGTTACATGTTACTTAATTATAACAAGTAACCCCTAAATATTTAAGGGTCACACGTAACTGTACTATAACAAGTAACCACTAAATAATTAAGGGTTACAGGTAACTGTACTTTAACAAGTAACACCTAAATATTTAAGGGTTACAGGTAAATGTAATTTAACAAGTAACCCATAAATATTTAAGGGTTACAGGTAACTGTACTTTAACAAGTAACCCCTAAATATTTAAGGGTTACATGTTACTTTATTTTAACAAGTAACCCCTAAATATTTAAGGGTTACACGCAACTGTACTATAACAAGTAACCACTAAATAATTAAGGGTTACAGGTAACTGTACTTTAACAAGTAACACCTAAATATTTAAGGGTTACATGTTACTTTATTTTAACAAGTAACCCGTAAATAATTGAGGGTTACATGTTACTTAATTTTAACAAGTAACTCCTAAACTATATAACAAGTAACCCCTAAATATTTAAGGGTTACATGTTACTTTATTTTAACAAGTAACCCCTAAATAATTGAGGGTTACATGTTATTTTATTTTAACAAGTAACCCGTAAATAATTGAGGGTTACATGTTACTTTATTTTAACAAGTAACCCTTGAATATTTAACAGTTAAAAGTAACTGTACTTTAACAAGTAACCCCTAAATAATAAAAGGTTACAAGTAATTGTACTTACAAATAAATACTGAAATTATAGCAATTATACTTACAAGCTGTATAATTCTAACTTTAATTTATAATTTGCAGAAGTCAATACATGTACTACAGATATGAGTCATAGTACATTGACAGAAGAAAGTGCTAATCAAGCAGAAGTACAAATAGAAGATTATGCAGGAAGTCTATTAGGTTTTACAGCCTCAACTTTAAATGAAATATATGAACAATATAGGCTTCATGCTATGGTTGTAGGATTTAGTATAAGACATTCAACAACAAGATACACACAAGGACAACACAGAGAAATCAAAGGAAATGATTTTGTTTGTTCTAAAAAAGGATTCAGATGTATTTAAAAAGTTAAAAAAACACCCCCTGCTCCAAAGGAAAACAAGAAACAAAGAACACATCAAGTCCCTGAAACAAGAACTGGTTGCAATGCATTCATTAGAGCTAAAAAAACAAAGAAGGAATGTTTGTAGTTGAACAACATGTTATAGCACATAACCATGAGTTGACAAGAAGTGTTTGGCAGCATTTACATAGATCAGAAAGAAAGATAATAGAAGACAAGGCAAAAGTCATTGATTTAATGGCAGATATTGGATTAATAACAGCTGATGCATTTGATTAATAAGTAATGAAGCTGGTGGAGAAGAACTTGTAGGTCACACTATGACAGATCACTACAATTACATTTCAAGGAAGAAGATAAAAGAAATTCAAGGAGGTGATGCACAAACTGTGATAGATAGATTATACAAAAGACAAGCAGAAGATGAAGATTTCTTTTTCAGGTAAATTATAAAAGTAACAAGTAACTACACTTTTAATTATCAGTAACTACTTTATATTAATATTGATAGTAACTCTTAAAATTTCTTTTTCAGGTTTAATTTAGGAGGAGGTGAAAATGAATACAAACTGAATGCTATCTTTTGGAGAGATTCTGAAATGAAGGAAGATTTTCAGATTTATGGAGATGTTGTGGTGTTTGATACCACATATAGAACAAACAAATACAATCTTATTTGTGCTCCTATTGTTGGTGTCAATAATCATTGGTTAAATGTAATGTTTGGTTGTGCTTTTATAGCTGATGAGAAAATTGAAGCATTTGAGTGGGTTTTAGACACTTTTGAAAAATCAATGGGTGGTAGTGAACCTGCTTCAATATTCACAGATCAAGACTTGGCAATGTCTAAAGCAATTGAAAGGGTAATCTCTGAACTAAACTATAATTTCAATAAAATTATTTCTTGAATTTTAAGATACAATAATAATATATTTCACTCTTGTAGGTGTTTTCTCACTCAAGACACAGATTATGTATTTGGCATCTAATAAAGAATGTTGTATCAAGATTTGGAGCATTAAAAAGAGATACATCATTCAAATATGCATTCAACAAATGTCTTTCTGGATGTGTGACAGAGGATGAATTTCAGGTAACCCCTATAAGTATCTTTCTAATACAAGTAATTTTTTAAATTAACAAGTAACAAATATGATACTAATAACCTCTTTATATGAACAGGTAAACTCTTTATATGAACAAGTAACATTCTTATATTAACAAGTAACACATAATATACAAGTAACCTCTTTATATAAACAAGTAAACTATTCATATAAACAAGTAACACATATTTTACAAGTAACCTCTTTATATCAACAAGTAACCTCTTTATATAAACAAGTAACACATATTTTACAAGTAACCTCTTTATATAAATAAGTAATTTCTTTATATTAACAAGTAACCTCTTTATATTAACAAGTAAGACATATTTTACAAGTAACCTCTTTATATTAACAAGTAATCTCTATTTTACAAGTAACCTCTATATATTAACAAGTAATCTCTTTATATTAAAAGAAACTAATATTATATATTAACAAGTAACACATATAATAACATGTAAATACAAGTAACAACAATACATTAACAAGTAACACATATAATAACAACATGTAAATACAAGTAACCATTAATATCTCAATACATTTAACCATTATATGTAACCTTTAATTAACTAGTAATTCATATTATTTATTAAAAATCATTGTTACATATTATTAACAAGAAATTCATGAAATTACAGACATGTTGGGAAGGAATGATTGCCAAATACAAACTTGAAAACAATAAATGGTTCAAAAGATTGTATGGACTGAGAGAAAAATGGTGTACTACATTAAGCAAAGACTTTTTTTCTGCTGGTATACTATCATCACAAAGAAGCGAAAGTGCAAATAATGCAGTTGGGTTTAAGGCCAATAAAAACACAAGTTTGACATATTTCTTCAAAATATTCAATCAAACAGTGAAGAGATAGAGAAAGATGAGTCAGATGCAGATTTTAAATGTTCAAACTCCAACCCAACTTCAAGTATTCCTTTTATTGGTCTACTTAGACATGCTTCAGATATATATACTCAAACCATTTTCAGATATTTTGAAACTGAATTCATGTACTCAATTGGATGCATAACCTATTGTAGGCGTCGCTCGAAGTGCGCCTACGTTAAAAGCATGTTGTGAATATGCTTGGCACTCTTAGGAAGTGAGAATTGACATATACAATTAGGGACAAGGAAAGTAGGGAGCCGCCAACATGTTTTTAAGGAACTTGTAAACCGTTCACGGATCATAAAAGGCAACCACGATAAAGGGACAACGATAGGCAACAACGATTGACCCGTGAAGGTTACACCCCATTCATAATCCATGAGATTACTAACTCCATATGGTTCGGAACCACGAAAGGAGGATCGGGGATGATGGTACGAAGTGAGTCATGGAGTCACATTCGCCCGTATTGGCCTCTACTCGATTCTTATATTGAAAAACATTCCTGTGATCTCAAAGGCATACAAACAAAATATTCAATTTGCTCCAAACTATTATTAAGCTAAATTGGTTAAATATTAATGCAACATATAATTCTAAAATATTTGTGACCACTTGATTAAACAACAAGATTAAAAAGGAACCTAAACCGGTTGTCGAAATTATCTTATTAGGCGTGATTTTCAATTACATATTCCCTTTAAACATGCAATATGGTGATCATAAAAATAATAATAGAATAAACATTAATATTGGAAGCAATTTAACCACAATTCCAACAACATAAAATCGTTAGAAAAATAATAGAAATAAAAGGAACATAATTCTTACTTTGATTCAGTTTGTTTGCAACTACAAAATAATAAACGAGTTAGTAACTTCAAGGAAATAATAAAACAATAATTAAATTAAATTAAATAAAGTAGAGTTGATTTAGGGCCAAACCCTCAAACAGTTCTACCTTTCACGCCTTGGCTTAAGGATGGAACCACGAGTAAAGTATGGACTCCTTTGAACACTTGAAAAAGGAATTTTGAAATGAGAAGGGTAGGCTAGTGTTTAGGCTAAAGCATAGAAGAGAAAAAAATAAAACTAGAGAATTAATTGATGCCCCGTACATCAGAAATGAGGGGGTATTTATAGGGAAAATGTGCTGAGGGAGCACACGGAACCCTAAAATGATAAAAACCCTAAAAAAGTATCCCGTGACACGACAAACTGTACCGTGACACAGGAAGTCCCACAGTCAGACGGGAAACATTCCCGTGACACGGTGCAATTTTGGTGTGATGCGGGAAATTTTCATAAAACGGAGAAGAAAATGCGTTAAGGGTTTATGCGGAAAAGACACGGAATTTCCCGTGTCACGGCAGATTTCCCGTGTCACGGGATATTCCACCGTCAGACGGGAAGGATTCCCGTGACACGGTGGGTACCTGCCGTGGCGCGGGAATTCCCAGCCCACTTTTCCGTCTAAATACATTTTTTAACCCTAATTTCATTCGGCATTTTAAGTGCCGCTTGATAATTTCGGGCCTTTTCTGACTTATTATTTTAAGAAAATAATTAAATAAAAATAAATAAAAATTTTGGGCCAAAAGTAAATAATAATAAAATAAAAAAGGTTTGGGCTAAAATTAAAACTATGCTTTTACCAAACATCAAGAGTAATCCATGGACTGTTCAAAAATACGAATTTAATTAAATACAATTTTTTAAGTACTCTCGGGATTAAATACTGAACCCGACCAGTAGTGGCGGTGAAAGGTTGTTCATTATCGAGTTTGGTTTTGGAGAGACATTTTTAGATGTCTACAGAAGCCCCCACTTTGACTGAGTTTGTAGAAACGTCAGTTTCGAAAACGATAGCCAAAGTAGCCGATAGGGACGGAGAATGATTTAAGACGTTCTGCGATCCTAAATCATTCTGTATATGCCGATACCTGCAGAAAAATGTTAGCTCTACAGATAAAAGGGTAAAAGGATAGAATACGTATCTGGCACCAGTGTATCGGTGACAAATGAGTTTGGCAGCTTCCTATGCTTGAAGGAATCCACCGGATGACGTATGTTGAAATGCTTTCCATGCCTGAGGAAAGCCGACTGAGGAGTTTGGTAGTTTTCTAAGCCTGAAGAACCCTACCGGATAATACTTTCCATGCCTGAGGAAAGTCGACGTATGAATTTGGTGTCATTCTATGCTTGAAGAAATCCAACGATTATGCCTTCCCTGTTTGAGGAAAGCCGACAAAGGAATTTGGCGGTTTTCTATACTTGAAGAAAAATCCACCTATAACGCTTTCCATACTTGAGGAAAGCCGACTTGGCGGTTTTCTATACTTGAAGAAAAATCCACCGATAACGCTTTCCATGCCTGAGGAAAGCCGACTTGGCGATTTTCTATACTTGAAGAAAAATCCACTGATACGCTTTCCATGCTTGAGGAAAGCCGACGATTGCTGAAATTTGCAAGTATATGATGGTTTAATTATTCCCGAATGTGGACCGCAGATGATTCACACCTTCAAATCGATTATCCGACCATATTAGGTGTTTAAAATGCCGAAAAATAGACTTTGATGCTTGCTAGGGGTAAAATGGTAATTTTAGTCCCCTTTAAGTATCAGTTAGAATTTTTCGCGTAATTCCAGCGAAAAATAACTGTCCAATTTACGCGAAAAATCGTGTAATTTTAGTCAAAATGTCAGGAATATTCGCAAATAACTGTGTAGGGCAGGCACAAAGCCACAGTGTCACGAAAAGGATTCCCGTGACATGGCACGGGTCCCCGTCACGCGGAGCAGTTTCCCGTGACGCTCAGGGGGGTCTTGTCACGCGGAACAAATTCCCGTGGCGCGGGAAATTCGTTGGCTGAAAAATTGGTCAACTGGCATCTTTGACCAGTCAAAGCATGTGCACCACATAAGATATGACCGTTACGTGGGAACAGGGTCTGTTGCACGGGATTTTTTTTTGATTTAAATATCAACCATTTTTCTCATCCACCATTCCTCTTTCTTGTCCAATTTTCACCCAAAGAAAAATCTTTTTGCTCGGATTTCCGTGTCTCGGCACGTACTCACCGGTGCTCGGAGCTTCTACCGTCGGCCGGCATAAATTACCGTGTCACGGCGGTTCTGCTTCCCCTTTTTTTTTCGCTGCAACTCGCTGCTAATCACTACTGCTTGTCGTGCTGCTGTTGCATGAAGCTGTCGCCGGTGTCGCCAGAGCTCCGTCTCTTCTAAGGCTCACCGTGTCACGGCATTGACTGACCGTGTCGCGGTGGTCTGCTGGGTTGCCGGAGTTTTTTTGAGCTTTTGTTGCTCGATTTTTCACCAAATTCACTCCAAATTTTTGCCATACACCTCATATTCGAACCTCTACAAGGATCTATGTAATTTCCTCTTAATTTTTGTCTCGAATTTGCTTCAAATGAGTAATTTCATGAAAAACCCTTAAAAATCAATTTGGGGATTTTAAATTTTGAGGTTTTATGTTGAAATTCTTGCCATGAATTTACTTGTATATGTATGTATGTGTGTTTGTGAGAAATTTGAGACAAAAACTGCATGATTTGATGAAGAATTGAGAAAATCACCATTTTTGGGTACTACTTTTTGTGAAATGATGTTCTTGTTGTTCATGTTACTTCTTTGCACTTGAAATGGTGAAATATTGGTGGTATATCTTGTAAAATATGTCATGATGTGTTGATTCATTGTTTTTGTGCAATTCCGAAACATATTTCGTGTATGTACTATATCGTCATGGAGAACATGGTATCATGCGGCTAGGAGAACTGTAGCATTAGTTTGTCATGGAGAAACTAAATACTATAAATACTTCCATAATTTTGCCAATTTTTAGCCTTGAGGTAAAAATTTAGCGTATAATGCGATAAACAGCTAAATAACTTAGGAAATGATGCTAAGCATTTAGATCTTTATTTTTATAATAGCATGCCTAGGCGACGGGATCGTGATCTTTCCACCCATGGCCGACATCAGGCTTTTCGGGAGGACACTCCCACTATTCCCGAGGGCATGGACGACGATGTCTTAGAGTCTGAGCCTCGGGCTTCTACGAGTAGAGGTAGGTGGGTTCCACCTCTGTGGACTCCAGACCAGTTGGTTTTCTGCCGTGAAAACCACGTTTCTGATCGCCCACTCTCTGGCATAGTCGACGGCACGCTTCGCCACCACGGTTCTGGAGCCGGAGATTTGATTCCTCGACTTCACCAGATCATTACGAGGGATCCTGCTACGAATGCCCTATGGGAATCGACTGGTTTAGTAGATTTCTATACGGCGGTCGTAGGATTTCGCAACCCCCAGGGTTGCGGTGCGACGGTCGTTCGAGCGTTGTTAGAGTATTTTTGGGATACTACCAACACTTTTCACTTTGCTTGGGGGGGGGGGGATGACAGTGACCCCTCTGGACTTCAGTATGATTAGCGGGCTGCGCTTCACTGACCGGGCCGTAACTCAGATGTCTGATCTGTCTTGGGGATCGGCTGAGGCAACCGATTTGTTAGGTCCGATCGTTTAGCATATCAGGACCCGGCCAGTGTCTTGAGGTGGTCCTAGGAGCGGGCGATCGGAGCTGGCTTCAGTTCTAGCTCGTGGCTTTGACATGGAGGAGACATCGGCTGATCTCTATGACTCTTTCTCCTGATAGGAGTTCACGCGTACTCCTTTGCTACCTCCCTTCTTTGGTTAGGATCCATGAGATATGATCCTATAGATGGGCCAGCCTCGGATACGCCGACCTTCTCTTATCGCTACGTCATGGCTGTTGGCAGCTGAACGACGAGTCTCCCATCACTGTCTATGGTCTGTGGAGAGTCGTAGAGGTGATGATCTTTACCTCTTCTTGTTTCACTTTAATTTGTTCGACTCATGTGCTCAAAGATTACTTTTCATTGCAGCTATGGTTCTACGAGTACTTCCCAGGCTTGGCACCTCGCCGGCGTCGTGGAGCGGTTCATGATTTCCCTGTCGGGGCCAGCAGGCGTGATCGAGGAGAGTCACGGGTGGAGTCTGTCCCTGCGCTGCGTGGGTTGCTACGCCGTGGCACCTCTTCTGTTGGCGTAAGAACTAGTTTTGTTGCATGTTATTTTCCCTTTGACGTTGTTTCCGGTATTTCATGCCAGTTTTTATGGTTTTCATGTTGCCATTGATGTCCAGTATCGTCCTTGGGCCGGGATGACTGATCTTCTTGAGGCCTTGCGTCTCATTCTGGTTGGTACCAGACGCTTTGTCTGGTATTTGGGGGAGCGTGTCGTTCGTCAGCATAGCGGCGATCGCTTTGTGGTGCCCTCGTCTCCACCAGAGTCAATGCTGGACTCGCGCTTGATTAGGGAGTTGATAAACAGGAGAGAGCGCTACACTTTTCCTTGGCAGGAGCTTGTGCACATGGAGGGTGATTATGCGCAGGACTTGCTTCCAACTCTGGCTCCTCCACCCCGTCTTCCTGAGGTATGATTTCTTTTGAGGATCTTTGTTACTAGTCTCTGTTTTAAAAAGTCGAATAACTTATTATCCGATCATATTTTCAGACGACTATTCGCCCTGTAGGGAGGATCGAGATTCCACCTCAGTGTGTCCGCTACCCGAGGCTGATTGGTATTACCGAGGACCATATTACTAATGCGCCAGAGGGTTACAGACAGGCGTAGGAGTCTCTGCCTGAGGTCTTTGAGCCGGTAAGTTTTTTGATGCATTATTCATCCTTTTAACACCGCTTGTTACTAACTTTTCTTTGTTTTATCCTCAGCCTAACCGCCCGAAGATGATGGGATTCATGAAGCTGGTTGACGCCCTGAAGTACTGCATCAAGCTTTGGCGTGGTGCGAGTTGTCGGAGCAATTCTAGCGACGTTCTTGAGGTATTATTCATTTTTTTCACTTCTACCATTTGTTTTATTTTGCATTGTTGACACCTTTTGATTTTGTCTTTTTCAGGAGCAACGGAGGTCCCGCTCGCGTTCGAGGCATAGAGGCTCGGACGAGGAGGAGCTTGGTCGTGGTAGACGATCTCCTGAGATTCACCGGCGTTCTCATTCTCAACGAAAGCCTCAGATTACTCAGCCGTTTCAGGAGACTCAGTGGCAGCAGCCTCACTCTTCCCAGCGCTTTCCGGGCCAGAGTCAGGGGCAGCGGCAGTCGTTTTCACAACCTCCACAGCCTGAGCTTGGGTCTGTTTTGACTCCCGTGGATCCTGGTTTATTTTCAGCTCCATTGATGGGATTCCTCCACCGGTGTCGGGCTTGTTCTCAGTTCCGATGTATGGGACGATGCCTTCACCGACGATTCCCGTGTCTTTGAGTCAGTCTACACCGTTTGTCGGTTGGACGGGTCCTGCCTTGAGTTTGACTACTGCTGGGGTCATAGGGACTAGTAGGGACACTACTCCCCGTACTCGGATGATGGAGGAACTCTTTGGCTCACCGTTCCCATATTCACAGTGTGGAGATGATACTGATTCTGGTTCTAGAGACTTTTGACCGAGGGTTTTTATTTGTACATACTATGATGACACTTGACACTGTTTATTTATTATGACTCATTTTGTACATTATTCACAGTTTATGTATTTATTAGTGTGTGTTAGTGTGTGCTTGAGAATCATTGTGTGTGACCGTGTATTTATTAATGATGCGACAAAAAATGTAAGTGGAGTAATGGAGGGTACCGACCTTCCCCAAAAGAAAAAGAAATAAAAAGACAAGTAAAAATAAATAGAATAAGTAAATAAAATGATAAAGAGAAAATAAATAAAAAAAATAAAATATTAAAGTGATGAATAAATAAAATAAAGATAATAATAATAAAAATAAAAATAAAACAGTTGAGAATTTTATTAGAAATAAAACTCTCAGAAAACTGAAAAATAAACCGTGAAGATAAAATACTAAAAAAATCCAGATAGATACGGGAAAAGATGAAAAAAGAAAACGCGTGGGGTGCCGTGACATGACACTGTACACCGTTTCACGGAAAAAATTGACGTGTCGCGGAAAAGGTTCCCGTGACACGGTGGGATTTCCCGTGTCACGGTATGCGTATTCTGCAGCGGTGTGGTTTACGCGTATGAAAAGATAATTTCTGAGTAGTTCCGAGCGCTTTTGCTATAAGATAGGACCAGTATATTCATGATATGCATAATTACGAAACACAAAATAATTAGAATTTCATATTTCAATAATCATGTCTCAGAATTTTGATAATACATTGCGCGACTGGTCTTATTCTTTGACCAATGCTGACAAAAGAGAGTTAGAATTATTTCATGTCAGGGGTTTACTAGCCCTGCGACATGTGGCTATTGAACATGATTTTCTTAGGGCAGCATTAGATTATTGGAGTCTAGAAACACATTGTTTTAAATTTGATTACGATGAAATTTGTCCCCTGCCGGAGGAATTCGGTGCAATCTTTGGATTTTCTGCTAGAAATCTTATTGCCATGCCTACCCTGCGTGAATATTATTACCAACATTTTGAACGCCATCTGAATCTAACAGATCCAGATTTAAATAGGATAGTATGTGGTAATGAGGTAGACTTAGAAAAACTTGCAAATTTATATTTTAATCGCCCTATCTCTGAGTCTTATCATGTATACCGTAGAAGGGCATATATTTTTTGCATGTTTAGCAAACTTTTATTTGCAAACGATAGGGTAGGACATGCTTGTCTAGCGTCTGTGCTTGAACATGTCGAATCTGGGAGATCTCCTATGCCTACGTGCCTTGGAGAAACATTTCGTGGCCTTGACGAAGCAAAAGCTGACCGGAAAGCCATCAGGAAGGGCTCTCTGGTACTGCTGCAGGTAAAAATACGTTTCGATTAGCCCCCGTGACACAAAACAGGCACCGTGTCACGGTGGGTGTTTGCCGTCACACGGTGAGATCTGCCGTGTCATGGGAATCTACACTTTTTTTTTTCAACGACTGGTATTTTTTTTTTTTTGTAGATTTGGTTGATGGAACGTTTAGAACTATTTGAAGCCCCCGACGATGTTTAAAAGTATGGCCCTAATGATCTAGTCCGCAGGAAGAAGAATTACTCTGTAAACATGTCGTATGAAGACTGGAAAAATTTCTTTGCAAAGAGGGAATTTTCCATTCGTTGGGTGGTGCCTTGGTGGAGGCTTACTAGGGTGGTTGGCACGAATGAGACTCCATATTGACGTGTTCCTAGTATCTCAAAGCTGATCTTTTACTGTCCTTCTCGACTGATGCGGCAGTATGGACTTGAACAAGTAGTTCCACGCTATAACGATAGTCCTCGTGAAGTATCGTTGCATGAAAGTAACGTTCATAAGTACGAGACTTACTGGATTGGAAGACCTTTGTGGACCGTTTCTGCAAGTGACCAAGCTTCTCCTCCTTTATCTAGTGCATACAAGGCATGGTTGAACCCTGGAAGTAAGAGAAAACGATTCGGATCACGCAAGTCTGATGTGAAGAGTCGTCTTGGAAATAAGAAAGCCCTTCCTAAAGATCTTCTAGGTCCGAGAACGCAAGGGATTGAGTTTAAGACTCCTATAATGCCGAAAAGGAAGAGTTATGTGAAAGGGAAGGGTAAAGAGAAGATGGTCTATAGAGAGAAACAACCAAAGAATTTTGAGAAGGGTGAAAGGGGTGAAAGTTCGACTAGGGGTGTGACGATTCGGGCTACAAAAGACACTTTAATGGTGAAGGCCGACCTAATTGAAAAAGAGAAGGAGGTTCCTAAAGTGAAGAGGGATTAGATCAATATTGCTTTGCTTTTATGATTTATAATAAGGCATATGATGCCAATAATTGTAGTCACATTTATAGCATATTTATTTCAGCCTTAAATAAAAAATTACAATGACTTTTATTTATTATTTATTTATCCGAGTCAAGGAGTCGGACGCAATGGAAGAACGAAAATAAAAACCTCGAACAACTAAAAAAAATCGGAAAACCTGAAATTCCACCGTGTCACGGTGAAAAATCCTGTGCCACGTTACAAATTCCCGCGTCACGGCAATTCCTTTTTTTTTTGGCGTAGTTCCACCGTGCCACGATGGACTGTACCGTGACACGGTGGAATATCCCGTGTCGCGGCAGAGATCCTTTTTTTTTATCGTGACGCAATGTTGAACTAACGCGCATACTTGATCGACGGAAGGAGGATTTTTATTTTTTAAAGTGGCCGGGCCCCCTTGAGGGGTTGCCTACGTATCCTAAAAAGGAATCAGGCCAAACGTAGCTCTATTGGGTCATGAACCCATGCGACTAGGCATAGAATTTCTTGAGTTGATCCAAGTTGGTTAAATTGTGGAAACCGTTACCGTCCATGTCTACCAATTGTGCCGCTCCGCCAGACAAGATGGCTTTAACAATGTACGGGCCTGACCAATTCGGTCTGAATTTTCCTCTTAGATCTAACACATTTTTACGAAGTGCCTTAAGCACCAGGTCACCCTCTTTGATGTTCCTAGTCTTGACTTTTTTATTAAAATGTCGCGCCATACGCTGTTGGTAGATTTGGACATGATGCAAAGCTGCCAGGCGTTTTTCATCAAGTAAGACTAGTTCATCATATCTTGCTCTAATCCAGTCAACTTCATCTAGTTGGCTTTCCAATGCGATTTGAAGAGAAGGGATTTCGAGTTCTATTGGTTGTACAACTTCAACTCCATAGACCAAAGAGAAAGGGGTAGCCCCCGTTGATGTACGAACAGAGGTTCAATAACCCCAAAGGGCGAAATGTAGCTTACTTGTCCAATCCTTGTAATTTTCTGTCATCTTTTCAATGATAATTTTCACATTTTTGTTGGCCGATTCGACCGCACCGTTTGTTTGTGGTCTGTAAGGTGATGATCTGTGATGCTTGATATGATATTTCTGTAATAATTCCACGCATTCGGCTTGGAAATGTGTTCCATTATCACTAATCATCTCATGTGGTACCCCATAGAGGCATATGATATTTTTCTCAATGAATTGAGCTACGTGTTTCGCCGTTAGCTTAGCATATGAGGCAGCTTCGACCCATTTGGTGAAATAGTCGATCTCTACGAGGATGAATTCATGCCCCTCTTGTCCTGATGGTGTT
This sequence comes from Chenopodium quinoa, assembly GCF_001683475.1. Lineage (NCBI taxonomy): Eukaryota > Viridiplantae > Streptophyta > Magnoliopsida > Caryophyllales > Amaranthaceae > Chenopodium > Chenopodium quinoa. The sequence goes on from NW_018745024.1 coordinate 4,493,974, forward strand.
ATTTTTCCAATGATGTCGATGCCTCAAGTGGAGAAAGGCCATGGAGATGTATATGTGTAGAGAAGCGAAGGTGGAACATGCTGTAAATTTGCGTAGACTTGACACTTCATACATTTCTTGACGTATTCGTGACAATCTCTCTCCATAGTAGTCCAAAAATAACCTTGACGTTGAATCTTTTGGACTAACATCTTTGCATTCATGTGCGTTCCACATATACCAGCATGAAGGTTTTCCATGGTTTTATGTGCCTCTTTCTTGGCTATGCATAAGAAATTTCTCCCCATTGCAGTCCTCTTGTGGAGTTCTCCCCTGATGAGCACATACTGTGAGGCCAAGAGCCTCAAAGCACGGTGTGCCCTTTTATCAGTATTGGGAGGGTATTTCCCTCTTGTCACATAGTTAAGGATATTTGTATACCATGGCTCTTCATCTTCTTCTTGTGGTTCTTGTTCATCGTCGAGTGCGTGAACATAAGCCAGCTCATATCTTCTTTCTATGGTCAACGGTATTCTGATTGTATCCGTTGGAATTCACACCATTGATGCTAATTTAGCTAGTGCGTCGGCGAATTGGTTTTCTTCTCTCGGCAAATACGTGTATTCCACTTCATCTAGTTGCTCCGTGAGAGTTTCTAAATGAGCTTGATACGTAGCGAGACTTTCACTTCTCACCTTCCATCTCTTGGAGATTTGTTTAATGATTAGTGAAGAATCACCGTAGATTCTGAGTTTCTTAATTCCTAAGGCGACAGATGTTTCTAATCCCAAAATGCATGCTTCATATTCTGCGGCATTGTTGGTGACATCAAAGTCAAGCTTCATGGAAATTGGGATGTGCTCTTCATTGGGTGATATGAGCAGGACTCCTACACCACATCCTTTTTGGTTTGAAGCTCCATCGAAATAGAGCGTCCAGCTATCATCTTCGGTCATCAGTAAATCTTTGTCAGGGAAATCATACTCATCTTCTTCTTTCTCAACTTCTTCTTGGGGAAAGTCTGCTAGGAAATCAGAAACCGCAGAACCTTTGATGGCTTTTTGTGGTACAAATCTTAAGTCAAACTGAGCAAGATTGACTATCCACCTTGATAATCTGCCATTGAGTGTTGCTTTTTCGAACAAGTATTTGAGAGGATCCATCTTGGACATGACATGCACTGTATGAGTGAGCAAGTAGTGTCTTAGTTTCTGTGCGGCCCATACAAGTGCAAGACACAATTTTTCAAGTGGTGTGTATCGTGTCTCATATCCTTGAAGCTTCTTACTCAAGTAGTAGATTGCATTCTCCTTGCTTTCGATTTCTTGTGCTAGCATTGCCCCCATCGTTTCTCTTGTGACCGTAAGGTAGAGTCGAAGAGGAAAGTCAGGTATTGCTGGCGCTAGCATGGGTGAGTTTGCCAAGTACTCTTTGATTTTATCGAAAGCTGTTTGGCAATCGTCATCCCATGTGACTGGGACATTTTTCTTAAGCTTCTTGAATATAGGTTCACATATCGCTGTGAGCTTTGATATGAACCTACTTATTTATTGCAACCTTCCAATGAAACCTCGAATCTCCTTCTCATTCTTGGGCGATGGCATGGCCATGATCGCCTTTACTTTTGTAGGATCTATTTCAATCCCTCGAGAACTGATCACATATCCCAGTAATTTGCCTGGCGTGACTCCGAATGCACACTTTGCTGGATTTAATCTCATGTTGTACTTGCGGAGTCTTTCAAAGAACTTGCAAAGTGCAATAATATGGCCTGTGCGATCTTTAGACTTAACGATCATATCATCGACATAGACCTCCACCTCTTTGTGCATCATGTCATGTAACAATGCTGTAACTGCTCTTTGGTAGGTGGCACCCGCATTTTTCAACCCGAATGGCATTACCGTATAGCAATATGTACCCCATTGCGTGATAAATGTGGTTTTCTCTATATCTTTTTCGGCCATCAATACTTGATTATATCCGGCATAACCGTCCATGAATGATAGGAGTGCATGGTTTTGTAGACACCTAAAAATGTCTCCCCAAAACCAAACCCGATGATAAATAACCTTTCACCGCCACTATTTGTCGGGTCTAGTATTTAATCCCGAGAGTGCTTGAAAAATCGTATTTTATTAAATTCATACCTTTGAAAGGTCCATGGATTAGTCTTGATGTTTGGTAAAAGCATAGTTTTAATTAATTTTAAGCCCAAACCTTTTTATTTTATTATTTATTTTTGGCCCAAATATTTTATTTGTTTTATTTCATTATTTTCTTATTTTAGCCCGAATAATAAAAGTCAGAAAAAAAAGCCCGAAATTATCAATCGTCACTTAAAAAGCCGAAAGAAATTAGGGTTAAAAATGAAATTAGGCGGAAAAATGGACTGGAGGTGACCGTGTCACGGTACTGTTTGACCGTGTCACGGGAACCACTCCCGTCTGACAGTGGGACTTCCCGTGACACGGGAGGTCTGCCGTGACGCGGGATGTTCCGTGTCCTTTCCGCGTAAACCCTTAACGCGTTTTTCATTCCGTTTTCTGAAAATTTCCCGCGTCACTCAAAAACTGTACCGTGTCACGGGAAAGTGTACCGTCTGACGGTACTGTCTGACCGTGTCACGGTACTGTCTGACCGTGTCACGGGATACTTTTTTATGGTTTTTATCATTTTAGGGTTCCGTGTGCTCCTTCAGCACATTTTCCCTCTAAATACCCCCTCATTTCTGATGTAAGGGGCAACCAGAATTTTATTATTCTTATTTTCTCTCCTCTATGCTATTAACCTAAACACTAGCCTACCCTTTTCACTTCAAAATTCCTTCTTCAAGCACTCAAAGGAGTCCATATTTTACTCGAGGTTCTGTCCTTAAGCCAAGGCGTGAAAGGTAGAATCGTTTGAGGGTTTGGCCCCAAAATCAACTTTAGTTTTATTTAATTTAATTTAATTATTGTTTTATTATTTCCTTGAAGTTACTAACTCGTTTATTATTTTGTAGTTGCAAACAAACAGATTCAAAGTAAGGATCATGCTCCTTTTATTATTATTATTTTTTTTCTAACGATTTTTATGTTGTTGGAATTGTGATTGAATTGGTTTTAATATTAATGTTATTCTATTATTTATTTTGGTCACCATATTGCATGTTAAAGGGAATATGTAATTGAAAATCACGACTAATAAGATAATTTGGACAACCGGTTTAGGTTCCTTTTAATCTTATTATTAATTGAAGTGATCACCAAATTTTTAGAATTATGTGTTCATTAATTTTGAACCAATTTAGTTAAATAATAGTTTGGAGCAAATTGAATATTTGTTTGCATGCCTTTGAGATCGCAGGAATGCTTTTCCATATAAGAATCGAGTAGAGGCCAATACGGTCAAATGTGACTCCATGACTCACTTCGTACCATCATTCCCGATCCTCCTTTTGTGGTTCCGAACCATATGAAGTTAGTAATCTCATGGATTATGAATGGGGTGTAACCTTCACGGGTCAATCGTTGTTGCCTTCGTTGTCCCTTATTCGTGGTTGCCTTCTATGATCCGTGAACTGTTTACAAGTTCCTTAAAAACTTGTTGGCGGCTCCCTACTTTATTTGTCCCTAATTATAATGTCAATTCCCACTTCCTATGAGTGCCAAGCATATTCACCACATGCTTTTAACGTAGGCGCACTTCGAGCGACGCCTACAATTTGGCGACTCCAATGGGGAGGATTCTTAATTATTTATCGATTTGAGTGATCGGTATTTAATTAAGATGAGTGGATGAGATTTGAAAGATTCTTGAAAAAATATTACTGTGATTAATTTGGCATTTTTGCATCTGCATAGACGTTTTAACGTCGCATTCAGGTCTGTCCTGTAGGGAAAATTGGATAACTTGGTTGCGCGCAAAAGCAAACAGGGCACCAGTCAGATTTTCTGACTGCCGTGTCACGACAGAGTCTGCCGTGTCACGGTACAGTGTACCGTCTGACGGTACACTGTACCGTGACACGGGAATTTCTGCCGTGTCACGGCAGTCCTAAAATCAGTCCGGTGGCCTATTTTCTTTTCTCACAGTCGACTTCCTTCGATTTTTCTGAAAAAACGTATGTGTTCTACATGCGTCTTAGCCCCAGGGGATTTAAGCTCTATCGACCCAAAAACGCTCATGGCAATAAGGGTTCATCTGAGTTATTAAATCCACCCAAACCATGGAGTCGAGTTCGATTTCATCACGAACTCGCGGAGCCGCCCATTGGCATACACCCTCAAGGGAGGCTGCCTTGCTAACGCGTCCAAACTCTTAACCATGGTTCTCTTTGACACCCAAAGCTTGACCAGTAGTTGAACATAGATCTTGACTCTAGGTTGCGAACTTTTACATCATCGTGCCTAAATGTTATGTGGTTGTTTGGTGCTAACCCTTATGTGTTTGCTCTTTGTTTAACCTATGACCGAGGGTTTTTATTCTCACATAGCAATTAGTACGGACTTGAAATCGATTAAAATCTGAAAAAATCACAAAACTGACCTGGAACTGCGCACCGTGTCACGGCATGTTCTTCCGTGTCACGGTGAACAGTGCCGTGACACGGGAAAGTCTACCATCTGATGGTAGACTGCACCGTGTCACGACAGTTTGCACCGTGACACGGTGCCCAGGAAAGTGTCCTGTCAGTCTTGTTCTCGATTTTTGTGCGAATGTTGTGTCCAGTTTTGAGTCGTGTCTAGCTATACGGTCAAAACACGCGTCCATAACCTCACTTAATCACTCACATGTCGTGTTCACACACTTTTTTTGCTTTAAGTCGTGCACCACTTTTTTGACCGTATTTTAGGGAAGTCTTGTTTTTGTGTCTTTTTTTTTAGAGTAAGTCGGATGGTATCCTCCCTTTAAAAATAAACAAGCAACGTTTCAAAATTTTTTTTTTTTTTTTGAAAAAAAAAAAAAAATAAAAAATAAAAATAATTTTTTTTTTTATTTGCCGTGACACGGGAATTTATCCCGTCTGACGAGAGAAGTGTCCCGTGCCACGTCACCCCCTGTAAAAAAAAAAAAAAAAAAAAAAAATTTTTGCCGTGACACGGGAATTTATCCCGTCTGACGGGATAAGTGTCCCGTGCTACGTCACCCCCTGTCAAAAAAACAAAAATTTTGTCGTGACACGGGATTTTATCCCGTCTGACGGGAGAAGTGTCCCGTGCCACGTCACCCCCTATCAAAAAAAAAATTATTATTATTTTTTTTTTGCCGTGACACGGGAATTTATCCCGTCTAACGGGAGAAGTGTCCCGTGCCACGTCACCCCCTATCAAAAAAAAATCTCGTGCCACGTCAGCATCTACCGTGGCACGGGAATGGCTGTCGCGCCACGAGAAACCCTACCGTGTCACGGCAAATTTCCACCGTGACACGGTGGAATTTTCAAAAAAAAAAAGCGTCAGTCAAGTCTTCCGTGTTAATTTGGTCCTCGCGTCAGTCATTTTGGTTATTGTTCACATGTCTAGCCATACGATCATACCACGAGTCTTATAACATCACTTAGTCACTCACGAGTCAAGTATAGTCCACACACTTTCTTTATGTTCCGACTCGAGTCGTGCACCAGGTCGTTTATGATCGTATATTAGGTTCATGCACCCTTTTTTCGTCATAATAAGAATGAGTGGAGTTTTCTCACCTGTTTTCAAATGTCTATTTTTTTTTCCTTCCTTTCCTATCTTGAGCAATGAGTCAAACAATTAAGTGAATTATTTTATTTCACAGTACTTGTTCAAGGAACAGAGATAGATCAATACGATTCGAGCCATTACCGCAACAATCTCTCAGATCTAATAGGCGTTCAAAGAGAACTTTGTCATCTCCGTTACTCATCACCTTTCAATGGCCACTAAAGAAGACATTGAGAACATCAACAAATCCATTGAGGCACTGTCTTCCATGATGCAAACCCTTACCACTAGGGTCACTACCATGGAACAAAACAAGGTCACTGTTTCCACCCTTGACAAACTGAAGGAACAAATGAGTAAGATTTCTGAGGATTTCACTTATGTGGAACGGCCTCCCACTCCTTTAAATGAGAAGGACAGACTCCCTGAAAAGTTCTCCACTGCTGATATTCCAAAGTTCAAGCCTACTGACAATCCAATATTCCATTTGAAGGCGTTCTCTGCAACCATGGCTCTTAAGAGATTGGACGTAACACTCTTCCCTACGGTGTTCCCTCTCTCCTTAGAACATGCTTGCCAACAATGGTTCTATTCCCTAAATGCCAAGCGTACTGCGACTTGGCAAGATGTCACCGACAGTTTCATGAATCGTTACAAGTGTAACATTCAAGCTAAAACTTCTGAACGTGAACTCTCCATTCTTAAACATAAAGAGAATGAAGGCTTCACCGCTTACCTGAACAGGTGGAGGGAAACAGCTTCACTCTTGGTAGATCCTCCCAAATAAAGAGAGATGGTTCGTGTAGAGAATAATTTCAAGCCTTTAAAATCCCACTAGCTTGAACCCCACTGTGATCATACACTAAAGTACGGTGGCGTCCAAAAGGGAAGAAGATAGAGCAAAAGAGTCGCCAACAAGTTTTTAAGGAACTTGTAAACCGTTCATAGGATTAAGGTTACACCCCTTAACGATCCAAGAGATCGCCAACTCCATAAGGTCATGAACCAAATAAGGGTTCGGGGATGATGGTACAAATCCAACCTAAAAGAGATTGAACCTGCCCTAATAATAGGCCTCTACTTTATTCTAATCGTATTCATGTGCGCTTTCTGACTAACATACAATCAATAGGATTAACCCTAAACCTGTTTAATCTATGTTGGTTGAATATTAATGCACAAATAAACTATTATTGGCGATCACTTGAATTTATAATCACAATTAACCCTAACAAGATTATTAAATATCTTATTAAGCGTGATTGCAAATACCAATTCCCTTTAAACATGCAATAAAAAGGTGATCAAGCAATAACAAATAAAATAATATGTGTATCAAGCAACATAATAAATAATCAACATCATTAATAATAATAATATCAATCATAATCATAATCATGTTAAAGCATAATAAACATAGCAAGATCCTAGGCATGATACTAACAAGATTAATAACAAACCCTAGCATGTCACTAAGCAATAAAAATCAAATCTTTAACCCTAACATGATACTAACATGAATAAATATTAGGAAGAGAATAAAAGGCATCATAGCAATCATATTTAATATTAAAATTACCCTATACATGATACTAGGAATCATAACAACAACATAAACATGATATCTACATCGTAAATCAATTAATCAATTAAAGTACTTACTTTGATGCCTCGTACCTCTTTCTAATAACAAAATACACACGTTAGTAACTTCAAGGAAAATAATAATCAAAACAATTAAATTAAATAATTGAAAGAGAGATTTGGGACCAAACCCTCAGAAATTAAAACCTTTCACGTCTAGGGCGAAGGCAACTTCGAATATGGCTAGGTGTTTCTAGACCTTGTGAATGCTGAATTTTGTATTAAAACCAAAGTATTAAAGGAAGAATGAATGAATATTAAGAATTATTGATGAAAGAGATGAAGATGATGAAAAGAATTAATGAACGATTTGTTAATGAAAAGAGTTGATGAATGAAGAAGAGAATTGATTATTGGTCAATGAATTTTGATCATTGGTGAATGAAAACGGAGTTTTAAATACGATATTTATAGAGAAAATCAACCAAAAAAGATAATTTAACAAAACATAGTCTGAAGACCACAAAATCACCTTGGCGCCAGGACCAGTGGCTAGCGCCAGGCGCCAATGGCTGGCGTCTGGCGCCAATCCTGATTCCAGGTGCCAAGGCATGGGGTTGGACGCCAAATCGGCTTTCAACGCGTTTTTGAAAATCTGATAAATTTCCCCTACTGGAAGATAAAATAATATAATTTTAGTCAAAAATGCTATTTGATCTAAATTAAACTCTAAAAAATCCTAATTGAATTAAGAATGATAAGACCTTCTAGAATGTTCTAGAAGACTAAAACCATACCTAATTACATTAGGAATGATAAATCATATTAGGCCCTCCCCTAGATCATTGGGCCGTACTTAAAACCCAAACCAGGCCCGGTTTAGTAAATTGGCCATAAATTCCTCAATATTCATCGGAATTGGGCTTATAATATATCGTTGGAAAGGTCTTTGCAAGCCCCATCCAACTACACCACTATTGGACCCATATCATGGACCAACCAAACTGGATTGGCTGTTTTCTTAAAATAAAGTTTTCAAAAACAGAGAGAAGAGAAAAGAATTAAAACTTTCCACAACACCAGACCTTTCCACACTTTCGTTTCATTCGATTATGATTCGACGTGAAAGGCACTCATCACCGGGTTTGGTTTTGGGGAGACACAAATGGGTGTCTACAGTTCGCCTTTTTATTCAAAATCTGACTCATAAATATAGGGAACATCTTAAATTTCTTCCACTGAACACTTTTGAAGCTGTATATGACATCGGCATCAATATCGAGGATGAGCTAATAAAGACTGCTGGTAGTAACAATAATAACACTTGGAAAAACAAGAAGAACGACCATCCTTCTTCTTCGTCTTCTAAGCACAAAAATACTACCAACAATATAAGCCAAGTTGATCTCAACGAAGTGTTAGCTCTTGATACTCCATTGCCCAAGAAGAAAAGAATTTACACTCCTTTAGGAATGAGTTATGATGCGGCCTTTGATCGCCTTTACAGTCAAGGCTTGATCACACCTATTGGGCCATTTCCAGAGCCAAAACCTGAAGAAAGGAGCGCCAAATGGAATCCCAATGCCTATTGCAAGTACCATCAATGACGGGCCACACTACGGAGCAATGTTGGAATTTGAAGGACGTCATTCAAGACTTGATGGATGCAAATAAACTTCCTGTCCCTCCAGGCGGCAAGAAGTAATGAATACAAGGCACACAGATCCTTCGTGCAAGATTTCATGCTTTTTTTTATTCTTTTGTTTCGACCCTCTCCCCCAATAAGTCTAGCATAGGTTCCCGTTATCCATGTGTCTATGTGTCACATTTCTTACCATCTTCATAAATGAGCATCTCTTTCTTACATTTGATCATGTGATTAGCAAAAAAATAAAATAAAAAATAAATTGCCCAACTAAACACAAGGTACACCAATGATTTGAGGCACCTTTGCAACCCTGTCATTCCCCATTAACCACTCAATCACATATCCAGTTCTTCATCAACCACTTTGAGCCTCGTCTAACGTTTGGCCTTCATTTCTTCAACTCACATTCACTCAACCCTGGGATTTGAAGATGTGTAATTGTATAACATTCAAAAAGCAAGTAAAAAAAAAGTAGCAAAGCAAAAATAAAACAATGTCTAAAGGCAAGTGTTCCAATGTCTTTGATATGAACACGTCTCAAATTGCGTCTCTCATTGAGTGCTCGGTACCGTGCCTGAGAAACATGAATGCTAAGTGAGTGATGGACCGCATGATCTGAGATTGCCTACATTGATTCAAAAGATTAAAAAAAAAAAAAAGTTCAAAGCAAAAAAAATGTATTGAAAATAAACTTGCAAAATTCAAAATTTTCAAATTCAAATCTTGGGGATTCTCTCGGGTCTTGAGCTTTTTACCTCTTTCTTCCTTAAACCATCAACTTGGGGGCTAGACTTGGGGGCTAGACTTGGGGGCTTGAACCCAAATCACATTAGCTTACCCAGCCTGAAGAGTCATCATCTTTAACTCTTCTCACATCTCTTTCTATCGCTATAACCCTTGCAGCCAGCCTTAGTATCACATTCACACACTTCACTCACACATCCATATCCATATCAATCATCCTTCCCTTTAAGAGCCCTTTATCATGAAATCTTGTTTCAACACTGTGCATGTTTCATCATATTTAAAGGCAACATTCAGTAGAAGAAACATTGTATACTTGCTTAGCTTCCTGACCTGAGCAATGTTCATTGTTTCGTATAATGAGCTAAGAAACATTTATATATCAATGATTTTTAATCATACAAAGCATATCGTGCTTAGCTCCTTGACCTAAGCAACGTTCATTATGCAATAATCACTATACGTGCTTAGCTTCCAGACCTAAGTGACGTTCAAAATCGCTTCTTTACACCATATATGATGCTTAGCTCCATGACTTAAGTTCATTCATCTATCGTGTCACATGATGTAATTTTCCTTAGCCTCCTGGCGTAAGAACATGCATCATGCATACATTATTTTCAGGACAAACAATTCAATCCATACGAATCATTTCGTCTTGCTCAAGGAGGAAGTTCAAAACTTCTCTCCCTTTTCATTATTTTGGGGAAGTTCAAAAAACTTTTTCCATGTTTTCATCGAAGGAAGTTTGAAAATTAAAGTTCAGTTTTCACATCTTTCTTTTTCGGGAGAAAGTCGGTACCCTCCACTCATGACAAAAATTGACGGAAAATTTTTGCTTTTGCATCTTCGTTTGCTTGTGTCTGCACACACACATATACACACACACACACACACTCACAAGTCATACACATGTCATGTCACATCAAGTCAAACTTGGTCAAGTTAGTGGTCAAGTCAATCACAGTATATACGAGTCCATTGGCAAATTTATTTTTGCAGGTCTTATCTACAGCCCACGTCCGGGGACAAGCGGACCATCTACAGCCCATGTCCGGGGACAAGCGGACCATCTACAGCCCACGTCCGGGGACAAGCGGACCACCATCATTTCATGACGCAAGGTTCTCGATACACAGAGACTTGCAATCTCATCATCTTTCGACTTTCCTCAAGCATGGAAAGTATTATCCGGTGGATTTTTCTTCAAGTATAGAAAACCGCCAAATCGGCTTTCCTCAAGCATGGAAGGCATTATCGGTGGAATTCTTCAAGCATAGAATGACACCATATTCATCAGTCGGCTTTCCTCAGGCTTGGAAAGCGTTATCGGTGGATTTTTCTTCAAGTATAGAAAACCGCCAAGGCGGCTTTCCTCAGGCTTAGAAAGCGTTATCGGTGGATTTTTCTTCAAGTATAGAAAACCATCAAATTCCTTTGTCGGCTTTCCTCAAGCATGGAAGGCATTATTGGTGAAATTCTTCAAGCATAGAATGACACCAAATTCGGCTACCAAACTCTTCAGTCGGCTTTCCTCAAGCATGGGAAGCGTTTCAACAAATGTCACTCGGTGGATTCCTTCAAGCTTAGGAAGCTGCCAAATTCGTTTGTCACCGACACACTGGTGCTAGATACGTATTCTATCCCTTTACTCTTTTATTTGTAGAACTAACATTTTTCTGCAGGTATCGGCGTATACAGAGTGATTTAGGATCGCAGAACGTCTTAAATCATTCTCCGTTCCTATCGACTACTTTGACTATCGTTTTTTGAAACTAACGTTTCTACAAACTCAGTCAAAGTGAGGGCTTCTGTAGACACCTAAAAATGTCTCCCCAAAACCAAACCCGATGATAAATAACCTTTCACCGCCACTATTGGTCGGGTTTAGTATTTAATCCCGAGAGTGCTTGAAAAATCGTATTTTATTAAATTCATACCTTTAAAAGGTCCATGGATTAGTCTTGATGTTTGGTAAAAGCATAGTTTTAATTAATTTTAAGCCCAAACCTTTTTATTTTATTATTTTATTATTTATTTTTGGCCCAAATATTTTATTTATTTTATTTCATTATTTTCTTATTTTAGCCCGAATAATAAAAGTCAGAAAAAAAAAAATCCCGAAATTATCAATCGGCACTTAAAAAGCCGAAAGAAATTAGGGTAAAAAATGAATTTAGACGGAAAAATGGACTGGAGGTGACCGTGTCACGGTACAGTTTGACCGTGTCACGGGAACCACTCCCATCTGACGGAGGGACTTCCCGTGACACGGGAGGTCTGCCGTGACGCGGGATGTTCCGTGTCCTTTCCGCGTAAACCCTTAACGCGTTTTTCATTCCGTTTTCTGAAAATTTCCCGCGTCACTCCAAAACTGTACCGTATCACGGGAAAGTGTACCGTCTGACGGTACAGTCTGACCATGTCACAATACAGTCTGACCGTGTCACGGGATACCTTTTTAGGGTTTTTATCATTTTAGGGTTCCGTGTGCTCCTTTAGCACATTTTCCCTATAAATACCCCCTCATTTCTGATGTACGGGGTAATCAGAATTTTATTATTCTTATTTTCTCTCCTCTATGCTATTAACCTAAACACTAGCCTACCCTTTTCACTTCAAAATACCTTCTTCAAGCACTCAAAGGAGTCCATATTTTACTCGAGGTTCTGTCCTTAAGCCAAGGCATGAAAGGTAGAATCGTTTGAGGGTTTGGCCCCAAAATTAACTTTAGTTTTATTTAATTTAATTTAATTATTGTTTTATTATTTCCTTGAAGTTACTAACTCGTTTATTATTTTGTAGTTGGAAACAAACAGATTCAAAGTAAGGATCATTCTCTTTTTATTATTATTATTTTTCTTTTCTAACGATTTTTATATTTTTGGAATTGTGATTGAATTGGTTTTATTATTAATGTTATTCTATTATTTATTTTGATCACCATATTGCATGTTAAAGGGAATATGTAATTGAAAATCACGACTAATAAGATAATTTGGACAACCGGTTTAGGTTCCTTTTAATCTTATTATTAATTGAGGTGATCACCAAATTTTTAGAATTATGTGTGCATTAATTTTGAACCAATTTAGTTAAATAATAGTTTGGAGAAAATTGAATATTTGTTTGCATGCCTTTGAGATCGCAGGAATGCTTTTCCATATAAGAATCGAGTAGAGGCCAATACGGGCGAATGTGACTCCATGACTCACTTCGTACCATCATCCCCGATCCTCCTTTCGTGGTTCCGAACCATATGGAGTTAGTAATCTCATGGATTATGAATGGGGTGTAACCTTCACAGGTCAATCGTTGTTGCCTTCGTTGTCCCTTATTCGTGGTTGCCTTTTATGATCCGTGAATGGTTTACAAGTTCCTTAAAAACTTGTTGGCGGCTCCCTACTTTATTTGTCCCTAATTGTAATGTCAATTCCCACTTCCTATGAGTGCCAAGCATATTCACCACATGCTTTTAACGTAGGCTCACTTCGAGCGACGCCTAATGTTTGCTGTGTTATCGACCAGAATGTCAATGTGAGGTAGAGGGAACCCATCTTTCGGGCTTGCTTTATTGAGGTCCCTGTAATCAACACACATTCTGACCTTTCCATCCTTCTTTGGAACTGGAACCACATTTTCTATCCATTCTTGATACTTGGATACTTTGATGGAACCTGCGGCCAACTGATTTCTGATTTCTTCTTTGATTTTGAGAGCCACATCTGGTTTCATCCGTCGCAGCTTTTGTTTGACAGGATTCATACCTGGAATGAGTGGTATCGTATGCTGAGCTATATCCCTGTCAATTCCTGGCATATCTTGGTATGACCAAGCAAATACATCAACAAATTCACTAAGCAACTTAATTAGATCTTTGCGTTCATCTTGACTTATTGTTAATCCAATTTTTACTTCTTTAACAGTCGTATCATTGGAAATGTTAACTGTTTCTGTATCTTCGATAAATGCTGTTTTATTTTCGTGTTCTTCCATTGCTTTTATTATTTCTTTGTCATTTTTATCATTAGCAAAGCAATATTGATCAGGGCTAGGGGAATGACACGCATCGTAAGCAAAGGTACTCATTTTATTGAACTCATTGGCTAATACATCAAGAGGGGCAAGGTCGGCTGCGACCTCACCGGAATTATTTGGACTAGAAAAAGAGGACTCAACAAGAGACTCGGGATTGAACTCTATAGCAGAAAGAGGGTCGGCCTCAGACAGACTCATCTACAGACTTAGACTCAGACTCGAACTCGGACCCAGACGACTCAGACTCATCAAACATAGGACTTTCGCCAGTGGTTATTTCCAACTTCTCTCCACTTGGTGTAGTGATCCTCAATGTCTTGCGCCATCCCCTTGAAATATTATCATCTTAGACGATCAATTCGGAGGGATCAAAATCCTTGTTTTCTATAACAGCTTGAACAAGCTCGGAATTATCATTGCAGACGGACTTAGACTCATTCTTCTCCATTCCAAAAAGCAGGTTGATGCCCAGATCATCAGAACTTAGGCTAGTTGGCTTATCGGTTGTGAAGAGCTCTTTGTCTTCATTAACAAAGTCACAATCGAGGAATATCTCGAATCCTGGTTCACTCTTCCTATCGTGGACGAATGGCTCAGGGAATTCATAGCATGGGAAGTCTTCCCATTCTTTGATGTACTGGCCATTGAGGGTGAACGGATATGGATCCATGGCCATTTCCGTCTTCGTGATTCGAGCATTATTGCGAGCCTTCATCTTCAATAGAGCTTGTTTCACTTCTTCTCTTGTTGGCTTGAATCCCAAGCCAAAAGTATCCTTCTTGAGTGCACCAGGATGGCCCCAAGATTCAGCCATTTTCTTTTTGAGCCCAAGGGTCATTCTAGGGAAATTCCCTTGCTTCCTCAGGATGGCATTAATATTGGTGTTTGAATAGGGATCGAAGTCAAGATGGCACTTTTCCTCCTCTTCAATCACGAGAACATCATCTAGTGAAAACCCTCAAAGATCTTCATCTTCTTCGTCATGTTTGACATGGACGATAGGAGTGTCGATAACTTGAATGCGCATAGGAGAACCATCAATAGTGATTGGAACCCCTCCAAATATGGCTTTCACTTTCTGGTGCAGCGATGATGGAATCACCTTTAGCTCATGAAGCCAAGGGCGTCCTAACAGCTGATTGAAAGAGGCCTTAATGTCCACCACTTGAAATTTAGTGCGACGTTCAATGGCCCCAGTAATTATGTTTAGTATGATAGTACCCACGGCTTGACGGCGAGTATTATCATAAGCGCGAATCCCTTGAGTGGAGGGAGTCAGTTCTTCATTCTTTATGCCCAACTTCTTTGCAGTACGGAGTGGGCACACATTGATTGTAGAGCCATTATCAACAAGGCTCATAGGAACATTCATCTGCCTACACACCACAGTGAGGTGTAAGGCCTTATTATGTTGATCCCCTTCCGGGGGCAGATCCTTGTCAGAAAATGAAATCAGATTGCTAGTACTTGGAAATTTAGTAGTGCAAAAGTTGACCAATCCTTGAGGAGTCATGTCATCTTCAACTCCTATTTTCATCAGAGCATTCATCACAGCATTTCGATGCTCGCGGGAGGTGGCCAAAAGCTTCCATACATTCATCTCCACCTTGGTCTTTTGCAATTGTTTGACCACATCGCTGTTCACAGGGTCGATGGGATCAACTATCAGATGCGATTGTGGTGGAGGTGGATTAGGTTGTTGCAACCGTCCACTTCTGGTGAGAACCTTGACCTCAAAGTCCCCCCAAACATCTTCACTTGTGCCAAGAGATGAATAGGCTATATCCTTGAGATAGACGTCTTCATCGTCACTATCCAAAATTCCATTCACTTCTTCAAAACTCGAGAAAATACAACTTCCGGTAGAGGTTCATTCACAGGTTGAATGAGTATAGACGGATCAAAGGAGACTTCATCTCCCATGATAGCCAAAGCATCAGAAAGAGGACATGTTTGAATGTTAGGCTTCTTGCCCCCTGGAGGGACAGGAAGTTGATTAGCATCAATCAGGTCTTGGATTGCATCCTTCAACCTCCAACACTTCTCAGTATTATGACCCTTGCCTTGATGAAACTTGCAATAAGCATTGGGGTCATATCTAGCGGTCCTATTCTCTGGTCGAGGTTCTGGAAATGGTCCGATTGGCATAATCAGTCCTTGACCATGCAAACGGTCATAAGCAGCATCATAAGTCATTCCCAAAGGCGTGTAAACCCTCCTTTTCCTTTGGAATCTTTTAGGATGAGCATTAAGGGCCAACACATCATTGATATTGATATTGTTGGTAGCATTATTGGGCTTAGAAGACGAAGAAGAAGGAGTGTCGTTCTTCTTGTTCTTCCAAGTGTTGTTATTATTGTTGCTACCAACAGCCTTCATTAGTTCGTCCTCGATATTGATTCCAATATCGTATACAGCTTCAAAGGTACTCAGAGGCAGAAACTTCAAGTGTTTCTTGTACTTATGAGTCAGATTAGCAATGAATAGGCGAACCATTTCTTTCTCCTTGGGGGGATCCACCAGGAGCGCAGTTATTTCCCTCCACCTGCTTAAGTAAGTGGTGAAGCCTTCATTCACTTTCTGTTTGAGAATGGAGAGTTCACGTTCAGAGGTCTTGGCCTGAATGTTACACTTGTAACGATTCATAAAGCTTTCAGCAACATCCTCCCAGGTCGCGACATGTTTGGATTCCAAAGAATAGAACCACTGTTGACAGGCATGCTCCAAGGAAAGAGGGAACACCGTAGGGAAGAGTGTCACATCTACTCCCTTAAGAGCCATAGTTGCAGAAAAAGCCTTCAAATGGAAAAGCGGATTATCAGTAGGCTTGAATTTGGGAATGTCAGCAGTGGAAAACTTCTCAGGAAGCTTGTCTCTTATGGACGAAGAGGTGACAGGCTGTTCCACATAAGTGAATTCTTCAGAAATCTTTCTCATCTGTTCCTTAATCTTGTCCATTGCAGTGGTAGTGACATTGTTTTGGTTGTCTTGTTCTACCATGCTGACTCTAGTGGTGAATGTCTGCATCATGTTGGACAACTTCTCAATTGTCTTTTTGAGGTTCTCGATGTCTTCCTTAGTAGCCATTGGTTGATAGTAGACTGGAGATGGGTCTTGTGGAGATGATTGAGGTGGTTTCCTTGTACGCCTCTTTGGTATAAGAGGTTTTTGAGGTATTGACTCGAACCGTAACAATCTACCCCTGCTTCTTGACCAAGTGCTGTGAAACCGAAACAAACACACCTTTAATGACCAAACTTAACCTTAACCCATCCGGATTAAAAAAAAAAGGAAAAGGAATTTTTTTATTATTTTTAATTTTTATTAAAAATAAAAAAAATCTATAATTTTGAAATTCTACTTGTTTATATTTTTTTTAAATATGGGAGGATACCATCCGACTTACTCCGAAAAAAAAACGACACAAAAACAAGACTACCCTAAAATACGGTCAAAAAGTAGTGCACGACTAGAAAAAAGGTGTGAACACGATATGTGAGTGATTAAGTGAGGTTATGGACGCGTGTTTTGACCGTACAGCTAGACATGACACCAAACTGGACACAACAACCACATATTTTCGCACAGAAACCGAAAAAAACTGACAGGACACTTTTCCTGGGCACCGTGTCACGGTGCAGACTGTCATGACACGGTGCAGTCTACCGTCAGACGGTAGAAAGCCCCATGTCACGGCACTATTCTTCGTGGCGCGGCAGAACATGCCGTGACACGGTGCACAGTTCCAGGTCATTTTTGTGATTTTTCCAGATTTTGAACGATTTTATGTCCGTACTAATTACTATGTGAGAATAAAAACCCTCGGTCATGGGTTAAACAAAAGAGTAAACACATGAAGGTTAGCACCAAATAACCACATAGCATTTAGGCACGATGATGTAAAAAAAGTTTGCAACCTAGAGTCAAGATCTATGTTCACCTATTGGTCAAGCTTTGGGTGTCAAAAGGGTACCATGGCTAAGAGTTTGGACGCGTTAGCAAGGCGGCCTCCCTTGAGGGTGTATGCCAACGGGCGGCTCCGCGAGTTCGTGATGAAATTGAACTCGACTCCATGGTTTGGGTGGATTTAATAACTCGGATGAACCCTTATTGCCATGAGCGTTTTTGGGTCGATAGAGCTTAAATCCCCCCGGGCTAAGATGCATGTAGAACACATACGTTTTTTCAGAAAAATCGAAGGAAGTTGACTGTGCGAAGAGAGAATAAGCCACCGGAATGATTTTAGGACTGTTGTGACACGGCAAAAATTCCCGTGTCACGGTACACGGCAGATTTTGCCGTGGCACGGCAGTCAGAAGATCTTAATGGTGCCCTGTTTTTCTTCGTGCGCAACCAAGTTATCCAATTTTTCCTACGGGACAGACCTGAATGCGACGTTAAAACGTCTATGCAGATGCAAAAAATGTCAAATTAATCACAGGAATATTTTTTCAAGAATCTTTCAAGTCTCATCCACTCATCTTAATTAAATACCGATCACTCAAATCGATAAATAATCAAGAATCCTCCCCAGTGGAGTCGCCAAATTGTAGGTGTCGCTCGAAGTGCGCCTACGTTAAAAGCATGTTGTGAATATGCTTAGCACTCTTAGGAAGTGAGAATTGACATATACGATTAAGGACAAGGAAAGTAGGGAGCCCCAACAAGTTTTTAAGGAACTTGTAAACCGTTCACGGATCATAAAAGGCAACCACGATAAAGGGACAACAATAGGCAACAACAATTGACCCGTGAAGGTTACACCCCATTCATAATCCATGAGATTACTAACTCCATATGGTTCGGAACCACGAAAGGAGGATCGGGGATGATGGTACGAAGTGAGTCATGGAGTCACATTCGCCCGTATTGGCCTCTACTCGATTCTTATATTGAAAAACATTCATGTGATCTCAAAGGCATACAAACAAAATATTCAATTTTCTCCAAACTATTATTAAGCTAAATTGGTTAGATATTAATGCAACATATAATTCTAAAATATTTGTGATCACTTGATTAAACAACAAGATTAAAAAGGAACCTAAACCGGTTGTCCAAATTATCTTATTAGGCGTGATTTTCAATTACATATTCCCTTTAAACCTGCAATATGGTGATCATAAAAATAATAATAGAATAAACATTAATATTGGAAGCAATTTAACCACAATTCCAACAACATAAAATCGTTAGAAAAATAATAGAAAAAAAAGGAACATAATTCTTACTTTGATTCTGTTTGTTTGCAACTACAAAATAATAAACGAGTTAGTAACTTCAAGGAAATAATAAAACAATAATTAAATTAAATTAAATAAAGTAGAGTTGATTTGAGGCCAAACCCTCAAACAGTTCTACCTTTCACGCCTTGGCTTAAGGATGGAACCACGAGTAAAGTATGGACTCCTTTGAGCACTTGAAAAAGGAATTTTGAAATGAGAAGGGTAGACTAGTGTTTAGGCTAAAGCATAGAAGAGAGAAAAATAAAACTAGAGAATTAATTGATGCCCCGTACATCATAAATGAGGGGGTATTTATAGGGAAAATGTGCTGAGGGAGCACACGGAACCCTAAAATGATAAAAACCCTAAAAAAGTATCCTATGACACGGAAAACTGTACCGTGACACGGGAAGTCCCACCGTCAGACGGGAAACATTCTCGTGACACGGTGCAATTTTGGTGTGATGCGGGAAATTTTCAGAAAACGGAGAAGAAAACGCGTTAAGGGTTTACGCGGAAAAGACACGGAATTTCCCGTGTCACGGCAGATTTCCCGTGTCACGGGATATTCCACCGTCAGACGGGAAGGATTCCCGTGACACGGTGGGTACCTGCCGTGGCGCGGGAATTCCCAGCCCACTTTTCCGTCTAAATACATTTTTTAACCCTAATTTTATTCGGCATTTTAAGTGTCGCTTGATAATTTCGGGCCTTTTCTGACTTATTATTATAAGAAAATAATTAAATAAAAATAAATAAAAAGTTTGGGCCAAAAATAAATAATAATAAAATAATAAAGGTTTGGGCTAAAATTAAATAATAAGTTTGGGCTAAAATTAAAACTATACTTTTACCAAACATCATGACTAATCCATGGACCGTTCAAAAATACGAATTTAATTAAATTCAATTTTTTAAGTACTCTCGGGATTAAATAATGAACCCGACCAGTAGTGGCGGTGAAAGGTTGTTCATCATCGGGTTTGGTTTTGGGGAGACATTTTTTGGTGTCTACACCTATCTTCATGCTACGGTGGGAGATTTTTACTTTTATCAGGTGCAAATTGAGTATGATGATAGTAGCAGGAAGAACGTTACATATAATGCAGCTGAAAATAAAATAGCATGTTCATGCAAGAATTTTGAAGAACTTGGTTGGCTGTGTTATCATTGTATAAAGATCTTGCATCATCATAATGAACAAGGATTCCTCTCTTATACATTTCACCAAGATGGACTAAAATTGCAAAAGCACATGTCTGGAAAAAAAAAGGATGAAGATGTTGCAAAAAATGGATCTCAAACAGACAGATTAATGCCTTGGCGTCATACAATGGCAAGAAAAAGCTACAACCTACTAATCAAATGTCAAGAGCACAAAGAGACAAGGAACTTGGTAGAAGCACATTTCAAAATGATTCAAGACAAGGCAGATGAATTTATAAAGGAATTAGAAAAAAGCAAAGAGAAAGAAAATTTATATCAACAAGAAGCTACAAGTGATCCGCAAAATACTTCAACTGATCATCATGAGACTTCCCCATATCAGCAAAATGAAGAAGATATCCCTGCAGTCATGGATCTAGAAAAAGCAAACATAAAAGGAAAAAACAAAAGAATAAAAGGGCACTTGAAAAAAGCAAACAACCAAAAGCAAAAAAAAACAAAGGCAATGCAAGCAAAAGGAAATACTAGAGAATTTGGAACAATAACTCCAGTTCAAAACCCAAAGTTATTTTAGTGTAATATTTTAAATTTTTATATTATAGACATTTTATATTATTGTCTGATACTTTATATTATTGTCTGATACTTATAAACATTTTATATTATTGCCTAATAGACATTTTATATTATTGTCTGATACTTATAGACACTTTTTTATTATTGCTTGATACTTATTTTAATAACATAAAATAACAAGTAACAACTTAGAAGTAAAATCATATATATATAATAAATAACTCTCCTATTATGTATAATATGTATAACAAGTAACACTACTATTATTTATCTATAACAAGTAACAACTTAGAAGTAAAAGCATATATATATATAATAAGTAACTCTCCTATTAAGTATAATATGTATAACAAGTAACCCTACTATTTTTTATTTATAACAAGTAACCCTCCTATTATCCATATAAGTAACACTTGTAGTATGTATCACTGCTATTTTTCATTTGTAACAAGTAACCCTCTTAATTCTTCTTTTATTCATATAAGTAACACTTTTATTAGGTTAAAAGTAACTATCCTATTATACAAGTAATCAAATTCATACAAGTAACCAAGTAATCAAAGTCATACAAATAACCAAACGATTAACAATTCAAGTAACTTCCTATTATTTATATTACATATAACAAGTAATCTAATAAATACAAGTAACAGGCTTTTGCAAGTAACCTAAGTCATAAAACTAACTTATATCATACAAGTAACACATTTCATTCAAGTAAGTTAAATAATATTATACATAAAAATTAAAATTCACACCAGTAACCAAACTGAAACCAAATTCATATAAAAATGCATTTCTAATAGAAATAAAATCAAACCAATTCAATTAAAAATAAAAATAACGACAGTAGTGTATATATATAAATGTAAATACAAACTTTACTAAATTTTCCTAATTGAATTTATTTACTAAATTCCTTACTTATTCCTTGAAGAACGCCTTTGAGCAGCCTGCTTAGAAGAATCAGCTATCTTCTTTTTCTTAGCCTCTTCTGCCATTTTCTCTGCAGCAACAGTTGCAGCAATCAGAAATTCTTCTTCTTCCCTAATTGCCTTTTCTTTATCAGTTACTTGATCTTGTTCTGCTTCAGAAAATAATTTTTTTCCTTGGTTACTCTTTTTCTTCATTCCTAAACTTCTTTTTTTGCTTTTTGACAAACTAGCCTTCTTAGCTTTTTTGTCTGCTCAACCATATTTTTTGCCTTTTCTATTTTTTCATTAAGTATGACTTCAGCATAAATCTCTTCATTCTTCTCACCAAAAGCATTCACATTTGACAAAATTTCTTCTCTTCTTAAATTCAAGTTGCACAATACAAGAGAGGCACATATTTCTGCCCTAAAACGCCGTCTTTCTAGTGCCTATAAAATAATATATATTAACAAACAATATTAAGTAACATAAAAATAACAATAAAAATGAAATGAAAAACAAAAATATAAATTTTATACCTCAGTCAAACTTTTACATCTAAAGGCTTTCCCTTCATATGTTGCACTATGATACAAACAAAATACTCCACAATCATATGTCTCCACAGCACACTTTTGAGAATCAAGCGGAATCATACGAATGTTAAAATCTTTGACAGCTTCTCCATTATCATGGCCTTTTAGAACCAAATATTTTGACATATACATTCTCTGAAATAAAAAAAAAAAAACATTATCAGTTACAAGTAACTCTAGTTATTCACAATTAATAAATATAAATAACTTATAACAAGTAACTGAATAACAAGTAACTGATGACAAGTAATACAAGTAATTCATAACAAGTAACTCAAAACAATTCAAAACAAGTAATAAATACAAGTAACTTATAACAAGTAACTCATGAATTCAAAACAATTAATAACTACAAGTAACTTATAACAAGTAACTCATGACAAGTAACTAAAACAAGTAACTCATAACAAGTAACTCATGACAAGTAATACAAGTAACTCATAACAAGTAACTCATAACAAGTAACTCATGACAAGTAATACAAGTAACTCAAGTAACTCAAAACAATTCAAAACAAGTAATAAATACAAGTAACTTATAACAAGTAACTCATGAATTCAAAACAAGTAACTCATAACAATTCAAAACAAGTAATAAATACAAGTAACTTATAACAAGTAACTCATGAATTCAAAACAATTAATAAATACAAGTAACTTATAACAAGTAACTCATGACAAGTAATACAAGTAACTCAAAACAAGTAACTTATAACAAGTAACTCATGACAAGTAATACAAGTAACTCAAAACAAGTAACTCATAACAACTAATACAAGTAACTCAAAACAAGTAACTCAAAACAAGTAACTCATGACAAGTAATACAAGTAACTCAAAACAAGTAACTCATAACAAGTAATACAAGTAACTCAAAACAAGTAACTCATAACAAGTAACTCATGACAAGTAACTCATAAATAGTAAAACCAAACCAAAACCAAATTATATAACATGTAACTCATAACATGTAACTCATAACAAATCATTTATAACAAATAACTCATAAAAAGTAACTCATAACTAGTAAAACCAAACTAAATTATATAACAAGTAATATGAAAACAAGTAACATCAATTAAAATAGTAAGTAACATAAAAAAAAATTATTAACAAGAACAAGTAAATCAAATTATACTTTTTATAACAAAACAAATAAACAATATTGGATACTTACTATGTACCAAGTGAGAGTGTAATACTCTGTGTGAAATTCATCAAAATTTGTTGAAATTTTGAATTTTTTTGTAGCTTTCCCTTTTTTTGCAACTTCTTCTTTTTTTGATTTGACATTATCATCAACTTCCACTTGCATAGAATAAGTTCGATTATCAAGATAGTCAACATTTTCAGTAATGAAATTTATGACAACAGTAGAGTAGTGCTTTCTATAATAAATGGGTATGAATATCTATAAAAAATAAAAAAAAAAAATCAGTTTTTTTATCAAGTAACCCAATATTAAAAATACTTTAAGAAATAGAAATAATAACATAGTGAAGAACACACGTACCAACACAGCATTTAATAATTCAAAACAGTTGACGGATTCCATTCACATATCCCATGCTCCAAATACTTCATTCTCATATATGCAGCCTTCTCCATTATATAAACAGCACAAAAGAGGCCACTGTACAATGAATATAAAAAAAATTGTATAAACAATATTAATAGAAACCAAAATAATTAATTATTGAAAATTAGAAAGCAGTAGTAATAAATTACCATATATTCACCACCAAAAAAGATTCTTGGATTGTCATTATTTTGTTTATTAAACTCAACATAATTCAGTAGGATAAAAAAACAATCCAAAATTCGGCTTGATATCATTTCCTTCGGAAACAATGTTAAAATTCTTCTCGAGGCAAACTGTAGAACTCATTAAAATAAACAAGGAGTTCCTTGTTTAAGCATAAACAAAAAAAATTTCAAACAATAAGTAACATAAAAAAAACAGTAGAGTACATAAAATTAAATAAAAGAAAAACAAGTAACTACTTAAACACGTAATACCATATAATAAACAAGTAACATAAAATAATAAACAAGTAACACAAAATAGGTAACACAACAAAAAAAAGCAACAAATATAAACAAGTAACTCAACTCAAGAATAAAACAAGTAACACCATTAATGAAACAAGTAACAATATAAAAAGTAACATATATATAAGATTCATAACTATTAAAACAAATAACTTCTGAAACAAATAACACCATATAATAAACAAATAACATAAAATATAAGTAATAAATATAAATAAGTAACTCAATAAAAAAAGAAACAAATATGAACAAGTAACTCCACTCAACAACAAACCAAGACACGCCATTTAACCAGCAAAATATAACAAGTAACCCCACATATTAATGATACAAGTAACAATATAACAAGTAAACCCACACAACCAGTAAACTAAACATATGTTAAAAAGTAACAAGTAACACATAAAAATAAATATACAAGGAACATAAATAAAAAGTAACAATTTACATGTAACACTTATATAAATAATAATAAATACATAAACTTACGAATCAGAAACTTCTGAATATTTCTGAAGAAAACAGTAATCAACAACCATCAGCCGTAAACTCCTCATTCTTGATACTCTCTTGCAGTTAAGCCTCATAAATTTTGAGGGATTAACTGTAATTTATAACCACCATATGCACCACAGTTAATATCACAGCTAATTAATTCAGCAGACTGTACAGCAGTATCATCAGAATTTATGTTCTCCTCACCATCAGGCATCCCAGCATCATCCCATTTTTTCCTAAGAATCTGATAAGATTCTTCAGGAGTGCAACCAGCCACAAATGATGTCAACACTTCTTTTCTTTCTCTCTTTTTTCCTTTTACCTGAGTAGAATCCTTTTTTTTAGAGATCTTTTTCTCGGAATTCTTTTTTTGAGAGGTCTTCTTTTTAGAATAAGATGCCTTTTTCAAAGTATCAACAACTTGTTTGGATGAGGTATCAACAGGCTGTTTGAATGAGGGATCAACAGGCTGTTGAGAAAAAGTACCATCCACAGCCTGTTTGGAAAAAGTACCATCCTTCTTAGATAACTCTCTGTCTGCAACATGAATATCATTTCTCTACAATTCTCTAAGTTCATCAATCCATTGTTGAGTTGAAAGCTGAACAACTTCTTCTGGAACTTCAACATTTTGAAGGATATTATCCTGAGATGAAATGTCAATAACTCCTTCATCCAAAATATTTTATGTGCTTGAAGGTTTGAATCCCTGACTTGACAAAACTATTTCAGTTGGATTTATCTCAGTAGGAGCTATTTCTTGACTAGAAACGGTAGCCAGAGTTTCTAAACTTTGAAAAATGTCTTGAGTTCCTGAAACTTGGACATTGTCTTGGCTTGATTTAACTTCAAAATTACCTTGGCTAGTTGCCAAATCTTGAGTTGAGATCACAGGACTATATACAACAATAGCTTTCGCAATTAAATCAGAATTAACAGGAGCTACATCATCAAAAGTACAATCAGTAATAGGACCTCCAAGATCAGAAGCAAAATTCGACTGTGCAACTACTTTCGCAATTGAAGCAGA
This sequence comes from Chenopodium quinoa, assembly GCF_001683475.1. Taxonomy (NCBI): domain Eukaryota; kingdom Viridiplantae; phylum Streptophyta; class Magnoliopsida; order Caryophyllales; family Amaranthaceae; genus Chenopodium; species Chenopodium quinoa. The sequence goes on from NW_018745024.1 coordinate 4,519,695, forward strand.
ATTAACAGAAGCTCCAATATCAAAAGCAGCTTGAAAATCTAAGGGTTCACCAACTTGAACCTTGGCAAGAACAGATTTTTTTTCAGCAGAAGCAGATAATAATTCAGAAACCTCTTAAAGAACTCCAAGTTTTACATCAGCAGCAGATGTTCCTACATCAGCAACAGATGTTTCTTCTTGTTTATCATCTGTGGAAGCATTATCATTAATTTCATCTAAATTAATAGATTGAACAATATCTTCAACAACTTTTCTTCCACGACAACTTTTCTTGCACGAGAAGCACCAAGGAAATCATCAAACATAGGATCTTCTTCAGTTGAAACTGACTGAATATCAACATTTTGAATAATGGTCTGAAAACCGCCAAGAGATAACTGATTTGAAACTGATCCATTTCCAGGATCAGTGCAATAAAAAAGATTAAATGAAGGCATTTCATCCACAACTTTCTTCATTTCAATATTCTGCTTCACAATCTTATCAATTTGATCCCAGAAAGATTGATCATTGTATATTGGATCTAATTGTGATAACATAGGAGATTTATCCTTTTCAAGTTGTTGAACAGGCACTTCAACAGGTTTGCATTGCCGCTTCATTGATTCAATATACAGCTCAAATTGATAAGACATCAATTTCATGTCTCTCTGCATCAACATATAATTCTTTTCCACATCCTACACATAAATCAATTTAACAAATTAATACAGAAACAAGTAATTCATAACAAATAAACCATACAAGTATCACCAATCAAGTAACAGGAAAACAAGTAAAAAAACAAAACATGAAACAAGTAATCAATAATAAGTAACACAAAACACAGAATGTATAAATAGTCAACAAAGTAACCCATTCTGTGAAAAAATACAAGTAACTCATAACAAGTAACTCAAGTAAAAGTAACTCAACACAAGTAACTCATGACAAGTAATACATGTAACTCATAACAATTCAAAACAAGTAATAAATACAAGTAACTTATAACAAGAAATAACTCATAACAAGTAACTCATGACAAGTAATACAAGTAACTCATAACAATTCAAAACAAGTAATAAATACAAGTAACTTATAACAAGTAACTCATGAATTTAAAACAATAAATAAATACAAGTAACTCATAACAAGTAACTCGTGAGAAGTAATACAAGTAACTCATGAGAAGTAATACAAGTAACTCATAACAAATAACTCATAACAAGTAACTCATAACTAGTAAAACCAAACCAAAACCAAATTATATAACAAGTAACTCATAACAAATAATTCAGAAAAACAAAACAAGTAACCGTAAAAACAAAACAAGTAACCAAAAATAAATAAACCCATAACAAGTCAACCAACATTAAGTAACCCCTAAAAAAGTAAACAAAAGTCTTGGAAAAGTTCAATAAAACTGAAAAAGTAATTTATTCCCTCATCAAAAAGTCATACAAATTTAAAAAATGAATTAATTACATGATCAAAAAGTAAAAAAAAAAAAAAAAAAAAAAAAAAAAAAAAAACCCTGACTAAAGTGATAATTTCTTCACAGGTAATCTGACTAAATTACAGGTTAATAATGTTGTTCATACATAGCATTTTCTATATAAAGGTTGTTTAAAAATAAAGGTTTTCTATTTTTAAACCAAGGTTTTCTATTAAAAGATTTAAATTTAACAACCTAACAACCTATATTATTCTTTATAAGGTTGAATATTATTCTTCTACAATGCAATATTCTTAGCAAATAAGGAAAAATGGCTGATTTCTACGCAAATAAAGAAAAATGTTCTGTTAAAGTCAGACCAATTCATCAGAATAGTATGGTAAATATATTATACATTAAGTTTTAAATTTATACATTTGTTTTGTGTTTTAGTAAAAATTTAATAATTTCTTTTTTTTTATTTCATTTCAGCCACTTCCTGGAGAATGGAGAACTTTTCTTTTAAAATTCAGAAATCATGTTAGAGTCTACGACGGTAATAATGGTAGACAAGGCAGATTTTGGGAAATTAGAGTGATAAGCGTAGAACAAGATACAGGAGAGTGTGGTGGTGTTTTAATTGATCGTGAATGGGAAAACTTCATGACTACTAACAACATTGTTCCTGGAGACAGACTTGATATTTACCATGATAATAATTCCATTTATATAAGAGTTTTTAATGCTGATGGTATTGAAAGGCTTCCTACAGATGCACAAAATGGTGCTAATGTATAAGTTTATTTATAAGATTATGTTAATAAATATGCTTCCTATTGAAGCATAATATGATACTATTGTATATTTTTTTTATTAAGATTGTTTGAAATAAATGTACTTTAATCAAAAATACTAATATTTTAATCAGCAATTAATTGTTTATCTGAAATAAATTGTCAGATATATGAATAACACCAAAACAAGTAACTCGTAATAAGTAACTCATAAAAAGTAACCCCCAAAACAAGTAACAACCAAAACAAGTAACCACAAAAAACAAGTAACTCTTAACAAGTAAACCCCCCCCCAACAAAACAAGTAACCCAAAAAACAAGTAACCCCCAAAACAAGTAATCCCAAAAAACAAGTAACCCCAAAAAACAAGTAACCCAAAAAACAAGTAAACCCAAAAAACAAGTAACCACAAAAAAAACAAGTAACTCTTAACAAGTAACCCCTCCACAAAACAAGTAACTCTTAACAAGTAACCCCTCCACAAAACAAGTTACCCCCAAAACAAGTAATCCCAAAAAACAAGTTACCCCCAAAACAAGTAATCCCTAAAAACAAGTAACCCCAAAAAACAAGTAACCTAAAAAACAATTAATTCTTAACAAGTAACTTCAAAAACAAGTAACCCCTAAAACAAGTAAATCCAAAAACAAGTAACCCCCAAAACAAGTAACCCCAAAAAACAAGTAACTCCAAAAACAAGTAACCCTACAAAACAAGTAACTCTTAACAAGTAAATCCAAAAACAAGTAACCCCCAAAACAAGTAACTCCCAAAATAAGTAACCACAAAAAACAAGTAACCACACAAAACAAGTAATTCTTAACAATTAACTCCAAAAACAAGTAACCCCAGAAACAAGTAACTCAAAAAACAAGTAACCCCATAATACAAGTAACACCAAAATAAAAAAATAAATTAACAAGTAACACCAAAATAAAAAATATATATATATAAGTAAAAATAAAAACAAAAAGAAATAAAAAAAACTCACATTTTTTGCAATTTGACAAATTTCTTCATTTATCTGAATTTCAGAAGGAACTTGATATGTTACCAGACGAGAAGAACCAGCAATATCAAGAATTTGACCAATATCACCTCTAACTTCTGAATTACCTCCACCAACAGCTTCATTATCTTCAGATTGATCATCTTGAACATCTTCTGAAACCTTATATTTCTCAATTATTTTTTCAATTTCAGAGTCATTAGCCTTTGAAGTGAAACGTATTCTTTTCAGTACATTATCAGCCTCATTTTCATCCTCTACCCCATCAGAAGGTTTGTATTTCTCAAAAATTTTCTCAATCATATTTGCATCATCCATTTGTTCCTTATCATGACCAATATAAAAATCAGCCTTCCTTAAGAAACGCTTTCTCTTTTTTTGTTTTTGATGTTCCTTCTGTTCTTCCTTTTCCTCTACCTCTACTATTTTTTTGTTTCCTTTTTTTCTATATTTTTCTTTTTTGAAGGTACAACTTCTGCATTTTTCCCTTCACTTCTTTTTTATTCTCTTCCTTTTTTTCTTCTTTCTTCTTTTTCTGACAAAGACTCTTTTTCTTATCTTCTTTTTCTTCTTTTTTCTTGTCAACTTTTTTGTCTACACTAACAACAGTCTCCTTCTTTTTCCCCTTCTTTTTTTCTATTTTCTCATCTTTCTTCTTAGCAACAGAAGAAACCATAGTCTTTCTTTCCTTCAAATCCAACTTTTCTAACTCATCAGCAATACCAACATCAGTTACAGGAAATGTATCCTCATCTAAACTTCCATTACCATAATGTCCCATTTCCTTCGCCAACCTATCTTTAAAAGTTTCATCATCCCAATGCTTGATCAAAGGCAATGACTTATCAACAGAAAACCCTTCCACTTGAATCCTATGAAAATAACATATCTGAAGCAACAGAATGCATCCAGGCACATATTTTTTTGTACAAGAACAACTAGCCAACTTATCACACAAATCATCTAAAACATACTGAAACCATTTGAAGTTTTTGATAAGCTTAACATCCTCCAAAGCTAAAACCAATTTGAAGTCAGCTGATCGATTAGATGTTGGAGCAAGTAATGTCACCATTACATACATAACAAAGCATTTTTTAAACTCACCATTGCCTTTTAGCATCTCCTCATCATTTATCATCTTAATCCACAAAAGTGGAACTGATATATCTAAAGACTTTGTTCCATATAATTTCCTCCAATTTGTCTTCAAATCAGAATTCTTCCTTTTCAATGAAAGAGGAACAGATGTTGCTCCCATAGGAATCATAAAAACATCACGAACATCAGCTGTTGTTAGTTGAAAACTCTTCCCAGAAGGTAAATCAAACTTCCAATTCTCATAATCAAATGAACTGTAGAGCTAACGTACCATTTCGGTTGGAAAGTAATTCAACTTAATGAATTGTAAACTCCCAAAACCAATAGCTTTTACAGCTTTAAGTTGATCATCACTTAATTTCTTAAATAATTCAATAACACCAGCAGGTCTACTACGTAAAACAATTTCATCATCCCTAAAAGAAAATAATAAAAATAAAGTGTAAGAAAACACTTAATCACCAAAACAAGTCCATAACAAGCAGCAAAATAAAACAATAACTAGTAACACAATAACAACATAACAAGTAACACAATATCAATTACCAACATAACAAGTAACACCATAACCATAAACAAGTAACACCATAAACAAGTAACATATAAACAAGTAATACAATAACAAGTAACACAAAAACAAGTATTATCCAAATCATTCCCACCTTATCCAAATCATTCCGGCCTTATCCAATTCATTCATACCTTAATCAAACAAGTAATTTATAACAAAGGATACCAAACAAGTAACACCAAAACAAGTAACATCTACAAACTTTAACAAAATTTTGTGCTTAACAAGTACTGTCATAACAAAATTTTATGTATAACAAGTACTGTCATATAAGTTATCATCTTAACCCCTGGTATAATCAAAATTAAGTCCTTACTTTAAGTATAATCAAAATTAAGTCCTTAACAATTACTCTAATATAAGAAATTTTCTTAACCTCTAGTATAAAAAACATAACAAAAAACTAATACACCAAAGAATAAACTCTTTCATATAACAATAGCAAGTAACACCATAACAAGATAACAAGTAACACCATAACAAAATAACGAGTAATACCGTAACTCCATACTAACACCATAAACAAGTAACACCATAACAAATTAACAAGTAATACCGTAACTCCATACTAACACCATAAACAAGTAACACCATAACAAGTAACAACAAAACAAGTAACGTACAAATCAATCCCACCTTAATCAATAAAACAAGTAACACCATAACAATAAAACAAGTAACAACATAACAATAAAACAAGTAATACATATATAAGTAATCATACCCCTCTTCAAGTTTTACAACTTCAACAACTTGACTAGAATTTGCAGCAGGTTTTCGACCTCTGCGTGCTCGTGTATTCGCAACTTTTGGTTTAACATCAACATCAGGTTTATGTTCATCCATGATATTAACATTATCAGAAGATTGAACAACCGCCTCAGCAGTGACATCTTTTGCAGCATTCACATTATCAACATTAGAATTCTCAGCATTCAAATCAACATTATTCTTATCTTTATTATTCAAATCATCAGCACCCTTAGAAGACTTCATATCCTTAGCAATAACATCTTCTTCAATTTCATCTTCATCAAGGATATATCTCGCCCTTTTTTTAATTACTTTACCCCCTTCGACTTCTCCAGTTGTTTCGTCCTCCATGAATTCTTCACTAGACTCATCCTGTGTAACATTCACTTTCTCTGTTGATTCAACAAATAAATTATATCAGTAAACTAAATACAATCAATCAAGCCCTATTATACATAATCAATAATACATAAGAGACACTAAACTAAACAAAATAAAAAATGAAATACATACAAGTAACACTTAAAATAGTATAACTGTAACAATTAAGCATAAGATATATAACAGTAAAAAGTAACGCTAAAACTACTAAAATCAAATAAGGGTTTAAATTAACTCATTATAGGAACAAAACAACACAAAATAAAGATTTTGAAAAAGCGAAACAAAGATTAAACCTAACAACTGCAAAAATAATAACAAAAACCCTAAGAAACAAACAAGTAACATTTAAAAAACAACAAAATAAACAAGTAACTCTTCAAAAAAATTAAAATATAGGATGAAACAATTAAAAATTAAGACGAATCAATTGAAATAGAGGACAAAACAACGGAAATAGATGACGACACAAATGAAAATTAGGAAGAAACAAACGAAAAATATGACGAAAAAAACGAAAGAATGATCAATAATTGAATCAAAATTCACAAATCAAAAAATAATTCAAAATTCATGAAAAGATAAAAGTTAGAATTTCAAAGTACCGGGTTCATCGACGACTTTACAAGAAGTCGATCCTTTCTTTCCCTTGGGATGAATAATCTTCAATTTCACCATTTGAAACAATTGCAAAAATATAGAAAAATTTAGAGAATTTGAAGAGAGAACAAAGAGAAATTTAGAGAGATAACAAACACAGAATGAAAGAGAAAGAAAAAACTAAGAAAATTAGGAGAGAGAAAATAAAAATGGGTAGTAATGGCGGTCCGATTGAAAAGACTAGTACTCAGTAATAATGGCGGTTTTTTAGAAAAAAAAATAAGAAAAGAATTCAAATAAAACGGTTGATATTCTATAATAACGGTGAAAGAATTGGGTCCGTTATTTTTTTGATTGAAGTTCGTAATATATTGGGCCATAATGCAATGGGCCCGTTATATGTGCTGGCCACACCATGTGGCCAGCCACATACAAAAATTTGTGTAAAAAATTTAAATGGCTGCAATTTGCAAAATACGAACTTTAAATGGCTGCAATTTGCAAATTTTCCTTTATCAATTCATGGCGACACGTGGCAAAAATGATGACACATGGCATAATTACAATTCTTTCTATACTCTTTATCAATTAGTGACATTATTTTTAACATTTATGCATAACATATATAATCGATGATAATATATTCCATTTTGTCAAAAAAGATGATAATATATTTCATATAAAAAACAATTTAATCAAAGTTGGTAACGTGGTGCAACGCCAGGGCCGCACACTAGTTATATATGTATAATCCGTGCATGACATGAGCCAATAGAGTAACTAACATTTAATAGTTATCTTGTCACATAATTTTGTATTCCCTTCATCCCTTAATTATATTCCTATTTTTCTCTATTTCTTTTTCATTTATTACTCACATAATAGAGAAAAATAGGCATATAATTAACCATAGATGGAGTAGTTCAATATCTTGTATTTTGTTTCCCTTCTTACAATATTGACTCCCCACTATTTCGATAAAGGTTATACCAAAACAACAATACATCATCGTAGTCATCAACCTTTAATAGTGGTGCAGGAGAAACTGGACCTAATGAACTATTCTTTAAGGCTAATGATTCCATTGATACACCCAAATTACTAGACATTTTTCCCAACGAATTTTGGAAAATATCTGAAACATTACTCAATATGGTTGTATTCAAAATTGGATTTGATAATTTAGATGATGAACTTCCAATTAGGCTTGAAAAAGCCTCTTGATCATGAACTTGTTTAGCCTTTTTCTTCAATTTGATATGCCAATAATTCTTTATCTCATTGTCCGTTCGACCAGGTAATCTAGCTGCAATAGAAGACCACCTAAGTTTTTGAGGGGATAAAAACAATTGAATTAGCATAAAGAAAAGCGATCTTTCCTTTTTTTTCTTTTTTTTTAATGCATCAGTTTGATTGACACATTTGTCAAGGCGTAACTTTAATCATTAATATATTTAATTATCTATTACTAAAAAATTGTAACACACGGACATTTTTACGAATCTAATGATAATATTATATAATAACTTTTATTTAGTTTATAATAGCAAAACAATTAAGTCAAACATGACACATAAGTAGTACAAAAGTCAAACTAATGAAAAAAAGGAGGGAGTAATATTCATAAACCATATACGAAAGACATTAATTTAAATAAGTAATAACGTAAGAGGGCATGCCTATTTCCGATTATGTGATGCATTTTGATGATGGTTACTTCTTCTTCATCACTAAAACGGCCTCGTTTGATATCTGGTCTCAAATAGTTTGTCCATCGAAGTCTACAACTTTTTCCGCATCTCATTAAACCTAAATACATCACATATTCGACAAATTGAAATATTGGCATATTGGAATATCAACCTCGTACATACACACTTTATGCATTTAAAATTTAGTAATGGCTATTGTTCTATAGTTTTCATTCTCAAACAATACATGTGAGTATCTCACATCAATAAATAAAGAGAGACTTAACATTTAAAAAAAAAAATTAAAAAAAAAAAAAAAAAAACCTGAGAGATTACATTGTTATTTAGGGTCTGTTCACATTTACTTAATTTCAGTTCAGTTCAGTTCAGCTCCTAATTTCCCTCTCTCATAAAATATTTAGTTCAGCTTAGTTCAGTTCAGTTCAGCTCTAATCAATTTAGTTCAGTTCAATTCAACTCCAATCAGTTCAGTTCAGTTCAGCTTAGTTCGGTAAATGTGAACATGCCCTTAGTTAGTATTATACGGAGTATGAGTATGATTTTAGATGTAACCTCCATGTTGATACTTGATGATATGCTAATATGCATAAGATTAAACAAAGTTATTATTCCTATTCAAAAAAAAAAAAAGAAAAAAAAAACAAACAAAGTTATTAATCATTAAAAAGTATTGCAAATATTGTTATCCAAAGTTCCACTTTATCATATGTGTCTATTAAATTAAGACACTTATTTTAAAACAAAAAGAGTACATCGGATTTATTTTTTAGGGATAAAATACGATTTGATGGAAATACGGAGTACTAAACGAAGATAAGTTAATTAATAAAGTAAATGTACCAGCTTGCTTAGGGAGTGTCCGCCAATTAGCATGTCCAAATCGTTGAATGTATGAGATTAGAATTTGATCTTCTTCCGGTGTCCATTGCCCTTTCTTCAATCCCATGTTCCCACAGCATGGTTTTCTCACCATTTTTTTTCCTCTTTCTAATGTACAACTTTGGTAGGTTAACTATTTTTAGCTCTTTTATGTACTTATCAGTCATTACAAATAGCTATATATAGACATCTTCCCTTCTCCACTTTCTCAAAAAAGCTCACTATATTTAATTAGCCACTTTTTAAAATAGATATCATGCACTAAAATTTTCAAGCCACCTTAATAATTACTCGCTCAAAAAAAAAAAAAAAAAGAAAAAAAGTATGCCCTCGCTTGTTAGCATTATACTAATTTTATATGCACGCATAGTAGAAATAAAAAATAATAAATTATAGACAATATATATAATCTAACAACATCAAGTTGGAGCTTTTTTTTTCCAAATGGATAGGAGATTGGAAGATAATGTAATTGTGTTATCATTTGAATGCACACCTACCTTGACAGTTTTGATAAATAGTACTCCTTCTGTTTCCTTTTTGATGATCCTTGACTAGTTTTGCACATTTGTCAATGCATATTTTTTTTTATCAATAGTTATATTGAATTATTGGTTATGTCTTAATAATTTTTTTGAAGCACTAATTCTCTTATTGCAAACGAGAATCAAATAAGACATTTTTAGAAAATGAGAATCAAATACGAGTATGACTTAACATCGACTTCTTCAAAAATAAGCTAAGACAGGGCAGCTAGGCGGAAGGCAGGGGGTTGCGTTCCTTTTTGCTATTTTTTTAAAGCGGGAATAAGGGTCTGTTCTAGGGATGGCAACGAGTCGGATCTGGACCGAGTCCGGATGGACCCGGATCCAGATCCGTTTCTATATATAGGATCCAGATCCGACCCGAATCCGTCGGGTCTAGAAAATGAAGACCCGGATCCGGATCCGTCGGGTCCAACTAATCCGGGTCCGGATCCGGGTCCAACGGATCCGGGTCCAAAACGTGTCCAATATATTTTGCCTAATTTTTTTCAATATATGTAATGTTCGTGTCAAAAAATTTATTTCAAACTTACGTTGTTGGTTATTAAGTTCAACCCCAAATTAACCAACTTATACACTCATATTTTGAATTAAAATTATAAACAACAAAAAAAAAAATATGATGTTACATATGAACTAGTGAAAAAACAACGATAATGTATATAATATGAGCATCCAAAATTCATCTATTGAAAGGGTTAATCTTTATTATTACTAACATTATCAACATTTTTAATAAAGAAACTAACAATTTTAGTTTTTTTAAATAGTAAAAATAAAAAAACGGGTCCACAGATGTGGATCCGGGTCTAGGGCCCAGACCCAGATCTAGATCCGTTTTTGTCAGCAGGACCCGGATCCGTCGGGTCCAAAATTTGAAGACCTAGATCCGTGAAAAACGGATCTGGATCCACGGATCCGGGTCGGGTCCAGATCCATTGTCATCCCTAGTCTGTTCTCATTGACTGAACTGAACTGAACTTATTAGAGCTGAACTGAACTAAAAATAAACGTATGAGAACAAGCCCTAATACAAGTATGGCTTAACATAATTGTATTTTTTATTCCTATAGATTAATTATATTATTCATTATCCAATTTCATTTTGGAGAATAAACAACTTTTAATGTTCCAAAAAAAATAATTTTAAGGAAAGGAAAAATATATATGCAGCCCTAAGGGCTGCATTTGCCTACATATAAAAAGCTAAAAATGAAAAGAATTGACAATATAAACATTTATTATACCGATTTACTCGTAAATTGTCGATAAATTTTTAATTTAATACTAAAAAATATATATATATATATATATATTAAATATTTATATGCAGCCCTTTAGAAAATATATAGTATTACCCTTAAATAAATTAAATAGTCAACTTTTAATGTTAAATACTCAATGTGTTGACAATTGACATATCATTATCAACCTTATAACTTTCTTTTTGCTTTGGTAACTTTTTTCCAAAAACCCTTAAATACTTTGAATCTGCCAAAACCACTTAGATTTCAACTAAGTAACCTGTAATCATTATTAGATTTACATGACACAACACCTTTTCCTTCTAGTCAAAAATTGAAGCTACCCGTGTAATATCTATTTTGCTTAGTCTTCACTGGTCACTACACTATTAGGTTTAAATGAGAGTGAGGGATAGCTCAATTCCTTTCCGATTTTTGTAGATTATGGGATCGATTTTCACCCCTGCTTTTGTGGCTCTCTAAACACTATTAGATTTAAATAAAATATCAAGATTCAAGATGGGCCGGCCCACTAACCCGGCCTAATTTTGGACATGAAAATTCGCCTCTGAATTCTTTTTTGAACGGGCCATGGACAATCAATTTATGAGTTTTAGTTAATTTATTTACATGATCGGTGATTCTTTAAACAACAACAACAAAATGCCAGCAAAAATTTGAAAAGCCCATTAGGCCAGCTCCAATTTATAGGTTTTGGGCAACCAATTTTTTGCCCGAATTGAACCTTGGCCTGGCCTATGAGTCTATGACCACCTTTAGATTTAATTTTAAACTTTTGGTCTTTCAATATCATAGCATTTGGTGTAGTAAGCAATCTTTGAACTTTTGAAGCATGAATTTCAAAAACACGTGTTTGAAAATTGGTTTAATATAAATAAAGTGTATGATGTACGGAGTATATAAAGGCTAAGATAAGATTAAGATATAATAAAGTGAATAACTTAATTAATCTTAGGGGTGTCAATTCGGATAAACAGTTCGGGTTTGGGTTGAGTTTATCAGTTTCGGGTTATAATGGGTCGGTTTATAACGGGTTAAAATAATAAGCAGGTCAGTTTTGAAAATTATCGGGTCAGTTTGGTTTGGTTTTTTTAATTGCAGTTTCTATTCAGATCGGGTCCTTATCGGGTCGGGTTCTAGTCGGTTTGGGTCATAATCAATTTGGGTTGAATCAGGTTGGTTTGAAAATGGGTTTAGCCCGTTTAATGTGGGTTTCGGTTAAAAATAGTTCGGGTCTTAATTAGGACGGGTCGTAATTGGTTTGGGTCATAATCTGTTTGGGTTTAACTGGGTCGGTTTGAAAATGGGTTTCGGTTCAAAACAGATCCGGTGAAATCGGGTCCAATCATTATCGTTTTAGGTTATAATCGGTTTAGATTGAACTTGGTTGGTTTGAAAACAAGTTTACTCAATTTGAAGCGGGTTTCTAATCAAATCATGTCGGGTTAAAATTGAGTCGGATGATTATCGTCGAGTAGAATTAGTCAGATAACGGGTAGGAACGAGTCATGTTATAATCAAGTTAAGTCTTAAATAAGTTGGGTTTATCGAGTAGTGGGTTGAAACATATTAGATCATAAACATATTGGGTAACAGGTTGTAAATGACTCAGTCATAACGGGTTACGGGTTTTAAACGATTTGGTCACAACGGGTTATGGGTCGTAAACGGTTCTATTGACCTTATGTTTTGATGATGACTCAAGGAACCTAAGCAAACCTATAACAAGTTTAACTCTTGTGTTTAGCTTTGATTTATGACAGGTTCATGCTATGAAATTCTTGAGTGAGAAGGGAGCATGGAACAAGATTTGAGCTAGCTATGGAAGAATAAAGAAATCAATCAAGTCGTGTTCCATACGAACTAAAGCTTCAAAGGAAAGTTCCTTGAGTGAGGAACTAAAGCTTCAGAGTCGAAGCTTCACAGTGTGTCAAGGAGTCTAATGTATCTTTATCTTTATTTTAGGCTTCTTGTATCTATGTTAAGTACATTGTTAATTGATAGGGTTTAAGTGGATTTAATTTTATTTGATAAAGATTTTATTTTCCATATTTTAACTTGTTTTAATCTTATTTCGAAAAATATCTTTTTAGTTAAAATATCTTGATGGTTAAAAGATTTTCTGTTTTGATTCTATCCTATTGTTTTGGATAATCTGACTTGGAAAATATTCTTTTGAAAACGATTCTTTTACCTGGTCAAGGAAGTTGAGAGAATAAAGGAAGCAGTAAACCACTTCCTTGTAAAGTGCTTCAGCTTGCTGCCAAAGCATCCACGAACTACACTTTCTAATTTCATGGAAGTTGTGGCTTAGTGGGAGTTAAGGCAAACGGAAATATTTCAACTTCTTTCCTCTAGTATAAATAGGATTGGTTTTTTTGTTTTGAAAGACACACTTGAGCATTAAAATCCTTAGCTTTTCGAAAAGAGTCAAAAATCCACTTAAGTCCTTGAGTGACTTTGTGCTTAGCATTTTTAGAGTTTAATCCTTAAATTGTATTGGGTTAGATTTTGGGGAAACTCTAAGAGTGTTTTATTGCTTTGAGTGAAGCAAGGAGAAAGAGAGAGAGTTTGAGAGTTCGACTGATTGAGGGATCAGTTGAAGGGAGCTTAAGTTCATAGAGGAACTTGAGTTTAGAGCGAGTCTTAATTTGTAATAGGTTGCTTGCCCTATTATTATTAAGAGTTGAGTTAAAATCCCTTGTGGTCGTGGTTTTTCTTCTTGATTAGGGCCAAGAAGTTTTCCATGTAAAATCTCTCTTTGCACTTTTAGTTTTTATTCGAGTTCCTTTATAAATTCCGCAAAAATTACCCTAGTTCCTCTACAATACAATTCACCCCCCCTCTTGTATTGTTCATTCCGTTTTGGACATGCTAGTTTCTCACTCATGGATAAACTTAGAGCAACGAACTTGGTCATAGGGCTTCCCTCAGTCAAGTTCCTCGTACAACATATCTGTGATGCATGTGTGAGAGGCAAGCAAGTTAGGTCATCTTTTAAAAGTAAAAACTTGGTGAGCACCACAAAGCCATCGGAACTCATACACATGGATTTGTGTGGCCCCATGCGTGTTCAAAGTAGAAGTGGAAAGAAATATGTTCTAGTTATTATTGATGATTTTTCTAGATATACCTGGGTGATTTTTCTGTCTAGCAAGGATGAAACCTTTGATGATTTTGTGTCATTCTCCAAGAAAGTGCAGAAGACTAGTGGAAATCAAATTATCCACATTCGGTCAGATCATGGAACTTAGTTCGAAAATTCAAGATTTGATGAGTTCTGCAGAGAAAATGGCATGGATCATAACTTCTCAGCCCCAAGAACTCCTCAACAAAATGGGGTTGTGGAGAGGAAGAACAGGACCCTAGAAGACATGGAAAGAACAATTCTCATAGCTAGTGGACTTCCAAGGAACTTTTGGGCTGAAGCTATCAACACTGCTTGCTAAATTATAAATCGAGTTATGATGAGATTAATCATCAATAAAACTCCATATGAACTGTTTAATGGCAGAAAACCCAATATTTCTCACTTTAGAGCTTTTGGATGCAGGTGCTTTGTCCATAATAATGGAAAAAGGAACATAGGAAAATTTGATGAAAGAAGTGATGAAGTTGTGTTCCTTGGCTATGCATCAAATAGCAAGGCTTACAGAGTTTACAATAAAAATACTATGTGTGTCGAAGAAAGCATTCATGTGATATTTGATGAATCTATTATGTTTATGAATGTGCAGGAACAAGACACTAATGATTATGAAATTGGAATGGTTAGAGACAGGGAGGATGATGAAGAGGAAACTAGTCATCCCAAGGAAAAGCAAGTTAAACCTGAACAAGGTCATCAAGAAAATGCTGAAGGTCCTCCACCTGAAATTCAGGAGGAACAAGGTCATGAAGAAACAGGAAACATAGAGGAACCAGAGGAAGCAGAAGAAGATGTGCCTCAAATAAGAGTTCCTGCCGGAGAGTTTCATCCAAAGCCCTTCAAATATCAAGGCTCTCACCCTACTGATCTCATCATAAGTGACATTGGCAGAGGAACTCAAACCAGATCACAGATGAGGAACTTCTGTGCCTTTCAAGCCTTTCTATCCATAATTGAGCCAAGAAATCATGAAGAAGCTCTCAAAGATGCTGACTGGATAATTGCCATGCAAGATGAACTCAATGAATTCGAAAGGAACGAGATCTGGCATCTTGAAGAGAAACCCAAAAATAAAAAGGTAATAGGTCTCAAGTGGGTTTTCAGAAACAAGCTAGATGAGTATGGAACTATTGTGAGGAACAAGGCCAGACTTGTTGTGAAAGGCTACAATCAGCAAGAAGGTATTGACTTTGAAGAAACTTTTGCTCTTGTTGCTAGATTAGAAGCTATTAGAATCTTAATTGCTTTTGCATCTTTTATGGGTTTCAAATTATATCAAATGGATGTAAAATGTGCTTTCTTAAATGGTTTTCTTGAAGAAGAGGTGTTTGTGGAACAACCTCCTGGTTTTGAAAATCCCCAATTTCCTAATAATGTCTTTAAGCTTAATAAAGCTCTTTGTGGGCTAAAACAAGCACCAAGAGCTTGGTATGAAAGGCTCTCTAAGTTCCTTCTTCAAAATGATTTTAAAAGAGGAAAAGTAGATAAAACTTTGTTTTTAAAATCTGAAGGAACTGACTTGTTAGTTGTGCAAATATATGTTGATGATATTATTTTTGGAGCAACTAACGAAAACTTGTGCAAGTACTTTGCTGAATTGATGAGTGGTGAATTTGAGATGAGTATGATGGGGGAACTGAACTTCTTTCTTGGACTTCAAATCAAACAAACGAAAAGAGGTATTGCAATTCACCGACAAAAATATGTCAAGGAACTACTGAAGAAATACAATCTTGACCAAGCAAAGACCAACCATACACCAATGGGAACAGGCACAAGGTTAGATGAAGATCTACAAGGAACTAGTGTAGATCAAACCAAATATAGAGGTATGATCGGATCCCTTCTATACTTAACTGCTAGCAGACCTGATATTGCATTTAGTGTTGGCTTATGTGCAAGGTTTCAATCTAATCCTAAGGAGTCACATCTCACAGCAGTAAAAAGGATCCTAAGATACCTCAAAGGAACTGACCATCTCTGTCTCTTCTATCCTAGAAGTGATACTTTTGATTTAAAAGGTTTTGCAGATGTTGATTATGCAGGAGATTTGGTAAATAGGAAAAGTACTTCAGGAATGATTTAGTTCCTCGGACCATGTCTAGTTTCTTGGGGCTCCAAGAAACAAAATACAGTGGCCCTATCAACTGCTGAAGCTGAGTATGTGGCTGCTGCAGCTTGTTGTTCCCAAGTTCTTTGGATTAAACAACAGTTAAGAGATTATGGTATGAAGTATGATTGCATTCCTATCTATTGTGATAATACTAGTGCTATATGTATTTCAAAATATCCAGTTCATCATTCTCGTGTGAAGCATATTCACATAAGACATCATTTCCTTAAGGATAATGTGGAAAAAGGCTTAATTAAGTTAGATTTTTGTGATACTGAAAATCAAATCGCTGACATTCTTACTAAGCCTTTGAGCAGGGATAAATTTGAAAATATGCGCATGGAACTTGGTATGATACAATTGAGTTAAGAAGACCTCGTGTTCCCCCTAAAGGTATAAGTCAACTATGTATGCAATGTACGTCTTACACAATCTGAATATGTGAAAACATAGTCCTAAGCATTAGAATGTATGGCATTGCATATGGTATTGTGGTTGTATGTGAAGAAATCAAATTGCATTAGGCATATAACAAACTATGTTGATTTGTTCCTAGTTCCTCCAAAATAATCTATAAGATTTTGCTCTATCTTTTTGAGAATTAATTAACTAGTCTGTTAATTAATTTTATCTACTTAAAATATTATCTTTTATTTTGAATTATCCTTCATTGCTTATCTTTTAAATTTCAAATTCATTCCTCAAAATTGTTGATTAAATACCCGTGACTCTTTGCATTCAATTCAAAGTTTCTGATAAAAAATTATCTTCAATTAACCTAAACCCTTCATGTCAAATCACATTAAATTTGACCACGTGAAAAGTATTTGTTCCGTCCTTCATCAATCGACACCTACCCCATTCAATTAACCTTCTACAACATTCCACCGACCTAATTCACCCCTCTAAATTCCACCACTATATAATGAAACCAAACCCTAACCACTGTTCCTCACCACCTCACTCCGTAAAATACACACTCATCTTTAGTGACACCTCTCCAATTCCCATGGAAATCCCACCCAAAATTCAAAACTCTCCTCAAAAGGAATCACCCATGGAAATAGAGACTGAAACCTCAGTCAAAGCCGTTGTTAAAAAACCCCAAAACAAACTCATGGCCCGCAATGATTCGAAAAAGAGAAAGATCGAGGTTGAAGAAGAATTGGACTATGAGGAACTGGGTGAACCAATTCAGGGGGAAAAATCGAAGTCAGTTGCTGTCAAAAGGCTAGAAGCCAGCTCTGAACGATTCATTCCTGGGTTTTGTATAAACCTAAAGTGGTGCGAATCGAGTAAATACTCTGAACTACTTGATATTCTTGAAGCACAAAATTGGATTAAGCTATTTAGTGAATGTTATGACAATGTGATTGTCCATGCTCCTTTAAAGGAATTTTGTGCGAATTTTAGAAATGTGAATGGTGTGTGTGTTAGCAAAGTTAAAAACAAGAAAATTAGTTTTGATGGTGATGATTTAGCTACTGTGTTTGGGACTCCTAATGAGGGGTTTAATGAGTATTTTAAGGGAGAAAATGAATTGAGTGTTGATGGTGTTCCTATTCAAAAAATTGTTGAATCAATTGGGGGTAAACCTTCCAAAGTTCAAACCAACCATAATCTGTTTTCACCTATTCAAAAGCTGTTGTTTATTTTTGTTCACCTAGCTATCATTCCAAGAACCCATCATAGACATGAGGCTAATCACCTTGATGTTGTGCTTATGTATTGCCTTGAAAATAAAATTCAGATAAACTTTCCATCTTTGATGATCCAGCACCTCACCCACTGTCTTGCCAATCATTTAAAAGTTGGGTATGCAAATTTGATAATTACTCTTCTTGAAAGATGTGGAATTTCCATGACAAACTATGAACCCCTTAAGCTTAAAACTAACCATTATGTCCAACCCAAAACACTTGACGCCCGAAACGGCGAAACCTAACTGCTGTTGAGGGAACTACTCAATTTCTTTCCAAATCCCTTTCTAAGCCTAAACAGGATGAGAGTAGTTTGAAGAAAAAGGAAGATGAAGAGTTGGATAAGTGGTTGGAGAAAGAGGACAGTGAGAAAGAAGGTGAACAGAAAAAGAAGGAGGTGATTGTGATGTCAAACCAAAAGGGTACTCAAAGCTCTAGGAAGAGAAAGAGTACTAGGTTGGCAATAAGGCCAAAAGGGAAGGACAAGGCTGAGTCTGCTGCAGTTGTTGGTCTGAGTGAAGAGAGAAACAGTGCACCAGGGGATCAAGGGATCCTTGAAAAGAAAACTGGTTCTCAGGGGGAACAGGGCATACTTCAAGCTTCTGTTGATAAAACATTTCCTACAGGTTCAGGTTTTGCTACCTTCAGCACAGTGAGTTCCACCTTGGAACTTAAAGCTCTCAAAGAGACAGTGCAAAAGCTAGTTTATGTTCAACCAGGTTTGGTTCAAAGGATTGAAGCTCTTGAGAAGGTAGTTTCAGACTTGGTGAAAGCTTCCACAGAGCTCACCTCAGCAATGCACCAGAGCACATCAACTCTCTCTAAAGGGCAGGCTGATCTGTTGAAGAAATTGGAGGACTTGGTCATTGAAGAGGTGCCAGAGAATGATGCTGAAGAAGAGGCCCAGTCCTCTGCCCCTAAAGCTTGATGTTTTTCTTTCTATCTTAGCTCTAAAACTTTATCTCTTTGAACTTGGTCCGAATTGAACTTGTTTTATTTTGCTTCTTTTGGGTTTGTAAACAATTAAACAGAGTATTTTCTTTTGTTTTTGATGTTCTGGAGGAACATCAGTTTGTTTATATGGATGTTGCTTGCTTGCTTTATGACTATTTGCATACTATTTCTGGATATATGTGCTTTGTTCTATGCTTTGGACACAAACCATTAAACTGGTGCTGTGTTTAGATATATATGTGCATTAAGTTTGATGAAAGCCAAAAGGGGGAAAAGAAAGGCAAAATCAATTGTTGACAAGCTTCTCCATCCATCTTCATGCTAAGGTATATAATTTAAATTCTGTTCCTTTTCAGTTCCTTGTTATTTGATATGTTCTAGTTCAATATGTTCTAGTTCTGTTTTCACCTGGTTGTTACTTCTTTATTTTACTGAGTTTGCTTAGGTTTGTCATTCATCAAAAAAGGGGAATATTGTTGACCTTATGTTTTGATGATGACTCAAGGAACCTAAGCAAACCTATAACAAGTTTAACTCTTGTGTTTAGCTTTGATTTATGACAGGTTCATGCTATGAAATTCTTGAGTGAGAAGGGAGCATGGAACAAGATCTGAGCTAGCTATGGAAGAATAAAGAAATCAATCAATTCGTGTTCCATAGGAACTAAAGATTCAAAGGAAAGTTCCTTGAGTGAGGAACTGAAGCTTCAAAGTCGAATGTATCTTTATCTTTATTTTAGGCTTCTTGTATCAAGGAGTCTAATGTATCTTTATCTTTATTTTAGGCTTCTTGTATCCATGTTAAGTACATTGTTAATTGATAGGGTTTAAGTGGATTTAATTTTATTTGATAAAGATTTTATTTTCCATATTTTAACTTGTTTTAATCTTATTTCGAAAAATATCTTTTTAGTTAAAATATCTTGATGGTTAAAAGATTTTCTATTTTGATTCTATCCTATTGTTTTGGATAATCTGACTTGGAAAATATTCTTTTGAAAACGATTCTTTTACCTACCTGGTCAAGGAAGTTGAGAGAATAAAGGAAGCAGTAAACCACTTCCTTGTAAAGTGCTTCAGCTTGCTGCCCAAGCATCCACGAACTACACTTCCTAATTTCATGGAAGTTGTGGCTTAGTGGGAGTTAAGGCAAACGGAAATATTTCTACTTCTTTCCTCTATTATAAATAGGATTGGTTTTTTGTTTTGAAAGACACACTTGTGCATTACAATCCTTAGCTTTTCGAAAAGAGTAAAAAATCCACTTAAGTCCTTGAGTGTCTTTGTGCTTAGAATTTTTAGAGTTTAATCCTTGAGTTGTATTGGGTTAGATTTTGGGGAAACTCTAAGAGTGTTTTATTGCTTTAGATGAAGCAAGGAGAAAGAGAGAGAGTTTGAGAGTTCGACTGATTGAGGGATCAGTTGAAGGGAGCTTAAGTTCATAGAGGAACTTGAGTTTAGAGCGAGTCTTAATTTGTAATAGGTTGCTTGCCCTATTATTATTAAGAGTTGAGTTAAAATCCCTTGTGGTCGTGGTTTTTCTTCTTGATTAGGGCCAAGAAGTTTTCCACGTAAAATCTCTCTTTGCACTTTTAGTTTTTATTCGAGTTCCTTTATAAATTCCGCAAAAATTACCCTAGTTCCTCTACAATACAATTCACCCCCCTTTTGTATTGTTCACTCGAGTCAACAGGTTTGATCACGACGGGTTACGGATTATAACCGGTTCGGTCACAACGGGTTACGGGTTGGAACGATTTAGGTTTATCGGATTTTCATCGGGTTTTAACAGTTTTTGGTTTAAAACGGGTCGGGTTACTATCGGGTTTAAACGTAATCGGCTTGGGTTGCTTTCAGTTTCGGGTTGTAATGGTTTGGCTTGATAACGGGTTGGGTTAGTAACAGTTCGCACAAATTCGGTTCAGTTCAGTTTCGGGTTGGAAAAAATTGGGTCGGATCAGTTTTTGGTTTCCAAAAAACGAGTTTTAAACAATTCAGTTCCTTTTCGAATCGGTTCGAAACAGTCGGGTTTAACGGTTCGAGTCAAAAATTGACAGCTAACAATACACAATAATTAATAGGATTAGATAAGTTCAATTTATTAAGGAAAAAAAAATTAGTTTTATTCAAAAAAAAGAAATAAGGGACAATGAAGTATAATTCTAGTAATTTCAGATAGGGTGAGTGTAGCAGGGTATCCTATAAAAATCGCAGGACCCGGTACCGAAACCTGTTGCAACAGGGTCCTAAAAATAGGAATTAAAACCGGAACCTGTTCAATAAGTTCCTAATAATTGGGAAACGGAGGTTCTGGTTCTGAAACAAGGTATCCTGCCTTTCAAGTAAGCTTAATAGTTACTTGATTGTCTAGAATATTTAATACAAAATTACAAATACTTATATTAATACCTTTAATTAAACCTTTAAAAGTAAGATGAAAGATGAATAAGAGGAGGGAGAGAAGTAGGTGCGGCTTTTATACAATTTTGATATAGGGTTTTTATACTTGGGCTTACATTGTAGGTTCCGGTTTCATGTACCCTATAGGAAACCTATACTAACAGAGTAACATGGTATCCCGAATTTTTTCTCACCCCTAATTTTAGATAAGTTTAAATCAATTAAAAAGTAAATTGATTAGATCCTTAAAAATAAATTATTGGAATAAACGATTACTACGATGTATAAAATTTCCCCCTAGTGATTGTTTGATCGAA
Source organism: Chenopodium quinoa (assembly GCF_001683475.1). Classification (NCBI taxonomy): domain Eukaryota; kingdom Viridiplantae; phylum Streptophyta; class Magnoliopsida; order Caryophyllales; family Amaranthaceae; genus Chenopodium; species Chenopodium quinoa. The sequence continues at coordinate 4,541,351 of NW_018745024.1, forward strand.
CATATATTAAAGTAGTAGCTAACTCTCCTTAATGGGATGGGAAAGTAATTGATAAACGGGTCTGGGTCACACCCGATACAACTATCCACTTTATACAACCAAGGAGGTTCCACATCAAACTATATGACAATGAGAGGAGTAGCCCCCTTAACCTTATAAAGTTGACACAACGAACTTTCTTATTTCTTCAATGTGGGATACACTTCCTAATACAAACTCTTACTTATAAACTAAACTAACATGGGACAACACACCACTCACACGTGGGTTTTCTCGTGGACTTAACAGTAACATACAAACTATGTAAAATGGAACATTCTAAATTTGGAAAATTTCTATGACTCCATCAACCAAATATTTCAATTATAATATTTGGTGCTCTTTTTTTTATCCTACCAAACAAACACTTACATTTTTCTGTCGAAGAAATGTTTTGAAACCACAATTAAAATATTTTATAAACTTCTAAACAAACACCCAAAAGAATGGGAATTATATGGATATTGGATAGGCAAAAGTTGATGATTACATATTGATTTAAGAAAATGTTTATAATTATTGCAAAAAATATCATTGACTTGTTCGCATGGCTTAATGGATAAGGCGCTCGCCTCCGGAGCGGGAGATTGTGGGTTCGTCCCACTGTGAACGCTTTTTTCTTGAGCTTACTGCTAGGTGCTAGCCGAGTTCTTGGTTCCCTCGAGCGTTACACTACGTATTTAATTTTTTAATAACCAATATTAATTTTTTTTTGTTGTCATTGAGATTCGTAGTACGAGTATATGTTTTCGTGTAAGTAATCAGATAAGTTAAGTAATAATCATAATTGTAAGTTATCCACGACATCCAAATTGAAGGCGATAACTTGTTATGGAGTAGTTATCAAGGCAATCACCGGAAAAAGGCAGCCTCTATGAGTCCATGGCGACTTGGCAAGCAAATACAAAATATCATTGAATACATGTGTATCCTCTTGTCAAGCTTCAACAACTAAACATATTTGCAAGGAAGCAACTCGTGCAACAGATTGAATATCTTATGTAGGATATTTAGTAGTAAATTTCATGGTTATTAATTATTGTAGTAGTTTAGGTCTTAACTTCTATTCTTCAAACTGACATATTAGGAGTTCCCTTTGTGAGGATGGTAACCTAATGTTTCTTTCTTCTTACCTTTTAAAAAAATTGATCATAATTGTAATTTTTGTAGTTTTGTGGACTACTATTTTCATTTTAATTTTTTTTATCCCTATTCATTTTAATTTTTTTTTTATCCCTATTCATAAATTCTCTCTTTTGTCATTGTTTGTAGATTTTAATTTATATTGAGAAAAGATGTATTAACCAATTGTTTTTTTGGCAATTGGCGATTGACAGTTAGTGGTTGATTGGTTTGCTGAGCTTGTTAGACCAGCAAAAAGTACTAGTTGTACGAATTGACTTTTTGAGTTGGTTGTTTAACTTAGTTGTTACAAAAATTTTTGATAAAATTAATTATGGGTGTTAGCTGTTTATTAGTGAAAAAGTGGGCTACCAAGCTAAAAAGCCAATAGAAAAACTACTCTTATTGACTTTTAACTTTTGGCTGAAAAGTTAGCTAAAAAACCAACAAAATTGTTAACAATTAAACATATTTTGGTTGTTTGACAAACTAAAAAGCCAAAAGCCAGACAAAAAGCTTTTTGCCAAACACTCCCAAAGGGTAAATACATTAAGGATAATGCTAAACGTAGCTCTTAAAGCTACAAACATGCATTAATTATTTTTCCTTATTTAGTGTTAGTATAGGATTGGATGACAAAATTAAGCGCAAATCGGTTAATTAACGAATATATTACTAATTTGCATGTGTAAATATATATTCGTTAATACATTAAAGGTAATGTTATTTGTAGCTTTTAAGGCTAGCCACATTGGGTGGGCTATTTTGATTTTGTCTTTTGTCACAAATTTAGTGTTGACAGCATTAATGAGGGAAAATATATAAATAAATATCTCTAAAGATATAAGTGTACGCACACTATTTTTAAGAGTTCAAAAAAGAGACCAATAAATAAATAGTACAATTAAATAATATAATAACTTATGATATTTTTCTAATTGTACAAATAAAGTTGTAATGGTATAAATGCTAGCATATGTGTAATATACCATTAGATAAATATATATTAGATACTATCATTAGAAGGAGTACATTACTTTTTAAACACTATATTCGACATTTCGACTTGAATAGATGTAGATTGAAGTTTGATTCGATTCCAACCAAAGACAATCGACAATGAGCACAATGTTGAATTGGAAAAGCACGAAGCTCCTTTAATATTGGTAAGTGATGAGGCCAAATCTTTACTCTTAAGCACAAAATCTTGATAACTTTTCAACATTTGCACTAATCTGACATCAAATGTTTCGCCAGTAGCAATCCGGCGCTCACCTTAGCCACCCTCCATCATATTCATTCACCACCATGTTTGACTTTAAGAAAAGGATATAACTTCTTCAATTCCAATAATTTTTGTCCAAGACAAAGCTATGAAAAACATGATCTACTAAAGATGGGCACGTGCCATTTAAGCCCAAATGTTGTGCCGACATGACTGTACTTAAGTGCGTGCGCGAAATAGACCAATAAATAGTCGTGATGTAGTATTGGCCGCGGGCTCCTGTCGATCTTGAAAAAATGAAGCCCATATATCGTCTGCAATGGCGGATTCAAGATTTTTCGGGTGTTAGTCACCACCGAATACTAATTAATAATTAATGCAAGAATATTAGAAAAGCTAATAATTAAAAAAAAAAAAAATTACATTCCAAAAGTAATAAATATCCTTGTTACATCCAAATAAAAGAAATTACAACTGCTCTCTACGAGTTTTCATGTTTTGATATCGATCTATAATATCATTTATGTCAACATTCAAAAATATATCTCGCTCTTTATAAGTAACCAAGCAGTCATTCAACATTTGATCTCTCATGCTATTACGTAATTTATCTTTCACTTACGTCATTTCATAAAATACCCTTTCTACACTTGTCGTTGCAACGGGTAGAGTTAGAACCAACTTCAAAAGCAAGTACAGTCGTTCATGGGTTTCATGCTTTCCCGTCTCAACAAGTTTCACGGAAAGCTCACTAAGACTCTTCAAATTCCAAAATCTCACATCATTTCTCATAGCAACGATGAAATTATCAAGAGAATAACAAAAAAATTTCAATTCATTACTTGGAAACTCATTAGGATAGAATTTGGCAAGTTGAATCAATTATTTTTGTCAAATAAAGCAAAACGATTAGTGGAATTAAAGTAAGACATACATACAAGTAGTTCCTTAGTTACCTTCGGGAATCTATTTTCCAATTCTCGAAGTTGAAGATCAATGATACTAAGAGAAACTTCAACCCGGAAATGATGAAGATTTTTCACTTGTGGGCCATTACCTCTATACATTCTTCTCCCGGCAACATGATATCTCCCCTCCATATTAGGAACCTCAATTTCATGTTTATCCATAAAAGAAGTAACTTCCTCCAAATGAGAATCTCATCCTTCATCTCTCAACCTTTGCAGATTTAACTTGGTTACATCAACCATTTCCATTGCATTTACAATATCCTGATCATGTTTTTGCAAAGCCACATCCATTCATCCAACTCATTTGTAATCCCAAATATAGCAACCATCAAATGTGCCACAAAAACAAAATTAAATGACCTCAACAAGTGTGTGATAGATTGTGCTTTATTTGAATCAACTGTATCAGAAACTTTAGCAATGGAATCAAGTGACTTCAAGATTGTAGGATATAAATCAAGCACATTCAAAAAAAATTTATAGTGAGACCCCCAACAAGTGTCACAAGGTCTACCTAAGCCACGTTCTTGATTCAAACCAGTTCCTGATTCAACTTCACCTAAGGATAATCCCTCAACAACATGATCAACTTGTTTTTCTCGAAGAAATTATTTCCTCTTAGGTAAATCTCCCACAAAGTTCAAGAGAGGTGCAAGTACATCAACAAATAATCAAGCACAATCTGATTTTTTTTTTTAACTTGTGTCAACTGAAGTTGATGAGCAAAGCAATGTACAAAGTATGCTTGTTTACATTCATTCAATATTAAAGTTTGAGACCATTGATTGAACCTTGCATATTACTTGCCCCATCATAGCCCTGACCTAGAACTTGAGAGAAAGTCAAAGAATACTCCATGAGTAATGACTCAATAGCAACTTTAATATTTAAGGAAGTAGTATTAGCAACATGCACGACACCAATAAATCTTTCACACACTTCTCCCCTTTTACCAACATATCTCAAACAAAGAGTCAATTGTCCCTAATTGGAAACATCGGCAGACTCATCAGCAAGGATAGCATAAAAACCACCATTAAGATCTTCAAGTATTGCTTTAGTTGTTTCTTTTGCACAAGCATGGATGATATCTTTTTGGATAGTTGAAGAAGTAAGTTGACAATTACTGGGGTGACATTTTGAAAACAACTTTGGAGTATTCAAGATCGTGTTTAGAAAGAAGAGTAAATAGAGAAATAAAATTACCTCTATTCAATGAAATTTCTTTTTCATCATGACCACGAAAAGGTAGCCCTTGAAGTAAAATCCACCTAAAGGTTGTGATTGAAGCCTCCAATCGCTTACGATAAGCACTTCTAGTTTCTGTCGTCTGCTTTGATAGAGCGGTGATAATACTACCCTTTTGTTGCTTGAATAACTCCATAGCAGTCACAACTTTATGGTGAGCACTCATGTGTTTGCTTGCATGATCTCGAATTGTGTTTAATCGATTCCAAGCACAAAAACCATCACAAAAAAGGCATCACGTCCAACACTGTTATCATACTTGAATAGATAGCAAATGAAGCAAAAGGCAACATCTTTGGAAACACTATATTCGAGCCAAGACCCCCAAGTATCAAACCATTTGACATTAAATCAACGCCTCTTGGTTCCGAAAAGTGTTTGAGGATATAAAAAAATCTTCAGGTTGGCAAGGCTTTCTTTGAAGGTATGTCCTCCTCACTAAATCTCTATCATCAAGATGAAAATCACTCATTTTTCTCCTTTGTCCCGGGTATTGTGGAAGATTAGAGATATCATCTTCACTTAATCTTCCATCATTAACCCGAACTCTAGGACTTGAAGTAACTTCAGGAATAAATTGTCCATCTTCATTGTAAGCAAAGTTATGTGATGGGGAAGAATGTTGTTCACTTTCTTAATGTGGAGAAAGATTTGAGGCGGTGGAGGAAGAGGATTTTGTGGTGGAGGAGGTGGAGGAGAAGGATTTTGTGGTGGAGGAGGTGGATCTTGTAAAGGAGGAGGAGGTGGAGGAGAAGGATTTTGTGGAGGAGGGAGATTTTTCGGACCAAAGAAACCTGTGATATCACACTTTTTTTTTCTTTTTAATTCTAAAAATTAAGTTACATTAACAATTAGATATAGCAAACCACAATTGCTTCAAACCAGAAATGCAATTATCCAAACTAATCTATTAAAAAAAAACACAGAAAATCTAAGTTTTTAAATCTTAAGCCCCTAATTTCATAGATAAAATATGAAATCACCAATTAATCAATTTTACTAGCCCATTTTCAATTCATAATATCAATTTTCAAGGGAAAAAAAATCAACAATTCAATAATATCAATTCCTAAAAAATCGGACACCCTAACTCAATTTCAAAGAACAAAATCAACCCTTAATGTCTTCAAAAAAAATACTAATTGACTCAATTAAATCACATAAACAACTCAATTAAGCACAAAATCAACCCAACAAGTCAACAATTTGTGTATTATACTAATTTAAAAACTTAAAAATCAACTTACCTAGAAGAGAGAAATTGAGATAACAAACTCATAGAAGAGTAAACAGTTGTGCGGACGTGCGGTGGCTCTACGGGGCGAGGCGGTCCTGACGTGCGGTGACTCCGGCGGGGCTAGGCGGTGCGGCGGCAGGCAACGGGCCGTGACTGACTGAGTGAGAAGTTACTGACTTTGAAATTACGAAGAGAGAGATTCAGAGAAGAGTAAAGTGTTGTTTCTGTGTTTAGTTTTTTTCCCCTGAATGAGACATCCGTTCGTTTTTTTTTTGTTTTTAAATTTTTTTTTGCTAGGTCACGTGACCCACCGAGACCAAGAGTGGGTCCGCCACTGCTCGCTGTGTGTCGTGTCGTGCCATTCGCAAATGTTAAGATGCACCATGATGTACTTAGAAATAGATGCATCACGCCTATACTTTTGAACATTTAGTAAAATAATCTGAACAACTGCAAATTTTGAACATGTAGTAAAAACATCTGAACAATCGCGAATTGTGAACATTTAGTAAAAAATCTGAACATTGCAAATTTTGAACATTAATAATCGCAATGCACCACGCCTATACTTTTGAACATTTAGTAAAAAATATGAACTATAACAAATTTTGAACATTTAGTAAAAAAATCTAAACAATGACAAATTTTGAATTATTACGAGTCAGAAAAATTTTGAAAGAAGTTTGTCTGACTCGTAATAAATCAATAGTTTTGTACGGAGTAATATAAATTGAACATTTACTGTATACAAAATGACCATTTCTCCATAAAATATGAAAATAAAAATTATGTTACAAATAACAATGTATGCCCATTATAGCTTGTAATTATCTCTTTTATGACTATCTTAAGTATGGTTTTAATAACATCCTTGTAACCCTCCATATGTCATTAGTTCACATTAACCTTCTCATGAATGGACTCTTCATTGTCCTTATAAATTACAATGTTTACATCATGTATATATATAGATGACTCATGAAATGGATGTATAGGCAATGCAATTACCTATCTACATCTCTCTCTAATATTCTCCTTTTCCCCTTATATTACAATATCAACACCATACTCTACCCAATTGCATTGGAAGTCTTGATGTTCGATTAAGTACGTGATACTACGTACCTTTGAATCATAATACTACATTATCGTAAGTCAACACTATGTAAGTATCCAAAATAATTATGAGTTGACTAATCATGTTAATATTCTGGATGAATAATTTTGTTTGACTTGTGTGCACTAATAATCTGATTATTTGTATACTTTGTGAATAAGGCTATTTATTCATGATTTTAGCAAAGGTTATGATTATTCATGAATCATATCAACGAATGCATGCAGTCGTATATTCATGAATCATATAGTATTAATTACAATGAATTTGGAATTTTGGAGTATATGCATGCGCAGCAAACAAGTTTTATAACATACAGTAACATTTTATTTTATTATTTCATGTTTTATCCTTATTTTAAGTATATCATTCTTATTTTATCTGTATACATCTTTATTATCAACCATTATGTTATGATATGTATATGTTTGATGTTTTATGATATCTAATTTTGAATATTATTTTATATAGTGAAATATGTCAAACCTTACCAAGCTTGAATTTGTGGCCCTTGATATTACCGGAAAGAATTATCTATCATGGGTGTTAAATGCTGAAATACACCTAGATGCTAAAGACCTTGGTGAAACCGGCCATTAAGGAGGGTAATGAAGCAACACTCCAAGATAAGGCAAAGGCCATGATATTCCTTCGCCATCACCTCCATGAAGACTCAAAAATGAATATTTAACTGTGAAAGACCCACAAATCCTTTGGAGTAATCTAAAGGAAAGGTATGACCACCAAAAAACAGTAATACTACCTAGAGCTCGTTATGATTGGTTGAATTTGAGATTGCAAGATTTTAAATCTGTTAGTGAATATAACTCAGCTATGTTTAAAATAAATTCTCAATTGAAATTATGTGGAGAAAATATTACTGATGCATAAATGCTTGAAAATACATACTCCACTTTCCGTGCTAATAATATTTTCATGCAGACACAGTATAGAGAAAAAATATTTCTAAAATATTTCAAATTAATATCTTGTCTTCTTGTGGTTGAACAAAATAACGAGTTGTTAATGAAAAATCATGAATCACGTCCTACTAGCTCTACTCCATTCCCTGAAGCGAATGTGACAACCCATAACTGAAAAGAAACTAAAAACAAAGTCCACTCCGGCAGTAGTGGTTGAGGTAGAAGTCGCGGTCATGGCCAATGGCGAGGCCGGGGTCGTGGACGTGGATATGGTAGAGGTCGTGGAGGTAATTTCACAAACTCACATTCCCACCAGAAGTGGGAACGTAGGGATGATAAAGAGAAAAGTGATACCAATATATGTTACCGTTGTGGAGGAAAAGACCATTGGTCTTGGGTTTGTAGAACTCTAAAGCATCTTGTTGAACTTTACCAAGAATCATTGAAGAAAGGAAAGAAAGTTGAGGCAAACCTTATTCTTGAAGATGGTGAAGGTGATATTGATTTTGGCAATGCAAATCATTTCAATGTTGTTGATTTCCTTACTTCCCCGGAAGGGAATAATTTTGATTTTGGCAGTACAACTCATTTAGAAGTTGCTGATTTCTTCACTGCCCCATAAGGGAATAGTTAAAATTATATTATTTTGTGTCAGCTTTAAGTATTAGACTTTATCTAGTTAATTATTTATGTTATTTTCTATGGTTATATTAAGGACTTTTGCTTTATGAATTTATGAACTATTTGGGTGTTTTTATTGATTTATTTATTTATCATCTTTATTTTTATGCTTAATATTTTTTACATGTATTTTATTTCATGAAGAACATGGATACTACTCAAATACAATTTGCTATGAATGGTGAAGGATTATGCCTTGCTAATAGTGCAACTACTCATACAATACTTAAAAATAAAAAATATTTCTCTCATTTGATGATGAAAAGGATTAATGTGAGTACCATATTGGGTAGTACAAATATCATTGAGGGCTCCGGAAGAGCCATTATAAAATTGCCTTGGGGAACTGAAATTAAAATAATTGATGCTTTATACTCCCCATTGTTTCAGAGAAATTTATTAAGTTTTAAGGATATTCGCAACAATGGTTATCATATTGAGACAATCAATGAAGAAAATAACGAATTCCTTCAAATCACAAATATAACTCAAGGCACAAAACATGTTTTAGAGAAACTCCCTACATTCTCCTGTGGTTTGTACTACACAAAAATCAATACTATTGAAACTCATGGTATAGTAAACCAGAAGTTTACTGATAATTTTGTTGTTTGGCATGACCGATTAGGCCATCCCAGTTCAATAATGATGCGAAAAATATTTACGAATTCATGTGGACATTCTTTGAAGAGCCAGCAGATTCTTCATAATAATTTTTCATGTGCTGCTTGCTCAGAAGGCAAGTTGATAATTCACCCATCACCAGCTAAAATTAATATTGAATCAATTAGTTTCTGGAACTTTTACAAGGAGATATTTGTGTGCCCATACATCCCCCATGTGGACCATTTATATATTTTATGGTTTTAATTGATGCATCAACTAGATGGTGACATGTGTCTTTGTTATCAACTCGTAACCTGGCGTTTGCGAGATTACTTGCCCAATTGATCAAGTTACGGGCATATTTTCCAGATACTCCCATTAAGATTATTCGGCTTGACAATGCTGGTGAATTTATATCTCAAGCTTTTAATGATTACTGCATGTCCGTTGGGATAAATGTTGAACATCCTGTAGCACATGTTCATACACAAAACGATATGGCAGAGTCATTAAATAAACATATTTAGTTAATTGCTAAACCATTGCTTATGAAATCCAATCTCCCAATTTCTTCTTGGGGACATGCTATATTACATGTAGCAGGACTAGCAGCACTAATTTGCATTAGGCCAACAAGTTATCACAAGTTCTCCCCATTACAATTGGTTTATGGTCAGGAACTAAATATTTCCCATCTAAGAATTTATGGATGTGCGGTTTATGTTCCAATATCTCCACCACACCGCTCTATGATGTCTCCTCAAAGGAGGTTGGGAATATATGTTGGGTTTGAATATATCCTCGTCAATAATTAAATATCTTGAGCCTACAACATGGGATTTATTTATGGCTCGTTTTGCAGATTGTCATTTTAACGAGTCACTTTTTCCAATATTAGGGGGAGAAAAAAAAGAGCTGGAAAAGGAAATTAATTGGAATGAATTATCATTATCCTATCTTGACCCTCGAACTAAAAAATGTGAACTGAAAGTTCAAAAGATAATTCATTTACAAAGTTTAGCAAATAAATTGCCAAACTCGTTTGCTGACCCAAAAGAGTGACCAAATCACATATTCCAGCTGTAAATGCTCCATTTAAAATAGATATCCCGAAAGGATAAAATAAATTTGCTAATGAGTCTAAACCACGTCAAAAACGTAGAAGACCAATAGGTTCCAAAGGTAAGAATCCTTGGAAATGAAAAGGAGCATTGTTGATGATGGTCAAATTGAAGAAACAATTTCCGTAGGATCTCCAGAAGAGAATTTAGACATGATACAGGAAGAAATTCAGGTACCTGATAATGAAGAAATTTCAACAAATTATATCATGTCTGGAATTACATGAAACCGAAATCAAATCGACATCGATGATGTTTATGCATGCAATGTAGCATTAGATGTTATGGATAATAATGAGGATCATGAACCAAAATCCATTGAAGAATGTAGACAAAGAAATGATTGGCCAAAATGGAAAGTAGCAATTGAAGCAGAATTAAAATCTCTTGGAAAAAGAGAAGTATTCGGACATGTAGTTTGTACACCTGTAAGTGTAAAGCCAGTGGGATATAAATGGGTTTTTGTGCGAAAGAGAAATGAAAAGGGTGAAGTTGTAAGATATAAGGCACGATTAGTTGCACAAGGATTCTCACAAAGACCCAATATTGATTATGAGGAGACCTACTCTCCTGTGGTGGATGCAACTACTTTTAGATTTCTGATTAGTCTGGAAATAAGAGAAGGACTTGACTTACGTTTGATGGACGTAGTCACAACTTATTTATATGGAAATAGACACCCATTTGTGTCTCCCCAAAACCAAACCTGGTGATGATTACCTTTCGCGTCGAATCATAATCGAATGAAGTGAAAGTGTGGAAAGTCTAGTGTGCGATTAGTTTTTAATTCTTTTCTTTCTCTCTATTTTTTAAAACCTACTTTAAGAGAATAGCCAATCCAGTCTGGTTTGGTCCATGGCAAGGGTCCAATTAAGGTGTAGTTGGGTCGGGTTTGAAAAGAGCTTTCCAACGATATATTATAAGCCCAATTCCGATGAATAATGAGGAAGTTATGGCCAAATTACTAAACTGGACCGGTTTGATATTTATGGGTGGCCTAATGATCTAGAGGAGGGCCTAATATTGATTTATCATTCCTAATGCAATTAGAATTGATTATAGTCTTCTAGATTCTTCTAGAAGGTTCTTTTCATTCCTAATTTAATTAGCATTGATAAATTGACTTTTGTTGACTTTTTTTAATCAGAATAAAAGAAGTGTTTTTAAGGAAAATACGATTTAGCCCTTCTATACGGCTAAATTTTATCAAATTAAGAAAACGTGTGGAAACTATTGTCTAGCGTCTGACGACAGGACCAGCGCCTGGCGCCAAGATTGGCGTCTGGCGCTAGCCCTAGCGTCTGTCGCCAATTTGTTTTATTCTCTTCGAAACTCTGATTCGTTTTTTTATCCATCCGGATGATTTTTTCTATAAATAGCCTCCTAAAACCTCCATTTTCAATCATAAAAAAATCATCAATTTTCATCAAAAAATCATCAATTTCCATCAAAAAATCATCAATTTCCATCAATTCTCTCTCACCAATTTTTTTCAAGATTCTCTTGATATTCTCTCTATCTCTCTCTTTTCTAAACTAGCTTTTGCATACAAAATTCTGCATTCACAAGATCTAGAAACACCTAGCCAAGTTCGAAGTTGCCTTTGCCCTAGACGTGAAAGGTTTTAATTTCTGAGGGTTTGGTCCCAAATCTCTCTTTTAATTATTTAATTTAATCTTTTGATTTTATTACTTTCCTTGAAGTTACTAACGCGTGTATTTTGTTATTAGAAAGAGGTACGAGGCATCCACGTAAGTGCTTTAATTGTTTGCATTGATATTATGATATATAAATCATGTCTAGGTTGTTATTATGATTCCTAGTATCATGTTAGGATGCTTGATGTTTTGAATGACAACAATGATTATTCCTAGTATTATGTTTAGGGAAAAGGTTATAATATCAAATATGCTTATTATAATTCCTGCGATGCTTCCTATTTTTCTTCCTAATAACATGTAAGTATCATGTTAGGATTAAAGCTTTGATTTTTATTGTTTAGTGACATGCTAGGGTTTGTTATTAATCTTGTTAGTATCATGCCTAGGACCTTTCAATTATTATGCTTTAACATGGTTATCATGATTATAATTATGATGATGATTTCACTACTACAAAAACAAGAATAAGAAACGCAAGATATAGAACGGTTAACTTAGATATGCGATCTCTAGGACTATATAGAACGCTTATCTTAGTTAACCGTTCTATTTGATTTATTTATTTTATTTTATTAAATTGTGATTTTATTATATAGAACACATATCTTAGTAAACCGTTCTATTTAATATATCCAAATTTTACACTTACAATATAAATCGCCCCTCCTAGTTAACCGCTTTATATGTTTAACATTATTTTTAAAAAAAATAAAAAGAAAAAGCTAATACCAAGAGGCCCAAAATTCTAACCTTAACTCCTTTTTCCTCTTAACATAGCCGTCATTCTCATTTCCTCTTTCCTCATCTCTCACGCACTTCCCTCCTCTAAAACCCTTACTCTTTTCTCTTCTCTCTTCAGTCGTCCTCAATGTCTGATCCTAAAAAACTCCGAGCTATCCAATTATCTTCCTCTCAGTCGTCTTATTCCTCTATATACAACTATCCTATTCGTCGTTGCATCTCTTTCTGTTTCAACCCCAACTCCAACTCCGATGCAGTACGGTGCGCGAAAGCTCGAACCATTGCAATTTCGGTTTTGCTCTGTTTATGGTCATTGTTGCGGGTTGAATAGAATTTTACATTATCGAGGTAGGTGGTAGTTGCAAATGGTGGCATTGAATTGATTTTGGTGGGTCGTGTGAGGTGGTTGGAGAAGTGCATTTATATTATTAATTTTAGATCTGTAACTCTTATCAGTTATCAATTCATTTTTATGTTATGATTTGGATTATAATTTCTGATTTTTCATCTTTCATTTCTGGGTGTTTAGTGCGGCTTCACTATTTGCGTGCACTATTGATAGAGGCGCTGTGGTGGTTGAGGTGGTGGAGACGTTGCGGTGGTCGAGGTTGGTGGAGGCGATGGTAGTGGCTCAAGTTGGGGGAAGCGCTGCAATTACGAACTAGTTACTAGTTAGCAGTTTAGCACACTAATAATTATTAAGTTAGCAGTAGAATTGTATCAAATGTACTCGACATGTAAATATTTGAATATTTTTTTTTTGAAAGATGTAAATATTTGAATATAAAGGATAATAAAAGTTCATTTTAATGTGATATTTAAGTTATACAATTTCAATTTGATGTAATTTATTAATTGATGGTGTTAATCAGCATATATGCGTGCAACCTGCAAAATTAATTATTAATTTTTTTTAAAAAAAATAAACAAAGAGAACGGTTATCTTAGATAACCGTTCTCTTTTATTCATTTTATATAAGCATATGAAATAGGAAAGAGAACAGTTATCTTTTGCATATAGAACGCCTCTTATACCTGTTCTCTTTTGTCTTGCATATAGAACGCCTCTGGTACCCATTCTGTAAGCTTTACACATCGCTTAGCAGAAGAACGCCTCTGAGGCGATCTATAAAGCCTATTCTAACAGTTCTCTAAGGCCTTTTTTGTAGTAGTGATTATTATTATGTTGCTTGATTTATTTATTGTTATTGTTTTATCACACCTTTTATGCATGTTTAAAGGGAATTTGTACTTGTAATCATGCTTAATAAGATAATTAATAATCTTGTTAGGGTTAATTTGATTATAATTCAAGTGATCGCCAATAATAGTTTTGTTTGTGCATTAATATTTAACCAACGTAGTTAAACAGGTTTAGGGTAAACCTATTGATTGCATGTTAGTCAGAAAGCGCACATGAATACGACCAGAATAAAGTAGAAGCCTATTGTTAGGGCAGGTTCAATCTCTTTTAGGTTGGATTTGTACCTTCATCCTCAAACTACCAGTCATGGTTCCAGACCTATTAGAGTTGACGATCTCCTGGATCGTTAAGGGGTGTAACCTTCACCTCGTGAGCGATTTACAAGTTCCTAAAACTTGTTGGCGACTCTTTTTCTCTATCTTCTTTCCCTTTGGACGCCACCGTACTTTAGTGTATGATCACAGTGGGGTTCAAGCTAGGGATAATGCTTGAAATATTCCCTACAATGGCCTACTAGATAATGACATTTACATGAAGCTCCCAAAAGGATTCAAGCTGCCAGAAGCAGCAAAATCTAGTTCTCAAGAACATTCTGTATTAAATTAAACAAATCTCTTAATGGATTGAAACAATCTGGGCGTATGTGGTATAACTGTCTAATTGAGTATTTGTTAAAAGAAGGTTATAGAAATGATCCTATCAGCCCATGTATTTTTATAAAGAAATTTGGATCAAGATTTGTTATAATTGCGGTGTATGTTGATGATTTGAAAATCATTGGAACTCCTAAAAAGATTTCAGTGACTGTCAATTATTTAAAGAAAGTGTTCAAAATGAAAGATCTTGGAAAGAAAATTTTTTGCTTGTGGTTACAAATAGAGCACCTAGAGAATGGAATCCTTGTGCATCAATCAACATACATATAAAAGGTTCTAAAAAGATTTTCTATGGATACAACACATCCATTGAGCAACCCTATGGTTGTAAGATCACTTGAAGAAGAGAAAGATCCATTCCAACCTCGGGAAAATGATGAAGAAATTCTTGGTCCTGAAGTACCATATCTTAGTGCAATTTGAGCACTAATGTACCTTGCAAGTCATACACGACCCGACATATCATTTTCAGTTAATTTATTAACAAGGTTTAGTTCACGTCCAACCCGGAGGCATTGGAATGAGATTAAACATTTACTTCGTTATCTTCAAGGTACGAAGGATATGGGTTTATTTTTCCCAAAGTTGTCCAAAGAAAATTTGATTGGTTTTGCAAATGCAGGTTATTTATCTGATCCTCGTAATGGTTTTGCAGATGCAGGTTATTTATCTGATCCTCGCAAACTGGATATGTGTTCACACATGAGGGTACTGCCATTTCTTGGCGTTCTATGAAAAAAACCATTGCAGCTACATCTTCCAATCATTCTGAAATTTTAGCAATTCACGAGGCTAGTCGTGAATGTGTATGGTTAAGGTCGGTTGTTCAACATATAAAAGAAGTTTGTGGTTTATCATCTGGGAAAGAGGCACCGACAACTTTATACGAGGATAATGCAGCTTGTATTGCTCAACTTAAGGAAGGATACATCAAAGGTGACAGAACAAATCACATCTTACCCAAATTTTTCTTCACTCATGATCTTCAGAATAATGGAGATATAAATGTTTTGCAGATTCGTTCAAGTGAGAATTTAGCAAACCTATTCACTAAGGCTCTTCCAACCGCAACCTTAAAAAAGTTAGTTTATCGTATTGGATTGCGTCGTCTCAAAGATCTTCGGTGATATAATAATGAGGGGGAGTAATTGCGCGCTGCACTCTTTTTTTCCTTATCCATGGTTTTTTCCCACTGGGTTTTTCCTGGAAAGGTTTTTAATGAGGCAGCATATAAGCGCATTAAATATCTCTTAGATAATGGGCTCAAGGGGGAGTGTTACAAATAATAATGTATGCCCATTATGGCTTGTAATTATCTCTTCTATGACTATCTTAAGTATGGTTTTAATAACATCCTTGTAACCCTCTATATGTCATTAGTTCACATTAACCTTCTCATGAATGGAAACTTTATTGCCCATATAGGTTACAATGTTTACATCATGTATATATATAGATGGATCATGAAATCGATGAATAGAGACAACACAATTACCTATCTACATCTCTCTCTAATATTTTCCCTTTCCCCTTATTTTATAATAAATTGCATGTTTATGTTCAATTTTTGTGGCATGATCATATCTTTTTACTAAATGTTCATTTTTTTTGTAAAATGTTCAATTTTTTTTTTACTAAATGTTCAAAAATATAGATGTGGTGCAACTATTTCTAGGTGCACCATGCACATAATACTAATTGTGTGCCAGTGGGCCATATTTTTTACATAAGCCACATAATAAATTGGTAAAAAAAATAATAAGTGGGCCAACATGCAAGTTAGCCTTTGGCCCGTTGTGTATTCGTGCCAAATTATAGAAATAAAGTCCATGCACAACTCAATACCTATGGTCCACCGACGAGACTCTCCTATCATGCCAAATTCATGAAAGGCTTGTGGAGGATCATGCCTAACAGACTAACGCAATCAATTTCCATATATATATGTGACCTACATGATGAGCAGATATAACAAAAAAAATTTAAAAACATCACATGAAATTTAATCCCTAAATCATATGATCTGAGATGGGAAGATACCATAAGCCTACCACCTTAATCACCTAACGCAAGAAGCGACATCAGTATACCACACCTCTGTCACCTTAACCACTTTTTATGTATTATAATACTTACTAAATTTCTCTTACATATAAATATTACAACACATGGTATATTGAAAAATAAAAATGCTTTTATACTAAAAGATGAAATCAAATTCTTGGAGTGATTAATGGGATTAATAAACTAGAACACGGCTCCCTATTTCGGTCACTCAAATAATCAAATTTCTAACACTCCAAAAATTCTCCCTTAGATAAAATACTAAGTTTGGTGTGTGTGATCATAAAAAGGAGAATCAAGAGGATATTATTGTCATATCTAACTAATTGAATATTAAGGCATTTATTAAAGTACGACAACGAAAGACTCTACTTTAAAATAAAACTTATTTAAAAACCAGTTAAGTCAAACTTACAAACGAGAATCATTAAAGGTTAAAATATTCAAAAATAATAATCCTTCATACATTGTTATAGACTTCATTCATAGAAATAAACAAGAAACTCTCTACTCTCAAGCAATTCCCCGTGCATTCCCTTAGCATACCTCAACTTGAATCACTTGAAATTAAACACTTTATGCTTCCCATAATCACAAGTGTGAATATGAAGCATCACGGTGCCATCGAAAAAAAAGACATGGCAAAACAAATAACATAATAAGTCGGCGAATGTTTAGTATGTACACTAAGTAAAAGAACTTAATGGAATTATTTAAAAATCATAAATTAACTCCAAGTTAGGCTCACTAAACAACTTCATTAATTAAAACCCTTAAAATAAAGTTAACTTATTATAGAAATAAATAAAGTCGATGATTAGAAATACTACTAGTCTAATCTATATCTATACTTCTATACTTAGTATTTAAAAACACAAACCATAATTTTTCATATGACACGTGTCATTACAAGTCACTCACTACCACATATGACACATGTCACCCCTTTTGATCTTTTTGTTTAAGTCTTTATACATTCTATAACTTGCAAATTCAATTAAGAAAATGAAGTGTTTCATTTCCATCATAATAAAATAAAGTTGAACCAATTAATATACATCACATAAACATATGAATTGAATTATATAAAATTGTCTTTTCAACTAATAGACTTAAAATATAACTTAAACCAATATGTCATTTCATATCCTACAATCTTCATGTATATATACGTATCTAAATTCCTTTATCTTTTTCCACAGTTCTATCCTCATTCTTTTTTTCCTTTTAAGTTTTAGCAATGAAACAATTACTTCGTATTTCATATCAAAAGTTTCAACTATTGAAAAACATACCTACATATGAAATAACCTAGATAAGAACCCGTGTATCGAACGGGCCAAAAGGCTAGTTCATTTTGAAACGAGAACCTTATTAATTACTACACTTGTTGATTAAAAATCATTTAGACATGGTAGCACATCATTCAATAGTCAATAACATAATAATACTTTAATCAACTTGACTTAACTCACTTTAATTCTTCACTTTAAACTTTAGTCTTTACTTTACTTAATTAGGTACATGAACGGGAATCATAAGAAGTTGTGACAATACGTATAATTGCATTATCCTCCGTAGGGCTGAGCAAAACTACCCGAAAATCCGAAAAATCGATCCGTAACCGTTCCGAAAATTAGGGTACCCGTTCCGATAATTTGTTATCGGGTATGATTATGGGTATCATTTTAAAATTAACGGTTACCCGATCCGATTTTATAAGCATTTTTTTTTTGCTTTTTTTCCCTACTTAAATCTATTAATATAAATCTAAACTTTTACTTTACTTCATAATCACTTTATAATATCAATGATTAGTAATATTATTAATAATTTGATCAAGATCATATGGTATTGTTTTTAATTAGTTGTAAATTATATCATAATAACTACATAATTAAGTTTAATTATCATTATTGGATATCTTAGTTGTAAACCAAAACCAGCAAAACCAAAACCACCCACACCCGAAACCTTAATTCTCACGTAAATCGAAAGCCCCCTTACTCAGATGTGATTAGGATCGACTATTCGAGCCTTGATGTCCAACCTCTAATGGTATGCTATTGTATAAGGATATATGAGGTGGAGCCAATCTTTGAAATCAAATAAGGGGTTTTAGTTTGAGTGGCGTGGGTGGATGCTTCAGGGGAGGGGGGATCTGGGCGGCTGGGAAGGGTAGGCGATGGGGGTCGAGCTAGTAGGATAGGCGGCGGGGAGGGTGGTTGAGCTGGTGGGGTGGTTTTTCTTTAATTAATTAATTACTATTTTTTTTTCTTAAAAATTTTTAAATTTTTTTATATTATTTGTTTTTATTTTTTTGTCCACTCGTGTCTTGACACGTGTCAATTAACGTATTACGGAGCATAACAAGTTAGTTTGATGACCTGCTAGGACCATTAGAAGCAAATTCATATCAAAGTTCAGATTATTAAAAAATAATTCTAAGTTGGGATTATTGTTGTCAATTTTTCCTACATATAATTAATTCTAACATGTTTTCTAACTTGTATAAAATTCATACATCTAATCATACTTCTTATATTAGGTACTACACAAAAATAATCTAGGCGTCTCATGGACCCTATATGCTTTACACAAATATAAATTCCCAGGCCTAACATGATACTACTTGAGATAAAATAAATCTACTTAACATGATACAACCTATAGCGTGAATCCATTAACAAGCACAAGCACTAAAAACACGTCTTCTACGAACTCCTCTCCTAAAAAAAATATAAGAAAACCATAATCATATCAATACTATTAACCAATAATTACATAATCTAAAATAAATTTTCAGCTTTATAAACAAATTGAAATTTCTTTTTATACAGCTTTAAGCCCTTTTAAAAATCAAACTAATAAACCAATTTAATACTACTTTCATACTCTTTTAAAACCCTTTAAATTCAATAATAGATATTAATTAATCTCTATGAATTTAAATATGAAAATTAACATAAAAACCCTTGAAATTAAATGATTAAAATCTGAAATTAATTAGAAAAGAAGAAAGAAAATAAAAGAATTTATTTAAAAAAATGGTTGAAAACCCTCGCACCACCATCACGATGGCGGTTGTCGGTTGGCGCCTGTGTTGGTTGCACTGTGTGGCTGGTGGAGGGACGTGGTGGTGGGGGTGACCGGTGCTCATGGCCGACTGCCTTCATCCCCTCTTCTCTTTATTTTTAATTGTTTCACTAAAAACTCAAAATTGTAAGAGCAACTTCAATGGTTGTAGCTAGGGACTTGCTTGCAATTTCAATACTAGCTACTAGCTAGACCATTGGAGCTTAAAAACACAATTAGCTTGACTAAGCAAATTAGCTTGAATTAGCTTTGCCAAGCTAATTTGCTTGAGAATAAAACTTGCCAAAATAAAATGGTCATTCCACCAATTAAGCTTTTCCCATGTAGTTTGTATCTAACAACTACTACTTATTTGGTAAATATATTTTACAACAGCTACTTTCTATTTGCTACCAAATTTTTACAACGGCTAGTTTTTTTCAAAAACAAAGTACCATTATTTAATTTGAAACTCATTGTACTTGCTTCTCCATACTCTGAAATATATAGAATTCTTGCACTATCAAATTTTCATATGGATAGTTTTGAAGACCCGTATTACTATGATTATTCATAATAGTGTTTTAATTCTGAAAATCAAAACTCTCATGCTTCAACTCCAAAATTCTCACATCCTCAACCCTCTTCAATTCGACTGGTTCTTCATCAACCTTCTGAGAATTACTATAGTCCTATGACTCCATATCCACCAAAGACCATATTTCCAAAAATATCATCCTCGCATAGTTTGGCCAGATTATCGTCCAACTCATCCGGGATTTTTTAACATGTCCTCCAATCATTCATGAACAAGATTTGGCTCATGACAACACAACAAGAGATGTCATAGGAGACCTAAGAACCAACAAAGAGTTTCCTATTATTAGGCTGGATGATGAAGAGTATCCAATTACAAGGTTAGGTGACGAATCCCAAACTCCTCTTAGTCAATCTTACAATGACGAGAAAACCAATCAAGCTAATGACAAAACTGTTAAGTTGAAATGGAGCCAAATTAAAGATGTTGGTTTGTGCAAGAGTTGGATAACCATTTCAAAGGATCCAATCAAAGGCAACGATCAAACTAAGGAATTGTATTGGCGAAACATAGCTGAATACTATAATACATGGAAAGAAATTGTCCAACCATTGGTTCAAAATAAGTGCCGATGTTAGTAAGTTTAATGGTGCTACATACAAGTAAAAGAAAGCTAGCCAAGTGGGAACAATGAAGTATACATCATTAATAAGGCAAAAATTTTGTTTTCTGAACGTAATGAGGGAAGAAAGTTTTCCTACCTACGACATGCTTGGGAAGTCCTACACATTGATCCGAAATGGCAAGTATTTTCAACAAAACAAAGCAATTCATTAAAGAGAACAAAATTTATCAAGGTCGGGTACATATACCTCTAACCATGATACTAGTGAAAAGATGATGTGCAACTGTTAGATGAACGTCCAATTGGTCAGAAGGCGGTGAAAACTGTGGCAAGGAAGAAGGGGAGTAAGAAGACAAGTTCTGAAATTGTTGAGGATAAGTGGAATCAATAAGATTTAGCTACAAAAAGACTTACATTGATGCAAGAACATGTTCGTCAAATTGATTTTGAGGTACTACTCAAGGATACTTCGACTATGGATGAAGGCACAAGGAAAAATCACGACCAAATATGCATGACAATTAAGACAGAGTATGGAATAGAGTAATGCTGTTATGTCTACATTATTACTATAAGTAGATTATATGCATGTCAACTTGTTTCTAGAATGTTTTTTATCTAAATAAATTGTGATCAACAAAAAATAATGCCAAACTACTTTTTATAATTAAGTTATCTAGTCTACAAAGTTGAATGCTCAAGTGCATTACTGCGTTTAAAAAAAAATAAAAAAAAATAAAACAAACAAACAAATTAGCCATTACACAACTTGTTAAAGTATTGATCAAGTTTATTCTCTAGTGTAATACTAGACTACTAGTGTCTAAAAAACTAGCCGTTAAAAACTAAACTAGCTTGACAATTGATGTGATCACAAATATATTTATCTCTATATATAGAACTCCACAGCAAAGGTAAATCTCAACTATCAATATTATTTGAATTTTCAAGTGTAGTACTAGTGTCTAAAAAAACTAGCTGTTAAAAATTAAACTAGCTAGTTGATAAAATATTACTCAAATATATTATTGTAGACACCCATTTGTATCTCCCCAAAACCAAACCCAGTGATGAGTACCTTTCACGTCGAATCATAATCGAATGAAACGAAAGTGTGGAAAGTCTAGTGTTGCGGAAAGTTTTAATTTCTTTTCTCTTCTTTCTGTTTTTGAAAACTTTATTTTAAGAAAACAGACAATCCAGTTTGGTTGGTTCATGATATGGGTCCAATAGTAGTGTAGTTGGATGAGGCTCGCAAAGACCTTTCCAACGATATATTATAAGCCCAATTCCGATGAATATTGAGGAAGTTATGGCCAATTTACTAAACTGGGCCCGGTTTGAGCTTTATGTACGGCCCAATGATCTAGGGGAGGGCCTAATATGATTTATCATTCCTAATGCAATTAGGAATAGTTTTAGTCTTCTAGATTCTTCTAGAAGGTTCTTTTCATTCCTAATTCAATTAGTATTGATAAATTAAATTTTGTTGACTTTTCAGAGTTTTAATCAAAATCAAATAGCATTTTCGAAGAAATTATATTATTTTATCCTCCAGTACGGTAAACTTATCGGATCTTTGAAAACGCGTTGGTATTAGGCTTGGCGCCTAACCCCAGGCCTTGGCGCCTGAAACCAGGCCTGGCGCCTGGCGCTAGCCATTGGCGCCTGGCGCTAATGTTGGTGCCTGGCGCCAGCTAGCCAGGGTTGGCTCCAGCTCTGTTTTCTGAGCGTCAGACTCTGTTTTGTCTAATTTATCTTTTTGGCTGATTTTCTCTATAAATATCGTATTAAAAACTCCGTTTTCAGGGACCAATCATCTTCATTCATTCATCATCTTCATTCATTCACCAATTGTTTTCATTCATCAATTCTCATCATTCTCATGATCTATAATCTGTTTTAATTAGCATTCATTCAATTCTTTCTCCAAACTTTGCTTTTTTACATACAAAATTCCGCATTCACAAGATCTAGAAACACCTAGCCATATTCTAAGTTGCCTTCGCCCTAGACGTGAAAGGTTTTAATTTCTGAGGGTTTGGTCCCAAATCTCTCTTTCAATTATTTAATTTAATTGTTTGGTTATTATTTTCCTTGAAGTTACTAACGCGTGTATTTTGTTATTAGAAAGAGGTACGAGACATCAAAGTAAGTACTTTATGGTTTTTATTGATATTATGATGTAGAAATCATGTTTATATTGTTATTATGATATTCCTAGTATCATTTCTAGGGTATTTTTAATATTAAGTATGATTGTTACATTACTTCCTATGTTCTTCCTAATATTTATGATTGTTAGTATCTTGTTAGGGCTAAAGATTTGATTTTTATTGCTTAGTGACATGCTAGGGTTTGTTATTAATCTTGTTAGTATCATGCCTAGGATCTTGCTATTATTATTATGCTTTAATATTAACATGAGCATGATTATGATTATAATTATTATAATTTATGATGATTATGAATATTATTATTATTATTATTTTGATGATGATTATTTTATTTATGATTATTATTGTTATGATTATAATTTTATTATTCATGATATTTATGATTATTATTATGTTGCTTGATGATTATTTTATTTTTGTTGCTTGATCACCTTTATGCATGTTAAGGGAATTTGGTACTTGTAATCACGCTTGATAAGATAATTAATAATCTTGTTTAGGGTTAATATGATTATGATTCAAGTTATCGCCAATAATAGATTTATTTGTGCATTAAATTCAACCAACATAGATTAAACAGGTTTAGGGTTAATCCTATTGATTGCATTTTAATTAGAAAGCGCACATGAATACGATCAGAATAAAGTAGAGGCCTATTATTAGGGCAGGTTCAATCTCTTTTAGGTTGGATTTGTACCTTCATCCCCGAACCCTTATTTGGTTCTAGACCTTATGGAGTTGACGATCTCTTGGATCGTTAAGGGGTGTAACCTTCACCTCGTGAACGGTTTACAAGTTCCTAAAAAACTTGTTGGCGACTCTTTTGCTCTATCTTCTTCCCTTTTGGACGCCACCATACTTTAGTGTATGATCACAGTGGGGTTCAAGCTAGTGGGATTTTAAAGGCTTGAAATTATTCCCTTACAATTATATATATACATAAAGCTCCACAACAATGGTAACTCACAAACCATCAATATTATTTATTTTTTGTCCAAATTGAAAC
Source organism: Chenopodium quinoa (assembly GCF_001683475.1). NCBI lineage: Eukaryota > Viridiplantae > Streptophyta > Magnoliopsida > Caryophyllales > Amaranthaceae > Chenopodium > Chenopodium quinoa. The sequence continues at coordinate 4,565,388 of NW_018745024.1, forward strand.
TCACATTCTCTATACAACGAAAAAAAAATGTCAGATGATCCAAATTCATCAAATAACATTGATTATATTGGAAGCAATTTTGGACTGATCAATTTCTTGATGAGTCATTTGAAGAAATGGGGCATTTCATACTCGAAAATCATCCAAGAACAATTGTGCCTCGAGATCGGGAAGGTGGTACTGAACATCTTTATCAAAATTACTTCTCCCCCAAACCTGTGTATCCAGAACACATATTTCTAAGACGGTTCCAGATGAGAAGGGAATTGTTCATCCATAGTGTGGAGGAACTTGGAAAAAATTCTGAATATTTCCAACAAAGAGTTGACACTGCAAAAATATTGGTGTTGTCTCCCTTTCAAAAATGCACTGCTGCTATTCGCATCTTGGCATATGGCAGTCCAGCTGATGCTGTTAACGAATACATTAAAATAGGTGAGAGTACTGCCTTAGAGTGTTTATTTAAATTTTGTCGTGCTATTATAGACGTGTTTGGAGATGTGTACATGAGAAAGCCTACTTACAATGATGTCCAATGACTACTTGAAATGCACGAAAAATATCATGGTTTTCCTGGCATGCTTGGAAGCCTTGATTGCATGCATTAGGGATGGAAAATTATCTTGCTGCATGGAAAGGGAAATATGCTAGAGGTGATTATGGGTAACCAACAATCATGCTTGAAGCAGTCACCTCAATAGATCTATGGATATGACATGCATATTCGGAGTTGCTGGGTCAAGCAACGACATCAATGTATTGAGTAGATCAAATTTGTTTCAAGAAAAGTTGCAAGGAAAAGCTCCAGAGTTTCATTTCACTGTCAATCAAACCAATTATGATATGGGGTACTATCTTACCGATGGTATATATCCAGAGTGGGCTGCATTTGTCAAGACCTTTACACAACCTCAAGACCCTAAAAGGCTTCTATTCAAGCAAAGACATGAGAGTGCAAGAAAAGATGTTAAACGAGCATTTGGAGTACTTCAAGCTCGCTTTGCAATAGTTCGTGGAGCAGCACGTTGTTGGCATAAAAGTAGACTCTACGACATAATGGATGCATGTATTATATTGAATAACATGATTGTTGAAGATGAACACCACACATACTCCAAAAACTTTGATCAAGGTGATTTTTCACCAACAACTGTCGAAGATGTTCATCATGGGCATGCATTGGATTTTCAAGCACTTCTTGAAACAGATGTAGCCATTCTAGATAGACAAATGCATAATCAACTAGAGGCGGGTCTAGTGGAGCATATTTGGAGTCGTTTTGGAGGCCTAGACCTTAATTAATCTCCCTAAAATTTATGTTTTGATCAACTTTTTTTTTTAATCCTAAATGTTAGTATATTCTCCATATTCTGTAACCATAAACTAGTCATTCTCTATTTGTTCTACATTTCATTACTATGTATTTATAAAATAAGAACATCAACATTAAAAAGATTACTCCAAATGCTCAACATAGATTAACGTTAAAAAATAAGTATAATATAAGAATGGTCAGATCAACATTTATAAAAGAATAATCAACGTTAAAAAAATAGAATAAATGAATTATAAAAATGTTAATTAAGGAAGTGGGACTCACTTAAATACTAAGCTAATAGCTAGCCATTGGAGCAAAAAGTAGCTAAAATGATAATTAGCTTAAAAGCTTATGTGGCATAGCTTGCCCTTGGAGTTGCTTTAAAATGCTTACTTGATTTAAAAATTCAACCAAAATTTGAAAATTCATGACTAAATGAGTTTATATAGCTCTCATATTCAATCATACTTGCCATAATATCCCTTGACTTGCTTCACAAGCTTATTTAGCTGTCATAAAATGAAAACATGCTTAAGACAAAGCTTTTGCAAGAATAAATTATTTAAGAATTTTGAAAAGATGCTCTAACATAAAATAATTTTCTTTGACTTTCAAATCTTTCTAGAATATTCACTAAACTAGTTTTTGGCCTCGTACAATGCAAAGATTTAGAAAGTAAGAATTATTATTAATAATAGTAAATTTAAATTGAGTTAATTGAAATTATTTGACTTATATATGTAACAATTTTTTTTTTCAAATTTGAATTTATTAATGTATATCCTTTAAAATCATTGTGTTACGTATATAATATATAGTATATAATACAAAAATTTTAATTCTTTAATAGAATAATTTGTTTAAGAAATCAAATAAATAGCATTTTAGAGGGAAAATTTTTCACAAAATTATGTCAAATGTCCCTTTTGGTGATTACTTTAGTATATAGTACTAGTTTTGGCCTCGTGCAATGCACGTTTTATAAAATAAGATTTATTAATAATAGTCAAACTGAAATAAAATAAGTTATGTAACACTTTTGTTTTATTGTTTTTTTTTTCTTGAAATTTAAATTCATTAATGTCTATCCTTTAAATTCTTATGTGTTAAAAATATATAAAAATAAATTTATCAAAAGAATTTTAATTTATAATAGATTTTAAAAAAAATATAGTATTTTGGAGGGAAAATCTTTCACAAAAATATACCAAGTGTCCCTCCGGTGATTATTTTAGTATATAGTATAGATAGATGAGATGATCATCTTATTTTCCTAATATTTGGTGAATATTTTAGAATATTCTTGCATAATAAAATCTATGTTATAAAATAAATTCAAATACTTACTTTAAAATATAATAATAAATAGAAAAATTTGGAAAAATAATCTCAACTTTCACGTATTCGCTTTAAATAATCCCAACTTTGGATTATTATTAATTAATCTAAACTTTGAAGTGTATTTGGTCAAAATGGTCCTAAGTGACTGGTAACCTGTTAAAGAGGTGAAATTTTTTTGGTTTAACTAACCGATGGCACCATATGATTAGTTTAAATTTTAAAAAGTAGTAAAAAAAAAAAAGATAAACTTTAAAAAAGGTAAACCAAGCTAACGCGACCCCAACCACCACCCATTTCCAGCAACGCCCATCCCAACCTGATCCCTGGCCGCCACCTTGTGCCCAGACCCCCTCCCCACGCCGTCACTACCCTTCCTTAAGGTCGGTGACCCTTCCCTTAAAACCACCAAACTACCCTAAATTTCTAAAAACAACCTTCCCGCCGAGTAAAACCCCCAACTATCCCTTCCTCCACCATCAAAACCCTAGCGCTAGGGTTCTGATGGTGGGGGAGGGGCGGCTGGGGATTTTTATGCAATGAGGGAGGTGATTTAGGGATTTTGGGTGGTAGTGGGTGGGATTTTAGGGGTTTTCGGTGGGAGGGGTTAGTGTGTAATCCCCCATATTTTTAAATATTTTATAAATGAAAATTTAATTTTATTTGTAATATTGATGTGTATTTTTCCATAATTTATTTCAAAATATTCAAATTATTAATTTGGGTCGAAAATTATTTTGGTACAAATTATTTTATGAACCATCATTCTACAATTTATGTCCAAACAAACAAAGCCTAGTCCATTTTATTTCTTAATTGGCCATTATTTCTATGAGGCTCAATCTTACTTACCCTACAACATTTTCTCCTATAAATGCCCCATTAATCCCCAAAATTTTCCCCACACAAAAAGGTTAGTAAATCTCTTTTCTTTATTTTTTTCCTTTATTTTTCTTTTCCTTTATTTTAACTTTTTAAAAAAGCCGGTTTACAATAACTAATTGTAAATCAGCTGTGAGTTTAGGCCGACACGTGTAAGTAACTCAATTTTTAACATCAGCTTATGACAATTCCTTTTTCTCTCTCCTTTCTTTTTCGCTCATCCCCTCCCAAATTAAACTGTACCCACTTTCAATAACTCTTTCTCCTGAATTTTTCCTATCTCATCTCCATTGATGCGTACTTCTTTCTTCCATTTCTATTTCTGATTTTTTTTATAATCTTTTTGTTTATATTTTTAATTAGTTTCGTCCTTTGAGAAACACTAAATCTGGGCTAGACTTTGACAAACCTTATTAATTTCTAGTTATGTTGGCTTAGCTTCGATGATTTTGACTATGGAGGCTATCTACAAGTATTTTTTGTGACTCATAGGGTAACTTTTGTCGTCGCTTAGCTCGGTGAGATGGTCAGAAATGGTGGAATCGGCGATGGTTTCAGCGCTACCAACGTCACTAGTAGTGGTTCCGGCGGCGACTTTTAATTTGTTTGAGTGATTTTACTGTTTTTTCATGACTATTGTTAATTTTGTGTTTAATTTTGTTGATTTTGATACTTTGTTTTGCATATGTAGCTTAATTACTTTTGTGGAAAAAAATTCACTTTTGTGAAGAAAAAAAGGGTCACTTTTGTAAAAAAAAACAAAAAAAACTCACTTTTGTAAATAAAAAAAAAGGGTTATTTTTGTGAAACAAAAGGGTCACTTTTGTAAAAGAAAAAGGGTCACTTTTCGCAAAATGTTCGATATACAATAAAAATATTATAAACCCTGGGCTTGCAAAAGTTTTGTTTTTTTTTCTTCATTTTTTTCCTTTTCTTTTTTTTTTCCTTTCTTCTTTTTTCCTCCTCTTACGTGAGAAACTCACGCTGCTACTGCTATGCTTTCCGAGAGCTGTTGCCGGCGCGCCACCCCTGCTGGCTGTCGTTTCCTGGTCGCCGATGACCCACGCAGCCCAGCCACACGACCCAGCCACCACCCTATCTCTTCTCTCTCTCTTGTTTTACTTATTTATTTGTTTGTTTAATGTTTATAAAATTATTATGGATTTGATTTAATTGTTTGAAATTAATTTAATTAGTATGAAAAACTATATTGTGATGATTTTAAGTTATAATTTCAGATTATAATTGTATTATAATTTTTCAGATTTTGTGATTATAAAACCTAGGGTTTTAATTTATTGAAATTGAGATTCTAGGGTTCTTATGATCAAAGAAATATGGGGCTTTTGTGTACTTATTTTTTTAATTTATGATTGAGTATAAAAGTGATGTGGTGATGACGTTTTGAAGGGTTTTTAATTAATCTAAAGTGCTGGAAATAGTTTCTAAGTACTACTTTTGATGTTTTATAAAAAGGATTTAATCACCCATTAAAAAAGGGAGATTATTTAAGGGGTTTTAAATAATTTTTCAGATTTTTAATAAACTTTAAACTTGCTGAAATTTCATGTATAATAATGTATTTTAAGGTATTTTAAAGAAAATTTAAAGAAATATATATAAGCTTTTGATTTTAATTAAAGAGAAGGTTTTAAAGTGTTGTTTGATTTGGATTTTGATCGAAGGTTTTAAAGTAAGCTAGTATTGCTAGCTGTAAATTTGATTGGTTGGGTATTGATTGATATGTTATTGTTTGGTTTAGGAGAGGACTTTATAGAATGTGTTTTTAGTTGAAAAAGCGGTTTACCAATTCGTATATTCAATGTACATACGAGTTACGAAACCTTTCCTTTAAAAGCATGTTTAGAAACGAAACGAGAATTTAGTATCATGTATGGAGAAGACTGGAAATAATTGTTTGGTTATACATTGTGATTTCCGTATGATGTGCACTATTTTACTTTGCAAATATTATTTATGCATTAATTTTGCAAGATGCGCTTAGAGGCAAAGGTATGTGAATATGTGGAATGATTTATTTATTACTCATTTATTGAAATAGAATGAGTAAAGGAAGAATTCAAGTCTTATAAGACGAGGTTAAGGTTTTGGGTGCCTTATGCACTCAAGGTGTTTATACACCGAGGTAGTTAAAGGAATAAATAATAAATGTTACTTGTCACTAATAAATCAAGAATTGAAATTGGAAAATTGTTTTACTTGATTGAATGGATACTGGATTGATTGTATTGTTTGCATATGAGTTATCACCAAGTTTAAACTTTTAAATCACGTAAAGTGCAAGATGGATGAGCAATAAAACTTTGGATTGGTGCACATCTGGAGTAATGACAATCAGGGGTTGGGGTACACGGGGTATTAGCCGTGCACTTTTCTCGAGGTCGTCTGATCTACGAGTCTCTTATTTCAAATATTTTTCAAAACTAGGAGTTAGATGAGATCTCATACTAGCTACGGTCACAGAGTCGCGCCCGAGGTCGTTGGATGTTTTATTGATGTTTCCGAAAGGAGGCATGGGGTTTTTCTTTTATTGATGTTCCAAATGGAGCATGGGATGGACAACCTTGTCTATTGCTTAATCCAATGAAATAAATAAATGAATTAGCTACTATCAACTAGTGAAGTCTTAATAAAATTGATAGTTGAGTCGTGTTTTGAGTCTATAATTTATTGATGCATGATGTTTGATTATTAGTAGCATGTTAGGGATTTCTTAATTTATTTCGCAGCTTGTATGTACTCAGCTTTGCTGATTGCGTGCTTTTGTGTGTGTCTTTCTTTGGTCATGGTCTTCACCTTTCAATGACCCTGGGACGATCCAATTTTTACACTTGTAATATTGGAGAGAAGATTAACCACAGGTTCTTACAGATGCAGCATTCACATCAGGGTTGTGGGATTTTGAGTGGAGAGTTGGTTAATGTTCGCAGTTTATTTCTTTTGTAAGTTTGAATTTATTTAAACTCTGGTTTTATTCATTAACTACTTTTGTTGGGTTTTAAATAAGGGCCTTAATGGTTCAAACTTGTAACACTTAATTTTGCTTTTATTCGTTGGTTTTGAAATTTACTTATAAACTGATTTAGTTTTTCCGCTGCTAATTTCTGATAAAGCCTTAACGTTTGAACACGTGGCGGTAGCACGCCAGTAATTTTCTTGGATTTTGCTCGGGTTATTCACATGTTAGAAGAGAGAATTATTAGGGTGTTACATAGTGGTTTTGGGGAAGGGGAGCTATAGACGCGAGGGAGAGGGTTTTGGCCAGCGTGTGGGTGAGGGAGGATTTTTGTTGCCGCGGTAGTGGTGGGGAAGGTGGTTCGTGGGTGAAGGCTAGTCATTTTTTTTTTTAATTTTTTTTTTTCAATTTTTGTAAATTTTTCTTTTTTATTTTTAAAATGTTTTTTAACTAATCACATGGTGACATGCATCACCTTAAACTATTATAGGGACTAAAGAAAGCGAATACACTCCAAAGTTCGAATTATTTAATAGTAATTCAAAGTTGGAATTATTTAAAGCGAATACGTGAAGTTGGGATTATATTTACTAATTTTAATTTTCCTAATAAATGTTCTCAAAATATTTATTAATTACTTGTAAAACATTTGTATAAATACTTACTACTTGTATCTATATAATTAAAATACATAATTTTACATTGTATAATACTCTAAAAATACGTAGTATTACAAAATCTATACTAATCTATTAAAAGGCGTTTCTAAAAAGTCTCTACGCCAAGTAGACCCTTTCATTACACCACGTCATTATGCCACGTTAGCTACTCAGTTCCTTAATATGTCACGTCACCCACATTACCAACAATATTCCATGTTGCCTCAACTATATTTAAAAAGATATATGGATGAAAGGGTTTGAACACTTCACCTATTGGAAGCAACATTCTTATCTAATCATCTAGGCTAATAGCAAATTATGCTTTAATGTTGCACAGTAAATAAAATTATACTATAAAAGTATTAAAAGAACATACTACAACAATTGCACAACAATAAAAGTAGTGTTGTTTCAAATAATACTACAAGAAGGGGGGTTGAATCGTAGTATGAGAATTTAGCCAAACTTTTTGCGGAATTAAGATTAAGTAAGCTAAAGGAACAGAAAGATTAACTAAAGGAACTAAAGATGCAAGAGAGATTTTTACGTGGAAAACTCCTTGGCCCTAACAAGGAGAAAAACCATGACCACTTGGGATTTTGGGAAAAGAATCTTCACAAGAATGGGGCAAAAGGTCCTATTACAAACTAAAGACTCAAACTCAAGTTCCTCTACGAACTTGAAACCCCGAGGAACAAGTCCCAACTTGTCACTCTTCTCTTCTCTTTCTCTCTTCTCACTTCTCTGTTCTCTCTTCTTTTTCTCACTTCTCTTTCTCACTTCTCTTTCTCATACATAGAAGTTCACTCAAACTTCCCCATTCCCCAAATTACAACTCGAAATATAAACAAACTCTAGTATAAGAACATTAAGAACACTCTAATGAACTTGTGTGGAATTGACACTTGACTCGAATTAAAAGCTTGAAAACTTATGTGAGCAAGGGTGAGTTTTTCCATATGAAATAAACAACTATTTATAGACCAAAATTCGTTTAGGGAAAACTTCTTTGTGCAGCAATCCATTACACCACTACTCCAACCCACTAAGAAGATCATGTTCCTAAAATTAAGGAACCATGAACTCCTCAATGTGCAAGACCATGACTTGAATCAAGTCATGGAGGAGTAGGCCGCAAGCTTTTAGAAAACGTGGGAGATTTTATTTTCAGAAGATATTTTCGAAAATCAGAAATAAAATAAAATCTTTTTAGTTAAGAAAAAAAAGATAAACGTTAAAGACTTAACCACTTTCCTAAAAACTAGCATGCACAATTTTATCCTTTTAGACCAATTCCACACAGCTTTTTCGAGTGTAATTACATATCTTATACTTACATAAATACTAGAATATAAAATATATTTTAGTCTTCATGTCTCTGATGAAGCTTCTACTCCGAGGCTTCTGTTCCTTGGGAGGAACTTCTCTTCTCTGATGAGGCTTCTTCTCTGAAGCTTCTGTTCCTTGAGGGGAACCTTCTCTTCTCCAGTCTTCATTTTTGAAGCACCAGTTCCTGCAAAGGAACTCTTCTTTATGGATAACTCTGCTTCTGGCCTTCTTATTCCTCATGGTATCTTTACAAGACACTTAATTCTCCTGATCTTTGCTACTAAGTACACACTTAAACAATCTAACACTTATTAGTTTGTAAGTAAGTGAGTTTGTGTCATCATCAAAATCATTAATTCCAACAATATTCCCCTTTTTGATGATGACAAACAAACCAAACTTACTTACAAGGAAACAGAGATAATCCAACTTATTCCTAAAGGAAAGAAAATGCAAAAACAAAGTGTAATGCGGAAAGGGAACTAATGCTAAGAAAATAAAAACAATGCAGAAATAAATATCTTAAGGAAAAACTGAAAAACTTGAAAAAACTTGTATATACATTATACCTGCTTGTACAGAGTAAGCAGCTTGTGAAGATTTCGAACAGAGACCATAGAATGATTAAGTTTCCTTGATAGTTTGCATCTCTTCCCTCTTTTGGCATTATCAAAAACCAACATACAAGCATATAGTATACCATAACACAGCACCATCTAGTGGTTTAGTGTTAAGACAAGAAACATGCATAGAGAGAAAACATTCACAAAGCATATAGGCATAATATACATAGATATTAATCATCCAAAACCGATTTAAAACATTGGCCAAATGTACCAAATTTGCAAGTTTACCAAAAGAAATTAAGAAGTGCCAAAAATATTACAGACCAAATTAAAAATTGTTTCCCAAAAATAGATAAAATATAAGTTTCATCAACATAAAGAGGCTACAAGGAAAGATAGATTAATAATCAATGCTCTGGTCATCATCAACAGCAAGATCCTCCAGCTTCTTGCTGATTTGAGACACTATGTCCTTCACAATGGACTGTCTCCCTTGTTCAGTGCTTGAGACCAGCTTCTTGACATCAACATTCAGAGTGAGCACACTCTTCTTCAATTCCTCCATCTGCAACTTTGACTGCTCTTGTTCCTTCAGCACCTTAAGAAGCGTATCCTTCAGCTCCTTCACATCTTCCCTGAGAACCTTTTGAGGGGAACTGAAGGCTGCAAAACCTGTTCCTGCAGATGCATACTTTCCCGAAATAGGAGAGCTTGTGACTTTCTACAAACCCTCTTGCACCCCAGTGATATCAATGCAAATGGGTGCAGAGGTCTCAGTTTTCTTCATCAACCTCAAGCTCTTCCTTTTCTTCCTTCCCCCTGTTTCAGTGACCTCCTCAACTATCTTTTCCTCTTCCTCCTCCTGAATATCCTGCACTACTCCCTCTACTATCCCCGTAGCCCTCTCTTCTTCCCCCTCGGCTAGGGCACCTACTTCCTTAGGCCTTTTCTCCTTTTCCTCCAGCACAACTTCAAAACATCCATCCACAACCTTCATCTTATGGTTTTCAAGGAAAATAGGTTGCATGTATTCGGTGTTTTTGAGGGGCAGGGGTTCTTTATCAGCAAAGGAGATACCAAAGCTTTCGAAGACATAGGTAAGTAGGTTACCATATCCCACCTTCCATCCTTTTGGAACACAGTGGGAAAGGTGTTGGATCATGATAGAGGGAAAGTCGATTTGGATCCTTTTTGCTAGGCAGTAAATGAGAATAGAGTCAAGCTTGTTGGCACTGTCTCTCTTTTGGGAGCGAGGAATTATGTCATTAAAAACAAAATTCAGCAGAATTTTGTCAAGAGGGGTTAGGTCATTGTGGTTTATGTAGGTTTCCTCCAGGTCACCACCTAGAAACTCCACTATTTCATCAATTTTTGCATCAGGAAGAGGGTTCCTTATCACATTACTTTTGAAATATAGATCATATCTAGTATTAGGAACATCAAACAACTCAGCCAAGTACATCGCATCAAACTCAATTTCTTTTCCATACACACAGCAACGAATAACACCTTTAGAATATTTAAAACTTTTGCAAAAATCCTTCATAACATCAACATACAAACTCCGATTAAAGCATTCACTCAACAAATTCACCTAATTTTGAGACTCAATCAAATCAAGCAGTTCATACAACTTAACAGACTTACACCAAGAAAGATTAATAGTCAAACCTGTCACAAAGTGATCACCAATTTTCTCTTGCCTTTTCATGGCTGCTAGCTTGTCCCGGTAATTGACCCCTAGTTCCGGAGCACTTTCTTCTTCATCTTGCATGTCATCAGACTTCCTTTTGCAAGAAGACTGAGATTCGGTAGTCGAATCGACTTTTGGAGGCTCTTGAACTTCGATGGGAGTGATTTCCGGTCGAATTTCCATGGTGATGTCTGGGATTGGTTTTGTGTTTAATTCGGCTTCAATTTGGGTTTTTGGAGAGGTAGACATTGGAGAGTAGTTTTGATCAGAGTGATGAGAGAGAAGGTAGTTTTTGTGTGGTGTAAATTTTTGTGAGGCTGACATGTTTTATGGTGGAGGTAAATTGGTGAAATGAGGTGTCGTTTGGGAGGTGAGGTGAATTAAGTTGATTTGACACTGATATTTATTGTTTAGGGAAACACAAACCGTGTTTTAAGAGAGTAATGTGAGTGGGATACTTTTGAACAAAAGATAATGATGAATATTAGATGCATTCATCTGATTTTTGTGTTTAGATAAAAAGAATTTGGAATTTTGAAAAAAATAGATAACCACAATAATTTTTTCTCTTGAATTAAATCAGAAGAAACACACTTGCAAATACAAATTGATACACATAACAATTCAACAAGGCTCATGCAACCAATTTTGGACTTTCACATCTATGTCTTCCAAATTTACATGCCCTTAGCAAATATTACTCCTGCTTACCGCCTGTCTTAACTATGTAATTAAACATATAACACTTGTGCAAAGTATACAATAGTTAAGCACATTAGTTTGAGTTTCACACCTGAGGGAACTTGATGCATTTTTCTCAGTATAACTTAATCATCCCAAGTTCCATTCTCATCTTCTCATGCCTTTCTCTATTCAAGGGTTTTGTTAAAATATCTGCAATTTGATTGTTAGTTTGGCAGAAATCTAATTTAATCAAACCCTTTTCAACATTATCCTTAAGGAAATGATGCCTTATATAAATATGCTTGACTCTTGAATGATGGACTGGATCTTTAGATATGCAAATTGCACTAGTGTTATCACAGTAGATAGTAATGTAATTAAATTTAATACCAAAGTCACGTAGCTGTTTTTTGATCCAAAGGACTTGAGAGCAACAAGCAGCTGCTGCTACGTACTCAGCCTTTGCAGTAGACAATGCAACATTATTTTGTTTCTTGGAACCCCAAGCAACTAGACAAGAGTCAAGGAACTAAACCATACCTGAGGTGCTTTTCATGTTCACTAAGTCACCTGCATAGTCAGCATCTATGAATCCTCTAATCATAAAGTCATCACTTCTAGGATAGAACAGACACAGGTCATCTTTTCCTTTGAGGTGTCTCAAAATTCTCTTAACAGTCGTTAGATGTGATTCTTTAGGATTAGACTGAAATCTAGCACACAATCCAACACTAAAATAAATATTAGGCCTACTGGCTGTTAGATATAATAATGAACCAATCATAACTCTATAAGTGGTTTGATCCACACTTCTTCCTTGTGGATCCTCATCAAGTCTTGTTGTTGTTTCCATAGGTGTATGATTTGTCTTGGCATTCTCCATGTTGTACTTCTTCAGAAGTTCCTTGACATATTTCTGTTGGTGAATCATTATTCCTTCAACTTTTTGCTTTATTTGAAGTCCAAGGAAGAAATTTAATTCGCCCATCATGCTCATCTCAAATTCACCACCCATTAGCTCAGCAAAGTATTTGCACAAACTATTGTTAGTAGCACCAAATATAATATCATCTACATAGATCTATATAACTAACAAATCAGTTCCTCGAGATTTAAGAAAAAGAGTTTTGTCTACTTTTCCTCTTTTGAAATCATTTTTTAGTAGGAACTTTGAAAGCCTTTCATACCAGGCTCTTGGAGCTTTTTTAAGCCCATAGAGAGCTTTATCAAGCTTAAAAACATGATTCAGAAATTTTAGATTTTCGAAACCTGGAGGTTGTTCAACAAAAACCTCCTCATTTAAGAAACCATTAAGAAAAGCACATTTCACATCCATTTGATAGAGCTTGAAACCCATAAAAGAAGAAAAAGCTACTAGGATTCTAATAGCTTCTAATCTAGCTACAGGAGCAAAGGTTTCATCGAAATCAATACCTTCCTGTTGGTTGTAGCCCTTCACAACCAATTTAGCCTTGTTCCTTACTATGGTGCCATGTTCATCAAGCTTGTTCCTGAACACCCATTTCATCCCAATAACTTTCTTTCCCTTAGGCTTTGGCTCAAGGTGCCAAACTTTGTTTCTTTCGAATTCATTGAGTTCCTCTTGCATAGCCACTATCCAATCAGCATCTCCTAAGGCTTATTAATGATTTCTTGGCTTTAGGATGGACAGAAATGCATGGAATGCACAGTAGTTCCTCATTTGTGATCTTGTTTGAGTTTCTTTTCCTATATCACTGATAATGAGATCAGTTGGATGGGAACCTTGATACTTGAATGGCCTGGGTTGAAATTCCCTTGCTGAAACTCCAATTTGAGGAGCTTCTGGTTCTGTTCCTCCTGCTTCTTCTGCTTGTTCCTCATTCACCTGTTCATCTGGTTGAGCAACCTCTCCATTTTCTTGATGATCCTCTTCTGGAGCAGGCTGCTTTTCCTTGGTTTGCTTCTGAGTCTCTTCTTCATCCCTGTCTCTTATCAATCCAATTTCAAAATCATTATCATCGTCTAATTCCTGCACACTAACAAACTAGTTAACTTCATCAAAGATTATGTGAATGCTTTCCTCAACACATATTGAGCTTTTATTGTAAACTCTATAAGCTTTGCTATCAGAGGCATATCCTAGAAATATGGCCTCTTCACTTCTTTCATCAAATTTTCCTAGGTTTTTCTTACCATTATTATGTACAAAGCACTTACAACCAAAGGCTCTAAGATGAGATATGTTTGGCTTCCTTCCCCTGAATAGTTCATAGGGAGTCTTGTTGATGATACTTCTGATTGTTACCCTGTTAAGAATGCAACATGTTGTATTCACGGCTTCAGCCCAGAAGTTCCTTGGCAATCCACTTGCAATCAGCATCGTTCTAGCCATTTCCTCAAGGGTTCGATTCTTCCTTTCTACAACTACATTCCGCTTGGGAGTCCTTGGAGCTGAGAAATTATGATTCATACCATTTTCCCTGCAAAACTCATCGAATCTTGAGTTCTCAAATTCAGTTCCGTGATCTGATCTGAGATGGACTATGGAGTGACCACTGATTTTCTATATTTTCTTGGCAAAGGCAACAAACTCGTTAAAAGTTTCATCTTTACTAGCAAGAAAAATAACCCAAGTGAATTTAGAATAATCATCAACAATAACCAAAACATATTTATTGCTACTCCTTCTTTGAATTCTCATGGGACCACACAAATCCATATGGATCAATTCCAAAGGATTTGTAGTGCTTACCATTTTCTTCAATTTAAAAGATGAACGAACATGCTTGCCTTTCACACATGCATCACAAACTTTGTTCTGTAGGAACTTGATAATAGGAAGTCCCACAACCAAATTCCATAGCAGGGGATCATCTTCAACAACACTCAGACATGTAAGGTTGTTCCTTGGGATCAAGTTGAGGTCAACTGTATAAGTGTTCCCTCTTCTTGTTCCTTCTAGAACAACCTTTCTTGACTTGTTGTTGATGATGTTGCAAGAATCAGAAGTAAAACTTACAGAGTTTCCCTTATCACAGAATTGGGATATACTGAGCAAATTGTGCATTAAGCCCTCGACCAGGAACACATTATCAATGGAATGAGATTTAGATATTCCAATTTTGTCTTTTCCAATGATCTCGCCCTTCTTATTATCCCCAAAGGTTACTGTTCCTCCAGGGTAGTCTTCTAGTGAGAGGAATTTTGATTTATCACCCGTCATATGCTTGAACAACCGTTGTTGAGATACCACGAGTTGTTCCCCCTCACTAGGACCTGCAAGAAAACTAAGCATTAGGATCAGGAACCCAGGTTTCCTTGGGTTCCTTAGACGTGGATGCAATATCAGTTTTCTTGACCCACACTTGTTTTACATTTATTTTATCAGCTTCTTCTCTTATCCCACACTGTTCATAGAGATGTCCAGTCTTACCACAAAAATTACATACCTTCATGCTAGGAAGCTCAACATATTTCTTTTGCTTACCTTTCCTCTTGGTCATGTAACCAAGACCTTCAGTTCGTTTTCCTTGAGCTTCAGCTATCCACTTAGGTATGACTTTTGGGTCAATACTTCTATCCTTTCTAGCATTCAGTTCCAATTCAAGTTGATCCTTTTGGGTTTTTAAAGTAGAAAGCTCATTTTTTAAATTTTCAAAATCAACATTGAATTTAAGCAACTGATCGCTTGAGGAACTGCTAGAACTGATATCAGAAATCATGAGCTTATACTGAGTTACTTCAATATTCAGAAGAATACTTTCATTCTTAATTGTATCAGCTATCTTAGTTATGTGTTTGTATTTAAAATCAAGCTCTCTTAATTTTCTTTGAGACTTGGCATAGGCTGTTTCCAACCAAGCACCATGTTCTTTGCAAACCTTAAGAGCTTTTTTCACATTTATTCAACTTCACACATGTATCTCTAAAGAATTCTTCTTCTTCTAGACATATATCTATTAAGACATCTTTAGAGAGAGTTTTAAGCTGTTTAGGATCAAGAAATACCTCTTTCTGGAGTTCCTCAAGGTAAGCCTTTTCATCATCTGATTTAGCCATCAGACAAAGATTGGTCGTCTCCTCTTCTGGTTGGTCATCCTCTTCTTCTTCACTGTGTGAGTCTCCCCAGGCTGCTATCATGGCCTTCCTCATGTTTGACTTTTGATAATTTGCTTTGTTGAATTTTTCTCTTCCCTGTTCCTTAGCCTTTCCCTTCCCTTTATCATTTTCCCAAAGGGGACAGTCTCTGATAAAGTGATCTAGGGATCCACACTTGTGGCAGCTGTAGTCAGGTTTTGGATTTGAGGTCTTTTTCTCGAAGTTCCTTGAGGTTCGGCCTTTCTTGAACATTTTCTTGAATTTTCTCACAATCAAGGCAGCCTCATCCTCGTCCACTTCTGAGTCTTCCTCCTCATCAGCCTTAAGAGCCAATCCCTTATTCCTCATGGGTTCATTGTTGACTCCAAGGTGTAGCTCATGAGTCATGAGAGAACCTGCTAGTTGTTCAATATTGAACTTAGCAAAGTCCTTCGTTTCCTAAAGGGTTGTCACCTTAGCTCTCCATATCTCATCTTGTGGAAGACTTCTAAGAACCCTCCTAACCTGCTCATCTGTAGGAATCTGTCTACCAAGGGAAACCAACTCATTTATGATGTTAGTAAAACGTGTTAGCATCTCTTGAATGGTTTCCTTAGGCTGAATTTCAAATCTTTCATACTTAGACATAAGTAGATCGATTTTTAAGCGTTTAACCTCATTGGTTCCTTCATGAGTGATCTGCAGCAAATCCCAGATTTCCTTAGCGTTCTTGCACCCCATAACACGATTGTGTTCATGAGGTCCAAGTCCACAGTGGAGCAATTTTACAGCCATAGAATTTATTTCCATTTTATCAAAGTCATCTTTCTCATATTCAGACATAGGCTTAAGGATTACCTCATTCTGAGCATTTGTTTTGGTGACTTCGAAATCACCAACCTCGATGACCCTCCAGACTTAGTAGTTCTCTACCTTGATAAAGATCTCCATGCGGTTCTTCCAATAGGTATAGAACTTGTCGTTGAACATAGGAGGTCTCTGAGTTGAGTATCCTTCCTCGAGCTTTTCATGAGTATTCATTTTCTCCAAGACCTTTCTTCTTCAGGGTTTCCTAATTTTCTTAGAAGTTAGGCTCAGATACCAATTGTTGTTTCAAAGAATACTACAAGAAGGGGGGTTGAATTGTAGTATGAGAATTTAGCCAAACTTTTTGCGGAATTAAGATTAAGTAAGCTAAAGGAACAGAAAGATTAACTAAAGGAACTAAAGATGCAAGAGAGATTTTTACGTGGAAAACCCCTTGGCCCTAACAAGGAGAAAAACCATGACCACTTGGGATTTTGGGAAAAGAATCTTCACTAGAATGGGGCAAAAGGTCCTATTACAAACTAAAGACTCAAACTCAAGTTCCTCTACGAACTTGAAACCCCGAGGAACAAGTCACCCAACTTGTCACTCTTCTCTTCTCTTTCTCTCTTCTCACTTCTCTGTTCTCTCTTCTCTTTCTCACTTCTTTTTCTCATACATAAAAGTTCACTCAAACTTCCCCATTACCCAAATTGCAACTCGAAAGATAAACAAACTCTAGTATAAGAACATTAAGAACACTCTAATGAACTTGTGTGGAATTGATACTTGACTCAAATAAAAAGCTTGAAAACTTATGTGAGCAAGGGTGAGTTTTTCCATATGAAATCAACAACTATTATAGACCAAAATTCGTTTAGGAAAAACTTCTTTGTGCAACAAATCCATTACGCCACTACTCCAACCCACTAAGAAGATCATGTTCCTAAAATTAAGGAACCATGAACTCCTCAATGTGCAAGACCATGACTTGAAGCAAATCATGGAGGAGTAGGCCGCAAGCTTTTAGAAAACGTGGGAGATTTTATTTTCAGGAGATATTTTCAAAAATCAGAAATAAAATAAAATCTTTTTAGTTAAGAAAAAAAAAAGATAAACGTTAAAGACTTAACCACTTTCCTAAAAACTAGCATGCACAATTTTATCTTTTTAGACCAATTCCACACAGATTTTTCGAGTGTAATTACATATCTTATACTTACATAAATCCTAGAATATAAAATATATTTTAGTCTTCATGTCTCTGATGAAGCTTCTACTCCGAGGCTTCTGTTCCTTGGGAGGAACTTCTCTTCTCTGATGAGGCTTCTTCTCTGAAGCTTCTGTTCCTTGAGGGGAACCTTCTCTTCTCCAGTCTTCATTTTTGAAGCACCAGTTCCTGCAAAGGAACTCTTCTTTATGGATAACTCTGCTTCTGGCCTTCTTATTCCTCATGGTATCTTTACAAGACACTTAATTCTCCTGATCTTTGCTACTAAGTACACACTTAAACAATCTAACACTTATTAGTTTGTAAGTAAGTGAGTTTGTGTCATCATCAAAATCATTAAGTCCAACAAGTAGTATCCTGGGGCAACGGCCGGGCTACTCACTATTTCTTACTATAAAATAGTATAAGATTTGAACTCTCCTCATTACGCCACATCACCCATGCAATTAAAATCTCTTATTTTAGAACTAATTGTCTTACCACCAAGTTATGAATTTTGTATAAAAGTATTGAAAGAACACACTACAGCAGTTGCACAACTATAAAAGTAATATCCTGGGGCAAGGCCAGGGCTACTCACTATTTTTTATTATAAAATAATATACTATTTGAACTCTCCTCATTACGCCACGTCACCCATGTAATTAAAACCTCTAATTCTAGAACTAATTGTCTTACCACCAAGCTATGTGATTTTTTATGTGATATCTTGAATACAAAATATTAATAATATAACATATAACATTATGAACAACAAATTTAATTAGAAGAGAATTGAATCATAAATTACAACATATATTACTGATCAGTTCCATGTAATTATCCGGGGCATCTCCTAGGCCCAAAACCTAGTTATTAATTTAATATGTGTGTCCTTTTCCCAACATAACAACTCTTGTGTATGTTCTAAAATAACAAATTGGTAGTCCTTTAATGAAATTTTTATCATGGAGGTGGATGCACCATGCATCGTGCATCTGATTTTCCTTAAAAAAGGCGGAATGAACATATAGTTTTACAGTAAAGAACATATAGTTGTTTTGTAATGAACATATAGTTGTTTTGTAAAGAATATATAACTATGGACCAAGTTATAATGAGAACCAAGGCTAAAATAAGAACTAGGAACTAATCTTGGCCCTTAGATCATGTTAATCGGATGGCTCACATGCTTCCTGTGTCACTAATGACATTTTTTAATATTTAAACTTTATGAAGTAGTTTCTAGTTTCATTTCTCAAAAGTAAATGAAAATTTAGTAAAAGTAAATGAAATTAGTCTTAAAGTAAATGAAATTGTCTTAAAAGTTAAATAAAAAAAAATAAAAAAATAAAAAATAAAAAACTGGAAAAAAAGTTTGAAAACAGCGAAATTACGAGTATGCCATTAATGAGAGCGGGTGTAATATGAGCCATTAGATGGAGTGCGATCAATGGCTAAGATTAGTTCCTAGTTCCTATTATTCACATTGGTTCTCACATGGTCTCAATTCATATACTTCCTCCGTTTTTTTATTATTGCACCATAAGTGTAATACCCCGTATTTTCATACGTATTTTCTAATTAATTAATTAAGAATTATTTTATAAAAAGGGTATTTTATTAAATTCATTATTTGGAGCCAAAATAATATTTGAATTTTGGCACCAAATATAAGTATTTAATCATTTGAATAATTAATTATTTTCGGATTTCTAAATTAATAATATAGGTTTAATTATCTTTTTTAAGGTCGGTTCATATTTTATTATACTAACTATTTCAAGAGAAATATCAAATATACATTATGTAATTTTTATTTATTCAATTATTTTATTATTATTTTCGTTTTTATAATAAAAAAAATGGTGAAACGTGATTTGATCATGTTTTGAAGAGTGATTGTTATCACTTTAGTTTGTTAATTATTATATTTTAAATTAACCTCTAATTCTCTTATTCATTATCTCATTTTGTTCCTATCTTTCTTCCCCCAACCATATGTATATCTATTTAAATTTTCTTATCTTTTAACCCAACTATTAATTCAGACTTAATTTGATTCAAGTACCTTGACAGCCCCAAAAACTTATCACATTTTCTAGTAATCATATCACACCTTAATCTCTATCCTTTCTACACCCTCAACACTATAAATAGACCCTTAATTCTTCCCACTTATTCACACCAATTCTCTACTTTTCTTCTCCTCTTTTTACACAAATCATCCTGTTCATCTTTGAAGCCAATTTTCGGGCACTTCTGGTCAGTTTTAAGGTATTGACGTTTCACAGAAAATTACCCAATTTGGAGTTAGATTGAAGGAGTTATGGCCTCTGCAAGTTTTGCCTATTCTTTCCAACGCAAATTCAATTCTTCTCTTTTCCTTTATTTCTTATCTTTTCTCATTTCTCTTCTCTTATTCAATTATTATTATTATTATGGGGGATTTATAAATAATTATTATGAGTAGTTTTAATTATATAAAATCAGATTTTTAATAATGTTTATGTTGAAAGGTTCATGTACATATAGTTGGGAGGTTTTAATTTAATTATTTGTGATTATTTGTTAACCTTATATTGATTAAGGTTATATTTATTTGTAGGGAGTGTTCAATCAAGGTTCTTGAGATACTTTTTGTGTGGTTTTTCTAACAAGGATCAAGGTACGTTTAGGTGGCTAGATACCTTTAAAAGTAATTGGTTTGAATAACATGTTTTATATGATTTTATTGGTGATTGAATTAAATTGGTTTTGAAATAAATTATGTTTGAAGGTATTTATTTGAATGATTGATTTTTTAAATCATGTTATGAATGGTTTGGATTACTTATCGTATTCAAATAATATTGGGAACTATTGGATATTAAAAGGATTTATTGAACCATTGAATTATTATTATTAATGCTTTATAAGCATGTTAGTAATCCCACTATGCGGATTTGGTTTATTGATAAGGCCTTGGACTTTGTATGACCAGGTCATTCCTCAAGAATAGCCTTGTAATATAAGGAGACTAGCTTGGGGGTGTGCACACTTGGGTGAGGAATTGGATTATAAGGAATTGGTTCTTGTAGGGAATATTTCAAGCGTTAACCCCTAGCTTAAACCCCACTGTGATCATATACTAAAGTACGGTGGCGTCCAAAAGGGAAGAAGATAGAGCAAAAGAGTCGCCAACAAGTTTTAGGAACTTGTAAACCGTTCACAGGGTGAAGGTTACACCCCTTAACGATCCAAGAGATCGTCAACTCCATAAGATCTTGAACCAAATAAGGGTTCGGGGATGAAGGTACAAATCCAACCTAAAAGAGAGTGAACCTGCCCTAATAATAGGCCTCTACTTTGTTCTAATCGTATTCATGTGCGTTTTTCGACTAACATGCAATCAATAGGTTTAACCCTAAACTTGTTTAATCTATGTTGGTTGAATATTAATGCACAAATAAATCTATTATTGGCGATCACTTGAAATTATAATCACATTAACCCTAAACAAGATTATTAATTATCTTATTAAGCGTGATTACAAATACCAATTCCCTTTAAACATGCATAAAAGCGTGATCAAGCAATAACAATAATAATGTATCAAGCAACATAATAATAAATATCATGAATAAAAATTATAATTATAATAATAATCATCATAAATAAAATAATCATCATCAAAATAATAATAATAATAATAATAATAATAATAATAATAATTATAACAATTATAATCATAATCATGTTCATGTTAATATTAAAGCATAATAAAAATAGCAAGATCCTAGGCATGATACTAACAAGATTAATAACAAACCCTAGCATGTCACTAAGCAATAAAAATCAAATCTTTAACCCTAACATGATACTAACATGAATAAATATTAGGAAGAACATAGGAAGCATCGCAGGAATCATAATAGGCATATTTGATATTATAACCTTTTCCCTAAACATGATACTAGAAATATCATAATAACAATCTAAGCATGAACTCTATATCATAACATCAATAAAAACCATCAAAGCACTTACTTTGATGTCTCGTACCTCTTTCTAATAACAAAATACACACGTTAGTAACTTCAATGAATATAATAAAACAATAATTAAATTAAATAATTGAAATAGAGATTTGGGACCAAACCCTCAGAAATTAAACCTTTCACGTCTAGGGCGAAGGAAACTTCGAATATGGCTAGGTGTTTCTAGATCTAATGAATGCGGAATTTTGTATGTAAAAGCAAGTTTAGAAAAAGAGAGAGATGATGAATGATTAAGAGAGAATGAGAGAATTAATGATTGCGAATGAAAACTGGTTGTAGGTCCATCAAAACGGAGTTTTTACGACGTTATTTATAGAAAAAATCAGCCAAAAAGATAAAATATCAAAACAGAGCATCTGGAGCACAAAAAACAGAGCTGGCGCCAGAATTAGGCTATTGGCGCCAGGCGCCAATGCCTGGCGTTTGGCGCCAAGCTTGTTTTTGACGCGCTTTCTCAAATTAGATAAATTTTTCCGTACAGGAGGATAAAATCGTATCTTTTCTTCAAAAATGTTCTTTGATTTTAATTACAACTCTGAAAAGTCAACAAAAGTCAATTTATCAATGCTAATTGAATTAGGAATGAAAAAAACCTTCTAGAAGAATCTAGAAGACTAAAACCATTCCTAATTGCATTAGGAATGATAAATCATATTAGGCCCTCCTCTAGATCATTGGGCGCATATAAGGCTCAAACCGGGCCCAGTTTAGTAAATTGGCCATAACTTCCTCAATATTCATCGGAATTGGGCTTATAATATATCGTTGGAAAGCTCTTGTCAAGCCCCATCCAACTATACTACTATTGGACCCATATCATGGACCAACCAAACAAAATGGATTGACTGTTTTCTTAAAATAAGTTTTCAAAAATAGAGAGAAGAGAAAAGAAATTAAAACTATCCGCAACGCTAGACTTTCCACACTTTCACCTCATTCGATTATGATTCAACGTGAAAGGTACTCATCACTGGGTTTGGTTTTGGGGAGACACAAATTGGTGTCTACAGTTCTTAATAAAGGAATTGGTTTTATTAACTATTATTTTGAATATTGAATCATTGGAATCAGTTTTGGAATAATGAGTTTTGAATTTATTGGATATTGGAATTGGTTTTAAAATCATGTTTGCAAATAAATTGAGTTTACACTATCTTGCACTTATCGTACTTAGCATATTTTGCCAATCCGTATTTCTTATTTAATTTGTTTTGGTTCGCCCTGTTTACCGTAATAGTAAGCAGTGTTGACTATTTTCAGGTGGAGTCATGAATGAGCATATGGGAGTCCAGGGATTTGCTTCACCTAGTTTAGGAATGTTGTCTTGTCTTTATTTTTGAGCACTCATAACAATGTTACTATTTTCATAAGTATTAATAAAAGAAAGTTGAGTTTCCGCTGCAAGTTTTGTTATTGAGTTAAGTATTTAGAGTAGCCTTGCGTAATCACGCGGCGGTAATACGCCCAAGTCTATCTCTACGATATAATTATACGTATTATACTGGTATTTCCGTAGAGGGAGATCTGGGGGTGTTACAATAAGGGTTGGGTGCAAATATTTTGGTAGTGGAAAAAAGTAAGAGAGAGAAAGATAAAAATACAAAATTGCCCATGTGATATATTGATAAACTAAAAAGTAAGTGTGAAAAAACAAGGGTATGTCGGGTATTTGTAGTGTGAACACAAATAAATGTTTTTCCTAAAGAGGAAATGGTGCAATATTTGTGAAACTTCCTAAAAAGGCAAGTGGTGCAATAATAAAAGAACGGAGGAAGTAACTATTTTGTTAAAAACATCCGGCTTTATATTCATTGTATATATTTAAAGAACATCCGTAATATTAATAAAGAGCATGATAATATAATGTAATGAATATTATTTTTATTCAACAAAAAAAGAAGAACATAATAGTATTTTTTTAAAAGAACATCTAGCTTTTCAATCTTTAAATGAATTATTTGTTCCATAATTGATGAGTTTTGGTAATTATTTCCCAATCTCAATTTAGAAATTTGTATATTTTCTCATATTTAATTTCACTTGTTTGAATTTTTTTAGAGAGAGGAATAAAAATTTTAGAGACAGAAATAGAAAATTTATAGAGAAAAAGAAATTCTTCTAATATAAGACGATGATTGATCATTTAGATCGAGTTTCGTGGTGCTTTTAATCATTGTTTTGGTAATGGAGTGATTTTTAATGAATTGAAGGTGAATATGTGGATTTGTTAATCAAAGATTGAAGGTAATTTTGAATGAAATTTTGTATTTATTTTTCTTTAATTGTGTTACTTTAGATTTGAATTAGAATATTTTGTAATCATAAAATTCATTGTTTATTTTTCCTTTTTAAAATTTGATGAATCTGGATATAGATGTTGAATTTGAGAATAATGTGACAAAAGTTGAAGATGATGTTTTTTATAAGATAGTGTTATGTTCATTTCTTTAATTTTTACAAATTCTATAACATGTTCTTTTCACCTTAACTAAATTTTCTTTTCATTTAGCTAAATGTTCTTTACATCTTTATACAATGTTATTTCCACTTTTTTTTGGAACGGATGTACCATGCGGATGATACATCCGCTTCCACGAACCACTAATTGGTCCTTTAATTCTTCGCCTCTTTTACATAAAATTATAATTACATCTCCTCGGCGTAAAATTATGCGCAAAAAAGAATATAGGGTGGACAATTCACTTGCTTGCCCATCGATTAAAAAAAAACTAGGTTATATGTAATTCACCATTACCCAAGATTCTAATGTTGAATGTATGTAACCTAAATTTGTCTAGCCTACATGTTGTATATGTTTTTTCCACATATTTTAGCGCAACGAATATTGCTGAGTGAAGTGGTGAGGTTAAAAATAGTGGTTATGAGAGTAAAGTTCTAGTTTCATTATTCAATCCAAAATAGTATGGGGGAAATTTAAAGAAACTAACTAAAAATGAAAATCAGGCAAACATTGAGATTTGGAATTTCACAATATACACCATATATCTTATGTAAATTATGCAAAAAGTGCAGAAAAAGTCATGATGGCAATTGAAAAAAATGGATAGTGTATGCTAGAGGTGTCAATTCGAATGTCCGGATTGAGTTCAGTGAGATTGATTCGGGTCAAGTGTCCATGTGAGTCAAAAATTTAAATAGGATATATTTATGTCATGCTAACTTTTTTGTGTCCATGTGAGTCAAAATCTATATATTTCGGGTTAGTTTCAGATCGGTCGGTCAGCTAAGGTTTTGATCGTCTAATGTATATAAGTATTTATTTATTTATTTTTCCTAGAATAACAATATTTTCAAAAAACTATAATAATCACATTCCTTTTTTTAAGGTAAAGAGAAAGACACTAACCTTACGTCAATCCTCACGATTTTTTTTGATTCGGTATTTATGTGTCATTCACCTTGAGAGTGAGGGGGTAGAAAATACCCATGGGTTATAGTCCATACTCCATAGTACTCCGTATTTGGCCTATTTGCCATCGAATTATCGAAGTACGCTAATCCTAATCTCAAGTACACCGTCAAAAAAAAAAAAAAAAAAAAAAAAATCTCAAGTACACCAAGTTAGATTCAAATCTTATAGTTTTGAAATTTCATCAGTCAAATTTTCCATCTTTTGACTGCTATTTCTTTCCTTAAATCGAAACCCCACCTGAATTCACCGAAATTGCTCGACAATTATGGTGAATTTCAGGATTTTGAATCATGGGTTTTCCTTAATTTTGTGTTTTATATTATTACAATCTTCAATTGGGTGTATAGATGCTAAAAAGTCCCAATCTACTGATGAAGCGTATGTAACGTTGTTGTATGGAGATGAATTCGTTTTGGGTGTCAGAGTTTTGGGCAAATCAATTCGAGACACTGGCTCTAAGAAAGATATGGTGGTTTTGGTTTCTGATGGTGTTTCTGATTATGCCAAAACCCTCCTTGAGGTAAATATTGTTTTTTTTTATTGAGCGACAAAGGGTAGTGATGTAGACGAGATTTGATTCGGGTTTCTCCTGAGACTATAGTGTACAGCAATGATTAATTGGTTGTTACTTGATGAAATTTGTTATATTTGTGATTGATTTGATCAAATGTCTGCTTATTTTGTTTTGTATTTGTTTTGGTGTAATCAATCCAACAGTTATTGGTTTGGTTTAATGAAAGCAATGGCTTTGTATGTATGGTGGGATACTGGGATGAATGAATTGGAGTTAATTTTTCATGATTTAGGGCTACTTACCAGTGATTCAAGTTTGAATATTAGCTGTGTATATATGGTAGGATGAATAAATTGAATTTGATTTTTCATGTGTAAAAGCTAGAATGTTGTTTAGGGCGACTACCTACTGAATTAAGTTCGAATCTTTAAAATAGAGTTGGAGAAGCCGGATATGATTTTCGATTTGTTGAATTATCTATCAGCTTTTTGTGGGTGTCATTTTTTTCCTGGACTATGGTTCAAGCAGCTTGCTTTGGATTGGATGGTGAAGGTGATAAGAATATTATAAATTTGACTTGTTGTGGACAGGCAGATGGCTGGATTGTAGAGAAGATATCTTTGCTGGAGAATCCTAATCGTGTTCGACCAACAAGGTTTTGGGGTGTTTACACAAAGCTTAAGATATTTAACATGACAAATTACAAAAAGGGTGATTTGATTTCTTAGCTATCATACTTTTGATCATCTGATTCTGTATATGGTTTTCCATTACTATGCTTGTTCTGTGTCGGTTTCTTGATTGCTGACTAGAAAAACTTGTGTGTTGTGCAGTTGTGTATCTTGATGCAGATACAATCGTGATCAAGAGCATTGAGGAGCTTTTTAGATGTGGGAAGTTTTGTGCTAACTTGAAGCATTCTGAAAGACTGAATTCTGGCGTCTTGGTTGTCGAACCATCTAAAACGCTTTTTAGCGACATGCTCCAGAAAGTTAGTACCTTGCCTTCTTATACTGGAGGTAATAGCTCTTCCTGTAACCTTTTAATATTCAGCATGTTTCAGAAGTTTCTGCTTATGCCGTATGGACATGATTTGGTCTAGATTTTGGCTTAATAGTGGTCTCAACTCCAGCAGGCAATTTGTAGGCTATTGTTGATTTATCTGCAGTTATCTTTGGAAAGATTAGCTAGACACTCATTTACATTTTGTAGCAAAAAGAACTTTTAGTCTATGTTGCATGGATAAGACGAGGACATAGGTACATTACCATACATAGGAAAATTGAAGGATTTTAAAGTTGAATGTATTAAAAATATGTGGGTGTGTGATTGGGGAATATCTCAAAGTTAAACTAAGTCAATTCTCACTTTAATTAATACAAGTAATACTACGTATTTAATTGAGAGGAAAAATAACAAATAGGTCCTTTGTATAACTTGTAAGCTAAAACTAACTTTGAAAATAAGAAACTTCCTAGAACATAATCAAAGTTACACTAGGAAGTAGGAAACTAATTGTTAGTGCCCTTTTCTACTACACCTATCACAAACTATAAAGTAATAGAAAATTGACAAAAAAAACAGGCTCGGGGACACATTTTTTTACTAAACACTTCACACTTCGGGTTTTACTGCAGGGCTGGTTTTTCATTATTATCAAAGTGTCTAAGGTGTTTTGGTATTATAAATTTATAAGTATCAAAATGCGATACACTACCTTCTAGATTTTTTTCTTTTTCTGCAGCTTAGCTTGTAGTGTTACAAGCTTTAATTTGAATTCAGAATTCTTTGTTGAAGTTATATACTATATGTTCATTCCTTTGGCTACTAGACACTTATACTACGTAGGAATAGTGATCAAAACATGCACAAACATTGGTGTCAAATGTCAAATGAAGGGTTTTTTTTTTTTTTTTTTTTTTTTTGTTGAAGATGTTGTAGAATGTTATGAGCTATGTGTGTAGATGTTAGGTGTTTACACCACCAATTGAAATAGAAAACTTGGCTGCAAGGAGATTCTTTACTTCCTATTCTGGACTGTATATTGTTGGTTGCAGGTACCTCTTTAAATGAAATAAAAGGGACCTTTTTTCCTATACATTTTCAGCCCTTAATTATTCCCCTCTTTCAAAGTTTTGCTTTGCTACATAGCTCGATTTGTGCCTTGTGTATAATTTTTTAATTTACAACAAGACTGCTCCAACAAGTCCGATTAGCTCACGCATAAATCCACAGAAGTCAAACATATGAATATATAAAGTTCGATATATATATATATTAAGATAAATTTTTAATCTATATGTCAAATTTTAAAACATATCATCGATACAAAATTAGTTAGGAATTGATGTGTTTTTGTGATGATTTAAACTATATAGTAGGCATGTAATGACTAATAATAATAACATTGGTGAAAAATATTTCTTGACCCGTAACCTGAAATAATGACCCTGTTCGAAATGACTCGTGACTTGATAGATCTACACACAGTAATAAAATTATATTAGATTGTAAAGTATATTGTTTTAATTGATTAGAATATATTATAAATAATGGATGTGGTGCATTTTGAACTAATTCCCTAGCTCCAAAAAAATACTATGATACAAAAAATAAATTTATATGATAATTTATGAGTGTATACATACGAAATATTAATACTTTATCGAAAATAAAACTCTAAATTAACAATCTTATCCTAAAATTCTATCCAAATTTGATTAAAAATAGAATTCTAAATTAACTTTTTTATCCTACAAATTGAATTTTATATAACTTTATCCTACGTGGCGCGACACTTGGCGAAAAGTTCGAACGCCAAGTGTCGCTATTTCGTAGCCTGACTATATATATATATATATAGGGGAAGGCTCTTGTGAGAATTTTTCTTATGTGAGAATTTTTCATATGTGATAACACTCTTTATGTTCTAAATTTTTACTCGTATGTTCTAAATTTTAAATCTGATGTTCTAAACTTTTTCTTAGGTGTTCTAAATTAAATCAAATGTTCTAATTTAGTACTCACATGTTCTAAACCATAAATTAGTTAAGTTTGATGTCATAAATTTTAAATAACTTGTTCCAAAATTTTAACTTATATGTTCTAAATTTTAAAACGTGTGTTCTAAGATTTTTAATTATATGTTCCAGATTTTAAAACGTATGTTCTATTTTTTTTTACACGTATGTTCTAAATTCTTTACTCACACTTTCTATATTCTATATCAGTTTGTTCTAAATTTTTATTCACATGTTCATAATCTTAAGTCAGATGTTCTAAACATATTACTCACACAAATGTTCTAATTTATTGCTCATATGTTCAGAATTTTAATTTGAGTCACATGTTCTAAATTTTAACTCGCATGTTCTAAATTTTTACTCACATGTTCTAAAATTTTACTCACATGTTCTAAATTTTAAATCAGTTCTCATATAAGTATGAATTCTCACATATGGACCTATTCTCACCGGATCCCTCCCCTATATATATATATATATATATATATATATATATATATTTATTTATTTATTTATTTATTTATTTATTTTTTTTGTTATAAATAAATCTATTATAGAAAAACAAAGCTGTTTGTTTAAGATATGAATATGGCCAGTTAAATTTATTTTATTTTCTCCTATATAAGCAACCTCCCATGTCCTATAGAAACATTTACGGCCTGTTTGGTAGCCGGTAATGAATTGGAGTAATGAGAATGAATTTTAAGTGTAATTAAGTATGGAAAATTACCAATAATCTCCATGGGAATACAATATCATCCCCTAATCATGTGTTTTCTTCAAATTTTTCTATTATTATCCATTACCACTTGAGAGGTGGAATTAGATGGGATTGGAAATTTATGAAAAAATTAGAGAACTTGGGGGGTTATCTTGAGTGATCATGGCAATAAACATGGATTTTCTTTCTGAAGTTACATATAAGGTCATTTCCATTACCATTACTTATAACCAGTAACCAAGCGGGGCGCTAATCCCCCCCTCTGAGCGTTGAGTTTGGAGATTATTGTTGAACTTTTTCCTGTGATATAGCACAAAACTGTATGGGGTGATGCTGTATACACTTTGCAATTTTTCATTCTTAAAAGTGGTTTTGTTGTTTGTAACATTTCTGACTTACATGGTTATTTTAATGTCATGAGATTATTGTTTTCTACAATTCTTGGATGTTGTTTATTCTTTTCACTCCATCGATATGTAGGCTTTACCACTTCACTGGTCACTTATAGTTTGCAGTTATTTATTCCTTCCACTTCCACTGTTTTTCTTAGGGGATCAAGGGTTTCTGAATTCATATTATGCTGGATTTGCCGATGCACGTTTATTTGATCCTAATCTATCAGCTGAAGAGTTGAAGTCTAGACCTGTTCCTGAGATGGAACGTCTGTCTACTCTCTATAATGCTGATGTTGGTTTGTACATGCTTGCTAACAAGGTATTCTTATTCTCTAGAAAGATATCAAATGTATTGCTCTTGATTCTTATCTATTTTTGTCTACGTTCTTGGCTAAATGTTGTTTGGCATCCCCCCCTAACGTGGGGTCACCAGTAGCATTGAGGTTTTGGCTTATCTTGGGCAAATGCTTATGTTTTTATTCACATTATTTATGCTATTAGAAGATTCTGACCTATTTGCATTGCATACGCAGTGGATGGTAGATGAGAAAGAACTTCGTGTTATTCATTATACTCTCGGTCCCCTGAAACCATGGGATTGGTGGACAGCTTGGCTGGTGAAACCTGTTGATCTCTGGCAGGTATATGCATATGTTTCTTTCTTATCTCTACTATGTATGTCTTTTTCTCACTGTAGTCCATAGTACATACTCCATACGCAACGATGCAGTCTGTTATAATGTGCATAATCCTATTTTTCCTCCTCCCCATGCCTTTAGTTGTCATTTCTCTTGTTAATTCCTGGCTTTTAAACATATAGAGAAAGGGCCTAATAAGAAAGGACCTGATAGCTTCTTGTATTTAATTTTAGAATGATTTATGTAGTCAATTTCACCAAGTGGATCTTTACTCAATGGGTTTGTTTTTGTGGATTTTATTTCAACAAGTTGAATTTAATGCATAGCTTTGCAGGACATTAGGCAGAGGGTTGAGGACTCACTACCAGGAACTGGGGGAGGAAGAAACCCTCAAGATGAATTTTTGGTCAAAGCTCTATTTCTGCTTCCTTTCATTGGTCTCATATTCCTGTACTACCGCTCTTTACTTCAGGTATGACTGGATCAACCTGATTTTATAGAACAAAAATGATAATATAATTGGATCTTGATATAAAATAAATTTTGTTGTAGGCCTTCGAGTTCTTTGGTTCACTTTGTAGGCCATCATTTTGGGACCGTATGAGACACCTTGCTGTCAGATTAAGAACAGGTGTTCTTCCATTTACGGCAGGCTCTTCTACATCTACCATGAATTCCAAGCAACAGGTCTGTCTCTCCTTATTGTTTGTATTTCATATTTGCAGGCCTGAATAAGTTATTAGAATGAAAAAGTGGAAGATATGAGCTGTATCATATTGCATTGATGCTAAGTCGCTCACTTTCTCTCATTTATGTCATATTTCTTTGCTTTGATGTTTAAGCAGCTCTACAGTGGTTTGCTAGCCAAAGTACCTTGGTTTCTAGGAGGAATGTCAATCTCTGTGTGTCTTCTAGCTGTGGTTATTTCTCTTGGACTGGCTCTTCTAATCGTTCCACGACAAGTGCTTCCCTGGACTGGATTGCTACTTATGTATGAATGGACTTTTACAATCTTCACTCTACTCTTTGGAGGTTATTTACGGCTTATTTATCAGTGGGGAAAAGTCAACGCTGTCCAAGCAGGATTATATTCTTCTGATCCTGAATCATTGGACTATGATTATGGAAAAGGTATGTAGTCACTGCAACCATTTCCCATTTCCTGAATGGCAGTTGGTTCTCATGGTTTTCTGGCTCTTGATTGTCTTAGGTCATCAGCGACAGGTGTTTTCTTATGATGCTGCAGTGCTGTATTATGGATTGGGAATGGCTTTTCTAGCAATCGCAGTACCATCATTGCCTTATCTTTTTGGAATTACTGCTTTGTTTGTGAGGTATGTTGCGTATCAGAAGTTATGTTATGAGCATTGATCTTGAAGAAATTTCTTTAACGAGTTTGAATATGTTCATGGTTTTATTATCTGGTTTCCATTTCTTTGTTTGTTGATAATTATTTTAGCAATTATAGACTTTTGATTTACATACTTCTTTCAATTTATGGATTATGTCTCTGAGAGCTGGATAACAAGAGGCCTATGATTGTTGAAATATCCCATGCGTACTAATATTGCCAATCTACACACTCTCCTTTCTCTTTGCCTTATAATTGTGTATCCAGGGTTTTGAACATTTGCTTTTGGTATAGATTCTTCACTTTTTAGCCTTTTAGGACTAAGTCCTAAGTAAGAGGCTGAACGAATTAGATCATTTTCTCATGCTAAAGTACCTGTAAGAGACCCAAAGGCTAACAGGGCCACATGGAAGACTTTGTTTTCTACAAGTCTCTTGAGCTGTTGTAAAAGTCGGTCAAATGTAATTGATAGGAATTTTATTTCAGCCCATTGAAACCCATGTGAGCATGTACGCTAAGAAATTGTCTGTTAGGAGAAAGAGGTAGTTGTTGTCATATAATGCATTTGCCAGTTGGTATTTCCACATTGGTTGTCTTGTACTACCAAAGAATCACCCTCCCATAGTCAACAACCCATAAGGTTAGCACTTCACTTTTTTTTTTCAGACCTATGCCCAAATTGCTCATTCATGCTAATTATATGCTGACAGTCAACTCGAAGGGGTTTGTGAGTTTGAAAATATGAAATTTTGTCTGTGTACTGCAAGATGAACGATAAGTATCACATGAAGGATTAAATAATTTTCTCCTCTATATGACATATTTCATACATGCCCCCCCCCCCCCCCCCCCCAAAAAAAAAAAAAAAAAATTGCAATAGAAAAAAAAAATAGTAACGTAAACAAATAAAAGAAAAGAAATTGAGGAAGCCTGCCAGCATCTTGACCACCTCATACTCTACCTGCTGGATTTCACCTGGTCGGCTGTTCCTGTTGTTTCCGTGTAAAGTTCATACCTTTGAACAATGTAGTAGTAAATTTTAAGTCCTTGATTTCCCACAGTACCATATCTGTTGCTTGAATATAGAATTCTATGAGCATGATGATAGATAAACTGGAAATTTGCAACTTGTGACTTGTGAGGTTGCAAGCAGATAAGGCATGCCGGTTCTTTTGATATTAGATTCAGATGGTAATTTCTACATATCTAACACATAATTTTTTCCTTTGCAGACTAGGTTTGATGGTTCTAGGAGGTATAGTTTTGGCTGCTTTCATGGCATATGCATCAGAACACCTTGCTATTCAATCCTTTTTAAAAGGGCTTGAAGACCGAGAAACATCATGGTCTAGGCACACATGTTGGTAATGTCAATTCGATTAATTTTTTTTTTCCTCCTGTAAGTTAAAAATTTTGATTGTTCCCCAGTATTTAATTTGTGTAGAATATATCGAGGGGGAGTTTTAGTACGCCCCCCTGCCTAACTTGCGTGTTGTTGTAATCTAGTAGTTTCAGGCAAAATGATTACAAACTGTAGATATCTCTGCTGCTTTTTTTGTTGTTGTTGGTTTTCAGATGTACATGACTCAGGTGCTAGAATTTCTGAGCTACTCTTATCAATCTTAGCTGTATTTTCTATATTCTATTATTCTTCGCATTTTCGAATTTGTTTATGGGAATTTGGTGGTCTATAGCCTGTAAATTGCATGGTTTTAGTTTGTCTCTTGATTCAGTGCAATATTATCAATGGTGTCTAGCAGTTGATGATGCTTAAACAGCTTTACTAGCTGTGTTGCAAACCCTACATCTTTTGTAAAACTTGAAAATTTTCAGTACAGACTACTAGTTTACACTTGCACAGTGCTTCATAGGAATAATCCCAGATTTCATCAGTATTAAAATGAGCAATAACCTATTAGTCTCGTGCATGTCATGGCATTGTATCGACTGAATTAACTGATAACTTGTTAGTCGACTGCATATATCATAGCATCATATATAGATTAAACATAGTTTTCTTGTGCTTTCGTTACTTGTATCTTAACTACTCCGTATATTTCACCAACAGTTATATTAAGTTCTTGTTCTTCCCTGCTTTCATCAACAAAAGTGTCGTCCATAATGAAGTTTTACTTGTTCTTCATTTGGGCTGCTCCGGGTGTATAATAGACCTTGTTGTACGTAGGATTGAGTTTGCACTCTTGCTCATCTCTATAGATCCAATACCCTGAATTACAAACACAAGTTTGAGTTTCTATCATTTGAATACAAGGAAAAAGAAATCAATCATTACTTCCAACTTTCTGAATTATAGGGAGATTGATTGGAATCTAAATATACAAATAAAAAATTTAATTAGAGGAAGTATCTTGGGAGTAGTTGGGACAGTTAAAGATAGATTAGAAAATTAAAGATTATTTGGAGATCAAACCTATGCATAATAATTTTAATAAAAATAAACCAAAAAAAAAAAAAAAGGAACTTTTAGTATACTTCCACTCATTGTATTTTTATAAAGGTTGTTAAATCTTGTATCACGCTTATCCACTTGAAATTTAAATGATATAAAACCTAATAAGTTGGTCAACACTTGAATCAAAAAAATGTTGTATAATCAAAGAAACAACTGTTACAATTGTCAATTTGTCATTAATAATAGAAGCATAGCTTTTTTTTTCATATGTTGGTCCACTAATAATTGAAATTAAGCACACTGATTTAGTATCCGTTCCAAGTTTTGCTCCCATCAGTGGTTTTTCTAATGAATTGATAAAGTACATCGACGGAATTTTATCATCACCTCTTAATTAGGGTCCGTGTTCTTCAGCTTAATTTCAGTTCGGATCAGTTTAGTTCAACTCCAATCAGTTCATTTCAATTTACCTCAATTCAGTAAATCAGTACAGACCCTTAATCATTACTTTAACTTATACTTCTTACATAGTACGGAGTAACTAACATGTGAAAATGTAAAATGAGGCAAATCTAACAAGATTGCACATATTACTATTCTTTTTCTTTAGTGTAAATCACAAATAAAATACTTACAGTATAAAAAAGGTGTCAACCAAAAAGAACATAAGTATAAGCTAGTTTGAATAAGTATAAGCTAGTTTGAATCCACGTTTTGTCATAATCATGATTAATGCAAGAACGTATGCGGATAATGTAATAATGCAAAACCTATAGGATATCAACTGATTGATTTGGGGTGTAATAATGCAAAACCTATGTAGATTTCAACTGATTTACCAATTTACAATATGGATATGAAAAGTGATTGAGCTACCATGCATAGTAAGACTCCTGGACACACCACATACCACATAATATGAACGTAAGTCAACTTTAATATTTGCACCCCAAAAAAAAAATTGCAAATAATTCCCTAATAATTTCTACCAGCCAAATGACAACTTAATTTTTTAAGTAATAAATACAAATAAGACTACTAAATTTATAATATGAAATGGACATTAGTAATGCAATCATACATGTAAAATAGTATTGCTAGAAGTTGAAATCTAAGGTCAGCATTCCATTATTGAAGTTTAGGAAAACCTTTCAATATGCAGGCCCAATTGCTTTGTTTTTGTTTTTGTTTCATAATAATAATATAAAAAGGGCACAAAAGGACTTGGCAATTATAAATGATTTAAACCAATAGTCAAATACTTCTTCTTTTTCTATTTAGTTGACGCGTTTGATTTAGACACATATATTAAGGAGAGGAGAGATAGTGAGAGAGAATGAAAAAGCAAGTGGGGTAGCTTGTAAATACAATGTAAAAAATTTACCCCAAAAGGAAACTTGTCAAATAAAAAAAACAACCTAAAAAGAAATATGTATCAACTAAAAAGAAACGAAGGTCGTATGAAATATGTTATACTAATTCGAGACAAATACTAATATTTTGCATATATCAAAACCTTCCACATGTTATTATAGAACTTACTTTGTAGCCGATAAATGTTAACATTAATCTTTATTTTAAGGTTTTGTTCTCTTCATCAAACTCTTACGAAGTAAACTTATTTTTCAAAGCCTAACACTTTGTTTGGATAGGAAGAAATGGAAGGAAAAGAAGAGAAGAGAAATGGAGGGGGACAAAATCTCTTGTTTGGGTAAAAGATTGGGGGAAGGAAGGGGAATGAGAGGGAAGGATTCATTTTCCCTCTCTCTTTAATAACCATAATCTCTCCAAAATTGGAGAGATTTGGAGGGAAAATGGAGCTCACCTCTCCCTTCCTTTCTTTTCCCTTCCCTTCCTCCATTTTTCCTCCCCTTCTTTTTCTTCCTTCTTTGCTATCCAAACAAAGCGTTAAAGTCAATATTAATAAACGTTTTTCATAGTTCATTGTGTTGAGTCAATCCAAGTATCCAACTTATATGTTGATCTAGCCCATGCCTAACTCTAGTATGATTAAGTAAAATGCGAGTAGTGATTTTTTTTTTTTTTTTTTTTTTTGTAATAATAAATAAGCACCTAGAGTAGAAAATTAAATGTTGAAAAATTCAGCACCACAATATATTATAAGAAGTTTATATAATTATATTGACTCTCTCTTTTTCTTTTTCTTTTTTAAAGATATTAGACTTCTTGCATGACTTGATGATGTACAAGATTCAGTAATATCTAAGGGAGTATTCAAGAATATACACAATTAAAATAAAAATTATGGCGTGCACAGCAAGTTAGTTAATCGTCATTGATTGACCAACTAACATGTTTAATGATGTTTCTATCAATTTAACACAACACTCAATGTACATGGACAATGATGTTGCCTTACGTCCAACAAATGACAGTGCAACATTGAAAAATACCGCCCAAGAGAAAATAATGACAATTAGGGTAAATTATATTGTTGGGTGATTATAATGTCAATTGTACACACAATAACCACCTTGTTATTCAATCAATTGAATGACAATTACTTTTACGACTTGTTCAAAAGAATTTCATTAGCAGTGGCGGATTTTAAAACATTTACATGTAAGATTAACATATACGGAGTAGTAGTAACAACTTTACTTATACCAAGTAAGATAAACATATACGGAGTAGTAGGAACAACTTTACATTTACGTGGGCTGATTGACCCCAATATAATCTTATGAACAAGTCAGGAACAACTTTACATTTACGTGGGCTGATTGACCCCAATATAATCTTATGAACAAGTCTAACCATGATTGGAGTTACAAAAGAGATTCGACCTAAAACTTGCCTGAAAGGCAAAAATGTACATACTTCTACCAAGTTATATATTAATGAGGAAATCTCATTGTAAGTTTATCTTTACCAAAAAAAAAAAAAAAATAACTACATTAATGTTAACATAAATTTTTATATGTGGTCGGGGTTACCAATAAGAGGAGTTCTTATTTTGGAGTTACTTATATAAGTAACCCTTGAGGCCTTGACCGGCTGATTAACCTATATAAGTAATCTCTGATCGACTTAGTAACCCCTATAAGTAACCCTTGACCGACTGATCGATCTGAGTAACCCCTAAATAAGTAATCCCTAATCGACCGACTTAGTAACTCCTACAAATAACCCCTGACTGACTAATGAGTAACCCCTGAATAAGTGATCCGGTCATACGGTGTGGCCAGCCACACAGCCCTTGAATAAGTAACCCCAATCATACGATTTGTAATATCAAAGAGTAATTTCTTACCGCCAAATAATACTATATATGTTGTATAAATTGAGATGAACTTGTGAAAATAATCTAGTTTGGTATCAAATACCACAACTCACTATTGTGATTACGCGACAACTAACATTTACTTTTGCCGAGCATACTCTAAGGGCCTGTTCATATTTACTGAACTGAGCTGAACTGAACTGAATTGATTGGAGCTGAACTGAATTGAACTGAACTGAACTGATTGGAGCTGAACTGAACTGAAAAATTAAAATGCATAAAACTGAACTGAACTAAACTGAACTTAACTGAATTGATTAGAGCTGAAATGAACTGAACTGAACTGAACTGAATTGAATTGAACTGAACTGAAAATAAGTAAATATGAACAGACCCAAAGTTACACATTAATCTACTCTCTAAATTCCAATCAACTGAAAATTAATAAGGAGATTTTTATTCAAAGTTACACCCTCCCCTACTCCGCATTCTCTTAATAGTTAATACTTTGTTAGAATCAGATTCTTCTAGGGAGGAAAATGTTTCACATTCCATGAATTGTTTTTAAAAATAAAAAATAAATTAAAAAAAATAAAAAAAATTGTTTATCCTAAAGTAAGGTAAAGAATTATTGTTCTAGCTTAATTAAACACTTATTTGATTCCTTATTGTAGGCCTATTTTTTGATAAAACGTACAGTTGGCTCACACCAACTAAAACACACCAAACCAAACCCTCAGAAAGTAGCAAGTTGCATGTTCTAGATATTAGCCGTACTGCATATATTCATGATTTCATGTACTGCCAAAGTAACAGCCTTAGACAATGCTTTTCCACAAATATGGAGATTCAAAAGTAAAAGCATCTTGTTGAATTTTTTTGTTTTGGTATAACACTTAGCATATCCTAGATTCCCTTTCTAGAGTCTTGTTGAAACTTGAAAGTATTTTTGAAATTTGATACGGAGTACTTCGTATTATTTGACAACTTCTAATATGATACGATTTCATGTTTCTTACATGAGATTGATTTCTTATAAAAATCAACTAGTGATATGCAAGTTATTCATAAAAATTTAAAAATCACACCTGATTCATACCTGACTTGTGATATATAAATGTAAAATCGTATCACGGAAAATTTGTGAGACCTAAAATATTATAAAAGTAAAATTTAAATTGCAATCTTGCAATGCTCTCTTTGTTTGCCTCATTAATCCTTTATTTAATATTTTGGTTGAAGAAAGACAAAATTAGTGGGCCTAATATTAAATTCGAGAGTAAAGCTATAATCGTGTATGTTTACATTTAATTTGAATCATTATTATCTATTAAAAAAACGTGAATTTAAAACTAACCAATAACAATTAAAAGCAAAATTCCATAAGAATTTCAAAGATTAATTAAGTAAAGCAAGTTGTGGTGTATAGAATGGAAGTAATAATTATGTTTCCCCAATAACATAGACAAAATCACAAGAAAGATCAAGCAAAGATAAAAAGAAAGATCTGAGCCACAAAAGTACTAGTATAGTACAAAAGTAAATTTATTACTCTTAGGCACATTACATAACATCCACAAGATGCACTCACCACTAAAAAGAAAAATCTCTCACATTTGCCTCTATATTACTCTACAAAAAGGAAGGGCAAAATGGGAAACTTAGTGATTAAGTAGACGCCTAAACATCATTATTCCTCCTAATATCTACATTTTCTTTACTTATTCTCTTTGTTAAACAAAAACAAGCATAATGCTTTTACATATTGATCACACCATATAGTAAAAAAAAGGTGCATCTAATATATATAGTACTCTTAGCCGGGAAACCTTGTCTAGAATCTTCTCCTCCAATGAGCCGAGTCAAGCCGAGCCGAGTCGCTAATTAGTCGGAAAAGGGTCTGATTTTTTTTCGGATCTTCATTTTTATTTTTTTTTGGGATTTTTGTTGCCTCAAAAAAAAACTTGGGATCAAATACGATCGATTTGAAGAACTCCGGAACAATCCATTCTCTAGGAATTTCATCTTGATCCCACTTTTATCTCCTATTTACAAACTCAAAATTACAAACATTTTGTACTTCTTGTTTGGTTTAATTCATTCTTCAACTTTCAAGTCATGTCATTCATGCTTGTCATTCCTCCACTTGTTATCCAAGGATGCCCTGAAATAAACAAATTAAAAAAAACCGATTAGACAAAAGAAAAATTACTAGAACTTGTATACAACGGATGTATTGTATTATAAAACGAGTTTTTTCGGAGGACTTACGGAGAACTTGTTCGGCAGAAAATCTTCTGGAAACGTCTTTAC
This sequence comes from Chenopodium quinoa, assembly GCF_001683475.1. NCBI lineage: Eukaryota > Viridiplantae > Streptophyta > Magnoliopsida > Caryophyllales > Amaranthaceae > Chenopodium > Chenopodium quinoa. The sequence continues at coordinate 4,604,998 of NW_018745024.1, forward strand.
AGAGCATCTTCCTCATCAGATCCTTAGCTTCAGGAGAAACAGACCTGAAAATTTTAGTCGGAAATCTAAGATTACCACGAAGAACAGCAGCAAAAGTCTCTTCAACAGTGTCACCGTAAAATGGAGGAACACCACCCAGCATAATGTACAATATTACACCCGCACTCCAAACATCTACCTTCTCATTATACTCTCTGCCCATTAAAACCTCGGGCGCTACGTAATACGGCGTCCCGACTATCCCACTCATCTTCTCCGTCTCCCCTGCGCAACCAAACCACTCTGCAGACCCGAAATCACAAAGCTTTACTCTGTTCCGCGTGTCAAACAGGATATTGTCAGGCTTTATATCCCTGTAATGAATCAAACTAGATCTTGTTAGATTCATCTCGATATATTATATTTAAAAAAAAAAAAACTGTGCAGTCTGTGTTGGCTCAAACTCTAAAAGAACGTGAAAAGTCAAATGAAGCGCACCTGTGGCAGATATAGTTACGGTGACAATGAAAAAGCGCCTCGGCCAGCTGGGTCAAAACCGAGCAGGCGTCGGGTTCAGAAAAGGGGCCTGCTGACACGACACGATCGTACAAAGTCTCTTCCTTACACAAATCGGTGACAATAAGAAGATGAGAGTCCGAATCAAATATATTGTGGATTTGTAAGATGTTAGGATGAGGAGAAAGGACTTGAAGGATCTTAGGCTCTTTGTCGAGGCATTGGCGGTCGATGTCGTCGTCGAGGAGGTTGCGCTTGTCGATGGATTTGACGGCGAAGGAGTCAAGTGATGATGGAGAAATGCAGCGGTAAACGATGCCGAATCGTCCTCTGCCGATCTCCTCGCAAATTTGGTACTCGGATTTGAAGCTATCACACATTTCCTTATGGTTGGGTATTTTGTTGAGGGTGTTTTTTTGTTTGGGGTTCAAAGAAAGGGTGGTTAGTGTGGTTTTATAAGCGGTTGAGATGGGAGAATTTTGTGGATATTATTATCGAATATTCTTTTTGAGTAGTTTTTTTATGCTAGGGTAGTTTTGGTATTTTGGTGGATTATTTTTTATTTTGTTTTAATTTATTTTTAGGAGGGGTTTAAGGAAGGGAATAACCGAATAACAATTTTTTTTTTTTTTTTGGAAGGATATTGGGAATACTCCAACGGTAATTATATGGAAGTTGGAGGAAAAAAATACCCGGAAATTACTCCGCAATACATTATTTTTTACCTTAGTATTTTAGGAAATTAAAATGTAATCGTGAATGTGGATAGATACAATCATATAATGTATGAGTACATTTCTTGTAAGTATTTTTTTTAAAAAAAAAAATAATTAGACTATCTAAGAAAAATTGTTAGCAAGTCTATTTAATTTGTGGAAAAGTTAGAGGTGATCATCAATGGTTTGATCCGCTAGCTCAATCCATTAAAAATATATTTTTTGTTCAAAGCATAATCCGACCCAAAATAAATTCGAAAATTACGTTTTAAACCTCTAGTGAAGATTGAACCTCTTTGTCACTAGACGGTATTATTACCTTGATTCAACTATTTTAAGCATTGCATTCAAAAACAGAAAGAGTAAATAACAATTCAAAACAATGAGTAATGTGTTTTAAAACGGAGAAAGGGGGAAAACTAGTAGCTCAAAATAGGCCAAATGTCAAGTAGTGGTGCGACGAGACTGTACTAGACATAAAGTTGTACGTTTGCAATACGGTAATAAATGGCCCACATGCCACCCATAACTTTTTTTTGTGTTTGTGCCTATCTATTTTTCTTTACTCAGTTTTTTTTTTTTTTTTTTTTTTTTTTTTTTTTTTTTTTTTTTGGCTAACACCAATAATAGAGTAGTTGTTTGGAATCTTTATCTTTGATCCAACATTTTTTATTGATAGGCAGTTAGGCACTCTTCACCTAGTAATATAAGTAGTCATGGAATTGCGCATGTTATCCATGATTAGGGTTGTATTCAAGGTGCGATTTGTCGCTACTATGTTAAATTATGGGCTCCTAATCTTCTAATTAGACCTCACTAAACTATTTTGATATTGGTATCTAAGTTGTATTATGTGGGTTAGTGCTCATTGATTTGGAGTAGGGGTGTACACCGGTCCAAAACCGGACCGGACCTGGACCGGACCTGTTTGGACCGGGGACCTGAATTGGGTAATTATGAGGACCGGGGACCGGACCTGAATTAACAGGTCCGGTTCCGGGCTAGACCTGAAAAATCAGGTCCGGTCCAGGTTCGGACCTGAATGGACCTGTTTTGTGATTTTTTTCGTTTTTTTTATTTTTTTTTATAAAAAACTTGTTGGACCTGCATATGGACTTGTTGGACCTGCATATGGACCTGCATATGGACCTGCGTATGAACCTGTTTTGTGATTTTTAGACCTGTTGCATAATTAAATAATTACATACAAACCAAAATTATTAATCACAAAAGCACAAAAGTACCAAAATTTTATTTTATTTTTTTAAAATACAATTTTTCCGGGTTTCAGGTTCGGACCTGAAAACCCCGGGTTTAGACCGGGTCCGGACCGGAACCGGGAACCTTGATTTTTAAGGACCGGGACCGGACCTGAATCAACAGGTCCGGTCCGGATCAGGTCGGTTCAGGTCCGGTTTCAGGTCCGGTCCAGTTTTTGTACACCCCTAATTTGAAGTGTTGCTGTTTTGGGGTTTTCTGATGTCCTGCGGGAGAGCTACAATTCCGAGACTGGAACCGGACGCCTGTACCTGCAAAATAACGGAGACTCCTGAGAGCTCCGCCTCCAACGGTCAAGTTAGTACCTGATTAAGGAGTAATTAACACAGAAATTAAAGTAATAAGGTCTCTCTAGGTGAGAGTATTTAATGTAGGTAATCTGCTTTGCTAGCGAAATCAGCCGGTTATTAGTGTGTTCCGTAATGTTTCTCCTCTGTTCTGTTAATTATTCGGTCCCTTGATTAATGAGGATTAATCGAGTATTTATAGCCTTGGGAAGCGTGCAACTCTCTAGGTTTAAGGTAAACCTAGGGCCGATCGGGCTTCTAGACTGAAATGGGCCTTGATGGCCGGTTGTCCCATTTGGCATGGGTGGACACGTGGCGGAACCTGGTTGGTCCACTTGTCAAACGGCGCCTGGTGGATAAAAATCCCCTAATCATTTGCCCCTCACAGGTGGCACGCGACTGGTCACGTGTCGCCTGTGACAGGTGTCGCATGGTGACAGGCGACGGCCCGTTACAGGTGTCACCTTGCAGACGGCCGGGAGATTCTCCCGCCCAAATTTGAATTCGGAAGCGACCCTTCGCCTTCTCATTTTGCCTATAAAAGGAAGTGCTGACTTCGGTCATTTTCACATTTGAGAATTTTTGCGAGAACATTCGGACCCCTGAACTTGCTCTGACATTTTCGGACTTTTTCTGCCTACCGCCTGTTCTGACAAGCCGACTGACCCGAACTTTCAGGACTTCATCAACTGTCATCCGTTCAGGTAACTCAGTTCTCTTACTCTTAATTTTCTTTTTATTTTTTGAAATGGCACCATGGAAGCACACGACACGCCCTAAGTTAGTGATCAGCCGGTCACCGGGGACGGCTGAATCTAGGACTAGGAGTGCCGCCTGCCCTTTTCTGGACCCATCTTTGCCCTTTATACAAAGTCCGACTGAATCTGTGTCTATGCAGAACGTGATGGCCAGAACAAAAAAGACTGCTAGAATATCAAACTCAGACGGCTCCTCCCAAAGGGTACTCCTTAGCGAAACATCTGACCAGGCGCCAGATGTGGAACGAGGCGACTGTCAAGCTGACAGTTCTGAGAGAGGGACCAAGGTGTTCCCTTCTCATCTAACCGTGGACATGTCTAATTTACCTTCTGCTCCTTCTAAGGGAGAGGAGGCGGGCCCCTCTAGGAGAGGGGAGGCGTCGTTCTCTTCGGACTCGTCAGGGGACGAGTCCGATTCCAGCTCTTCTGACCATAGTTCTTCTGACCATAGTTCTTCTGACTCAGAAGAAAAACATAACCGCCTACAAGAGGCGAGAAGTTCCCATGCAGTGGAGAAGGGGGATAATTGGGCAGAGCCGTCCGCCTCTTACAGAGAGGAAAACACCCCCTACTACTGCAGGGTGCCCCGGGGCCGGATCGCAACCATGCGAGACAACGTGGCGAGCTTTATTGCTAACCACAAAATGGGCCCGGAGTATTTACTGTTTGTGCCGGATCCAGAAGATACTGTCGTCTGGCCGGCTGGTACCAGCTATGGTGACGGCTGTTTTGGCTGCTATGTGGCGGCCATCAAAGCTGGTCTGCGCTTCCCATTACATCCGGCTGTTCAGCGGATTTTAGATGGGTATGATCTGGGGTTATGGCAGTTAGCCCCCAACTCTTGGGTAAACGTACTCGGCTATGTGGCCGGGTGCGAACTGAACGGGGTGGAGCCAAGTTTTGAGGCTTTCGCCCACATGAACTATCTCAGCCGGACCCCTAAGTCGGGAGGTACCGGCTGGTATCAACTAACAAGCCACAGGGGTTACCTCATGACGAGAGGTAAGGCAAACAAATGGAAGGATTGGCGGAACACCTTCCTTATTATCGAGAGTTCAGACACGGAGCTGAACAAACGTTTTAACAAGTGGAACAGGGATCCGCCTCTTCTTGCAGGCGGCCGCAGCATGCCACCTGTTCCCCCAAAGGCTAAAAGAGAGATCCTAGACAAAGGACTCTTCAAAGTAGAGACTAGGGTGAACTCTACTTCAGGGGTACGAGAGCAAGTACCCCTACACTGCGTCCCGAGCTTCAAGTGGCTCTATGATGAGTACTTCTTGGCCGCCTGTGGCCTCGGCAGTCGGTGCTCTAGAGGTAGCCGGCCTGACGAATACTCTGTTTTCTCACGCCTTGTTTACTTGGGATTTTTACTAACTTTGCTGTTTATTTCTTTCAGCCGACGCCATGAGTAAAATAACAGCATCTAAGACTGCGGCGGCCATGCTGCGGGTTTCGCTAATGAAGCAGTCGTACGCCGACTCCCCCAGCAAGGAGGCACCCTTGGTAAGCTTTGAAAACTCTTCCCCTTTAAGTTGTATTATGCATATACTAACTCTTTTTGTTTTCAGTCTGGCACTCCAAGGGCTTCTTCCTCGCAACAGCCGGACCCCAAGGCCCGGAGAACGACTGTTGCATGCTCTCCTGGGTCTTCCAGGAAAACAGTGGCGGCTGAGAAGCAGCCGGCCACTTCTTCAAAAACCCAGGCGGGGCCGCCTAGATGTATGGACACTTGCTTGTAAAAACTCACTCTTGCTTCCTTCTTGATTAGGTCTAACTTGTTTTTCCTTCTGCTTAATGCAGCCGGCCCCCAGGGACTTGACTTGGTTGAGGTAGCCAAGTCAATGGTTAAAGTAGTTCCTCCCTCTGACAGGGAGGCGGTCAAGGGTGCCGGCACCCTTGACCTCGATGGAATTTCGGGGATCCTAGCTGAGGTATACCCTTTTGAAGTTCCAGGACGCCTGTTAACCCTTATGATTGGAAACTGACGCCTGTTTTTCTTTGTACTTAGGCCCTGCTCCGAGTCAACAGCCTTCGCAAGCCGATTGATCGGAAAAACAAAGAGGTAAAGGCCGCAAAGGCTATGGCCGCCTCCAGCTGTGATAAAGCAATGTTTCAAATTGCCCAAAATGAAGTACTGACCATTGATCTTCTTTATTATCAGGCGCAGGCGACCGCCGCTGTTCGGGCTCAGCTAGAGGCGGCCCAAAAGAAGGTTGACGAGCTGGAGGGGACCGTCACCAAATTTAAAGCCGAGCTGAAACCCCTTCGCCAGAAAATGCACTCTTACGAAGCCATGGAGAAATCTTTGGCTAACGTAAAAGAACGCCTGGTGAACCAGGAGAAGAGTCTTACCCAAGAGCTCTCGGACAAGGCCGAGCAAGAAAAACAAGAGCTCGTCCGGGAGATGGTGGAAGACTCCGCCCAAATCCAACGCATGACCTGGGAACGACTGTTCCCCAGTGCCGACTTTGCCTCATGGGAAAGAACGTACCGCCAGTGTTCGGAAATATATAATCAACAGATCCTGGCGGCTGCTGAAGAAGAGGCGATGGACGTTGCGTTGGAGGAGGAAGAGCCTGTTGTGGCGCTTGTGCCACTTGGGGGAAAGGCATCAAAAGATGATGCAGCGAAGGCCGAGTCCAGCAAGAAGAGTGCTGACCAGGCGGCTGCTGCTGATACTGAACTGCCCCCTTCTTAAGCTTTAAGTATATTTTTTCTTTTCACGGCCTGCGTGCCGTTTGCTTTGTAATTACCCGGCCAGGGGGCCGGGGTTTTGAATATTCTGCTGGTCTTTTATGGCCGGCTCATTTTAATCAAATTTTTTGTTTTTGTTCAAATTTGTCTAAGTATTTGAAATTTGCTCACTAGACAGACTGTTGTGTATGGCCGAACGTTAAGACAGGTACAAATAGTAAGTATGCCGCCTATGCCCCTGGACGACTGGTTGTCTGTTTCCAGGATAGATGATCAGTCGGCCATTTAATCAATCGGTATTCGAACTCTTTATTCAATTTGACCAAGTAAATAGAATTACCAAGTAGCCAAGGAATTTCAGTAGGAAAACAAGCGGCGGGTACCGGTTGTTTCCCTTTATTGCCAATGTTGGCCTCTAATTTGTTATTTGTTAACCTAGCAAGAGTATTGGTTGAGAGCCTTTGTTTATTAAAAACAAGTGGACGACTCGTACCTTTTAGGCTCAGTACTAAGTTTGAGTGACTATTAAGTTAACATAGGAGTTACTTAGTCTTCGTCACAATCTTGATTGAGTAGTAAGGGTATCAGGCGGCGTAGGCCGGCTAGACCCCTTGATTTACCAATGTTTGTTGGCTATTTACTCAATAGGTTATCCAGTAGGAATAGGGGTTCGAGTGCCCTTGTTTGTATAAAACAGGCGGACGACTCAAACTTTTTAGGTTCCATACCAATTTTGAAGGAGTGACTATGAGTTAACTTTGGAGTTACTCGGTCGCCGTCACTTTTGTTTGAGAAGTAGAGGTACCAGGCGGCGTAGGCCGGCTAGACCCCTTGATTCGCCAATGTTTGTTGGCTATTAACTCAATAGGTACCCCCTGCATTTATCCCAAGTAATACAGGCGGTCATCTGACTCAGATGTCAACTGCTACCACTGGTTTGGTTAGTGATAGAGTTATCCTTGTCTCAAAAACGGCTACGTGGTTGCCCTTTGGGACAGTCGTATAGGTGCCGTGTAATTAGTTTATAGAACAATGTTCCACCCAAAAGGGAGCTGCTCTCTGCGACGAATTTCATCCGAATGGATGCCGCCGGACGCCTGCTATAATGTTGGGACAGGTCGGATTAGTTTTTAAAAGTTAGATCAGTTGACTAGGCGCCTGGTCTGATCATTCGGCCAGTTGCCTTGGTATGTTTTTGGTGAACGTATGTGCTAAGTAAAAGAAGGGTAGCCGCCTGTTAGTTACAGGATCGGCCAGGCCCTAAACTTTTTAGCTAAGTATTGTGAGTAAAATACTCGAGGGAGAGTAGCCGACTGTAATGGAACAGACGGCATGCCCCTGTAAAGATAAAGAGTGAAACTCAATGGAGAGTAGCCGACTGTAAAGGTACAGACGGCATGCCCCTCGTAATACAAAATTGAATAGTAAGTGCCAACTTTATTAAGTAGCTCTTTACTTTACATCATTCAAAAGAAATATTTCTTAAGGTTATCTACATTCCAAGTTCGAGGCAACGGTTGTCCGTCTGGTGTTTCCAGACGGTAGGTACCGTCCCTGACTTCCGCATAGATTCGGTAGGGTCCTTCCCAGTTGGGAGTTAGTTTGCCAGACTCGTTAGCCCTACCAACTGCTTCCATTTTTCTAAGTACAAAGTCCCCTACTTTGAGTGGACGCCTGTGCACTTTTTTGTTGTATGATCTAGTCATTCTCAGGCGGTAGATTTCATGGCGCAAAACAGCATTGCCCCTCTTTTCAGGAAGTGAGTCTAATGCCAGGCGCATAGCTTCCCAGTTTGCCTCTTCGTCATATAGCATTACTCGAAGAGTCGGCTCGTAGTGTTCTATTGGAAGAACAGCTTCTGCACCATAAGTTAGGAGGAATGGAGTTTCTCCAGTCGCCCCTTTTTCAGTCGTCCTAATGGCCCAAAGAACATGTGGTAGTTCATCTGCCCATAGGCCGCCTGCTCGTTCAATTTTTTTCTTGAGACCGTCTGAGATGATTTTATTAAAGGCTTCTACCTGGCCGTTTGCTTGTGGACGGCCGACAGATGCAAAGTAATGTCCAATTCCTTGGTCTCCCAACCAGCTTTTGAGAACAGGCGTCTCAAATTGGGGACCATTATCAAAAACCATAGACATGGGAACCCCGAACCGAGTGATGACGTTTTTCCAAATGAATGAAATTACATCTTTCGTCTTGATTCCCTTTACAGCCTCCGCCTCTACCCATTTAGTGAAGTAGTCAACGGCAACAAGTATATACCTTCTGCCGCCTGTAGCAGGCGTATATGGACCCAGAATGTCCATGCCCCACTTAGCAAACGGTAGTGGGCTGTGAATGGTAGTGAGGTCAGTAGCCGGACGGTGAATTAATTTGCCAAACCTTTGGCACTTGTCACATTTTTTCACCATCTCCATTGCATCTGCTTCCAAAGTAGGCCAAAAGTAGCCCTGCCGCCTTGCCCTTTGAGCAAGCATCCTACCACCTATATGGGAAGCACAGAAACCAGAGTGAAGATCATCTAGTATCTCTCGTCCCTTTTCAGGAGTAACACACTTTAAGAAGGGTTGAAGGTGCCCCCTCTTGTGCAGTTCCCCCTGTATCATTTCAAAACAGGAGGCTCGTTTTTTCAGTGATGCCGCCTGTTGAGGATCATCCGGCAGTGTACCGTTTGTCAGATATGCCCTGATTGAATCCATCCAGGTTGAGCTTCTGTCTAGAATTCCAATAGGATTTTCCTCGATGCTTCTCTTCTCCATTACTTCCCAAAACACAGTTCGAGGAGTATCGGAGGAGGCGGATGATGCTAATTTCGAGAGTGCATCTGCCTGGTTGTTTTCTGATCTCGGTACTTGGATCAGATGGAAATCCTCAAGGGAGCCGACTGCTTGTCGGACCGCCTGTAAATATTTGATCATGGCCGGATGTGTTGCTTCGTATTCGCCATTGTACTGACTCACTATCAGTTGTGAATCAGAACAGGCGTCTATTTTCCTTGCCCCGGCCGCCTTACACATGCGGATCCCGGCTAATAAAGCTTCATATTCTGCCTCATTGTTTGAAGCCTGGAAACTGAAGCGTAGAGCATACTCGAACCTGTCGCCCTCTGGAGATTGACATACGACGCCTGCTCCACAACCGTTTGAAGTAGAGCTTCCGTCCACATATACCTTCCAGACTTGGTCTGGAACTTGAGAGTCAGGAGGACGAGTCATCTCTACAATAAAGTCAGCAAAGGCTTGCCCCTTCACTGCTTTTCTAGGCTCGAAAGTAACTTCGAGACTCTGCATTTCTATGGCCCATTTGATCATTCGTCCGGAGGACTCCATGGTGGTAAGGGGCCGTTTGATCGGTTGGTCGGTATACACGACGACTGCATGTGCCAGAAAGTAGGGCTTCAATTTTTTAACAGCCATGAAGAGTGCAAGACCAAATTTCTCCACTAGGGGATACCTCAACTCGGCATTTCTCAGTACGTGACTGACAAAGTAGACCGGAAGTTGACAGCCGTCCCTTTCAGCAAGGAGCACCGCGCTTAACGCATGATCAGAGACGGCCAGGTACATGTAGAGATTTTCTTTGGGCAAAGGGCTGACCAGCCTTGGCAAGGAATGCAAGTGAACCTTTAATTTCTGGAAGGCGGCCTCAGCATCCGGCCCCCATTCAAACCTTGCCTTTTTCTTAATTGCCTGGAAAAAGTATAGGCATTTGTCGCCTGATCGGCTTAGAAATCTTCCCAAGGCCGCCAGACAACCTGTTAACTTCTGAACCTCTCGGACGGTACGAGGCGACTGCATGTCAATGACCGCCTGTACCTTCTCAGGGTTCGCCTCTATTCCTCTCTGGTTGATAAGGAATCCGAGAAATTTCCCAGACTCAACTCCAAATACACATTTCTTGGGATTGAGCATGACATGGTATTTGTCGCCTGATCGGCTTAGAAATCTTCCCAAGGCCGCCAGACAACCTGTTAACTTCTGAACCTCTCGGACGGTACGAGGCGACTGCATGTCAATGACCGCCTGTACCTTCTCAGGGTTCGCCTCTATTCCTCTCTGGTTGATAAGGAATCCGAGAAATTTCCCAGACTCAACTCCAAATACACATTTCTTGGGATTGAGCATGACATGGTGCCGCCTGAGTGTGGCGAAAGTTTCTCGGAGGTCCGTCAGATGATCTTTCTGAAGTTTAGTCTTAACAATCATATCATCAATGTATGCCTCGACGTTTCTCCCAATCTGATCAAAGAACACTGTGTTTATCATTCGTTGGAATGTAGCCGGGGCATTCTTAAGACCAAACGGCATGACCGTATAACAGTATAATCCCTGATCAGTGACGAAGGCCGTCTTCTCTTGATCTTTCTTCCACAAAGGAATTTGATGAAAACCAGAATAGGCGTCCATAAAACTCATCAAGGCATGGCCGGCTGTTGAGTCGACCAGGTTATCAATTTTGGGCAGAGGGTAACTGTCTTTGGGGCACGCCTTGTTCAAGTCTGTGTAGTCTACACACATTCGCCAGGTGCCATTCGGCTTTTTAACAAGTACCACATTTGCAACCCAATCTGGGAAGTAACATTGCCGAATGAACCCTGCATCAAGTAATTTTTTGACTTCGGCGGCGGCCGCCTGACCTCTTTCTTCACCATGGTTCCGCTTCTTTTGCCGTACCGGCTTCTTTTTCGGATCCACAGCGAGTTTGTGTACTGCCAGATCAGGACTAATGCCTGGCATTTCATGGACTTCAAATGCAAAGATGTCCTTGTATTCTTTCAACAGGTTGTGAAAGTCATCACCAAGGTTTCTCAGAGCAGTCGTCCCAACTTTGACTGTTCGGTCAGGGCGGGAGTCGTCTAATATCAGGTCCGTATGCTCACCAGCCGGCTGAGGGCGGAACTCATCCGGCCGGTCCTCTGCCAATGATTGCTATTTTCTTGCCTTTCTGGCGGACTCTGTCTGGGACGCCTTTCTTTTTCTGTCGCCTGTTTCTTGAACAGGCGCACTTTCCTTGACATTGTCAAGGTCTGTTTTTTCTCCACTTGACCCAGTGGCCTTAGCAGTGGGTTTGACATCCGAGAGATAGCACTCTCGGGCCATCCTCTGATCTCCGCTTAGGGAGCCGACTGTTCCATTGTCCCTTTCAAACTTAAGCAGCATAAGTGACGGGATTATAACAGCCTTGGCACTATTCAGGGTTGGGCGACCCAGAATCATGTTGTAGGCAGAGAGTTCCTCTACAACTAGGAATCGGACTACCATGTGTCGTCCTTCCCCTTTTTCGCCCAGGCGGACGGGTAGATCAACTCGTCCCAGTGGGTGGACGACTCCTCCTCCAAACCCTATTAAAGGGTGGGAGGCCGGATGTATGCAGTCCGTCTGATATTTCAGTTTTGACAGACATTTGCTGCTGATGAGATCTGAAGAGCTCCCAGTATCTATGAGGATTCGACCAACTCTCTGGTTGGCCACTTTACATTCAATAACGAGAGGGTCGTCATGCGGCCCCCTTATTCCTCCTAGATCCTCTTCAGTGATGACAATCTCAGGAAATGTATATTTGGACGGTCGTTCTTGGTGAACGGAATTTACATCTAACCGCCTTATATTATCTTTGTTGCCCCTAATAGTGGGGCCGCCTCCTGAGAAGCCGCCTGCAATGGTGTAGACGACTGCATCATCTGTATCGGAACTGTCGGCCTGTTGATTCTTTTTGGCCGACTGCTTTTTTGAGGAAGTATTCCCCGTAGATTTCTTGACATAAGTGTCAAGATCACCTTGATCAGCCAAGCGGTCTAGGTACCGCATGAGACTAATGCAGTCGTTGGTGTGATGACCAATGTCATCATGATAAGCACAGATTTTGTCTTGGCTCCGGTTGCTCGCAGAACCCTTCATGGGGAGCGGTTTCTCAATTGAGAGCCGTCCCTTTATTTCTTTTAGGATAAACTGGTTATCCTTGTTAAACACATACTTTGGGGAGTATGGTTTGAATTCCTTTTTCTTCTTGGCCGGCTGTTTAGAGGAATCAGCCGCCCAGACCCCTTTTCTTTTTTCATCTTTGTTGGACGACTGTTTCTGTCGTCCTTCTCTATTGTCGAACCTCTTCCCGTCCGACTGTTTCATTGTACACAGATCAGTCGCCTGTATATAGGCTTCTGCTTCAATCAAGGCCTCTTGAAGAGTCGCCACCCTTTTTCGAACTAAATCAAATTTGAAGGTAGACCCGTCTTTGAGACCTCTAAAAAAGTCAGTATAAGCTACCTCATCCGGTAACCCTTGAATCTGTATTCTCATCAGGTTGAACCGCCTGATGTAGGAACGAAGCCCCTCCTTTTCACCCTGCTGAATTGTTCCCAAATCAAGGGTCGTTTTCTTCGCAGGGATGTTCATTGCAAAGTTGGAGGCAAATAAGTAAGCAAGCGTCCTGAAACTGTTTACACAACCAGTCGGCAGGTTGCCGAACCATTGCTGTGCAATTCCCTTGAGAGTTGCTGGGAAACACTTGCACCAAGTGGGATCATCCAACCCTTGAAGGTACATCAGGTTGGTGAATGCCATCAGATGGTCTTCCGGGTTAGTAGTGCCATCATAGGCGCCTACTAAAACATTTTTTACTTTGGCCGGCTGAGCGGCTTCAGTAATTTCCTTGGAGAAGGCCGACGGCTGTTCACCAAGTCTAAGCAGCCGTAGCTGCCAGTCCATAGGTTGGACGTTTTTTGCTGCAGGTCCACCAAATGGAGGTGGCTGCATAAAATATTGTTGTTGCGGCACAAATGGCAAATTTGGTACCGCCTGCGCACTATGAAAGCCAGACTGACGGGAGGTGCCGCCTGACTGACTCTCATGGTACGACTGAGTTGGCCTCATCGAGGCATTTCGCAAACTGTCCTGAAAATTTGAAGTAGAAGCCGACTCTGATAATCGGTCACTCTTCTTCTGCTCTAGCAGGTGCCGAGCATCTGTGAACGTTTGCTTTGACCCGTCCGCCTGAATATGACGAACCGGTTTCCTATTTCCCGTAGGATAACGGAGTTTTGTGAAATCAAGAGCAGACGGCTCCCGCTTCTTAGATTTAGGATGGGGAGTCGCCTCTCGCCCTTGAACTGGCTTCCTCTTCAGTGAAGTGGAAGGTTTTTTGGCCGCCTGCTCTTTGACTGAAGCAGGCGGTTTTTTGTTGATCAACTCTTGGATCTCTCCCTTGAATCCCCTCATGAAGGTCATGAGTTCGTTCCTTGTGATGGGAGCAGACCCATCAGTCGGCTGTTGCCGAGCAAGCGGTGCGCCTGCTGGCTCGCTTCCTGTTTGAAGATACTCCCGTTCCCTTATTTCAGTATGACGGGTACGGCGGGCCCTTAGGGTCCCGTCTGGAGTTGTATGAGTTTCAACTTCAAATTCACTTTCGGTATCATGGTCCGACTGAACTTGAGGGTCGTCTAGGGGACGCCTCTCTTCTGGGGTCGGTACAGACTTGGATGCCATCTCTGAAGTACTCTCCCCACAGACGGCGCCAAATGTTTTGGGGTTTTCTGATGTCCTGCGGGAGAGCTACAATTCCGAGACTGGAACCGGACGCCTGTACCTGCAAAATAACGGAGACTCCTGAGAGCTCCGCCTCCAACGGTCAAGTTAGTACCTGATTAAGGAGTAATTAACACAGAAATTAAAGTAATAAGGTCTCTCTAGGTGAGAGTATTTAATGTAGGTAATCTGCTTTGCTAGCGAAATCAGCCGGTTATTAGTGTGTTCCGTAATGTTTCTCCTCTGTTCTGTTAATTATTCGGTCCCTTGATTAATGAGGATTAATCGAGTATTTATAGCCTTGGGAAGCGTGCAACTCTCTAGGTTTAAGGTAAACCTAGGGCCGATCGGGCTTCTAGACTGAAATGGGCCTTGATGGCCGGTTGTCCCATTTGGCATGGGTGGACACGTGGCGGAACCTGGTTGGTCCACTTGTCAAACGGCGCCTGGTGGATAAAAATCCCCTAATCAGTTGCTATTGTTTATTCCCTACTTACAAGCAATATTATATATATATATATATATATATATATATATATATATATATATATATATATATATATATATATAAATGGGATCATGTGAGAACCCATGGCTTAGGTGAGAACCATTTTAAAATGAGAACTCATCTAACACCATTCATTTTTATTAGATGAATGGTTCAGATTTATTGTTTCATTAGTGGGAATTCACGTGGGCCACCTTCATTAATTGTAATGATTGTTTGTATTTTTTTATTAATTTTTGTGCATTAGGACACAAAATCTGTCAAAAGCTGTCATTATTACATGATTTTTATTATTTATTGCATTGAAACACGTTACGTTAAAATGTAGTTGAAGTGTACGTCGTTAATGATGTTTCGTAAAATATATCAAGTGTTTCAATTTATAATATTAATGTTTCATATATATTATTGCTTGTTTCATACAGTTGGGCTCTATATGAACTAGGTGTACTGTGATTTCTTATACCTTATCTGATGTTTCAAAAAATATACCTTATGTTTCATTTTATAGTGCTTATGTTCCATAAAATATATGTGTTGTTTCATATACTAATGATATTATTTTATACATAAAAATCATTGATATTTCATATAATATTTTATTCGAATATTATTTATATTGTTCCAGAAATTTGAACTATTGTCTCATAAATATTATACATTGTTCCATACCATATGTGTGAAATGTATCAATGACTGAAATGCATGTTCCCAAGAAAATTAGAAAGCATGTACCAATGGCTGAAATGCGTGTTCCCAAGAAAATGCATGGGAAATTGATAATTAATCTCAGCCATCCATTATGTGTAGTTGATGTACGTTAATGATGTTTCGTAAAATATATCAAGTGTTTCAATTTATAATATTAATGTTTCATATATATTATTGCTTGTTTCATATAGTTGGGCTCTATATGAACTAGGTTTACTGTGATTTCTTATACCTTATTGATGTTTCAAAAAACATACCTTATGTTTCATTTTATACTACTAATGTTCCATAAAATATATGTATTATTTCATATACTAATGATATTGTTTTATGCGACAATAGTTCATATTTCTGGAACAATATAAATAATATCCGAATGAAATATTATATTATGTATAAAACAATATCATTAGTATATGAAACAATACATATATTTTATGGAACATAAGTAGTATAAAATGAAATATAAGGTATGTTTTTTTAAACATCAATAAGGTATAAGAAATCATAGTAAACCTAGTTCATATATAGTCCAACTATATGAAACAAGCAATAATATATATGAAACATTAATATTATAAATTGAAACAATTAATATATTTTATGAAACATCATTAACGTACACTTCAACTACATTTTAACTTAACGTTGACAACACAATTCAATGTAACATTACATTTTTTAATTGAAACAGCGACAAGTCTTTTTGAAACAATAATAACATCTTTTGAAACATCTCAAAATTATTCCTTTAATACAATAAAATAAGTAATTAATATTGTTCCAATTGGATGATATGCCCGTTATTGTCAATACAATTTATATTGTTCCAGAAATATGAATTATTGTCCCATAAATATTATATATTGTTCCATATATAAGAACTAGTGTTCCAATTACATGATATGCCCCTAGTTTTCTAATTTTAAATATGTCGTTCCAGAATTTTCAACTATTGTACCACATACAGATTTGCTCTTTTTTTGCACTACTTCGAAAATTCTACCAAAAAAATATCAAACGAACTCCAAAAATTCAGAAATTTTGTATGCTTATTCTACACAAAAAAATAAGCAGATTCAAAAAAAGAATCGCTTCAAAAGGGTTTTTTATGAGAGAGAAATCTTCATTTGAAATCCGTCTTTCCAGATTTGCTCCTTTTTTGCACTACTTCGAAAATTCTACCAAAAAAAATATCAAACGAACTCCAAAAATTATGAAATTTTGTATGCTTATTCTACACAAAAAAATAATCAAATTAAAAAAAAATCGCTTCAAAAGCTTTCTTTATGAGAGAGAAATTTTCATTTGAAATCTGCCTTCATTTCTCTCTCTTCAATGGCTAAATTAAAATGAAACCAGATTTTCCATTTTCTATCTCTTCAATGGCTGAATCTCTTGGTTTTATAGTACATAAATCGGTGTTTCAATGCAGAAAATAAGGAAAAAAAAGTAAAAAAACATGTACTAATGACTGAAATGCGTGTTCCCAAGAAAATGCATGGGAAAGTGATAATTAATCTCAGCCATCCATAATCTCAAAATTGATGGTGTAAGATTGGTTCTTATTTTAAGAGAGTTCTCACCTAAGGGGTGGGTTCTCACATGATCCCTCCCCTATATATATATATATAATTCTGAGATCGATTCTCATCACTTGCCCTTGTGGCTCTCTAAACATCAAAAAACAAAAAAAAAAAATGAAAGGATATATGTCATCTACTCATCATGCATCTTTTTAATTTTGACATACAATTCAGTTGTTCTTTCCAAGTTTATAATGACTACGCTTTGATTTCAGATTTTTGTAAACTCTAACTAGTTCCGATCATTTAAGTTCTACTGAATTCAAGTAAGATAAGTTTTGAATAACGAATAAATTCATTTCCTATATAATATTAGTCAAAATTATCAATATTTTACTTCCTTAAGCATATTTGTTTGGTGTAAAATTTTCCTTATACCAAAATAACCAAATCATCTCCAACAAACAGAGAATTAGGTATCACTATTAGAAGATCAATAATTGCCTTACTAAAGTGCATAAGCTGATCATTATATTATAGATCATCTTATCTCTAGTACAATAGTTCTATCACCTTATCATCTTTGATTTCTTGTTCTATATATCTTCCTATCACATAACCACCCCCACTAACTTCTAGTCCTGATCAACCTGCTCTTTGTATCATTTTTAGGTTAGAAATACTCGGACGTAACCATACACTTATTGAAATATATTAATACGTGTATAATTAGCTTGTCAAGTAATAGTGAACCTCATTAATATATCGATAATATTTTTTTTTGAAGGAATTTACCGATAATATAATGTTAAGGAAAATAACCTAATAAAGTGACATTTAAATTATTTGCACGGTTTAATATTCGAATATTATCTTTGATCATTAACACTCATACATTCATACAATTGATAAATTTGTAAAATGTAAACTTTAAGGAAAAAAAAATACTCTGTACGTTATGATAAGTCCAACAAGATAAAGAATCAAATATAAATTTCCTCTTTGATTTTTTGTCTATCACTAATAAAATGAAGTTTAAATAAATAAATAAATTGTGTAAATTAAAAGGTTCAATGTTACACATTTTAAAAAAACAGAATGAGTATAGTTCGTTCTTAAATTATTTAATGAATGTGCATCTTGCGTCAAGCATTTACATGTGAGATAAAGATCGATGTGACGTTCTATGAGCATCTTACTTCAATAGTAGGAGCTTATTTCGGCCATGAGGCTATTAATGTTGTGATGAATTATTGAGCTAGTTTGACATTACTGACATACAACTATACAAGCATTGCAAATGTTTGCCTTAGAATAGTACGGAGTAGCTAGTAGCCTAGTATAGTCCAATTACATCATATATTTTCCAATTGAACGAAGCTAAGATGAAGTGATTTATACCAAGGTGAAAATTTGGACCTTTACATTCAACTTTAATGTAATTATTACTACTACGTAGCTTAATACTAAGAAATAACCGTTAATGCTAATTTTTAAAGTAAAGAGAATAACATTGTTCAACCAATACTTCTTATATATTAATCTAACTAGTTTTACTTTACAGGCCAGACTCGTTAAAAGTGAAGGGAAGGGATAAGGAGATTTCTCATTCCAAACCATCTCAGCTCTAGTGAGAATTGATTTCATGACGATCTTTAAGTCAACATGAGGCCAAATTCTTACCACTATACTGAACCTTAGCTTGCTTGATAAAATAGTAACTTTGTATAATACTCTGAATCTCTGATCCCTCTGAGTATATATATATATAAAGCTTTGTCATTTATTATTTCCATAATAAGTATTTGTGCTACTTTGAATTTTATCCTATTATAGATTGTTAATCAACTAAAATAACTAGCATACAGGCACTATGGCACTAGAGTGCCGTCTCTTCTAATCTTTGTTACGTTTCATTAAGCAAGTCCCACGCCGCATTATGTTGAACCCCCACCCCACTCCTCCAATTAAGAAATTATTAAGCTTAAAGTACTTCACTAATTATGCCTTAAGTAAAAAAGCTAACTATAATTATTATAAAAAACTAAAGATGAAATCCCAAATAAAATCTTACTTGTATGTGGTTATGGCGGCAGCGCCTCCATATAATAAAAATATAACATATGGTCAAATAATAAACTCCGTATATAGTTTTGGAATATTTCAACAGCATCTAAAAAAGTTACAAACATGATTTGGGTTATTTCAATTCCTAAATATTAAACACATGCTTAAAAAACATCAAAATTCCCCTGCTTTAAGCAAGTGTTATTAAAAATCAAACTAAGAAATTAGGCAGTGAGTATAAGTTGACGGGGTGACCCATGCAAATTAAAGTGACAGAAGCTGTTGAAATTGAACGTATGACGGCCATTATTAATTATAATTATATTAATGCAATTAAATTAATTAATTTAATCAGTCGTATGACCCATGCATTATTGCTTGATAATCAAACTTATTGACAGTTTTATTAGAGAATGACTTATTAGAAAAAAATATAAATGAAATTGATATAGACAACTTCCAGAAGAAAAACACGTCTTTTATTTTCTCAAAGTCAAATATTTACGTAGAATATATTATATAAATATATATATAATATAGTTGTATATATTTTGAATTAATTTGGTCAAGTAAATGGAATATTTTGTTAAGACGATACTTTATGCTACTACAAGTAGTAATTTGTTTTGGAGCATGCTTTGGAAAATTGGTCATCATTTTGATTTTATTAACGTCATTCGTTACGTGAATAGAATTTAAATTGAATTTTTTTTTAACTTGATTGTTTTAAAACAGTTAACATCAATGTTGTTCTCAATTGTCAATTTTACTTTGTACACTTGGTTAGTAGCTTTTTTAGTATAGTGTGGATTAGTCGTCATAGGTAGGTTGCACTAGTATTGAAGTATAAGCAGTAGACACTGACTTGAAATGAACACAGGAAAATGTCATTTACTGATCCACAACTTAGGGTCTGCTTTATTTATCTTAATTTTAGTTTAGTTCACCTCAGCTCCAATCAATTTAGTTAAATTCTTTTCAATAAATCAAAACGTGCCCTTACAGGTTTTGGGTACGATAAAGTTTAGACATTGATTTGGGATGGACACAAAAATATAAAGTCGTCCATAACGTAGAGATAATGAAGACCTTACGGATATTAGATGATTATTATTATTTTTTTGATGGAAATATAAGATGTTTATTAGAAGGGTAATTATCATGACTCTTTACGCTCCGTAAAAACATTAAGGTTAGATGTCGTTTGAATCCTATGTTTAGTTTATGTGTAAATTAAATGAAATCCCGAAAACTAAAAATACAAGAATATGGTAATATATAAAATAATTTGTTTCTCTTGATACCGTAGGGTTAGGGCCTGTTCACATTTACTTAATTTCAGTTTAGTTTAGTTCACTTCAGCTCCAATCAATTCAGTTCAGCTTCTAATTTCCTTCTCTCATAAAATATTTATTTCAGCACAGTTCAGTTCAGTTCAGCTCCAATAAGTTCATTTCATTTCAATTTAGTTCAGCTCAGTTCAGTATACAGATATTTTGCTAATAAACAATTAAAAATATTACCAGTAATAGTCAAACTTTAACTGTACATTATTTGAAACAAATAATTCATGCACTCCATAAGATATTAAAATAATTAAGGGAATATTAAAAATCTCACATTACAATTTATAACGGTCATGGCAAGTAGTTTGAAACCAGAAAAATTACATTATTGACATTTGACACTCTCTAAGTTGATTTTTGAATTCCTTAAAAAAAAAAAAAAAAAAAAAGGTTGATTTTTCAATTGTTTCAAAAAAAAATAATAATAAATACACTCCCTCCGTTTCATAATGTTAGTATCATATGGAATCAATTACATAAAATAAAAAACAAATATATTTGGAATCTAACATTAAAGTACAACAGATTTCATAATTAGTTTACCTTATTTAACTTTTTTTTTTATTTTTCATTAGGAAAATACAAGTCATAATTGCATAATTTAAGGTAAAAATTTTCTTACCTAGAGTCATGTCATCAATACGCAATCAATTAATTACAAAAAAAATCAAGTTTAAATGAAATATATTCGATATGGGTAGATTTTTCTTAAAACGTCCAAAATAGTATATGGGACTAACATTATAAAACGGAGGGAGTAATAGAAGTATTGATTTCCCAAAATTATGATCAGTTGAACGGCATATCAGGGCAACCCATGTGGGGTTACTGTCTTGAAAGCATCGGGTCCATCCCATGTGGTCTCTTTTTATCTTTTTCATAGTCGTATTACTTTTAGCTTATAAGAGGCCTGCCTTATTTACATGCTCTTTTTTGGACTATTTTAAAAAATAAAATTAAAAAATTATACTTATAGTAGAGTGGGTGGTCTAATTATCTAAGGTCTAACCTTAACATGCACTAGTCCTGAAAATAAGGAAGAAATGGATTATGTAAGCACTAAAGATTCAAATCGTTAGCTTAATTAAACTACTTTTAAAGGTTGATTAGTTCTAGATCAATTTAGTGGAAATATCTAAGATATTGACTATACAATTGGTCAAGTACAGTTTGTCTTGCACTATTGTCATTGTTGACCTATTTTATCTTGTGATCGTGCACTATTATCGCTTACCCAGTTACTCTTTTTATTTCATAATAATTGTAACAATGAGAGTGAGGGATATTTCAAGTGATTAGAGTTTCTCTCTTGGTTTCAGGAAATTCTGGGACTGATTCTCATCCCGTCGTTGTGGCACTCTAAACACCTAAAATAATACGAAGTAATAATTGTAACAATAGATGTTGCATAAAATTTTGGGAGAACTTAAAAGGTGAGGATCAAAAGAGGATCTTTGTTTAAGTAGTACAATATGTAATATAATTTATTTTTATTTTTTTTTAAGGAATAGTATAAAAGTATTGTTAATAAGGGAGAAATATTTTTAAGTTTTCTTTTTAAATGAGTTGGGTCAGTGAGGTTAATTAAAGATAAAGATAATAAAACATTTATAATTGTGAAAACTAATACAATCTCTGTTATTTATTATGTGCAACTTTGGGGTATTATTTGTGAGATACTCGTATAAAATATTTCAAAGTTGCACATAATAATTAACGGGGGTAATACAAGCAAGTATTAAACGGAAGAAATATTGCATCAGTATTACATGTAAATAAAGCTTGGCCAATAGCCATAGGTCATAAAAAAAATAAGGACAACCACTTATCACTTTTCTAGGACTTATTATTATTATTATTATTATTATTATTATTATTATTATATATATATATATAGGGGGAGGCTCTTGTGAGAATTTTTCTTATGTGAGAATTTTTCTTATGTGAGAACACTCTTTATGTTCTAAGTTTTTACTTGTATGTTCTAAATTTTAAATCTGATGTTCTAAACTTTTCCTTAGATGTTCTAAATTAAATCAAATGTTCTAATTTAGTATTCACATGTTCTAAACCATAAATTAGTTAAGTTTAATATCATAAATTTTAAATAACCTATTCCAAAATTTTAACTTATATGTTCTAAATTTTAAAATGTGTGTTCTAAGATTTTTAATTATATGTTCCAGATTTTAAAGCGTATGTTCTATATTTTTACTCGTATGTTCTAAATTTTTTACTCACACTTTCTATATTCTATATTTGTTTGTTCTAAATTTTTATTCACATGTTCATAATCTTAAATCAAATGTTCTAAATTGTACTCATATGTTTAAAATTTCATAAAGCAGATTTTATAAAATTTTAATCACTTGTTCTAATTCTTAAATCAAATGTTTTAAACATATTACTCACTTAGATTTTCTAAATTATTACTCAGACGCATGTTCTAAATTTTTACTCGTATGTTCTAAACTTTTACTCACATGTTCTAAATTTAAAATCAGTTCTCATATAAGTATGAATTCTCACATATGAACCTATTCTCACCGGATCCCTCCCTATATATATATATATATATATATATATATATATATATTGAGAATCTTTTCTAGGACTTATTACGGAGTAGGAAATGTCCTCCCCTTTTTGTTTGGTTAAAAATAACCTAAATTAATAATACCACCAGAAATACGGTGAGATTAGTAAGCATAATTTGTTTCTAGCTATTTAACTTCTTCGTTTGTCCAAAGCATATCTAGCCTTTTGTTAGGTAATCTAGTTTGTTAGGTAATTAGCTTCTTGCCTTTCCATGCTCTTGAAAGGATACTTGGTCACCCATGATTCTGAAATTTTCTAGCTCAAAATGCTTTTGACACATTTATATTTATCTATGAAGCACATAAAAGCAATAAACAAGATTTTTAAGTACTTTTTAACTTTCAAGATCACCCTCTATCACCTATTACAAATGCCAATTATTTAATTTCTCCTTAGCTCGTCTACCTTCGAAAAAAGATCTTATTTATATTTATTTACGAAATTACGAGGGAGCCCATTCATCTTGATGATAATCAAAATTTGTTTATCTAATGACATTTTCGTAAATATATTAACAAATCATCCATCCAGTATGACATTTTTGTAAATAAGTGAACAACTTTTATTAATTTACAGGCCCCGCAAATAATGTTGACTTATTTACGAAAATGTCATGCTGACTAGGATTTTTTGTTGATTTATTTACGAAAATGCCTTTAGAAAACAAAATCATCAAGATAAACTTGTATTTGGTGCTTATTAAATATTTGTTTTTTTCAAAAAAAAATAAAATAAAAATAAATATGTGTTTTTTAGGTAATAAGAACTACCATACGGGTATCCAAATCTCTCACTAATCAACATGATTCAATTTATTTATGAGATATTGTTAGATTCAATGAATAGATCATTCCAAAATATATTTTCATAATATCAACTTGTTATAATTTTAAAATACAACGAAATTTCAAACATTCAAGTTACAAAAAGTGCATTGACAAGCGTGAAATCTAAACGATGCGATTAAAAAAAAACAAAGGAAGTATTGTACTTAAGTCGTAGGGGAAAACATTTAGTAGTCGAATAGCGGGTAGTTGAGGAACTAGCGAGTAGCTATTAATTAGTATTGGGTAGAGGTTGGTAGTCAAAGTAAGACCCTGTTTGGTGGTAACATTTGAAGTAGCGATTAGCATTTTGACTAGTCAAAACATTACTAGAAAAAAATTGATAGTGTTTGGCAAGGTAGTGGTTCTAGTAGCGGTTAACGATAGAGGTAGCGTTTAGGTAGCTTTTCTCAAACGTTAAAAATAATAGCGTTTATAAATAACGAGTAGCGTTTGACCAATTTCTATTACTTTTTAATTAATATATATGAATTTTGATATATTTTAGTATTGTAATACTTTTGCCAAACACTCATGACATCTAACCTCTACCCACTACTAGTTGACAGCTACTCGCTACCTTAACAGCTACCCGCTACTCGACCGCTAAAGCTACCCACTACCGCTACAGTATTAGCGTGTGGCAAAAGTAGCGGTCAGTTGAAATACTAAAATACATACATATTGTTTAAAAAGTAATCAAAATTTGACAAATGCTACCCGCCACGAACTAAAATACATACATATTATTTTAAAATTAAATACGAACTAATAATTATATGCTATTTCTAGAAACAAACATAACTTTCATTTTAGGACACCCAATTAGGAAAATAGGCATATTAATATGGGACGAAGGAAGTACTATTTTTAACATTTGAGAAAGTTATCCAAACACTACCTCTATTACAAATTGCTACCTAAATCACTCATATGTCAAGCAGTTTTTTTTTAGTAGTAATATTTTATCAAAACTTTAATTGAAACCTCAAACGCTAATGCCAAACAAGAGACCTATATATCACGATGAATGTGACCGTATATGTAGAAACGAGGAGGGCATAAAAAGTGAGCATATACTCATATAGTATGATAAATGTACATACAAACCTACTTTAAACGCCAATATGAATGGTCGGCCTCAATTGTCAGCGTCAGATCAGGCGTTTTGTCAAAAAGAGGACCACAGTATCTGCACGTCAACTATCCAACTGCGACGGCATTTACGGGTCATTAATGACGGGAATTTTCTTTAAGCGTAGTGTGATAAGTTCTTTTGCTTTTCTTTTCCTCTTTCATATTATTGATACGTGCTTATGTTCTTTGATAATTAGTCATAATTTACGGCATACATTATTTTATCATACTATATGATTTTTTGGATGAATTTACTCTTTTGAATGGTAATTTGTTGCAATCGTTTGATTGGCTATAGATTTTAAACTTTACATACTACATCCGTTATATATTATTTGTAACGATTAGACATTTTTCGTCTCTACTTTATGTCAAATCGTTGTAAATAATACTACGTATGTAACGGAGGTAGTATGTATAAAAAAATCTATCTAAATAGTTTACTTGCATTGTTTGCAAAAATGTACATAATCTAACTTTATAAATGACTATGGCCTTTGTAACTTAGGTCTCGTTTGGTTGAATCACTTGAATGTAGGATCTAATTGCAACAATGCAATGCAACTTGAAAATTTAATTTTTCATATATAATTGTATTTTTTAGGAATTTTAATATGTAATCATGGGAAATTCATTTTTTCAAGTCAAAAAAAAAAAGGAAGTGAAAATTCCCATATAGAAATTTAATTAAATTCATGTTTTTTTTTTGTCTCTTCGGAGACATCTGATAAAATTGGAACGATGTAGGGGAAATTCATGCTTTTTTGATATCTTTGTACTTTTTTTTTTTTTAGAAATTATGATATCTTTGTACTTTACTTTTGAGTTAGTTA
Organism: Chenopodium quinoa; assembly: GCF_001683475.1. Classification (NCBI taxonomy): domain Eukaryota; kingdom Viridiplantae; phylum Streptophyta; class Magnoliopsida; order Caryophyllales; family Amaranthaceae; genus Chenopodium; species Chenopodium quinoa. The sequence continues at coordinate 4,630,296 of NW_018745024.1, forward strand.
TTAAATTGAAGTCACAATGTAATGTAGTGATTATAGGAAAAAAAAATATATACGAAGTACCTAATATTAAAAAAAAAAAACAACTCTTATGAGCACACATTCAAATTCCTTCACTTTTTTTTTTTGGTGAAAAAATTCCTTCACATTTCTATTAAAATATACAAATCATATTACTTGTATGTTTTGCCCCTTCTATCATATTTTGGGGTGTGCCTTTGAATTTGCCCATACATTTTGATTTGTTTTCCCCTTTGCTCTCTTCTCATGTGCCCAAGTTTGCTCATACATGTGCTCAACTTTAACCAACCTTAATTAAAATGAAAGTTAAAATATATATAGGACAGTCTTCTAGAATGGAATGAACATTATTGATTAGAACGAGCAAAAATTCTATAAACCATAGACTTTCAAATACTTCTACATATAAATTCCATGCTTTGAACGAGCAAAATTTCTATAAACCTAAAGACTTTAACAAACTTTTTTTTATTTAATCGACTTTTTTTTTTTTTTTTTTTTTCTGTCTTGTTGGAATCTCTACAATACCTTTCCACACCACCCACGTCTTCTCTTAAATGATCTAATTAGCACAAGCCACAAAAAATAAATAATCCCATAAATAAAACTCACATTTTAAAAAAATTCTTAATTTAAAAAAAACAATCAAGAATAAGAATCAATGTGAAACCAAGAAGAAAAAAAAAAGCATATTTCATAAAATGATTGAATAATTCATTGACTCATTTTTTGAGAAAACTTGCACATGGCAAATACTTAGAGCACAAGAAATATGCAACAATCTAAGTAGATATTCTTTGTGATTTTGGTAGGTTAACTGAAAATAAGTACGGAAAAATTAAGAGAAAAGGACAGTTAATTATCTTCATAAATCATAATTAACAATTGTCCACAAAATTAGTTTAGGTCAAAATACAAATGGGTCCCACCCATGTGACCTTGTATTATTAGTTGTAACGATGCATGTAGTTTGTTCGTCCCCCACAAAGTTACTTGTCAAACGTCAAAAATATCATTTATACATTTATTTATCAATTAATATTATATGAATTCCGTATAAATATAAGTTTCTTTATCAAATAAAAACCATATAATAATATATGTAAGTATAAAAATTGACAAAATAAGAAGTACATAACAAACAACTAAGCATATTTTGGCCTAACATGAGAATATACTACTTCTTCATGATTTCCAAAGGGCAATTTTTTTATAAGAAGGTACTAGAATTCAGGTTGTAGTTTCTCGACGGTTTACATATTGATGATAGATTAGAATAGGACCACGATTAAGCTTTTTATTTATGGCTTGCATTCAAAGGAATGAAGATCAAGATATTTGATGCTTGGAATTGTTTAAAATAGAGATTGCTACATTTATTGAGGCCGGGTCAGGTGTACTCAAACGGTTTCATGTCTTACGCGTTGATGTTTGAATATCTTGTTTGATTTCATTCCTTGTCGTTTGATTAAACTCGGATGAAAAAATACTTATTGTAATTATTTCAAGCTTGAAAATTCTCGATTAATTGAAATTACTAGGGTGGCTAACGCGCTATAGCTAGCCATGTTTAAAGAGCTTTTTCAATTGTTGGTTACATTATTAAGGAAATAAATGTAAACACATACATATAGTATTATAAATGTCTGCATACTATTTTAAATAGTTTAAAAAAGAAGAAGACAATTAACATTATATTAACGAAGGCCAAAAAAAAAAAAAGAAAGAGAATTACATTAATGATGGCAAAATAAAAACTTGTTCTACATATTAACGAGGGTAAACATATAAATGTAAATTTTAAAGTCTATCAGGCCTTATTCACTTCACCTTAAAAAAATAATAATAAGTAAAAATAATTTTAGTTCAGCAAAAATAAGTTCAGTTCAATAAAATTAATTTCAATTCAGTAAAAATAATTTCAGTTCAGTAAAAATAAGTTCTGTTTAATAAAATCTACTACTCTAAAAGAAGAATTATAATAGAAAATCAGTAAAGATAATTTCAGTTCAGCAAAAATAATTTCAGCTCAGTAAAAATAATTTAAGTTCAGCAAATATAATTTCGTTTCAGTAAAAATAATTTAAGTTCAGCTAAGGTGAACTGAACGAGGCCTAAATTATAGTAACCTAATAAAATTTTATAATTTTATTGAAAAGTATAAGTGGTGGGATTTCGAACAAATGCTCTTCTTAATTAAATATCCGATGCAATAGAGATTTTAAGCCACTAACCATACTTTAATTAAATATGATCACATTTGATTCCTTCTTAAGATATAAAATTGTTTTTAATGGAATCAAATAATTAATTCTACATATAACTTTATTTCACATAGAGGAAAAATATTATAATTAATATTCTAATAAGTTAAGTGATTGAGACTACACTTGGTAGGGAGGATCCGTGTTCGATCCCCCGCAACAACAATTGGGAGGGGACTGGAACCTAATCACCCAGAATTGATCCCCGAATCCGGATTAGCCCAAAGGGTGAACCGGGTAGAACACCAAAAAAAATAATAAAAAAAATAATAATAAAATAAAGTAAAATAAGACATAATTCTGCGTATTAGCACAAGACACTATACAAAATTTTGTAACTGTATTTTTTTTTTCTCTCAAATCATGAAATAAAAGTCATTTTTAGTTTAATCATCATCTACTAGCAACTAGACCATATATCCTAGGAGATAGAAGAATTATTAAAAGCTACACGTATAATTGTCAACTACCATATATATAGATCCTCAGGTTTATAACATTAAAATCAGTCAATAGAATTTTTCTCGATTTAAAACCTAATATGACTTAATTATGAAGCAACTGTAGTTTAACAAACTTAGAAATCGGATAATTTTTCTTTTAAAAAAATTATCTATTGATCGATATTAACATAGTACTACAAGTCTACAATAGTACAAAAGCCACAAAAGTAGTGATAGATAAAGGTGGTAGCTAGTCATATTCACTACTCACTAGTGGACATAGTACATATTAAGCACGGAACCTAACAATTTCTCACTACACTAGTGAAGTAGTGAGTTCGTTCATTGAAAATACATGAAGCCAAGAAAATAAGTTAAAGTATATTTTCATGAAAATGACCTATAATTTAAATTTTTTGGTAAAGTTGTACATTTTGAAGGGCACCAAAGGGCAATATTATTGGGGCCTATAAACATGTGACACTGCTAACATAAATACAAGCTGATTTTTTCTTATTTTAAACCCAAACATGTTTTTGTCCAAACCGACAGTTGATCCATCTAAGCCCCACTTTTAACTGCTTTTTTTTTTTAATGATAACTTATATACTCTCAAATTTTAAGGATACTTTTAATTATTTAGCTCTACTGTTCTTAGTTTGGTAGGATAGATGAAAAGATTCCAATTTATTTGGGATTTGTTTAATGTTTTGGATAATTTGAGGATTGAATTCTACACATTATTATAGTCACTTCGATCTATTCGTCTTTTTATTTATCCAGCTTTCACTTTATTAAGAGTTATATTGAGTGAGTAGGTAAATTTGTTTTTTTTTTTGATAAGAAGGTTTGACAATAAATAAAGTAGAGAGGAATTGTAAGGATCATGTTGACTAATACGAAAATAGAACAATGTTTTAGTAGCGGCTTAGAAAGAAAATATAAGATATCCTTAATTCTTTAAAGGATAGAAGGAGTACTAATTAAATGGTTTCTAGGTGCTTCATATGCTGATTCTTACACTTTGATTAATCAATCAACTTCTTGATTAGATTATTGAGTATCTCCAAAAGAGTAACGCTGTAACATGTATCCATGTGCTGTTGGTCCAGCTCTTAGTGAATCTGATACACTAATTTAATTAATAATCCTAGTTATAATCAAACAAATTAAACTACTAGTTGTTGATTAATGATGATTCCAGCGGAATAAACCACTGATTTTCTTTGTTCTTTAGTGATTAGCGTGTCAATTGATGGTTTGTACTTTGTAGTAGAATGAATGCCAATTTACCACAACTGGTACCTTTTTTTCCCTAGGATGTATTACCTAATAATCTTAATTTCTTTAACAGTGTGTTTGGATTGAAAACGTACTTTGGTCATCAAAATGTCAATTGTGGTTTTCAGTATCAAGGGTCTGTTCATATTTACTGAACTGAACTGAGCTGGACTTATTGGAGTTGAATTGAACTGAAATAAACTTAACTGAGCTGAAATGAATATTCTATGAGAGAGGGATATTAGGAGCTGAAGTGAACTGATTGGAGCTGAAGTGAACTGAACTGATTGGAGCTGAACTGAAATTAAGTAAATGTAAACAGGCCCTAAGTTGATTTTTTTTTTTTTTGTTTTTTTTGTGTGTGTGTGTGTTGTGTGTGTGTGTGTGTGTGTTTAGAGAGCCACAAGAGTAGGGTGAGAATCAATCCCAAAATCTTATGAAATCGAAAGAGAAGCTTTCACCACTTGAGGTATCCCTCACTCTCAAGTTGGTGTCAATTTAATTATATAGACAAGGTTGTGTCATGAATATAATGTAGTGCACGTTAAGTTGGTGTTGCAGAATGTTATGTTGCCTAATTAATAAATGATAGAAGTAATAACAATTTTATGTGTAATTTTGCAAGAAAAATCTTAAATTGGCATCCATAAATCCATAATAATGAAACTTCAACTCCAAAATGTTTTCTTATTCATAACTTTTTATTACAATCAATATCATCCATTAATTGATACGGAGTAACAATGGAAATTAATGACGAAATGATGATAAAACTTTTCTTACAAAATTACTGTACTTGTGAATATCTACCAAATAAAATGTTACTCACTTGTAACCCCTAAATTCAACTTCTACTTAGCAATATTGCCTTAAAATACACTTTAACATTTCCATTTGGTTTATGAATGTTAATCAAGTCATAGTAGACACGGGAAGAAACGAAGATTAAGTTCAAGCAGTGAATTTCGCGCTCGTTTTGAGATTAGGCTATTATTATTCCAAATCACCAATTCTATGAAGAAATTATTACATTCTTTAACACACCAAATTTCTTGAGACTGGAATTTCCAACAATATGGGTCGAATTTGTGTGAAACCCGCTTCAAAAGGACTAAGAAATTAAGAAAAGTTGAGCATTTCTCACTACACGAATTCAACCCAAGACCGTGAAAGAGACTACTACAGAATGTTCTTGAGACTGGAATTTCAAAACTAATACAGCAGTTTCAAAGTCAATCGCTGTATGCATTGAACAATCATTGCACAAATCAGAGTCAAACGCAAGTAGCCCGCCATTGCTTAACCACAGCACGATATTTTAGCACCAAAGAAAGTTCCGAAGGAAGATGGACCAAATACCATGGTTGAATGTTTGCTAAGACAATTCTCAATGAAAGGTGCTCGATAACTATAAATCAAGTAACATCTATAAAACGTAGACGACGATGGCCTGGATGAGGCCCATTGACATGAATCAATATTGATGAAAGATTTTGCTTCTACAGAAGCTTATAAGTTAACCCTTAACCTGTTTTCTCTACAATGAGAATAAAGCTAGCATCACATGGATGTATAAAATTTTATTATCAAGGTCTATAAACCGACCATGCTTTGAAATATAAAATACACATGCAGATCGGTAATGCTGTTTTATAAAGCAACAAAAGAGAAGGGGTAGGAGTATACAGTAGTTCAAGAAAATACAGAAAGGAGAGACTAAATAACTGTGGTTACCTTGTAACAGGGTTGCCAATGCTGCAGACAAGTTAGGACCTGTTTACATTCTCAGAAGAAAAGACAGTACATAATAGCGGGAGAGAGACAGAGATGTGATTTCAAGCGTACATACAAGTAGCAGCGGCAACCATGACAGCAGCCAGTCTATACAACAGAAGGGAATGACAAGCACCCTCTTCCATAAATCCCAGCCCTGTACTTTCTGCCAAGAAAAATTATCCCTTACATCACATATAAGATACTCTTTCTCATTTGTACAATTAACAGACCGTAGTAAACCAAATTTGTACTCTCCAGTCTCCACGGTTTGTGCTAATCATGTCCACTAAAAGTCACAGCATAGGGGAACTTTGTACTGTGAATTGTCATTTCGGAAAAAAACCACCGCCTATCATACTTAAGCACCATATGACTGCATAAGATTAACATCAAGAGTCAGCAAAAAAAACTAAAAGCAATACCAATTATGCATTAATAACAGCAGCAGAGGACGCAGGAGAAATCAAAGCATAAATTTGAGTTATATATGTCAACATTTATGAATGCCACACACATGCCAGCAACTTTATAGTCAAAAAGATAGAGCGCGATACTCCCTCCGCATGTAATTGATAGTCATAAATTTGTAAGCTGTCTTGAAAGAAAAATAGTTACCATCCCTAAAATCAATAGTGGTTTATGTTTTGATTTTCTAATACACCACACTAATTGATAGAGCGAAGATAGATATAACAAAACCACTATAAAAGGCATTTTTGTCAGGGAAAAAAAAAAAGTTATACACCAATTATATGAGGTTGAGACATGGCAAGTCATTCGGTATAGAAGGAATAGCGGAGAATAATGCATTCCAGTGAACCATGATGCATTTGCCTCAATTTATTTTTTCATGATATCAAATTAATGCATAACTTTGACCATTAATATCTTTAATTGTCAAATAGAGGAAGTAGTTTTTACTTGTTGGTAATTAGAGACATTAATGTTTGAATTAACGAATTGGCAAACGTGAAATGAGAAGTGATGCAATTTTAGTGAAATGGAGGAAGTATTATACTACGAAACCATGATTTTATTAGCATATTGGACCTTTTAGGGCGTGTTTTATTCACCTGATTTTCAGGTGTCTGAACTTATCTTTTCTAATTTGAACTAATTTTAGTTGTAATTAAAATTTGAGCAACCCTTATCTTAACTTATATCCTGAACTTATAAATAAGTGAAAATAAGGTAAACAAAAGTACAAAACAGGGCCATCATAGCAAATAATTTTTGCAGGAAGTCTTCAAACAATTGTAATATTCACGATAAATGGCTTTAACAGTGGGGATCCTGCTGTTGGAATCACTTAAAAGCTTCCTCTTTTACAAATTACAACTAACACATAGCAGTAGGATAGGACAAAGGATTGCGCTTCCAACTAACTCAGCCTATGAATGCAGTGGACGGATGAAACATTTCTCTAGCAATGTGGATAATGAATTTGCAACTCCAACATCTCACTTTATTCAAGACAGAATTCCTTTTATCAATTGTACTAATTCCAGCAGCTCAAATATTGAGGTTAGATCTTCTCTTTCATACAACTATTACAGCAGTTATTTTCAAATATTTAGACTCACTGTATACTATATAGCCTATTATTATCTTCTGAAACGAAATTTTTTGGTTCTGAAATATTACTGCTCAACTTGCAATTTAATTACCAAAGAAACCTAGCAATCCTTCATGATTTGACAGATGAAGTGGGCAAAAATAAATATATAGATTAAAGGAAAAATGGAATCTAAAAATCCAACCTTTGGCCGTTCTAACAATAAAAATCCAACCTTCGTTTAATCTCACAAAAATCCAACCTTTATACCCCACCTTCTTTGACAGATCCATTACCAGTTGATGACCGTTTTTTGTAAGTTATGTGCCACGTGTCAGGCGTTAATTGGTCCATTATTTTTTTAATCATTAAAAAAAAAAAAACACCATCAGCCACCCTTCCTAGCCCCCGCACCACCCCAGCCACCCTTCCTAGCCCCCGGCAACTACCCCCCAGCCCAACCAGCCCCACCATCGGGGTCGTCGGATTCCGGCGATCTCCCCCCACCCCCCCACCCCTTGCCGCAACCTCCCCAACCACCAAAACCCCCTTCGAATCTATACCTAACCACCACACCAAACACCCAATTCAACCAAACCCACCAAACATCCCCCTCTCCCCCTCCCTCCCCTACGCAGCACAACCTCCCCCTCTCTCTCCCCCTCCCCTGCGCACAACCTCCCTCCCCTGAGCGAAACCTAGCCCCTATCAAAACCCCAATCGACGCGCGACCTTGGGTATGGGGTTGGTGGTTTCGAATCTGGGTATGGGTATGGGGGTAAGTGGTGGTGGAAGAGGTTATGGGTACGGTGAGGGAGATGCTGGGGTGGTGGTTATGGTGGGCGACCCTAAACCGACCCCATACCCTATCTCAGACCGCCTCGTTTGGGAGGATTGCGTGAGGCTTGTGGTTGGGCGTTGGTTTGGGAGGAGAGATAGTGGAGGAGGAAGAAGAGGGTTTCGGTTTCGGGTAGGGTGGGTAAGTGGTGGCAGAGGTGGTGGACTGGCGGTGGTGTAGAGAGGAGAGAGAAAGAAGAGGAGTGAGAATTAAAAAAAATAAAAAATTAACCTGTTTAACAGGTTAAAGGTCAAATGGATCTGTCAAAGAAGGTGGGGTATAAAGGTTGGATTTTTGTGAGATTAAACGAAGGTTGGATTTTTATTGTCAGACCGGCCAAAGGTTGGATTTTTAGTTTCCATTTTTCCTAAATTAAATCTAATATTCTATAGCTTAAGAATCACTGGGAGTGGCATCTAACTTATTAGCCATTGTGTGACAAATCAAACAGGAATGAAGTTAGCACCTAATTGAAAATAAAAGTCAAATCCCTTGCAGCAGGCTATGCAGTGACCATCAAAATTATAGATATTTAGAAATTAGGATGCATGATATTTGTGTATCCTGAATACTTCAGTGAAGAAAAGAAGCAGAAATTTTGCCACATACTTCAACTACAGATACAGATTAGAAAAGGAAATTTGGTCAAAACATGGTTAATTGGTTAGAAATGCGTGAATAGATAATCCCTTCACTATAACATCCCCACAAATTCAGGAATTGAGCTTAGTTATATGTAGTGACCAAAGTGAAGACTAACAAGAGGCAATACACAAGGGAGTCCACATAAATCTAATCTTCCAGGCCATCGTTCACGACTCTTAAGGGGATTATTTTACAACAATAGAGCTGTAACCTTGTCAATCAGTAGTCACTGTCTCAAAATAACCTACATATTCCCAACTCCTTTCTTTACTTCTCCAATGAGGAAGGTTCCTGAATACACACAGGGGCAGCTCATGTTTACTGCCTTGCAGGTTTTTTACCCTTTGATAGGCATCCATCAACTTGAAGTTGTACACCCATGACCCATGTGTCTCTTAAGAGAGTCTTCCTTCATATGTTCTCTCTAGACCTTTCTCATTTTCAATCTACATCAACACACATGCACACTTTCTATACCCATAGAAACTGCATGTGCATGTGCTAAATCAATACGTAAGGAATAAAGCTGTACTGACTAACTAAGAAATATAAGGTGCTTTAAGTACATTGTATTTACACTCACTATATAAAAATTGAGGGAAAGAATTAAAAAGTCTACGTAGAATATTGGAAATTCCAATCAAGCATCTATTAATAAAAGGTATCTATTAATATGGGGGAAAAAGGAAAGGAAAAAAAGAATGAATTAAAGTGTGAAATAACTATTAACACCACCTACAAGAAACTGAAAGGTGAAGTAAATTATGATGCGGCAGAGGTTTGAATCCCAAGCTGTCTTTCACTCTTTGGCATACAGCTGATAGACAATTTTAAGTGAGTTTTGAACTACATCCAACGTTAGCTACTTTTACAAGGAACCTGAGTCATGCACTGATGTACTCATGTGCACAACTCTATTTGTAATGTGACTCTAAGAAGGCATGGAGGAAATATATCATTATCAAATGATCTCAGAAGATCTTAATTCAAATGGGAGTTCAGATGAAATAATACAGCAGTTCTAGTTAAAGTGAGAAACTTCTAATCAAGATGCTGTGGGCAAGAAAGATTCTAGGTATGACTTATGAGTTCACAAGAATGATGCTTTCTAAATCTATTATTTAGAGACGAAAATTGGAAAAGACTGTGCGTGGGGTTTGACAGATTGGTGATCTCAACTGATCACATAGGTTGTCTTAGAAGTAATTCAATGAGTCTAGGTACTAGGAAGATCAACAGCTAGACAGGCAATGTGCAAAAGGATTTTTAAGAGATACCGAGAATATATTTATCCTACATGAGTAAATCTTTAACTGAGTCAATTAGTAGAACAAATTGCTGCCAAAGAAGGTTTTGCTGGTTACAATAAGCTTAGTATTCAAAAAATTCTCCAACATATACCAGCTAATCTAATGTCATGTTTCTTTCTTCTTCTTTTTTTTTTTTTTTTACAAACTCCTTCCACCCCTTACCGAATGGCCATCTTGATTTCCCAGATTCTCCCCAAAATAATATTCCACTTTCTAATATTTTTTTATTAATTACAAGCTAACCATATTCACCTTAATAAGTTGAGAGAAGACATACCTTGTAGAATGTAAAAACTTACACAAAGGACAATTATGGTATTTCAACCCAATTCCATAAAAATTATCTTTGACCGAATGTGGTCAATTATTTAAAGACAGCGGAAGTAACAACAGGTTTTAGTTCAAGAGAGAAATCTGTTTACACGTATGATAGACACAAGAAGATCGTGAAGGGTCAAGTTAACAACCTTATAATGGAGAGCATGATATTCATATGCTTGAGTTTAGCTAGGTTCCTTGTTCCTTTTTCCATTTATTTAAATTATTGTCAGCCGCCTTTTCAATGAAACACTTTTTTCATGCTTGACAACGCATAACTTCAACCCTTAATATATGATGTTTCTAACAAGACCCCACAAGATTACGCTTATAAAAATCACCAAAAACAGAGATTGTATAGTGTGTTAATAGTGTAGGTTTAAAAGTGGATCATTTTGAAAATCAAGAAGTATATGGTATCAACAGTAACAACACAATCATGCTATAATGTCCACATATATTTACATCATAGATAAAATATGTTGCATTGTTGCATATTAATACTTACATAAGTCATAACATAATTCTAAATTTCTAATTGGTCACCTACTTTGTTTAAACCAATAGCAATAATATTCAAGGCACTTTTGCAACTTTGAGGTGTGAAGATTGGAGAAAAGCAAGAGCACACATAAATTCCAAAAACAGGGGTTTAATTTAATAGTAATCTCTTACCAAGGTGAAGATGGGCAGAATTTACAAATAAAAAGAATAGGCGGATTCAAGTGCCAAATTTCAGGTTAAGCTTGAGTCCTACGAGCTTTTAACAAGAAAAAAAGAAAGGTGAATTTATTTTGGCTCCCCGACTAGTCAACTCTAAGTTTTTGCTTTCAATCTTAAAGCACAAACAAAACAAAAGGAAGACAGCGTTATTCCAGGAAATGGGATTATGGGAAGGCATAATAGAAAGCCAAGATGCAAAGCTTTAAATTGACCTAGAGTTCCAGAAAATTCTACTTGATCTTATATAGTAAATGGAAGCTAGATTACCTTGACCCCTGGGAGAGAAGTTCCAGATTTCATGGTTGTAGTGCTCCCAAAAAAGCTGACTCCATTACCAGGCTTAGCAGTAGTAGTACTGCTACCTAAAAGCTTTGATTTCTTTTCTGCAGGCTTTAATATCTGGAATGAGCACATCAGAGTTTCATCCACACTCATCATAGCACCAGCGTTATCAAACTCTCCACAATAATTAGGGGCAGAAAATATTGTTACAAGCTGCCGATCTGCAAAAAACTCATATCCATCCTCCACTACCTGGATTATCAAGAAGATTGATATCAGTTCTGGCTTTCTGAGAGCATAGGAGTAGAAGGAATATTTTAGAAAAGAATACTATCAGTTTGTTAGGCAGATGGTAATAGATGGTGGGTGAATTTAATGGACTACTAGACTACTAGTGTAGTTTCATAGAAGTCCCTTGTCAATTTCCATAGCAATGCTTGTCCATCCAAAATTTTGCTTTTCTTTCCAAATTTCCAATTTCCATTATTATCCATTACCATAAAGGAGGTATTGAGTTGAAAAATTAATTAAAGAAACGAGTCACGTGATTTGGGAAAAAATTCCATTACCACAGCCTTGGCATGTGATTATTTATTTATTTATTTACTTTTTTTCTTAACAAAATTGCATATAGTTTTCTTTCCTTTTACCCTCATTTATCACAGCCTAACAAATGGGTTTTATATTAAACGCTTATAAAATGAATACACATAACATGCAAAAGAGAGGCAGAACACAACAGCTGCTAATAACTATCTCTAAATCTAATTATTCACCATCAAAAGAAAACGGATTTGAAAATGAACAAAGTTTTTATTTATTTATTTATTTTTAAACAGTTAAATTAAATTGGCAGCCTGACCTGATGTGCACGGCAAACAAGGTCTAAATCATGCTTCTCAAGAAATTCTGTCACCTTGTCAGAACCAAATGTATATGAAACTCCCCTATCATTCATACCCCAGCCTTGGACCTCTTTGCTAGGATCTGACCAGAGAAGGTCACACAGCAAACCTGTATCAGGCACATCAGTAGGCCGCTGCATATTTCGTATCTGGTCCAAATTGTGCAGATCAGGTGAGAGGCCTCCATGCATGCACAGAATTTTCTCATCAATAAGGGCTGCAACTGGTAAACAGTTGAAGCATTCAGTGAAGACTTTCCATAACCTAACATTAAATCTTCTCTTGCATTCGTCATAGAATCCATATATACGATTTATTGAAGCACACTCATGGTTTCCCCTCAAGAGGAAGAAATTTTCAGGGTACTTTATCTTATACGCAAGAAGAAGACAAATAGTCTCCAAGCTTTGTTTGCCTCTGTCAACATAATCACCCAAAAATAAGTAGTTTGCTTGAGGAGGAAATCCACCATATTCAAAAAGTCTTAGAAGATCAGAATATTGACCATGTATATCACCTGCAAATCACATGTAAATAAGTAATCAGACATGAATACTCAACAATTCAACAACCAAAATAGATAAAAAAAAAAAAAAAAAAAAAAAAAAAAACGAAAATAGCACGCTGTCCATTTCTAAAAGAGTCAAAGACCAATAATATTTTGGCTTTTAGGTTACGATGAATGGCTCATTAAGTTTAAAGCCATGGTGGTTAAAATATTTCTAAACCAGTCAAACATGCATGCCTTAGATCTACAAAAGAGTTTCAAGTACGCTAGTCATAATTCACACACTGAAATTCCAGTTGACAATGGGCCGTCAGTGATAGATTATACAAAAATAAAACCTAAACAGAAAGAGAAGCTGGTAGCTATAATGTAACTTTCTTTCTTTCACAGCGAGAGTAGAGCTCGCAACACCATATATGTTCTATTACATGATAAATAGAGAATGCAATATATTCTGTTACACAAATATTAACTCAAGCTGACAGGCAAGTGATAAATTCCTTGGGTTGCCTACACACACAAAGAAAATTTTCCAAATTTCACTAAGACTTCCCTGCCCTATTGATATCAATCACCGGATTCCCCACATACCACCTTTAATTTCTATCACTTTGTAAGGAAAATAGTACTTCACTTAAAGATAATAAACATGATTGCAGATCAGTTTTAGCAATGAACATGTTTCATGGCATTTTAAGTTAAAAACAATAATCCTTTGATCATTCTGTTTCAGCATTCAATTTTTGATTAGTGAAATTAGCTAAAAGATTAGTTGATTACATTCAATATTCTATTAGTGGCTGATGAATGCAGCAAAGAGTGTATGAATTAGTTGATTACATTAAAATGTGTGATAAACTATCTATTAAGGTACTGCAGTACATAATATGTAAAATGACAATTAGAGAAATATTTATTGCAATTACTAGTAGATAGCTGATTCTATACAAGAGAAATACCGAATATAAAAACATACTACCACCTAATGAAATTTTATACAGTGGGACTATTTAATCGTTTCAGGTCACTAGCTCAAGCTAAAGACTTCAAATTTTGTATTTAGCACACCTTAAAAAAAAAAATAATAATAATAATAATAAAAATAAATAAATAAATAAATAAATAAAAAAAAAAACTAATGCATCAGCAACACTCTCTTCCATAGTGTAACACTCTCCTAGAGAAATGTAACTATTTTTAATTAGCTGATTATATTAAAAGATCTTTATATGAAATTCAGATTTCAGACCTTGATCTAATTCAACCACAATGTGTTGGATTCAAATCAAAAGAACAGAAATGATTTCCATCAGGCATCAGCAGCAAAATCAAATCAAGATCTTATCTACGTAGAAGATGAATTAGAGCTCACACACTAAACTTCAACAGTAACCAAATAACTCCAACAGTCCAATCATAATTCATATAATTGGTGTTAAATAAAAAGGTAAACCCCTGGTAAAATAGACATGTATCTAAACTCAACATCTAAAAGAAGATAAAACCTATACACCTATAATATATTAAATTAATAACACATCAATCATGGGTCAACAGGTAAAAAAGAAAATAAGTATTGATTATTAACATAACACTCATAATTATCAAGATCAAATAGCTCAAATCAAAACAGATACCAGATAGAATAATGATTAGGAAATACTACCCATATTGCAATACAACAACTTGACAGAAAATTGGGCAAAAATCATATAAACTAATGATTGAAAAACACTGCCCACAATCTTATTAATCAGATACGAAGTACATAAAAATTAAGCTAAACGCAGGTAAAATTATGATTAAAAACAATAACCCAAATCAAATTCATTAAAATTACAAAAAAAATTAAGCAAAACCCAGATTGGCAAGATATAAGAATGCTTGAAAAACACTAACCCATAATTAAAAACAGCAAATTACAGAAAAATTAAGCAAACCCCAGATAAAATAATGATTGAAAAACACTATCCACAATCACACATATCAAATATACAAAAATTAAGCAAATCCCAGATAAAATAATGATTGAAAAACACTACCCACAATCATACAAATCAAATATACAAAAATTAAGCAAATCCCAGATAAAATAATGATTGAAAAACACAGCAAACAATCATATAATCCAAATAAACAAAGAATTAAGCAAAACCAAAATGAAAAAATTACCGCAAATTTTAATAGGTGCTTGAAGTTCAAGAAGATTAGGCTGTTTCATAAAAATATCTTTAGATTGTAAACATAATTGACGGATCTCAGACTCAGAAAGCTGAACTTGCTTCCCTGGTCTACCTCTTACTTCCAGTAGACGACGGATGACGTCATCCAATACTGATTGCTCCATTAACACTCACTTTCTCTCTCTTCCCGCCACTCTTTCACTCTCTCTCTCTCTTCCTGGGTTTGGTGGGTTTTTCTAGAGAGAGAAAATGGGAAATTCTAGAGAGAGATAGATGATGAATGCGAAGATTGGTAGGAAGTTTCGGAGGAATGTGGGATTTTTGGAATTGAAGTTGAGCGTCGTTTTGAGGGTTAGATAGTGTCGTTTATACGATTAGCGTGTCGTTTTAAGTAGAGAGATTTGAAAAAGTTGGATTGTTGAGAGAGAAGCGTGGCGCGTGGGATCATTTGAAATAATTCAATAAAGATTAAATTAATAATTATTTTATAATCGTTAAAAATTAATAAAATATTTAATTAATAGATAAAGGGAGTTGAAGTTGAAAATGGGAGTGCCCCGTACAATGTCCATAAAATATAATCTAAGGTTGAGATTTAAGAATGTGAGTGATGAGGATGATGATTATGACGGGGACTTTGGTGATAAGTGTGATACTTTTGTTAATGTTTATGATTTCAATGATTTGCATTGTGGTTTATAGATAATTCATTATATATACACACTAATACAAGTTACGTGTATATTTTGTACAAATCAATGTAAAATTTTAGGTAAGACGAAGTCAATGTTGAAGTCTACGATCCTAGGTCAAGAAAGGTTGAAAAATATTTCTCCATCAAGAAAGGAAATCCTACTTTTGTGCAACTACAAATAGAATATAAAGGAAAGATTAAGTTCATTCCAACAATTAAGGGATTGATATGTTATTCTAATTAACAATATAATAAACAATAACGATAAGTTTTCCTATTACGATTAGTGTTGCGACAGGCAACGCGATTGATATCTAATAGTGGCGTGACCATCAACGTTAGTCCGCGGTTGACTCTGATGACTTACGTGCGATGTTAGACGACGCCAAATAGCTTCGAAACGAGTCAAAATTTACTGCTTCCTAAAACCAAGGTGAGAATATGTAACAATTAGGACCTGTTCTCATACGTTGAAATTCAGTTCAGCTCAATTCAGCTCCTAATTTCCTTCTCTTATAAAATATTCATTTCAGTTCAGTTCAGCTCAGTTCAATTCAATTCAGTTCAATTTAGTTCAGCTGAGTTCAGTCAATGAGAACAAACCCTTAGAATAAGACATAGAATTGGTAGATATGAATAAATGAATGCATAGCCTAAAACAATCCATATTCGGCTAAAGATCAAGTGAAAGTGTCAGCCGCTACCACCTAAATTCAAGGGAGTCATTCATATTTTTCTCTAACAAACTCTACTATCATTTGAAACCCTATAGAAAGCGAACAATGTCCTATCACAAGAATTCAATCTACGGTTTTTTCACCATATACCCCTGAATTTTTTGTTTATTCACCATATACCCATGAAAATTTTCAAATTCACCATATACCCCTAATTTGTTATAGAAATTCACTACATACCCCTAATAAGAATAAGATGAGTGGAATTTGATTAATTATACCTCGAAAACCACTTTAGATCTCTCCCCTCATCACAAAACCACTCATCTCCTTTTTTCAGCCTTTGAAACCACTCATAATTTCCATAACCATATTCGTATGATTGATTTTGAGGATGAAAAAAGGAAATTTAGGGTAGTTTTGGGGGTGGAAAAAGGAGTGTAGGTGGTTTTGGGGGTTGGAGAATGTATTTGGAGTGGTTTCGTTCATAATTAATTCTAATGATTGACAAAATTAGCAATCATTAGTCATCAAGGGTATGTGGTGTATTTTTGTGAAAACTCGGGAGTATATGATGAATTTAAAAAAGTTCAAGGGTATATTATAACACCCCAATAATTCTCTCTTAAAACCTGTAAATACCCTGAACAAAATCCCAGAGAATTACTGGCGTGCTACCGCCATGTGTTCAAACGTTAAGGCCATATCAGAAATTAACAGCGGAAAAACTAAATCAGTTATAAATAAGTTTTAAAACCAATAACCAAAATCAAATTAAGTGATACAACTTGGAACCATTAAGGCCCTTATTCAAAACCCCACAAAAGTAGTAAATAAATAAAATCAGAGTTTAAAATAAATTTAAACTAATGAAAAGAAATAAACTGCGAATATAACCAACTCTCAACTCAAAATCCCACAACCCTGACGCGAATGCTGCGTATGTAAGAACCTATGGTTAATCTGCTCCCCAATATTACAAGTGTAAAAATTGGATCGTCACAGGGTCATTGAAAGGCGAAGGCCATGACCAAAGAAAGACACACAAAGCACGCAATCAGCAAAGCTGAGTACATACAAGCTGCGAAATAAAATAAGAAACCCCTAACAAGCTACTAATAATCAATCATAAGCATCATTAAATTATAGACTCAGCACATGACTCAACCATCAAATTTATTAAGACTTCACTAGTTAATATTAACTAACTTATTTATTTATTTCATTGGATTTAGCAATAGACAAGGTTGTCCAACCCATGTCCCATTTGGAACATCAATAAAAGAAAAACTCCATGCCTACTTTCGGAAACATCAATAAACATCCAACGACCACGGGCGCGACTCCGTGACCGTAGTTAGTATGAGATCTCACCTAACTCCTAGTTTTGAAAAATATTTGAAATAGGAGACTCGTAGATCAGATGACCTCGATAAAAGTACACGACTAATACCCCATGTACCCCAACCCCTGATTGTCATTACTCCAGATGTGCACCAATCCAGAGTTTTATTGCTCATCCGTCTTGCACTTTATGTGATTTACATGTTTAGACTTGGTGATGACTCATATACATTACAATACAAACATTCCAAACACAATTCAATCAAACATTGCAAATTCCCAATTTAAATTCTTGATTTATTAGTGACAAACAACATTTATTAATTATTCCTTTACTACCTCGGTGTATAAACACCTTGAGTGCATAAGGCACCCCAAAACCTTAACCTCGTCTTACAAGACTTGAATTCCTCCTTTACTCATCCTGTTTGCATAATCATGAATGAGTAATAATTTAATCTTTACACCAATCACATACCTTTGCCTTTAAGCGCACCTTGCATAATTAGAGCACAAATTAAATAATACTTGCATTATAAACTAGTGCACATCATTTGAAATTCACAATGTATAACCAAACAATTTAACCCAGTCAATCCTATACATGATACTAAGTTCTCGATCCGTCCTTATACTTGCACCTACAAGCAAGGTTTCGTAACTTGTATGTACCTTGTGTAAACAATTCGGTTGGCCACTTTAAAACTAGAAATCACCTTCAATAAACTCCTCTCCTAAACCAAACAATAACATCTCAATCAATACCCAATCGATCAAATTTACAGCAATACTAACTTACTTTAAAACCTTCAAAATCCAAATCAAACAACACTTTAAAACCTTCCTTTTAGTTAAAATTAAAGGCTTATATATAGTTCTTTAAATTTTCTTCATAAAAACCTTAAAATTCACTCTTAAACATTAAGGGCCTGTTCCGATTGACTGAACTCAGCTGAACTGAACTGAACTGAACTGAACTGAACTTATTAATAGTTAGTGATTTTTAACTACGAATTAGTGATCTTTGATTATTTATTACTATACATATGTGTATATACAAATGTACATATTATTATTATTGTAGACACCCATTTGTGTCTCCCCAAAACCAAATCCAGTGATGAGTACCTTTCACGTCGAATCATAATCGAATGAAACGAAAGTGTGGAAAGGTCTAGTGTTGCGGAAAGTTTTCTTTTCTTTTCTTTTCTCTTCTCTCTGTTTTTGAAAACTTTATTTTAAGAAAACAGCCAATCCAGTTTGGTTGGTCCATGATATGGGTCCAATAGTGGTGTAGTTGGATGGGGCTTGCAAAGACTTTTCCAACGATATATTATAAGCCCAATTCCGATGAATATTGAGGAATTTATGGCCAATTTACTAAACTGGGCCCGGTTTGAGTTTTAAGTACGGCCCAATGATCTAGGGGAGGGCCTAATATGATTTATCATTCTTAATTCAATTAGGATTCTTTAGAGTTTTAATCAAGATCAAATAGCATTTTCGACTGAAATTATATTATTTTATCTTCCAGTACGGGAATTTATCAGATTTTTCGAAAACGCGTTGAAATCCAAATTGGCGTCCAACCCCAGGCCTTGGCGCCTGGAATCAGGATTGGCGCCAGACGCCAGCCATTGGCGCCTGGCGCTAGCCACTGGTCCTGGTGCCAATGAGCCAGGGCTGGCGCCAAGTTAGTTTTGGGATCTTCAGACTCTGTTTTGATAAATTATCTTTTTTGGCTGATTTTCTCTATAAATATCGTATCAAAAACTCCGGTTTCATTCATCAACAATCACTTTATGAATTACCAATAATCAATTATCTTCATTCACAAAATTATTCATTAACTCTCTTCATACATCATTCATTCATCAATTTTCAATAACATTAATCTTTTAGCATTCTTTTCTATACCTTACTTTTTCATACAGAATTCCACATTCACAAGATCTAGAAACACCTAGCCATATTCGAAGTTGCCTTCGCCCTAGACGTGAAAGGTTTAATTTATGAGGGTTTGGTCCCAAATCTCTATTTCAATTATTTAATTTAATTTTTTTGATTATTATCTTTCCTTGAAGTTACTAACGTGTGTATTTTGTAATTAGAAAGAGGTACGAGGTATCCAAGTAAGTACTTTAATGGTTTAATTGATATTATGATGTCAAAATCATATTTTGATTCCTAGTATCATGTCTAGAGTATTTTTAATATTAAATATGATTGCTATGATGCCTTTTATTCTCTTCCTAATATTTATTCATGTTAATATCATGTTATGGTTAAAGATTTGATTTTTATCGCTTAGTGACATGCTAGGGTTTGTTATTAATCTTGTTAGTATCATGCCTAGGATCTTGCTATGCTTTAACATGATTATGATGATTATTGATTATGATTGATATTATTGTTATTAATGATGTTTATTATTTATTATGTTGCTTGATATGCATATTATTTTATATTATTTATTGCTTGATCACCTTTTATTGCATGTTTACAGGGAATTGGTATTTGCAACCACACTTAATAAGATAACTTAATAATCTTGTTAGGGTTATATGATTATAATTCAAGTGATCGCCAATAATAGTTTATTTTTGCATTATACCAACATAGATTAAACAGGTTTAGGGTTAATCCTATTGATTGTATGTTAGTTAGAAAGCGCACAAGAATACGAGCAGAATAAAGTAGAGGCCTATTATTAGGGCAGGTTCAATCTCTTTTAGGTTGGATTTGTACCATCATCCCCGGACCCTTATTTGGTTCATGACCTTATGGAGTTGACGATCTCTTGGATCGTTAAGGGGTGTAACCTTCACCTCGTGAACGGTTTACAAGTTCCTTAAAAACTTGTTGGCGACTCTTTTGCTCTATCTTCTTCCCTTTTGGACGCCACCGTACTTTGATGTATGATCACAGTGGGGTTCAAGCTAGTGGGATTTTTAAAGGCTTGAAACTATTCCCTACAATTATTATTATTATTATTATTATTATTATTATTAATAATTATTGATGATTATTATTGTTATTATTGTTATTATTATTATTATTATTATTTATTGATGATTGTTATTATTATTATTATTTATTACTTATTGATTATTATTATTATTATTATTATTATTATTATTATTATTATTATTGTTGTTGTTGTTGTTGTTGTTGTTGTCGTTGTCGTTGTCGTTGTCGTTGTCGTTGTTGATGTCGTTGTCGTTGTTGTTGTTGTTGTCGTCGTCGTTGTAATAAGAGCTTAAAAGAATGAAATTTGGCTTTATATCATTAGACGTAAATTAAGAGCTGAATTGAACTGAATTGAACCGAACTGAACTGAACTGAATTGAGCTGGGCTAAGCTAAGCTGAACTGAACTGAACTGAATTTCAACGGAAGAGAACAGGCCTTAAATTACAGCAAGTTTAAAGTTTAATAAAAAAATTTGAAAATTATTTAAAAACCCCTAATAATCTCCCTTTTTATTGGGTGATTAAACCCTCTTTATAAAACATCAAAAGTAGTACTTAGAAACTATTTTCAGCACTTAAACTTCAATAAAGACATATATTCATACTTAATTAACTTTAAACATAATTAATTTTATCAATCAAACTCAAGGATAATATTTTAAGTATAAAAAAACTTCGTTAAAATCAAAAACCGCCCGAAAATCATATTTAGAGGTTGAATTTGGCCACTATAGGGTAGTTCTCACTACCAAAGGTAGTGAGTCTTTCTTAAAATGTTGTTTCCACATGGAAAACACTACTTTTTTTTGTCAAAATCGGATGAGTTCATAATCTGATCGGAATTAAAACGGGATTAATATTAACGAACGAAAATCTAAAAATTAAAATCCGAATTTAAGCATTCAAAATAATTTGGAATTAAGTTAAAATAATCATTAGTTATAATCATCAAAATTTCAAAACATCATTACTATAAAAGCCCTAAATCAATTGTTCATAAAACCCCTAAAATCATGATTTTCAATAATTAAAAACCCTAGGCTATAAAATTTACAAAATCTGAAAATTATGACATTTATAAAATATGAAATTATAAAGTTTAATCATCAAAATACAACTTGATAATAATTAAATTAATTTCAAACAATAAAATCAAAACCCATAAATCAATAATCATAATCATACAAATTAATAAAACTAAGGAGAAAGAAAATAAGAATAGCCTTTTTGTGTGGAAAATTTTTGGTGCATAAAATAATTTGTTCAAATAATTTTCGACCCAGATTAATAATTTAAAACTTTTGAAATTAAATTATGAAAAATAACAAACAAATATTATAAATAAAATAAATTTTCATTTATAAAATATTTAAAAACACGGGGAATTACATATATAGTGAATAAACAAAAAACTCAATGGCGTATGGTGAAAAACCCGTTCAATCTAATAGAGGATACTAAGGTCTTTTTAGTAATTGTATTGTTGTATATATTATTTTTATACTTGGTACTCCAAATGTGATAGTACAATTACTAAAATTCACTTAGTGTCCCCTATTACAATCCATTTCTTATTGGTATCTTTTGTACTACCTAACGATTCTTTTTTATTAGTCAAACACACATTGTACTTATAATTATCGGCTCTATGCTTGTATTTTAGTGGATTGCAGACTCATACACTTATTGGAGTTTTCCGTGTCACCACATCGTATCTCCTTGATTTTTAGTCCATCATTTATTATTTGCTTTTATTTAATTGAATCCAAATGTAGTCATGATATTTAAATTAGTCTAAAAAAAAAAACAATAGTCGCAATATTATGTGAAACTAGATTAAGTACCGTGCCACGCACGATTTTAACTAAATTTTACGGAGTACATTATATTTTTTTTACTAATTCAACGTACACCATTATATTTTATACTAGGTTAGGTCCCGTGCCATGCACGGTTAATTATTATCATTATTTATTATCATTTAATGTTATACTAGGTTAGAACCCGTGCAATGCACGGTTTATATAAAACCTATTTTTAATTTGTACACTTTAAAAATAAATCGCTATTATACATGAATATAAATAAAAATTACATATATTTGTAATTTTTTTTTTTTTATTTTAATCAAAATTATTATATAGTATATGTTCAACTTTGTCTAATTTATAGTTCAATGTAGGAGGTCATTGAACTATAAATTAGACAAAGTATTAATTTATAGTATCTGTTCAACTTTGTCTAATTTATAGTTCAGCGTTCTAATAAAAATTGTTTCAATTTCCAATGATTAATTGATAGGTTTTAATTGTAATGTAGAAGCTTCCAATATTGAAATTTCAAAAATGTTAAATATGATAGCTCTACCAAAAAAAAAAGGGTAACATCATCATTGCATTTAGGCGGGAATTTTTTTTATTGAGAAAGCGACACGTGGGCAATAGTGATGTCAACAACTTCTGTTTTAGTAATAGTTAATAGATAGATTTAATTGATAGAAAATATATACACATATATATATATATATATATATATATATATTGTCTAAATTTATCATGAACAAAAATAAAGTATTTGACATAGTGAAACATGGAATATCATGCGTAATTGACATTCTAATTTTACTATATAAAAAAAAATCTATATTAGTTGAATATATAATGATGAAGATTAAACTTTATTATAGGAAAGAAAATAATAATAATAGTATAATAAAATAAAATAAATTCCTAAAAAAATCATAGAAAAAGGAATTAAAAAGGCCAGAAGGCTACTTTGTTTTTGAAATAAAAAATTTGATTTTAATAATCCAACCTTTGCGTAGTCTTGTTTTATTAATCCGACATTTTGATTATTCCATAATAATCCAAGCTTTGGGGGTGTCTTAGATTGTCAGACCAAAGTGACCTGCTACCTGTTTCTCAGGTATTTTTTTTTCATTTTAAATTATTTTGACAAATAATAATAATAATAATAATAATAAAAAAGTAAAACCCAGCCACCCACCTTCCCCGACCACCCTTTGCCGCCCCTCCCACTCTCTATTCCAGTTTCCGAACACCCCTACCCCCTTGCCGACCCTCCCCCTCCCCTCACCCCAGCGCAGCTGCTGCCCTTCCTTCTCCCTTGTCCAGTTTCCGACTACCTTCGAAGTCCGCCCAATTCCCTAAAATCTAGAACCTAAAACACCGAAAACCTAGAATTCAAAAAAGGGGTTCTGTTATTTGAGGGGGGCGAGTTGATATTACGGTGTCGAGTACGTTGGCGGCAATCGGAAATTGGGAATGAAGAGAGAGAAATTGAGGACAATAAAGGGAGGTTGGCGGTGTGTGGTCAGTCGTGGGTGGCTGGGTCGAGAGGATCGAGATTAATGGAGAGTGAAAGTAAAGACAAAGGAAGGAGCTAAGAAAGGAAGTAAGAAGGAAGGATGGGCTGCCGGAAATTATGGAGGAGGAAGGAAGTGGGGTGCTCGACAATTGGAGGGACCGACTGTCGGTGGTCGGATTTTGCAGGGGAGGGGTGGTTTCGTTTGTGGTGGTGGTCGGATTTTGCATGGGAAGGAGTAGTGGTGGTGACGGACGATCGCATTATGGAGGGGAGGGAGTGGTGGTGGTTGATTTTTGGAGGGGAAGCGGTGGTGGTGGTGTTGTCATGGTGGTTTGGAGGGAAGAAGAAGGAGGAGGTGGAAAAGCGGGAATTTTTCTTTTTTAAAATTTTATTTTTAAAAAAATAAAAATAAAAATAGTTATTGGACAAATGACAATCTGACACGTAGAAGGTGACCTACATCTTAAGGTTAAGTGACCTGCTTGGCCTGATAATCTAAGACACCCCCCAAAGCTTGGATTATTGTGGAAAATAATCAAAAGGTCGGATTAATAAAACAAGACTACGCAAAGGTTGGATTATTAGAGTCAAATTTTCTTTTTGAAATTGCTTGTATAATTTCATTGTTTCTCAAGGTCTTGGAATTCAAAGCTTTTTTGGTGCAGCAAGCCACACCGTGTGGCCTGCTGCCAAGTCAGTAAAAATAACGGATTACGCACGCATAACGGGGTTACTATTCACTCGCATAACGGGGTTACTGGTTTTGTCAGGGTTACTTGTTTTTTTTTTTCAGGGGTTACTTGTATTTTTTTTTTCAGGGGTTACTTGTATTTTTTTTTTCAGGGGTTACTTGTATTTTTTTTTTCAGGGGTTACTTGTATTTTTTTTTTCAAGGGTTGTATTTTTTTCAGGGGTTACTTGTATGAATTACTTATTCAGGGGTTATTTGTATTTTTTTTTTCAGAGGTTACTTGTATTTTTTTTTTTTCAAGATTTACTTGTATTTTTTTTAAGGGGTTACTTGTATTATTTTTTTTCAGGGGCTACTTGTATGGGTTAATTCAAGGGTTACTTGTATGAGTTACTTATTTAAGGGTTACTTGTATGAGTTACTTATTTAAGGGTTACTTGTATGAGTTACTTATTCAAGGGTTACTTATATGAGTTACTTCAAGGTTACTTGTATGAATTACTTATTCAAGGGTTACTTGTTATTTATTCAAGGGTTGCTTGTAAGCCCCATACCAAACCAGTAACACTCTACAAGTAACCCTTGAGCAAAACTAGTAACACCCTACAAGTAATCCCTAACCAAACCAGTAACACCCTACAAGTAACCCTTGAGCAAAACTAGTAACACCCTACAAGTAACCCCTAACCAAACCAGTAATACCCTACAAGTAACCCTTGACCAAAACCAGTAACACCTTACAAGTAACCCCTGACGAAACCAGTAACACCTTCACCAAACCAGTAACACCCTATATGTAACCCCTGACCAAACCAGTAACACCCTATATGTAACCCCTGACCAAACCAGTAACACCCTATAAGTACCCCTGACCAAATTAGTAACACCCTACAATTTTTGATGTAGAATGTTCGATCTAAGATTCCACGAAGAAAACGAGCCCACATTCTTTAGTTCTTATCGATTTCACTACTTCAAATGTTGTTGATGATCTTAAGGACAATTAATCACAATTTTCCACAGCAATTTGACACCCAATTTCTACAATTTTGGGCGTTAATTGTAGCAATTTGGCAAAGAGGAGAGAGAAAATGGGTGGAGTAGAGATATGGTTGTTGGTGATGTGTGGTTTGGCTTGAAGAAGAAGCTAAAAAGAGGAGAGAGAAAATGAGTGGAGTAGAGATTTGGTTGTTGGTGATGTGTGGTTTGGCTTGAAGAAGAAGATAGAAAAGAAAATAGAAGAGTTGTGGTATTTTTTTTAAAAAAAATAATAAAAAGGAAAATTTGATTATAATAATCCAACTTTTCGCCGGTCTTATTTTATTAATCCCACCTTTAGGGGTCATCTTATTCTATTAGGCCAACCTAACCGGTTACCTGTTCTTTAGGTAAATTTTTTTTTTATCAATTTTTAACAAAACAAATAGAATTAAAAAAAAAATCAAAATAAAATTCAACAACCACCGATGATCCACCTTCCCTCAAGTCGCCCATGGATTCCGACAACCTAAATCGCCCAGCAACCTAACCAATACTGGCCGGTTCCTTTCCCGCCTCCTAAACTTCCTTTTCCGGCCTAATTCCCCCTCCCCCTCTCTTTCCGCTGTTTCAGCCACCAGACCTTCCTTCGAAAACCCAACATAAACTTCCGGCCACTCTCACCCCTTCCCCCTAACCTCCCTTTTCCGGCCTACTGGCAAGACCCTTGAAACCCGAAACCCCACCCATCGAAACCCTTGAAACCCGAAATCCCACCCATCAAAACCCTTGAAACCCAAAACCCCACCCACCGAAACCCTTGAAATCCAAAAAGCCACCCATTGAAACCCATGAAATCCGAAAATCGTCCCACCGAAACTGAAAAGGAAAACTAGGTGGGGGTTTTGGATTTCCGCCGAAATATAAAGAGGGGCAGGGGGGAGATTTTGGTCAGGTTAGTGATTGGGGTGGCAAGGGAAGTAGGGAAGGGTAGCAGGGTGGCTACTGTGGTTTGGGACGGGTAGTAGAGGTGGTTGGGGTGGTTGAGAGTGTGTCGGCTTTCATGAAGTTGAGGGGCAGGGAAAGGAATGAAAGAGGAAACAAGAAAGAGGAAATGAATGTGAAAAAAAAAGTAAATAGATTTTTAAAAAATTATAAATTTTTTTTAGACTAATCATAGCACGACACGTGGACTGACAACCTATTATAGAAGGTGGATGACCTGTTGGGCCTGATAAAATAGAATGGGGTGTAAGGCCCTGTTTGATTCACCTTAATTTTGCTGAACTGAAATTATTTTTACTGAATTGAACTTATTTTTACTGAATTGAACTTAATTTTACTGAACTGAAATTATTTTTTCTGAATTTAAAATTATTTTTACTGAACTTAAATTATTTTTACTAATTTTCTATTATAATTCTTCTTTAAGAAAACTGAATTTTACTGAACTGAACTTATTTTTACTGAACTGAAATTATTTTTACTGAACTTAACTTGTTTTTACTGAACTGAAATTATTTTTACTTAATATTATTTTTTTAAGGTGAAGAAAACAGAGCCTAAAGGTGGGATTAATCAGCTATAATTGAAATGTTGGATTAATATATGAGAAAATTGTGAAAAAGGACCTTTTAAGTGGTCGACTTTTTGAAAAAGGACCTTTTAAGTGAAAACTTGTGAAAAAGGACCTTTTAAGTTTCATTTTGTTTGTATGGGTGCTTGGATGACCTTCCGTGGTGGTCAATGCTGGAGCTCTGGCGTTGACTATTACGTGTTAGTCACGTGACTTTTATTTAAAAAAAATACAAAAAAATCCCCAACTTTCCCTCCTTTCTCGACTTAAGAGTTACGTCGGGAGAGGAGGAAAATTTTGGTTTTTTTTTTTTTTTTTAACAAAAAAAATAAGTCACGTGATAGTCAACGTCTGAGGTCTGACATTGACCACCACGTAAGGTCGCAAGCCCACCCAAGTACCCCATATAAACAAAATGTAACTTAAAAGGTCTTTTTTCACAAATTTTTCACTTAAAAGCTTTTTTTTTTTTCAAAAAGTCATCCTCTTAAAATATCTTTTTTACAATTTTCTCTTAATATATTAAGACCAACTGTGCTTGGAATTTATTTGGTTACCTCGCTCGTATATTCTCTCCTTTAGGGGCACGTGGAACTCTCAACAATCGCCAGATATTTAAGCAACGACTTCGTCGCCCGTAAAAACACCAATGTCCTAAACTCCACTCTAAAACAGTAAAACTCTTATGCTCATCAAATTCCAACCCTAAAACTTTTGTCAATTTCAATTACCTTAACAAAGTTTCAATCTTTAGGGTAAATCATCGAGATTTTAACAAAAATTAAGAGATGAGAAGAAGAAATCAACATGGAAATTTTTATAAAGATCCATGTTTGACAATGCACCAACCTTGGGCTTCTTTGCTTGTTTATGGTATTAAACGTATTGAAGGAAGATCTTGGCCTGCTCCAATTAGGGGTAATTTTGCTTTATTTTCTATAATTGTTGATACCCAATTTTGATTTTAGGCTCTTTGTTCAATTTATAAATTACCCAATTCGTTTTTTGTTTAATTTGTTTTGATTATATAACTAGGTTCCGTTGATACTTGGTAGTAAGTTGAATTCTTAGTTTTTTCTTGGGTGCATTGGGAGTTGCAGTCCAACTTGCATATGCCACTGATTTGACCGATATATAGGTGATCGAATCCAGGGTTTTTGGGTACCACTATTCAAAATACTGATTTGACTGTTTGATATTTGGTATGTTTGTGATTTGTATAATTGTATACCTTGATACTTTAGATTATGAAATGATTAAGATGAAAGAGTTTATGTATTTATGGAATAGTGTTGATGTTGATGTTTGATATGATATTTGCGTTGGTTCCGAAATTGGCAAAAAGAAACTATACTAAATATAAGAATGCTTGAAAATATTGAGTCAAAACCTCAAATTGTTGAAAATTTTGTGGCTAACTATACTAAATGTAAGAATGCTTTAAAAAGAGACGAATGTATCTCTCTTCACGTTCCATGCTCATTTATCACAATGACATGTTCATTTATCATAATATCATATTATGTTTTATATATACGTATATACTTTTAGTTTGAATTATATGTTATTTCAGGAGCATACTGTGTATCATGTTCTCAAGCATAGGATCTAAGTGCATATCTATTAGATTATCTAGAGTTTCAATGATATATCTTCACACATAAAGTCTATGAGAGGGGAACCGGGTTGGAGTTGTGGCTGAATCACTTGACCCCTTAGTTTCCTTACCCTCTGCCCCATCGTGAGATAGGGCTTGATGTTGAAAAGCCATGTAAAATAAATTGACCTATATGAAAAAAGTACAAGACATGACATTTAAGTAGAATTTATCATATAGCTACAGGGTAACAACTAGTGTATCCCAATATAAGATCCCCTAAAAAAAGTATTCCTCTTATCCTATATAAGTTATATGTAAGTTGAAAAGACAAATATTATGAAGCGAACAAGATAATTCTTTTAATAGTGATGAGGATAAGCTAAAAAGTTGTTAGTCTAGCTCCCTCCTTTAAGTAAAAGGTTCTTGCATTTTCACCCAGGTTATATTTTAAAACATTATCTTGTTTATTCTATGTCACTCATATTTTGTGGGGACAATTGATGTCAGATACTAACCTCCCTGAGTAATATCTACATATACGCTATGGATCACACCAAATTCTAACCTTACAGTAATATCAGATCATGATTCTGTAATTGGTTATCTTTTTTGGAAGGTTAATATTGAATCTTTTTGGATCAGCTAATTTTGCTTGTTGAAGGCAAGTCTAGCACTTTGGTAGCATGTGATAGTAATACTAACCAGATTGCTTGTGTATTTGTGGGTTTTTCTTATGAGTTGAAAATAAATTTGATTGTAAAGATCTTTGGAATTGGAAGGTCGGCTTTGGATTCACGCTGCCAGTAAGGTCCCAGATGTGGCAACAATAAAAGCGATGGAGGAATTTTACAGGGAGATATATGCCGTGGATGGTGTGACTGATCTCAAGTTTCCTGAGCATTATCCAGTTTCAAGGCTTATAGGTACATCATCACATGATTCCGCAAGAAGACCAAAAAAAGATAAAGTACTCTCTTTATGCATGTTTTGTTGTGTATTGATGATGTTATATTCATTTAGGTTGTGTAGAAATTGCTGGCTGTCTTAGACGTGAAGAGCTGGCATCCTGGAAAGCAGTACCTGAAGGGGTAGGAAACAAACCTCTTATCTTTTTTGTTTCTTTTTTACTAATCAGAAATACTTGTATTTCGTGCTCCAGGCACTAAATTTTCCTTTTTTTTTTTTTCAACTTTTAACCATGCACACTGTGGAATCAATAGGTGAGGCTGGAAGCACTGACAGATTTCTGTTGGCTGTGTGAACAACCTCAGGTATATTAAATTTTATTAGTGTTATAATTGAATTATAGGTATATTTACATTCATTTGTGATCTCCTTGAGAATGTTTTAGGTGAATTATTATTACTAAGCTTTGGTCCTTAATGCAGAAATTGACAGATCCTCTAAAAATGCGAGGTGATCAGGGTGTCTATAATCTGGAATGGAAGGTAAGTATATAATAATGCCTTTTTATTTCTTTTCCTTGCAGCTTTCTCCATCTTTATAACAGTTGATTTCTCTGCTTGTGGCAGGTAGCTGAGGCTGCGGTTATAAGTCTTCTTCCAGCGGAAAGTCCACATTCAATAAAATTTCCACTCCCAAATCCAGCGAATCTCTATTCATTAAGGCCAGGATCCTTGCCTAGGGTTTTATCTGAAAATAACGTTCTAGCTGCGATGTCACCAAGTTTAATTGCAGCCATAGATGGTGCAAGGGCAGCAACTACGCAGTACACAAAAAAAGATACTAAACCTCTAAAAGACACCCCGCGTGACAATAAGGTTAATTATAAAGAACTGACAGATAAGCTAAAAGGTGTCTCTGTGGAAGAGGATAGAGGAAAAACTGGTTTTGACATTGATTCCAATGGCAAGAGTGAAGGGATGAGCAAATCAGTTGACATGAAGAAACAGAAGCAGCTAGGTTCAAATTCCTCAAGTAGATTAGACCAGCACTCTGCTGGTTCTTCTCTGGTTAGTGGGTTTTTTTTTTTTTTTTTTTTTTTTTTTTTTTTTTTTTCTCTCGAGGTTTTATGAGTATGCTTTGTTCTATTAAAACTTATCACATCCCACACGGAGCACAAAAGGGCCTCTCCTACTTCCATACAACACATATTTCTTTGTTTCAAACTCTTACAAATCTTTTATACTACCTCCGTTTTAATCGTTGCAAATAATACGAAACAGAGGTAGTATAAAAGATTTTTAATTTTTGAATATGTTCTATAGTATGGAGCTGTGGATAAAATTTAGATGGCCATTATGAGTTGAGCTTTACTTTTATCCTTGTATGCTTATGAGTTTGTTTTAGGGAGCTTTTGGTGGTGGTTGAAAATTCATATGGAGGGACGAGGGGTGTGCTTGTTTGTAAAATGCACTTATATATCCAGTATAAATTTCATGTCCTTAACAATTCCGTGTAGATATATATACCTGGTGCTTTAGAGCTAGCACATGTATAAGGTTGACATTTGTCATAGATATATGAAGCTGTGAAAGTGTAGCTGTAAATGAAGAATGATAGTGAATATGTTAGATACTTACTTTGGTTGATAAATTCTGTATAGATGTATACCTACCTGTGCTTGTTACCTATTCTGTAAGAATAACTTCCTACAAAGTTTAAAGTTCGTACTTGAAGTAAAATGTGGGATTTACCTTGTGGAATGGTCTATGGGCATGTGTGAGGAGGCACCAGTGTTCATGCATCGGTTCTCGTCCAGTTGTTTAGTGTCATGGCACTGAAGGCCTTTGGTAAGTCACTGAGTTGCAGCTCGGAGCTGGCCCACCTGCGCTATCGTGAGATGTGCTTGTGATGGGCGAGAAAATGGTGAAGCAGCTTAGCAGCCTGCATTAGGTACAGCAGGCATTAGGCGTGCTTGCTGTTGGATATGGCAATTGGACTGTTGCTTGGGCCACGAAGGCGTAGGGGCCAAAGTGGATTGATTGTTGCACTTTTTACTATATTTTTATCATAGATTATCAATACCAAAACATTCCATAGCAGTGCGTGCCTTTATGACTTCAACCAGGCTCACTGGAAGTGGCAGGATAGGGGATGTCATAGATTGATAGCTTCCTTTCGTACAACTTTTTTTTTTTTTTTGGAAAATAAGATTTTATTACCAAAAAGAGAAAGTTACAACTTACAAAAGCTAAGTTATAACTACCACCAGAACACCAAAAGACCAGAAAACAACAGGATACCCCACGACCAGTTCTAGACCCAAACCTAGCCACCTTCTAGGAAGGGTTCTAGGAAGGGCCTAGAATAACTGGACTCAGATTTCCGGCCACCTTCTAGGAAGGGTTCCGGAAACCAGGACCAGACAACAAAAAACCAGAAAACAACACAGCCAAACACCCGAAAGTCACCAAAAACTACAGCCAGAACCGACTAAAGAAACCAAAAGAACAAAGATAAACAACAAAACGAGCACCAAAGCAACAATAATAACATACTGCAGCAACAAAAACAGCACCAAAACAGCAGTGCATTAACATAATCAGCAGTGCAGCAGCAAGAAAACAGGGCACAGCAACACCAAAAGCAGAACGCAGCAGCAGCAGCAAAGAGCAGCAAGGCAGGACAGTGCAGCTGCAGCAGAAGCAAAGCACAGCAGAACACAAACTATCAGCAGCACCACACCAGCAGTGCAGCAAACAGCAGCACCCAGCACAGCACAGCAGAGCACTCAGCAGCAAAGCAGTCAGCAGGCAAGCTGCAGCAGTGCAGTAGCAAAATAGCAGCACACAGCAAGACACAACAGACCACCCAGCAGCAAAAGCAGACAGCAGGCAGCAAAGCACTGAGCACATCAGAGCAGCAGCAAAAAAAAAAAGAACAGCAGGGCAGCAACACCACCAGACAACAGCAGCACACTGCAACAACAACAATAGCACCAGAACCAGTGCAAAGCAGTGCACAACAGAACATCTAGTAGAGCACAGCACCAAAAGCACAAAGACAGCAAGCAAACAGCCAAACCAGCAAAAAAAGAACAGCAAACAAAACAAAAACAACGGGAACCTCAACTGAAAAATAAAGAAACCAGAACACACGCATAAGGAGCCCGAGACAAGCCCTAGACAATCAAATATTTGCTTCCCGCCGGGATTCTACAAACTGAGTGAAAGACAATATCCCGAACAAGAGCATCAACTGATTTGCAGCAACCAGTAAAGAGAACTGCATTCCTTTGAATCCAAATACCATAAACTGTTTCAGTGAAAGCCACCTGGATCACTTTATTCTTTAATCTGGAACTTCTGCAGATTTTCTTCATCCAATCAATCTCATCACTAAACTGCTGAACAGGCTTGGAAACACGCAAGATCCCCAAAACCTTACTCCAAACCTTCCTAGAGAAATCACAATAAAAAAATAGATGCTGAACACTTTTATTGTCATTCAAACAAAGGAAACACTTTGGATCACAAGAGATGTGCCATTGAAGCAACCTATCCTTAGTGACAAGCCTATTCCATAAAGCTAGCCACAAGATGAAAACACTCTTGGGAGTTGCTAAGTTATGGCAAGTGACTCTCTTCCAAGGAACTTTAGGCAGGCCTAATAGCAGCATAAAGCTTCTTGATTTTCAACTTGTTGCCCCGAACGAAACCATCCCATCCCCCTTGATCATTCACAATATCTCTACAACTCAAAATCTTCTTCAAAAACCAGGAGCATCTAGCAGGGTTAGGAGTGGTCCAACAATCTTTATGCTTGAAATAGTAGATATGAACCCACTTAACCCAAAGATTATCAGCCTTGTGAGCAATATCCCAAAGTAACTTAGTGACAGCTGCTTTATTCCACTCGGGAAGAGAAAGCAGGTTCCAGCCACCGCAAACTTTAGGAAGACAGACATTATTCCAAGCAACCAAAGACTTCTTAGCAGGAGCAGAGGATCCAGTCCAAAGAAAGCATCTGAACCTAGCCTCAATCTCTTTCAGAATTTTCTTCGGAAGAATAAAAATTTGAGCCCAATAAGTCTGGATACCAAACAACACACTCTTCACCAATTGAAGCCTCCCAGCATAGGACAAGTGTTTAGCCATCCAACCTTGAATTCTAGCAGTGACTCTTGAGCAATAGTAAGCTTCTTTGAAGAGAGAGGGACCCCAAGATACCTAAAAGGAATGGAGCCTTGAGAAACACCAAGAAGCTCCCTCAACTCATTCTGAACATCAACAGAGACTCCTCCAAAGTAGACTTCACTTTTATCAAGATTAGCAGAAAGCCCAGAGGCACCCGAGAATTTCGAGAAGGCTTGGAAGAGAAGCTTAACAGAAACACTATCAGCTCGAGAAAACATCAATAAGTCATCAGCAAACATCATGTGAGTTAGGTTTAACTTTTCACATCTAGGGTGAAAGTTAAAGTCAGGAGACAACCTAAGCTCATCAAGGCATTTGGAGAGGTATTCCATACCAATAGCAAAGAGAAAGGGAGACATAGGATCACCTTGTCTTAACCCTTTCTTAGCTTCAAAGGGGGGGGGGGGCAGGAAAACCATTAATAAGAATAGAATAAGAGACAGAAGTAAGACAATTCCAATTCCAGATCCAATCAACAAATCTCAGAGGGAAACCAAGCTCTTGCATGACAGTGATCAAGAAACCCCACTCAACCGAATCATAGGCTTTCTTCAAATCCACCTTAACCATACACCTGGGAGAGATAAATTTGTGATCATAGCCTTTGATCAATTCAGTTGCAAGAAGAATATTGTCACCAATGTGCTTGCCAGGAATGAACAATCACCTCACCAATGACAGCAGCAAGCCTTGCAGTTATGATTTTAGAAATGAGCTTATAGACCACAGTACAACAGGCTATAGGTCTAAAATCCTTAACATGAGAAGCAGAAAGGACTTTAGGGACCAAAGTAATAGTTGTACAATTCCATTGCCTAGGCAAAATCCCATTATTAAAGAAATCAATAACACTTGCATAAATATCATCTTTCACAATATGCCAAGCTCTCTTAAAGAAAAAGGAGTTAAAGCCATCAATACCAGGAGCTTTAGCGTTATCAATTCCCTTAAGGCCAGCATCAATTTCAGCATGAGAGATAGGCCTAATGAGGTAGCTCTGAGCAGCAGAGCTAAGCTGCTTACCCCTCCGCATAGTAACAAGGTCAACAGCAGGGAGCCAAGGAGCCTGAGTCCCTAAAAGAGACTTATAGAAAGAGATAATTTCATGAGAGATAGCATCTGGATCCTTGAGCAACACCTGATTAGAATAAAAAATGGAGTCAATTCTATTCCTTGCTTGCCTAGTCTTCATCACAGAAAAGAAGTAGTGGGAATTGCCTTCTCCAAGCTTAACCCAATTAATCCTAGATTTTTGCTTGAAGATGCTTTCCTGAATATCATTGACAACCTTAATAGCATCAGATTCTTTAGCATATAAATCCAAATCATCAGAGCCATTAAGGTTTGAATTCTAGAGAGCTCATCATTAGCCTGGTCAATCTTTTCCTCAATGTTACCAAACTGCTTGCTAGTAAGAGATTTGATACTAGACTTTACAGAATTGAGCTTCTGCCAAACAGCTACCAGAGCCCCAAGCCTGCGAAACAGTATCAAGAAAATCAGGGTGATCCGCAATACAGTTTAGAAATCGGAAAGGTCTACCTTTCCCAATAGGGCCAGAGCAAATATCCAACAAAACAGGACTATGATCAGATAAAGAAGGAGGGAGATAAACTGTCTCCACATGCCCATGAGAAGCTAACCAAGCTTGATTACCAAAGGCTCTATCAAGTCTAGAGAGCGTTCTAGGGCCAGTATGAGCCTTATTAGACCAAGAATAGAAGGACCCTTTGCTTTTGAGCTCAGTGAGGTCCCAATCATCAACCAAATTCTGAAAGTCTCTAGTCTCATAATCATGAAGCCTATCAGAAGCATGAAGAATAGAGTTATAGTCACCAACACAAAGCCAAGGAGAATGTTGGATAGAGATGCTTCTAAGCCCTTCCCACAAAGAAAGTCTATCATGAACGGAGTGAAGACTATAGGCAACAGTGAGAAAAATTTGAGTAGAGAGATCTTTAGAAAAAACAGTACAATGAATGAACTGTTCATGAATCTTCAAGACATTAACCGTTACTCTATCCACATTCCAACCAAGCCAAATCCTCCCTTTGGGAGAATGATCATAATTACACAACCAAAGCCAAGAAGAACCAAACTTCCTCTGATAAGTGAGAACATTTTTCAATTTGATTTTTGTTTCAAGCAATCCTACAACATCAACTAAATGAGAGTGAAGCAACCTCCTTACAGAGGCAACTTTGACGACATTCCAAATAGAGTAAATCATGACACCAAAGGGGGATTAACCTCACCCCCGCTTGGATTTATTGTGAAACCACCTGCACCATCCATTTCATTTGCAAACAAAGCAACAAAGGCATTAGAAGTAGAAGCAGGCTGATGAACTCTAGTTTGCTGGCTTTTTGTTTTCCTCCCTACTATTCTCCAACCCTCATCTGAATTCTTAGAGGTATGAACCTCTGGAGTATAATAGATTGACCATGAACAAAAACCCCAACATCAACAGCAGTAGTAGAACATGGGTAGGCTTAGGAGCCCAAACTTGCTTTTGATTAGGAGGAACAGGAGCCGGTTGCTTAGGAGCCTGCTTAGGCAAAGAAGGCTTAACAGAGCAATCATGACCAATCTTGTTACACTTAGAGCAAAAAGAAGGAGCCCACTCATACACCACCCTGAGCTCCAATAATTCCTTCGAAGGACTCTCAACCCACACAGAGGTTGGCATAGGCTTTGTAACATCAATCTCAATCAGAACCCTAGCAAAAGACACTCTAAGCTGTCTAGTAGTACACTCATCAGCACAAATTGGTACTCCAAGCAAACTACCAAGGCGGCTAAGAGTGTGAGATCCCCAACAATTAAGTGGGAGATTAGGGAATTTAACCCAAAGAGGAATAGTTCTAAGAATTTCAGCATGAAAATCAAAATCGGGGCACCAAGGCTTCACTATTGCAGGCTTTCCAAAGAACATATGAGGACCAGAACAAAGTATAGTATCTCTATCATCAC
Source organism: Chenopodium quinoa (assembly GCF_001683475.1). Taxonomy (NCBI): domain Eukaryota; kingdom Viridiplantae; phylum Streptophyta; class Magnoliopsida; order Caryophyllales; family Amaranthaceae; genus Chenopodium; species Chenopodium quinoa. The sequence continues at coordinate 4,667,275 of NW_018745024.1, forward strand.
TAGAACACATATTGATAATAAAGTACCCATCATCATGCCAATACACATCTGGTTTTTGCATATCATTCCATTGTTGAGCAAAGAAACGAAGAACAGCAGCAATAGTAGGATTAAAGCCAACCACATAAAAAACGAGAGCATTAGCCCATTTTCGATTACCTTCCTCAAGCTTGGCTGCTTGTAGCTCAGCAATTAGCTTTCCATCTTGCACTTTCGGAGCAACAAAGGATAATGTAGCTCCTTTTGCAGCCAATTTCCCAGTAAAAGTTGAATCTCGAGTCACATTCTGCTCCAGAACAGGGGAAGCAGCAGCACGGTCTTCATTGCGCGAGCTCACCTCCAAGGCAGTAAGGGAAGCAGCTCGATCTTCAGTAACCTTGTGCGCAATATGCTCCAGGAAGGGTGAGGAAGGAAGAACAGGATGACCTGGTTCACCATCGTGCCCAGATCCACCAGCATTTAATGGAACAGTAAACCCAGAAACCCTAGGTACTGTTCCATTGGACTGGTTCGATCTAGCAGCAACTTTAGCAGCAACAGTAGCTTCAGCATCTAATGGACCACCGGAAATAGCACCACAAGCTGCCTGAGCAACCGCCGGCACCGGAGTAAGCAGCTCATCCCCCTCTTGAATCGGGCTAGGAACAAAAGGGGTACTTGAAATTCCCAAATTCTTCAAAACCGAACCAACAACTTCATGAGCATCCTTTTGTTGCGCAATTTGAGGTGTAGAAATAGCTTGCTTCTTCTTCTTCGCCATTGAAATCCAGATTTGATGAAGAAAACCAATCAAAAATGAAGAACCATGAAGAAGAGAGAGAAGAGAGAAAGTCAACGAAAGTCAAACCTCTTTTTGATTCTTTCGTACAATTTTGAAGATACTCTATTAGCAATGTCAATATACTGAGAATGAATCTAGCTAGAAAAAGGTAGGTGGACTTGTTTATAGATTGGAAGAATATTTAGATGTTTGATCTATTTATGAAAGTGTGATTCTCAGCATACTGGTTGTTTTCCCTTGTTATACAAGCCTTATATTACTCCATTGTAAATATATAAAAGCTTGATATTTGATTGAAAGTTTCTTGATTTATTTTTGGTATTAACACATTAAAAGAAATTACCAACAATCGTCTTGAAAAAGCAGTCACTGAAAGTTGGACCTGTATCTTCTTTTCGTATGCTAGTGATCTGTAGATAAATTGTCGAAAAATTAGATTAATTTCTAGAAGGTTGATTTGTTGTTATCTGCTATGTGTGTTACATTGCTGTCTCAGCACTTTGATTAGTGATAAGTACACGTTTATATCTGTAAACCCTTATGTGGATATTTTGTGAAAGACTCACAATGTATAGGCAGTGTGTGAAACTTCGGATTATGAAAGTTGTCCAGCAAGGCTGCAACTACTTATAACTTATATCTGTTGTGCCTGTACCTAATACTCTCAGATTTGGTCTTTATTCATGTTGCAACAGCTTTCAGCAGTAACACACTTACACTGCAGTTTTATAATGAACTGATTTGTCTGTGTCTCAGATTTTTTCTTCTGCCTTGAGGGGAATACGGCCAGCCTGAAACTGTGAACGGGCACATAGCAGGAAGCTTTGCTCATTAGGTAGACAGGGGTTATAGTTATTGGCAATATAAAAGCAACAACAGCAACAAAATGGTCATAGGGTATGATTGTATATTGCTCTATCATCAGGATATAGATAGTTTGTGTATATATTTAGATAATTTGACATGGATAATCCAAAGTTTCACCCATTAAATTAGATTATCCTTATTTGATATTCAGAAATAATTCCAAATTTTTTATTTTTATTTTTTCTTATTTTGGAGTACTAAATATTTGTAAGTCGAATACACGAATTGCAATGTCTTGTTTATGTTGAAACTCCATTGTTGCTTTATTAATTATAGCTAAATATGAAATTCAGAAATTTGCTGTGCTTCCTAGAAAAATACAGCTCACACTACTTGGTTACCGTAGCCTTATACATAGCGAGGTTGTCGAATGTGGATGTTATACTTCATGTATGCTTATATTAATGCTGGAAAATTGTTTATACTAGTAGTTTTGTTGATTATGTTGATTGCTGAGACTGCTAGGTTCGACAAGCCAGGGAATTTGAGAATTTGCTGTTACCAGTACAGAGTGCTTTGATGATAAATTATTGCAACTTTGAAAGCATTATGAGATCACCAAAGCACCAAAAAACAGTTTTTTCAGGCACTTGATGCAATAGTTGTAGGCGCTGGGTTTTATTTTTGAATTTAAGGATAAGAGACTCGAGATTTAGCCATTTAGGTAACACTGAAAACAACTCGAAAAAGCTATATACAGAGTAGTGTTGAACTTCCTACTTCCCTTGTAGATTTGATGATCGAGGGCCCGAAGAACATCCCCAAGGCCGGGAGAGCATCCTATAGCTGAGCTGATAGTATAAACAGCATAAGTTTGGATTAGTGGTAAATCTAGGATAGAGGCATAGAGCCACAATAATATAAATTCACATGAATAGTGCGAATCAGTTGAATCAGATATGTTCAGTCGAATTCAGATATGTTCATTCGAATGTATAACAGGCACGTTGCTATTTCGGCGAATTAAATGATTGATGGTACGAATTGAACTTTGAAAGATGTTGAATTTTCATTCGGGCATAAGGAACTAGTTTGAATATTCGTTTCTGGTGGTAGACCTGAAACTAGTTATATTTATATATAAGAGCTGCATACTTATTCTAGCTTGAAGAATTCAGACAACAAGCTGCTGGCCATTGTGTAGTTCAATCCTTCAAAGTGGATGATCATCTATATATAATTAGCATGCAGAAATACTAAGCATAAGTTCATAACAAGCATACATTATTCCATAACCTGGATGAAAATAATTCTGAAGGAGATTTTTCGTTGTTCCTCACATTTACGTTGGTGTTAAGTGGATTACTGGTTTTGGTTTCTCACAATTAAGAGAAGCCATCACCAAACCGGCCAGACCAAACGGTTAAGTTTCGCCACTGTTTTACACCCCCTAGAAATCCCAATGAACATTGCCGTGGTACGGATGTACCTCTTGCGTGATAACCATTATGTACATACAGAGTATACAAAGTTGCTTAAACCTCGTGTTTAGTTGGTTACACAGAGTACTTATAAGTGGAGAATGAAAGAGTTGGTCGAGTTGAGTTCAGTCATAAGGGTATAGAGTGTAACCAGAAAAGACATAAAGTATTGCTTTAGGATTTGGACATTTCTCCCCATTATATTCTTGTAGAGTTTATAAAAATGCCAACTTTTCTTTTCTCTTTAATTGATCATTGATTTATATTTTGTTGTCAATTTCATTGAAATCTAATTTTATTTCTATGTTAAAATTATTAATGACTAAATTTGATTGCTCACGCTTATAAATATAGATTTTATTCAATTTAAAACAATTACAATAACTACGCTACAATTTCTTGCACACATGCATGGTAACCATTAAAAAACAATCCATATTTATCAAACTATTTGTCTAATTCAAAGAGTATGCTTCTAATCATAACCATCACCCATTCATGTAAATTATGGATATAAATGAGGTATAACGATAATAACATACACATACTTTGCATGATCAAATAATTAATAACAAAATATGAAGGTGTTTTCGTTGTTCCTTGTAATAATCTTGGTTTTAAGTAATGGATTTCCTCAAAGGAATTCTGTTGTTTTAATGGCAACAGGCAGGCCAACAACGGGTTATAAGCTAAGCCCTCCGCTAGCCAATCGCTCCCCTCACCACCAAAACTACCCCGACCTCTCCCCGCCAATGCCGCCTTATGGTCGGAGGTGATCCGAGAGCTTTGATCTTATCTCTAGTTTATGATATGTTTATGTTATCCCTATAATTTCTAATTTTTTCATCTCATTATTGGAGATACTAGCACCATGATGTAAGACAAATATTAGCTATTTATTAGTTATTCTAGAGGGGCCATACTATAAATTACATATATTACCAGTTGGACCACAGGGGGCCGGGCCTCCACCAAACCCCCTAGCTCCGCCCATGTGCATATATGTTTTGAACTAAATGTGCAAAAAATAAAAATTGTCTCAAATTCGATGTGCTTAAATTTCTAACAAATAATTTGTATATATAGTAATGAAAAACTTTAGCACATTTATCTATCCCGATCTTCTGATTTTGCATTTATGACAGGGGGTTAGGAAAGGCCGCCACGCGGTCTGGTCAATGACGGGTAAAAAGTCAATGATGAGATTTCGGCCTATGGTAGTACATTTTGCATTTAGATAGTAGTTTCTTACGACATATTTTATAGTAGGTAGTTTCTCACAAATTTATTAATAGGTAGTTTTTCACAAAAAAAATCCTAATAAAAATGATATACTACCTCCGGTCGAATTTACTCACAACAAAGGGGTATTATTTGTGAGACATAAAATATTCCTTTGTTGCGAGTAAATTAGACCAGAGGTAGTGTGATCATTTAGAGCTACAGTGTAATATATGTATATATATATATATATATATATATATATATATATATATATATATATATAATACATTTAATACCTTTTATTATTTGGTATTACTTAGCAGTGTAAGACAAAATCACGCGTAGATAGGTTGAATAAATGTTACTACAATGCAAATATGACAACCAAAATATGATTGGTTCATTTTTTCACATTATAACATGGACACAATTAGTCTTCTAATATCTACAATGCAAATATAATTTTCTAAATTTTAAACAAACATAAAATAAATATTTTTCAAGAAACTATAAAATAATACTCCGTAATATAAATTACATATTAAAATGAAATTAAAAATTTGATGGATTAAAAAATGTCGATAATACTATATTATTCCAAAAATTAAGTAATATAATTATTTAATTGGAGGAAAATATGTCAAATATGAAACACATAATCATTAAAACATTGTGGTTTTCATATTTCAAACAACTATTAAAACATTTTCAGCGTAAGGGATATATGTATATCTTTCCAAAAAAAAATATTTAAAAAAGTTTATTTGTTAGAGATTAGATATTTCCATCTTGCTTCTAAAAAAATGACTTTGCTTTTGGTTAAGCTTATAGATTTGGAAATTTTGACTTTTGCTACCTGTCAAACAAGTCGAATCCACTTTTGCTACCCATCAAAACTTTTATTTTATTTTACTACCTAACATATGCCCTTTTTTAAAATTTTGCTACCACTGAACGGAATCCGTTTATAATTCCGTTACCACCTTCATTACCACCTTCCGGCCGCCACTCCCTCCATTGCCACCGTACAAGCCTCCCTGTCAGCCACCAAAATTAAATCAACCACCCAAGAAACCAACCTTGCCCCTCCCGTTAGCCACCCAACTCCCTCCCCCGACCGGCGACCTGCGAACCCATCCCACCCCTTTTCCCCCACAAACGCAACCCAGCCCCCTCCCTTTTCCCCTGCTTCCCCGACCCTAGCCACCACACCGAAACCACAATCAAAGATCCGAATCGCCGCAACCACCACCACTACCACCACTCTTCTACAACACTTTGCTCCAAACCCTAACGAATCGACCTGCCTTAACCTTTTCGGCCACCCTAACCCCTAAACCACCACACCGCAACTTTTTTCGGCAAACTTAAATTGATTTCTGGACGAGGTTCGATGGACCTGCGATTTGCTCTGATTTCGGGAATTGATGTGGGTGGCAGCGATTGGTGGTTTGAGTATCGGTGGTTGGGAATTGATTTTGTGCGGGTTGAGTGAGGAGGTGGCTGCAGGGGTTGCGATTGCGGGCTGGTATTTGGAGAGGAGCTGCGCGTGGTGGCTGATTTGGTTGCGAGAACGGGGAAAGGGAAGGGGGGTGGGTTCGGTTGGCAGCGTAGGGGTGGGGGAAAGGGAGGGGGGTGGGTTCGCGCCGGCGTCGGCCGAATCTCTGGGCACCAGCCACCGGCAGGGGGGAGGGAAGGGGCGGCAGTTGAGGGGAGGGGTGGCAGGGGTGGGTGGTTTATTTTTTTGTTTATTTTTAATTTATAATTATTTTTTTTTTTTAAAAAAACTTAATGGAATTATTAACGGATCCGTTAAGTGGTAGAAAAATGTAAAAAAAGGGCATATGTTAGGTAATAAAATAAAATAAAAGTTTTGATGGTAGCAAAAGTGGATTCGACCTGTTTGACAGGTAGCAAAAGTCAAAATTTCCTACAGATTTTGTCTTAGTATTGAGGAAATAACTACGGAGTATTTGTTAGATATCAGATATATTTTAACACGTACTGAAGGATATAGTGTAAATCTGTAATAATTAAGATAAAATATGCTGTGAAAATAACTTTACTTAATTAAGAAAATAAGATCTTCTTACAAAACATATTTTAAGAAAATAAGATTCTATCCAAAAAAACTATTTGAGAACTATTTAAACAAATAATGGCTACTTAATCCGTGCAACGCACGGGACTAAACTAGTTTTAGATTAACTCAAAACTTCTCAATTCATAAATTGTTACCTTTGTTAAAACCTAGCTACTATTCAACAAGCAACCATATTACAATCTCTTACCCACAAAACCAAACAAATGTATCCCTTTGATTGAACAATGGAACACCGTCATCAACTTTCAACTTTGAAGCCTTACGATAACAATTACAAAGTTTGTTCCATGACCCTTGACCCCATTGAACGATTACCCTACTCGTCGAAAATTGATAGTCATGAGATCGGAGTCTCCCTTTTCTTTCACCATAAGCTTGAGATCCACCATCATTGTAGTGATCCAGAGTCCATTTACCAACAAGACCATAATATCTTGTGGACGGAACCAACCAACAAGTATCATAGGGCTAATTTTGTCATTACACCATGGAAGTCTGATATAATTGAGGGTTACGTTGCAAATGCCCTAATAACTTGTAAGAAGGATGATCTTCCGGCTTATGTGAGTCCCGGTGTTTTGAGATACGTGATTGCCAAGGTTTCCAAGTACCTTCGAGAAAATGTTACCTTTGACGATGATCTACCATGTTTTATGTACGAGTTGACGGGTATGGTTGATGTCTCTACCATCGTTGATGCTGACCAGTTATGATGGAGAAGTACGATGAAGGAATAAATCCATATTTTGAAATTTAAGTCCCAGTGCTTGTAATAATGCATCTAGCTAGGCAGCTAGCTTTGCAGGAAATCGGTCATGATCATTTAGGGTTCAAATTTAGGAATAAATAAATAAAACTTAGTTATCAGTCCTAGTAGTATGTAAATGTAACCATGCAAGTATTTCTTGTTTTGAAATTTCGTTAGCATTAATTTTCTATTGATGAATGTTGTTCGATCATGTAGTAGCTTGCATTAGTTATAGGAAATTTTGCAAAAAAACCACCTTTCAAGTTTTATTTTTATTTATTTATTTATTTATATTTATATTTATTTATTTATTTATTATTAATATTTTTTTTTTGCATATAACCACCTTTACAACCAATTTTTTTAATTTTGTTGCAAATTACCACTAATCATATAAATAATATATAAATCTAAACTTTTATCCAGGCCACGAGACAGAGACAGTTAGTGTTGTTCCAAGTAGGCAACAATTAAACTTTAATATGACATTTAGGATATATATATATATATAGACTTATTATATATATATATATTAGGATAGACTCGGCAGGATAAAAAAATTTATTTAAGAGTTCTATATTCAAGAAAATTTGGATAAAAATTTGGATTTAGAATTTTATTATCAATAAATACCAATAATTCTATACAAATAACGGCCGGATCTAGAAACGTAAAAAAGGAAAAAAAAACAAAAAATCAAATAGACTTGTGATTATACATACCCGTTCTCTTAACTCTTAACATTCAACCAATCTTTCCCTATATATTAAGAGAAAATGAAAAGAGTTCACAGTTTTAGACGACCGTTCTTTTTTGTTGTACATTATTAATACCCATAAACGGACAAGACTGTCAAGTGATTATTAATCCATGAATAGAAAATTCAAATAACATATACAATATATTTTAGATAAAATGTTTTATTTTAAAAATCGATAAATAACCCGGGCATCGCCCTGGGCACAAACTAGTTCCGTTTAAGGTAATTTTACCCATGCCATGTGGTCCAATCAGACCTTGACACGTGTCATACCCTGGTTGGTCCGAATTGGGCCAATCTCCTTCTGACACGTGTCCCTCCTAGAACTTGGGAGAAAAAGGCGGCATTCAATGGCCCAAATCCCGAGAATGCCGTAATTCGGCGCAGCCCAAAATGATTAGGTCAGAGTGACCTAATCAAGGGCGCATTTTTCAATGACTTTAAAAATAGGGAGATTTTTCCCATTTTTGTGGCATTTACAATTATTAGAGCACCCTACATTCTCTTACATCAGAGAATCACCTGATTTCGGAATCCGAGAAGATCTCACCTCTTTTTTCGCACTTTCTCCCGTTTATCTTCAAGTACTAACTTGATCGTCGGAGGTGGAGCTCCAACCACCCGGAGTCTCCATTGTTTTGCAGGTACAGGCCACGCGCAACTAGTCTTTGAGCTATAACTCTCCCGAGAGACAAAAACACCCAAAACAAGTTCCATGTAAAACAATTTATAAATTTGGCTAAAAAAGTGGTATCAAATCAACAAATCTTAAAAATAAAACTTCTCAATTCATAAATGGTTATCTTTGTTAAAACTTAGCTAATATATTCAACCAAACAACCATATTACAATCTCTAACCCACAAAATTAAACAGAAATAAAAGTAGCCTTAGATAGAGCAAGAAATTGATCAAATCAACAAATCTTAAAAATGATTGGCCATCATCAACCGTCAACTTTGAAGCCTTTCCATACCAATTACAAAGTTTGTTCCATAACCCTTGATCCCACTAAGAGCATGTTTGGTATGGGCTTTTTATGGGGTTAGTAACGGAATCGGGTTACCGTTTCCGTTAGAAGATGTTTGGTTAAAGAGTTAAGTAATAGAAACCGTTTCCTTCTTCTAACCCATTCCATTACTTTGTTTCCACTGTAAAACTTGGGGAAACAAATCTCGTTTCTTTCCTCTATCTATTCTCTCTCCTCTCATACAACAGATCTCCCCACAATCCTCAACTTTGATCGATCGAAGCCACAAATTCGCTGAAGAATTCTAAATTTCGTACTTCAAATTTCCAGAAATCAACAAACTCAAGGTTTGATCTCTCACTTTTTTGTTGAAGAACCCTAGTTTTTGAGTTGTGTTGAATTTATAAAAATTTTGTCTTATTGATTGCGTTTTGATTTTTCTACTGTATATTGAAAGATTGCTATTTAATTTGATTTTCGATCTATATTTTTTCTTTGTGTTGATTGCTATTTTCGATTTATGGTGTTAATTAATTTCTAGGGTTTTCTATCCTAATTTTTCAGTTTTATTTGAGTTTTATTTTCTCCTGCTTTTTGCTTCATGACATTATTGCTAACATGATATCAATTTCGATTTTATGAAATAATACTTACTGATGTTTTGTCATGCAAATTTCGATTTTATGCTATTATAATTTGCTATTATTATTTGGCTTCTTTTCCCCCAAATTTCAATTTTATGCTTAATAGTAATACTTACTGATGTTTTGATCTGCAAATCAGCTTTGTTTAGCAAATGTCAATGGTAAATAATCAGCTTTGTTTAGCGAAAATCAATGTTTTGAGGCAGATTGTTAATGTTGTTTGATTGCTATTGCTTTGCTGGTTTTTAAGGCATATTGGGTCTCTAATTCTTGTTACTTGATTGCTATTGTTTTGCTTATGGACAAATCGACAACCCATAAGTGCCGAGGAATTCTACTATTCCCCTGCTGTTGCCCCTCCCCCCTTCTGCTATTCCCCTACTGCTTCCCCCTCCCCCCTTCTGCTATTCCCCTGATGCTGCCCCTCCCCCCTGCTGCTATTCCCCTGCTGCCGCTCCCCCCTGCTGCTATGGTTTGGTGGTTTTTGCATAATTTAAGTTCAATTATGTTGGCATCTAGGCTACCAAAAACAGACCACTAACTACCAATTCTATTTGGCATCTAGGCTAGAATATGTTATTTGGCATCTACCACTAATTTAATGCTTGGTTTATGAAATGATTATCCTGCTCTTGTTTAAGTTTCCAAAACTACTTTACACAGAATTAATCATACACACACGCACACACATATTTAGAATTTTTTTTTTTCAAAAATGGAGAAGAAATGATGTCTCTATGTTAAATGTTTGATTAGTGATTTTTGGAAGCTTATGATTGCTGTGTTGCTAAAGTCCTGTCCTGCATCAGTTCATTTACAAAAGTTATATGGGTGCTTTGGTAATGGATATAGACCTAAGATGCTGTGACAAGTGTTAAGAATATATAAATGAGCAAAATTTAGTTTTAATCTGCTTGGCTATATGTCTGACATGGACTTTTCCTAAGATACTTAGAAAGATTAAAGATTGCTAGTGTAATGGATATACAATGTTTTAGACTTGAAAATAAATAAGGTCATACTCATATGATACATGGACAGGTAGCTAAACTAGCCTTTCAGATTAATCAGATTAGGCTTGCTGGCTTTTCAGTGAGTTAATTTAATGAATTAGTGAGTTAATTTATTATGCATTTTAAAGATATGTTATGTTCTTAACTTTTTTTTTTTTTTTTTTTTTTTTTTTTTTTTTTTTTATTTCCAACAGTCTGGCTTAACTTAGTCCTATTGATAATCCCCTAAGATTTTATGACCATATGTCAGATTATATTATTTAATTATTATCCTGCATTTTCATCAAAATTGGTTTATGACCATCTGAGCCTTCACTTAAATTTTCAGTGAAATTATTGAACTATCTAGTTGACTTTAATATTTGTTATTTGATTAACTAGAGATTGATATAAATATTGTTTTGCCATTTATCAGGTTCAATTGCCATTTATTTTCTGTGTTTCTTGTACAATGCCTCGACTTATGCGTTCTATAAGGAAGAAAAAGCTAATAAGGGGGGTTCAAATAAAAGATAGGAAAAGAAACAAAAAATTGTTACGGATGTTAGTATTGAGAGGGCTTTATAAGGAGAGTGATGTGAAATGCAAGAGTGAGCTTCGCGTTAATAGAAGAACTTTCAATATTATTTGTGAGATGCTTAGAGACATTGGGGGTTTGAGTGGAACAAAAAACATGTCGCTTCAAGAGATAGTAGCCATGTTTTTATACACTTTGGCTCATCATAAGAAGAATAGGTCTACTGGACATTACTTCTATAGAAGTGGAGAAACCGTGAGCCGACAATTTCACCTTTGTCTAAGGGCTTTTCTCAAGTTGCATGAAGTACTACTTTACAATCCCACACCAATATCGGATGATTGTGAAGATGAAAGGTGGAAATCCTTCAAGGTATTGGTATTTTCAAAGCCCCTAAATTTTCAGTGCCATAGTAGTCCATCTGTGTAGCATATACTGCTCAGGATTGGTTTCAAACCTTTTTGCTTTCCAAACCCAAATCATATGTCTACATGGAATTCCTTGTCTATAAAACAACTTGCAAGAACATGTGGTGTCAAAGTTAGTTGGATTAAACACAACATCAAATGTTCTAATCCGATTTCCTTCACTTACTTTTACAACTTCCAATCCATTTTCTTTCTTCAATTCATCAACACCACATGAAAAACAAGCAATTTCAACCTCATATTGAAATTCATAAAAGACAGAGTTAGTATATAAATGTGAGGCATGCTTTTCTATCCCTAGTGGTGTTTTGCACTCAGGATATTTGTGCTTTGAATCATTATCATTCTGACCTTGAGTGTGTCTCTGGGCATCAATTGCAGCTTCATATCTCAAGTAAAACTCAACAAGTGACACATGAGGATTGATAAAGGAGCAAAAAAAGTTGTTTTCGCTTTCGGATCTTGATGTTGTACGCATTATTCCTCCGAGGAACACATCTCTGAAATACGCCGGAATCCACTTGTTCCTTATCTTGTACATATAACCTAACCACTCATGTTCTTCCAAGTGGTATTCAACCATCACCTTGTTCCACCTTTCTTCAAACTCAGCAGGTTCAATTTCAAGATGCCAAACACAAGCACATAATTTTTTTAGGAAATCAGTTTCTTCTTGCATGATTGATTTCTCCACCTTATCTGGTAACTTTTTCATTATGTGTCACATACAGAAGCGATGTTCAGTCTTGTTAAACACACTTTTAACAGCAATTTTCATTGCTGGATCTTGATCTGTAATCATACAATTCGGTTCATTTCCACCCATTGCCTTGAGAAATGATCTGAACAACCACTTAAATGACACTATATCTTCCTTTGCTATGAAACCAGCAGCAAAAGTAATGCAACTCTTATGATGGTCAACCCCTGTAAATGGAGTAAACACCATGTTGTACTTGTTTACACATACAGATTAAATTTTAAATGATCAAATAACTACACACACACATAAATACACAGACACACGTACTTAGACACAGACACACACACGCACACACACATATACACATACATACACGCACTCACAATCTGTGATAGAATCTGAATTCAGATTATGAAATCAGAATTGTCATCGGCTACTGAAATAATTCAATGCTCATTTGACAAATGGGCAAATAATTGATTGTTCATTTGTCAAATGAGCTTATAACTCAATGCTAATTTGTGAAATAAGCAAACAATTGTTTGCTTTTTTGTCAAATGAGCAAATAATTGAATGCACATTTCTGAAATGAGCAAATAAGTCAATGCTCATTTGTGAAATAAACAAACAGTTATACTAAGTTCATTTAAAACAAAGTTATTAATTTAAGCTATAGTTATAACATAAAAATGATTTGTGATTTTTATGAATTACCTATTGGTTTGGTATGTGGTATCAAAGGATACCATATCAACAAATAGAGCGTAACTCTTTTTACAAAGGGGATCAACCCATAATGCTCTACAAAGGCAATAATCATCATCCATCTCAAAATCAAAGAAAAAAGCGCTCCACATTGGTAAAGTTATCCACGAACATTTGAGCATCACTTCCTTGAATGTATGCTTTCAAATCTCTATGAAATTTTTTGAAATCTTGCTTAGATGCACCGATGTTATCATATCCTCCAACAATTTCCTTCGTCATTCGAAAAGTTGTAACAGGACCAATATTCACCTATTTAAAGAACAAAACAGTTTGTCAAATGAGCAAATAATTTAATGCTCATTTTTCAAATGAGCATACTACTTTTATTAGAACATACAGATAATTCATGAAACATAAGAGGCTTTGAAAGTCGTACCTTAGAATTATTCACAATTTTTTTTTTGTGCAATATGTTCATTTTTCTTCCTTCTTTTTGGAAGAGATTGCAACTAGGTGTATAAAGTGGATGAGTATGTCCCTCATGAAATTGTGACACTATGAATTTTTTATCATCACAATGCTTTATGATAATATGTGCCTTGCACCCATTACGAGTAACGAGTCTCTTCCTTTTGATTGAAGTTTTTTCTTCATTGCTTTCTCCTTCGTTGTTATTTAAATCTTTTTCAACAGTAGGCTTTCTTTTCTCTTTGTATCCTTCTTTATTGCATAAGATATACCGTGATTTCAATTCTTTGCTTCTTCTTTGCCTTTTAGTTGTAGATTTTCTTGTGTTGAATCCAGCAGCAAATGCGTATCTTTTATAAAATTCAAGGCCCTCTTCAAGATTATTAAACTTCATCCCTATAGCTGGTTTCAACTCATTGGGGTATATTGGAAGCCATTCTTTTGTTCCTCCAGGAGTGAGCAAAGGTGCTACTTTAGGAGAAACTACTATTGTAGGAGTAGTTGCCACATTTGTGATGGTACTAGAATGACTGTCAAGTTCTTCATTGCTGCTCATCATTTCTGAAATCAGATTCAGAATTCAGAATTGCAAACAGAAAGATGAGGGGGGGGGGGGGGAATAGGTTTGTATAAGTAAGTGTAAGAAGGGAATGTGGTTGGTGTGCAGGAAATAGACCAAGAAGAAGGGGGGTGGGGCTTGTGTGCAGGCAAGAAAACCAAGGAACTCAATGATTTGATATCAGAAATGATGATTTGAAAAGGAGTAAAAGTTGATAATGCTACCCTTCAATATGTTTGCAAAACCTAGCATATATAGCATTCAGTATAGCATATTTGCCAGCAAAAACCATACATTCTTAGACACACACACACACACTCTAACACATGCACTCTTACACTCACTTACACACACACACACATACACACGGTAATTTCAGATTATCACAGCACACAGAAGTGCTCAATCTAAGAAGCACAACCACTTGCTCATTTGATAAATGAGCAACTAAATATTTGCTCATTAGCTACAGCTACCTCTTTCACTTTCACTGCTTCTGCAACTCATGTTAATGAGCTGAATCCCATTTTTCACCCTCTTTCTTACACTGTACAATTACCACCACCACCAAACTCTCTCTCCTTCCTACCTTACCACCACCAATATCACCACCACAACCTGTCGCACTCTCACTCCCTCGCCGCCACCCCTGTCCCCTGCACCCTACCACCACCATAATTACCAACTTATTTTGCTCATTTGCTCCTTTTTATATTTGCTCAATTTAATTATGTTTGCTCATTATATGTTTTTTATATTATTACCAATATTTAGGTTTGCTCATTTTCAATTCATTTGCTCATTTTAAATTTGATTGCAAATTTTCAATTTCTATCAAATTAATCAAACCTAAATTTTTGATTTAATTCAAAATATTTCAAAGAAGTAAATTCAATCAAATCCATAATTGATGCAATTAAACAAGCAATTCAATGAGAACAGAACAAACCTCAAAAATCGAAAATTCTCATGCAATTCAATAACCTGGTGATTGATGCAATTAAATATGCAAATTAATAAGAACAGAACAAACTAAAAAATCAAAAATTATCATTCAATTAACATGCAATTCACCTTGCGAATTTGATTTGTAGCAGCGATGGAAATGTGATTAGTAATTGATGATTTGTAGCGCAAGGCGAGCAAAGTCGGTGTGAACTTGC
Source organism: Chenopodium quinoa (assembly GCF_001683475.1). Lineage (NCBI taxonomy): Eukaryota > Viridiplantae > Streptophyta > Magnoliopsida > Caryophyllales > Amaranthaceae > Chenopodium > Chenopodium quinoa. The sequence goes on from NW_018745024.1 coordinate 4,682,352, forward strand.
TTATGATTAATTTGATGAAGCAATTGATGAAGCAATTTGAAGAAATGAGAAACAACGTTACTGATTAGCCGCCATTGATGAAGCTTCGTGGTGGAGAGAGAAGTTAGTTAGCTAGGTGGAGAGAGAAGTTAGTTAGCTAGGTGGAGAGAGATGACAATTAGGTGGTGTATTTACTGATTTTTCCATTACTATGCGCTTTTTCATCCGTCAGATCTATTTAGTTCAAGGGCCCAAATTTGGTCTCATATAAGAGATGGTCTCATATAGGGGGATGGTCTCACGGGATCCCGAATATATATATATATATATATATATATATATATATATATATATATTATGGTAATTAGTGTTGCTCTACATTGTATAATGTATATCAAAAGTTAGCCAAGACATCAAAAATTAGAAGGAAAGCTATTTGTTTCCAAGTTATCTATGCCAAACAAGAGGAAATGGATTAGTTATAATTGTTTACGTTTCCTTAGTAATACCAAACAACTAGTAAGGGTAACACTATATGTTACCCTTTCCCCTCCTAATTTGTTTCCATTCCCTTACATTTACTAATTTGATACCAAACACCCCCTTAAATGTTTACCCTACTCATCGGAATGGGCCTAAATAAGTAATTGATCAAATCAACAAATCTTATAAAAATGATTGGCCTTTCAAAAATTACTAGGCAAGCCGAGCATGACTTCATGGCGGATTTTATGTATGTCTAAAACCCGACTGCGCAAGCCCATCTTGATCACCACTAGGTTTAACATGATTTTTGGGTATATTTTAATTAGGGCATATGCAAATGCTAATTAGAGCTTTAGAGGCATTATAGTGGCAAAGAATACTTAGGGCCTGCTCACATTTACCGAAAGGAGCTGAATTGAACTGAACTGAACTGAATGAAGCTGAATTGAATTGAACTGAGAAGAGGTGAAATGAATATTTATGAGAGAAGGAAATTAAGAGTTAAACTGAACTTAACTTAACTGAACTGATTGAAGCTAAACTAAACTGAACTGAATAGAAATTAAGCTGAAGTGAATAGCCCCTTTATTAGATGATTTATGTAGTCAAACCGGCCTCTAACTTTATGCTTTTTTTTGGTCAAAACTCTAATTACCAAACTTGACCTCTATATTGATTGGACATTAAAGGGGTTGTTGCCGTACTGGTTCATATTGAATCGACATGTTGTACTCCGTACTTCACTATGGTATTTTTTCTTCCTAATTTTGTATAGATGAACTTAAATTAATTGCAATTTTTATACAGAAAAAGATTCTAATGTATAATCTAGTTCTCGAAGTAGAAATACTCGGTGTACAAAGAGAGACAAAAATTTGTGCCGAGTACTACAAAAAAAAAAAAAAAATAATCAAATTGATAAAGAAAAATACAGCTTTGACATTATATAAGCACAAGTACTACATTTATTCCTACAGACAATGCAAGAATGATAACATAAATCCGTATCATTATACTTAAATATTTTTTGACTTCTATAGTTAAACTTAAAACTAAATAACGATCATTATCACGATTCTTGATCTTATATATCATGCATGACCAGCATCCAAGATGGTAGAGACATCAACGACAGCCCCCAACTCGAATTTGAGCGCTTGAAGATCTTTATCAAAGACGACATTCTCTTGGAGGCACCGCGAAACCTTAGCAATAACGAACCTTAAAACACCAGAACTCACGCCGTAAGCAGGCAAACTCTTCTTACAAGTCCTTAGGGCATTAGTAATGTAACTTTCAACCATATCGGGATTTTCGGGTTTAATCACAAAAGACGCCTCGAAAACTTTGTTGTTGAATGGCTCCTTCCACAAGGTGTTGCGGTCTTCTTGGGTAAGGCATTCTGGATTTAGGCAGACCTCACACCAACGGCGAAAGAGAAGAAAGACACGGATCTCATGAGTATCGGTTTTAGACGAGGCTACTCGTTTGATGGGGTTAAGGGTTATGGAGCAAGCTTTGAATTCATCTTTGTTAGGCTTCAAATTTGAAGGTTGTTGGGTTTTGATCATCTCCATTGTTGAACTTGTTTGCCGGAAATAGAGTAAAATTTTTAAGGCTACTTTCTTTATTTTTATTTGGTTTTTTTGGTGGATGAAGGTAATTAAGAAACAATGAATGTAAACGCTTTTAATAAGAGGAGTATTTAATTATTTATAAGGGGACTATTTTATTCTTGCACACCAAGGAAAAGTGATGAGTATTTGATTTGAATTTGGATTTGATAAAAAAATTTACTCGTAATTATTTCCATTATTGTTTGTGTGTCATAATAAAATGTGGAAAGTATCTTATCTCTAATAACAATGAATTTTTTTTTTTAGTTTTTTTCTTGTATGTTTAATTCCATATAATTAATTTGGTAAGTTTATTAGTTTAGTGTAATGTCTATGTGATAAACTTAACACTAAAATTTTTACTTAAAAGGCAAAAATAATACAAGTTGAAATTAATAGAGTTAAATAGTAAAAAGTCACCTACAAATTGTTATGTGTGTCATGTGGTATTACCCCTTTTAACCAATCAAAATTGTGATTGTTTAGAAAAAAAATGATTCAAAACTCCCCTTCCCCTTTGAGAGGACTATAAATTTTCCATCATATTATACTTTGTTTAATATATATCCCTCAGAAATAACATTTTTTTTAATATATATATATTTACTATCTAACTCCGTTTCATGAAAAATAATTGAATTTTTTTTTTGTATCTCACAAAAAATATTCAATTGCTTCACATTATGTAAAACATAATTAATACCATAAAAAGTGATGCGAGTAAAGGTTGTGAAATGTCTACAACTAAACAACGTATAAAAAATATTGTGAACGAGTTCTTGATTCTTGATTGTACAAATTTATAAGTAGGGATTTTTTTTTTTTTTAAAAAAAACAACCTCATACGTGTACTGTTCCTTTAATTAGTGGAATATATAATAAGAACGGTTTGTTTATTACCCTCTTTGAGTCATATGCATCGTATGATTGATGACATGGGCACTTGGTGCAACAAATAAAAAGGCTTGCCAAATTAATGATGCAATATATCATTCTATCTAAGACGAAAACCAAAACAGTAGAAAAATATCAACAAAAAAATATCAGTTACTTTCCCTCTTGCTTATTTGTTTAATGCCTAGTTAAGGAAATAAATGATAGTGAGGATAAAATACAATGTAATAATGAACTTTCCTTAGTTTTTCAAAGAAACTTGCCTTAGTTAAGAAAAGACTATGTCCAAGAAAGATCACCAAAATGTATCAACAACAAAATGTAATCTGTATTTTTTTTTTTTTTGAATAGAAGTACTCTGTATTTGTTAGAGTATATAGAATATAATATTGATCGAAAACAAATAATATGATGTAAAAAATTACTGTTTTTTTACCCCCGGAAACTTTATGTAGTTAGAAATAAATGGAGTATTATACTTTTGCTAATTAAATGCTTCACGGCCACTCTATTTTGTTGTATGTAAATGATATACGATATGTCGATATAACAATATTTTGACTTAAATCAAAGATATAATACTCAAAAATAAGAATCTCAATGTGCAAAGTTACAAACGATGAAGACAATAATGAAATTAAAGTAACGAGTAACTAACTCACATGTAAAGTTACAAAACTTTATATCGATTGTTAATGGGTACAAAAATGCAATATATATCATAATTTGTGTAATTAAAAAAATAATCGAATTTATAATTGAAAGAGTTTGTGAATATTTTCCTCAATGGATTTCATTCACTGACTTCCCAATATATACAAGATAGCCGCATATTGCTAGCCATAATACAAGGCATATATTTAGGAACTAATTACAATCATATCAATCTAAATATATCCTTAGCTAAAATACAATAACAGAATATATATACATATATATCTTAACACACCCCCACAGTCGAAGCGGGAGGACCACGGACGCTAAGACTGTCACGAAAATCCTCAAACAAGACTCGCGGAAGACCCTTAGTAAAAATATCCGCAATCTGATGTCTAGAAGGCACATGTAGAACCCGAACTTCCCCACGTGCCACCTTTTCTCGTACAAAATGAATATCCATCTCTATGTGTTTCGTACATTGATGTTGTACTGGATTTCCTGACAAATAAATAGCACTAACATTGTCACAATAAACTAGGGTAGCCTTCTTAATCGGACAATGCAACTCCAAGAGAAGATTCCGAATCCAGCATGGTTCGGAGACAACATTTGCCACCCCACGATATTCGGCCTCTGCACTAGATTTGGACAATGTGGGTTGGCGCTTAGACGACCAAGAGATTAAATTATCCCCCAAAAATACACAATAACCTGACGTTGAACGTCTCGTATCCAGGCATCCCCCCCCCAATCTGCATCAGTATATGCAACCAGAGAAGAAATAGATGAGGGATACAAATGTAGGCCATAATCAAGAGTACCCTGAACATACCGAATAATCCGTTTGAGAGCAGACATATGATCAACTCTGGGGTCGTGCATATGAAGACAAACCTGCTGAACGGAATAAGAAATATCCGGTCTAGTGAATGTAAGGTACTGTAGAGCCCCTGCAAGACTCCTGTACAAAGATGGATCATCAATAGGAGCACTAGTGGTAGCGCTGAGCTTGGATTTCGTGTCAACCGGTGTTTGAGACGGTTTACACGATGACATCCCTGCACGATCAATTATTTCTTCGGCATATTTACGCTGTGAAAGAAACAAACCACCCTGATGTCGAGTCACAGCAATACCCTAGGCAACTGATACCATGAAAGAGTTTGTGGAATATTTTCCTCAAGGGATTTCATTCACTGACTTCCCAATATATACAAGATAGCCGCATATTGCTAGCCATAATACAAGGCATATATTTAGGAACTAATTACAATCATATCAATCTAAATATATCCTTAGCTAAAATACAATAAAAGAATATATATACATATATATCTTAACAATAATCTTGAAATCATCTTTAACATTTGCAACAACTAACTTACAAGAATGATAGCAAATTAACAAGTACTAGGTTTTAATTACAGTAATTAAATTTTATTTATTTCTTGACTTTTAAATAAACCCCTAATGGACCTAAACCGCCATCATATTCATCATTCCCTCGTCATATATATCGCGACCAACATCGACTACGGTAGATACATCAACAACACCTGCCAACTCAAATTTGAACGCTTGAAGATCTTTATCAAAGATGACATTCTCTCGGAGGCACCGCGAAACCTTAGCAATAACGAACCTCAAAACAACCGAAGTCACGTAAGTAGGAAGATTCGTCTTACAAGTTCTTAGGGCATTAGTCATGTAGCATTCAACCATATCGGGATTTTCGGGTTTAATGACAAAAGTCACCTCGAAAATTTTGTTGCTAAATGGCTCCTTCCACAAGATGTAGCGGTCTTCTTGAGTAAGGCACTCTGGATTACTTAGGCAGACCTCACGCCAATGGCGAAAGAGAAGAGAGACACGAATCTCATGAGTATCGGTTTTCGACGAAGCTACTCGTTTGATGGGGTTAACGGTCACGGAGCAAACTTTTAAGTCGTCTTTCGATGGCTTCTTCATTATTGAATATGAAGGTAAGAGTATATTTTTTTTGTGGCTAGATTAGGTTTTGACGAGATAAGAAAATATGAGTTTAAACCTTATATTTATAGAGGTGATTTATTATTCTTGCACTACAAGAATTATTAAAGCGGTGCCTTAATTTTGATGGGTTAAAATAAGGAATTTTTTTATTATCTTTTAACTTCAAATTATTTCCTTTCTTTTAATGGATAGCATTTAATAAAGAAAGTTCCGATCCCCAACCTAAAGTATGTCCATTTGATATTTAACAAGATAACCTTTCACTATTGATTTAATTTTTGTTTTTACAGATGTATATTTACTGTATATCGAGGGGGTCACTTTTATCAAATTTAGGACCGCTTTTATAAATTTCTGGTTAACTTTTATGAAAAAAATATAAATACTTCATAACGTTTATTTATATCAGGGTAACTTTTATTTATACTTGGGTAACTTTATAATGGATGTACAATATTTTATTGTACATTCAATTTAGTTAAAAATTTGTCTTTATTTTTGAGCTTGTTTGTGTTTAATTCCGTAATATAACGAATTTGGTAAGTCTAATATCTTGGAATTATAACTTGGTTTAATATTTTGAGCTATATATTATACTTCGTACATTTAGGCCCTGTTTGATTCACCTTAATTTTGCTGAAATGAAATTATTTTTACTGAACTGAACTTATTTTTACTGAACTGAACTTAATTTTACTGAACTGAAATTATTTTTACTGAACTGAAATTATTTTTACTGATTTTCTATTATAATTTTTCTTTAAGAAAACTGAATTTTACTGAACTAAATTTATTTTTACTGAACTGAAATTATTTTTATTGAACTGAAATTAATTTTAGTGAACTGAACTTATTTTCACTGAACTGAAATTATTTTTACTCAATATTATTTTTTTAAGGTGAAGAGAACAGGGCCTTAGTATCTTTCATAATTGAGACTGAGGGAAAGCTCAAGAGGTTAAAGCTTTCCTTCCGGTTATGGGTGATTCTGATATCGATTGTCATCACTCGTCACTGTGAATTTGTGGCTCTTTAAACACCATATATATATATATATATATATATATATATATATATATATATATATATATATATATATATATATATAGAAATGAGATCATATGAGACCACATCCCTTATGTGAGAACTCTATAATATGTGAGGACTCATTATAACCGTTGGATCAATTGCATCCAACGACCACAATTAAATCCCGGTCAAACAAAACTCCTGCATTTTTTCTCTCTCCTCCTTCCTCTTTCACACGCTATTTTCTCTATCCTCACTCAATTTCTCTGTTTTCTACTCTCTTTCTCTCTGCTATTCTCTCTGATTTTTCATCACTACTTCTTCAATCTTCATCAATTCTTTGTCAAGGTGAATTTACTGTTTATATTTTCGTGTTTTCAATTAATTTTAGGTCACATTCAGTTACATTCATCGTTGATTTTCGTTTTATTTTCGTTTGATTTTCGTTGATTTCAGCTCACATTGTTTATCAATTTGTGTCGATAATGTTTTACTTTGTTTTTTTCATTGATTTTAGTTTTATTTTCGTTTTTTGAGTAGTTATCAAGTTGATTTTGCCTTATTTTCGTTATTGTCCAGTTTTTTTCGTTTTTTTATACCTAGAAATCACTGATAATTTGTGCTATTATGTTGATTTTAGTTTGATTTTAGGTATTTTATTTATTTTGTGTATTTTAATTTGATTTTCGGTTTACTTTAGTTCTCAATTATGTTTTATTTTCTGGTTTTATCTTATTTTTTGCTTGATTATAGCTTTATTTGAGTAATTATTAGTTGATTTTAGTTTTATTTTTGCTTCATTTGAGTAATTATCTTACATTTTCTTTGTTTCTTTTTTGGAAACCTAGAAGTAATTGCTATGGATTCTGCAAATGCAAATGTTCCTCAAGAAAATACAATGTATGTGTTTCTGCTCATTTTATTTTTATTATTTGAGTTATTATTATTTTTGTTGTTGTTGTACATTAGTTGATGAGTTGTATTTCTTGTATGGGAGTTCTTGTAGATTAGTTGATGAGTTATATTTTTGTGATTAATGGTTCATGGAAGTCTTTGGATAAAAATCATTTGCATTGTGGAGTTGCAGTGATGAGACTCATGGAAACATACATGGGTTGTGCAAAGTGGGATCCTGGTTTGAAGAAAAATAATGTAAGTCTTTCAGATTAGTCTCATTAATAATAAGATGTTTTGGTCTATTTGCTTACTTGTTTATTTCATAAATGAACAAAGAAATGTTTGCTCATTTCACAAATGAGCAATTAATTCTTTGCTCATTTAAGAAATGAGCAATTAACTTTTCGATTATTTGCTAAATGAGCAAGAAATTACTTGCTCATTTATCAAATGAGCAAATAAATGTTTGCTCATTTGACAAATGAGCAAGGATTTACTTGTTCATTTCATAAATGAGCAAGGATTCCTATCAAATGTTTACTTTAATTTTGAGGTCTACGGTCCATTAATCTAGCAATACCTTAGGCCATTGCCTTACAAGTTACAACCGCAACTTGTGGTGTTACTTTTACTGGTCACTGAGGAAACTTGTGATTAGGTTGTTGGACCTTACGCATTTACGCAACTTGATTGATTTTAAATACGTAACGGGTCCATATTTATGCTACTGTATATGGTTTGGCTCATGAGAGAATGATGATTTACATCTGAATTATGGAAAACTTGATGCTTTATTGCTGGAGGGTGTTGTTTGTTAGTGACATTAATGGTTTGGGCATGCACTTTTGTAGAAAAACATGAACTCCTTTGCACTGTAGTTTCTGGAGTAGTTTTTCTTGCCCAAAAAACAGTTTTGCAATAGATTGCAAAACAGAACCTATTTTCATAGTTTGTTACTTCAGTGCCTTCAAATAACCGACAAAATCTTTGTACTCCGACTCATTAAGTTTCTGTTGGACCTGCAAGGTCAAGAGAAAGCATTTGCAGTGAGCATTTATTCCATCTTAGATCATAAACCAAATTGCTCTGAGCCCATTTGTTGTGTAGAGAAAACATGAGAATTCCTGGATATTACCAATGGTTAGCTTGGCCTGCAATAAAGCATGATAAACGATACAAAGAAAATAGGAAATCATCCTTTTCATTGTTGAACTTTCAAAATTCAAGCCTAAAAAAATACACTATTGCTCATTGTTGTGGGTTAATTGAAATTAGTTTGAGCCCTTAATCCTTTTAGTTACTGTCTTATAAATGTTAATTGAAATAAATGTTTGCTCATGTTATTGAAGTCTCCTTAATTGTATAGGGTTTGATTATGTTATTTATTTTGCAGCTGATAATCTTGGCTAAACTTCGTGAAAAGTACACCCTGGGAATAATTACAAGTGAAGTGAACACTATTCAATCTGTTAAAGAAATTGCTCAGAAGAAGAAAAAGCAAAGTAAAGTTTCTGTTGCTGACAAAGAAGAAAATGCTGAAAAAGAAGAGCCCGAAGAAGAAAAAGCAAAAGACTGAAGAAAGCTGAATGTTAGGGAATTAAATAGTTAGTAGTGATGATTTGTCTTTTTTGGTTTAGGAAATTGGGTAAATTAAGATTTTATCTACTTTTAAGTAGTCTTGAATGATGTAAAACTGATTTATAAATAAATTTTACCAACATAAGCCTACCCTTTTTTTATTATAGTGATGATTATATTTGAATTAAAATTCAATCTTTTGTTTGTTTTTACTTCACATACCTTGTTATATACATCCAGTGTTCATTTGAAATATTCGTTCATTTGTTAAATGAGCAAACAGATGCTTGCTCATTAAATGATAGATCAATGAATTCTTGCTCATTTGATAAATGTTCAAAGAATTTCTTGCTCATTTGATAAATGAGTAAAGAAATGTTTGTTCATTTCACAAATAAGCAACTATTTTTGCTCATTTAAGAAATGAGCATTTTCCTTTTTGATTATTTGCTAAATGAGCAAGGAATTACTTGCTCATTTGATGATTGATAAAAGATATGTTTGCTCATTTGACCTTAGGAGAGCTGATTTTGGACCGGGAGATGAAACAAGAGTGCAATTGTTCCAAGTTCATATAATAGCTAATTTTCTCACTTGCCAAATGAGCAAATAATTATTTGCTCATTTGACAAAATGAATAGTTAACTATTTGCTCATTTGATAAATGAGCAAGGAATTATTGCTCATTTGAAAAATGAACAAATATTTAGTCACTCATTTGAATATGTTCTATTTTAAATTCAACAATATTTGCAAAGCATTAAACTATGATTAGTACAAAATTAATAATATATTATTAAATATAAAAATTCAACAAAATCTTATATGTATATAAAAGTACCATTACACTTTTTTTGGACAATTTCTAATATCATGATGACTCAATTCACCACAACTCTACATAATCTCTTCTTTTTTTGGTTTTGTTCTACAACCTTTTCTTTTTCTCCCTTAAGCCTTTTTGCACTTCTACCTCTTGTTTCAACATTTGACATATCAATCTCAGTCGCTTTCTTTTTTGAAGTCTCTTCATTTGATACATGAACTCCAGTCCCTTTATTCTTTGAAACTTTTGGAGGTTTGACAATATTTCAGTTGGCACACTAGCTCCAATCAATAGCTTAATGTCTTGCTCTTTGTTTTTTGCACTTTCAGCTGTTGTTTCATTATTTCTTGCAATCCTCTTTGCTTCCAAATCCTTTCTTATTCCTTGAAGATTTATCACAAGGTCTTGAATATCTTTATCTTTGCCTTCTTCCAAACTTACACAAGTGTGTATCTCTGACCATAAATCATTTAACAATTTTTTCTTGTCTATTATATTAGCACATTGCTCCAACAGGTTTCCTCCCAAGTCAAAAATTTGTTTCTTTAATGCCATAGTAGTCCACATGTGTAGCATATACTGCTCAGGAATGGTTTCAAACCTTTTTGCTTTCCAAACCCAAATCATATATCTACATGGAATTCCTTGCCTATAAAATAGCTTGCAAGAACATGTGGTGTCATAGTTAGTTGGATTAAACACAACATCAAATGTTCTAGTCCGATTTCCTTCACTTACTGTTGCAACTTCCAATTCATTTTCGTTCTTCAATTCATCAAAACCACAAGAAAAACAAGCAATTTCAACCTCGTATTGAAATTCATAAAAGACAGAGTTAGTATATAAATGTGAGGCATGCTTTTTTATCCCTAGTGGTGTTTTGCACTCAAGATATTTGTGCTTTGAATCATTATCATTCTGACCTTGAGTGTGTCTCTGGGCATCAATTGCAGCTTCATATCTCAAGTAAAACTCAACAAGTGACACATGAGGATTGATAAAGGAGCAGAAAAAGTTGTTTTCACTTTTGGATCTTGATGTTGTACGCATTATTTCTCCAAGGAACACACCTCTGAAATAGGACGGAATCCACTAGTCTCTTATCTTGTACATATAACCTAACCACTCATGTTGTTCCAAGTGGTACTCAATCATTACCTTGTTCCACCTTTCTTCAAACTCAGCGGGTTCAATTTCAAGGTGCCAAACGCAAGCACATAATTTTTTTAGGAAACCATTTTCTTCTTGCATGATTGATTTATCCACCTTATCTGGTAACCTTTTCATTATGTGCCACATACAGAACCGATGTTCAGTCTTCTTAAACACACATCTAACAACAATTTTCATTGTTGGATCCTGATCTGTGATCATACAATTAGGTTCATTCCCACCCGTTGCCTTGAGGAATGATCTGAACAACCATTCAAATGACACGATATCTTCCTTTGCTATGAAACTAGCAGCAAAATTAATGCAATTCTTTTGATGGTCAACCCTTGTAAATGGAGTAAACACCATGTTGTACCTGTTTACACATACAAAATAAAGTTTAAATGAGCAAATAATTTAATACTCATTTGAAAAATTATCAAATAATCAATTGCCCATTTGTCAAATGAGCAAATAACTCAATGCTTATTTGTGAAATAAGCAAACAATTCTTTGCTCTTTTGTCAAATGTGCAAATAATTGAATGCTCATGTGTCATATGAGCAAATAACTCAATGCTTATTTGTGAAATAAGCAAACAATTCTTTGCTCTTTTGTCAAATGTGCAAATAATTTAATGCTCATTTGTCATATGAGCAAATAACTCAATGCTCATTTGTGAAATGAGCAAACAATTCAATGCTCATTTGTCAAATGAGCAAATAATTCAATGCTCATTTGTCAAATGAACATGCAATTCAATGCCCATATACATACTCTTATCAAAGAATATTAGACTTATGAGGATATTCAATTTTCACATAGAAGTAATGAGCAATTAAACTAATTTTATTTAAAACAAAGTCATTAATTTAAGCCATAGCTAGTAATAACACATAAATGAATTACCTATTGGTTTGGTATGTGGTATCAAAGGATACCATATCACCAAATAGAGCATAAATCTTTTTACAAAGGGGGTCTGCCCACAATGCTCTACAAAGGCAATAATCTTCATCCATCTCAAAATCAAAGAAAAAAGCGCTCCACATTAGCTTTTTGTTGGTAAAGTTATCCACGAACATTTGAGCATCGCTTCCTTGATTGTATGCTTTTAAATCTCTATGAAATTTTTTGAAATCTTCCTTAGATGCACCAATGTTTTCATATTCTCCAAAAATTTCCTTCATCATTTGAAAAGTTGTAACGGGACCAATATTCACCTATTTAAAGAACAAAACAGTTTATCACATGAGCAAATAATTCAATGCTCATTTTTAAAATGAGCAAACAATTCAATGCTCATTTGTCAAATGAGAAAAAAATTATTTGCCCATTTGTCAAATGAGCAAACAACTTTTATTAGAACATACAGAGAATTCATGAAACATAAGAGAATTTGAAACATAAGAGAATTCATGAAACAATTCAATGCTCATTTGGCAAATGAGCAAAAAATTATTTGCTCATTTGTCAAATGAGCAAACAACTTTTATTAGAACATACAGAGAATTCATGAAACATAAGAGGCTTTGAAAATCGTACCTTAGAATTATTCACAATTATTTTTTTGTGCAATATGTTCATTTTTCTTCCTTCTTTTTGGAAGAGATTGCAACTAGGTGTATAAAGTGGATGCGTATGTCCCTCATGAAATTGTGACACTATGAATTTGTTATCATCACAATGCTTTATGATAATATGTGCCTTGCACCCAACACGAGTAACGAGTCTCTTCCTTTTGATTGAAGTTTTTTCTTCATTGCTTTCTCCTTCGTTGTTATTTAAATCTTTTTCAACAGTAGGCTTTCTTTTCTCTTTGTATCCTTCTTTATTGCATAAGATATACCGTGATTTCAATTCTTTGCTTCTTCTTTGCCTTTTAGTTGTAGATTTTCTTGTGTTGAATCCAGCAGCAAATGCGTATCTTTTATAAAATTCAAGGCCCTCTTCAAGATTATTAAACTTCATCCCTATAGCTGGTTTCAACTCATTGGGGTATATTGGAAGCCATTCTTTTGTTCCTCCAGGAGTGAGCAAAGGTGCTACTTTAGGAGAAACTACTATTGTAGGAGTAGTTGGCACATTTGTGATGGTACTTGATTGACTCTCAACTTGTTCGTTGTTGCTCATCATTTGTGAATATGCACCTCCTTAAACACACTTAAATACACACACACACACACACTCTCTCTCTCTCTCTCTCTCTCTCTCTCTCTCAATAATTAGAACTGAAATCAGATTCTTAAACAAACTTACACACACACAGATATAGATACACACTTACACACACAAACACACACACACACACACAATAATTTTAGAATCTATAATTAGAACTGAAATCAGTTTCTGAAATCAGAACTGCAAGTAGAAAGAGGAGGGGACATGGGGGGTAGGTTTGCTCATTTGTCAAATGAACATGCAATTCAATGCTCACATACATAAACTCTTACACTCACTCACACTCACACTCACACACAGACACACTGTTACACTTACTCACACTCACACAGACACACACATATACATACACAATTCTGTATACTGAGTGTTTTTACCCGAAACACTGAGTACTTATAGATCCTTGAATTACTTATGAATGTAATTAATATTTGCTCATTTTAATTGTAGTTACCTCATTTTAAATGTTCTATTATACATATTTAGGTTTGCTCATTTTAATTTATTTGCTCATTTTAAATTTGATTGAAAATAAAAACATGATAACAGCATTCAATTGAAAATAAAAACCTACTAACAACATAATATGAGCATTCAATTGGAAATTTCAGAACATTTTTTATCATAAGTTTAATATGACGTCATTACAATCACTATCAAGTTTAATATGATATTATTAAAATTTCTATCAAATCAATCAAACCTAAATAATTGATTCAATTCAATCAAATAATTGATGCAATTAAACATTCAATTCGATTAATGTAATTCGAAAATTAACATGTAATTCAATTCGAAAATTAACATGCAATTCCAAAATTTTCAGAGATGTAAAATCAAAATATTTTGAACATTTAGATTAACATGCAATTCAAAATTAAAAGTACGAACAAACCTCAATGATGGATGAAATTGCGACCGTTGAAATTTGCAGAAAGAAACCGTTGAAATTTGCCGAAAGAAGAGCATACTCAGTGAATCGCCATTGATAAGTAAATCGCCATTGATGAGCTTTGATTTGCAGACAGAATAGAGGAGAGAGATAAAGTAGAGGCTGAAGGTTAGTTTGTTAGGCAGGCTTATAATCTCAGCGGTTGGTTTTCATATAATCTAGCGGCGTAGATTTGTCCTCACATAAGGTGTGGGTTCTCACATAAAGGGTGGTTCTCACCGGATCCCGACCCTATATATATATATATATATATATATATATATATATATATATATATATATATATATATATATATATATATATATATATATATATATATATATATATATATATACGGGGTGTTTCCGCTGAAAACAAGATTTATGCTGAAAACAAGGCTTATGCTGAAAACAACAAATCTCAACCATTCATTATTAGTACAAAAGATCAGACAGTTCAAAATCCCCAACCTTACCTATAATCAATTCAACCGTTTTAAAGGTCATTATATACCAAATTAAGGTGATTTTATCTAAATTGACGACATTTATATAGAGTCACTATATATAAAAACAACGTAACTATATCAATTTTGAATTTTTAATGATAATTACATAGAGGTCACTATATATATAAAAAAGGTAATTATATCGAGTTATATTAATTTTGACGACATTTACACATACGTGGGTCACTATATATAAAAATGAGGTAACAATATCAATTTTGACGACGCTTGCACAGAGGTCACTGTACATAAAAATAAGGTAACTTTTTCAATTTGACTCGGCCTATTAATTCAATTAAGTAATACATGAGAGAGATCAAAAGTCACGAAATATAAAAATAAAGGGTATTAAGAAAAAGTCTATGTAGGATTCGAACCTACATCCCATGATTACACGGTGCTCGACCAATTGAGCTTATAGGCTTTCAACATGCCAAAAACGTAGAGGCTTGATTAAAACCGAAACATACATTCGCCTATTCGATAAGGCATGCTGACTGGTACTTTATACGAGTAGATGCAACCACATAGACAAATACATTGTCCTGCAAAGACAGACCGCATCTATACATTTTCTTAGTAGTCAATGCTACCTCCAAGTACTGACCATCAATATGAAAGATACAGTCCCTAGATAAAAGCCGTACAAATTTGTTATGGAATTGTTAGATGCAAAATCAAGCAAAATTAAACAGAATATCGATCAAATCTACTCCTATGAAAATGTATTGAAGTCGAAACTCAAAAATACAAATCACATCGATATTTTCCAAAAAATAAAATAAAAAAAAATGAGCAAAATTAAAAAGAAAATTAAACAAAATTCATAAACGAAAAACTCACTTTTTTATAAGCTAATGACGAAATTGATGAAGATTGAACCAAATTCCTCTATAATTTGATGATGTTCAACATTAATTTTGAATTGGGAAGGAGAAAGAATAGAGGATATGGAGAACGTGAGATGGAGGAGAGAGAAAAATAGAGGAGAGAGATAATGGATGGTCATAAATTAGAAAACAAAACCCAAACGCAGATGTAATTTAATCCGTTAGATTAAAACCAATGGTCTAGAATTCCTGTTTTCAGTTTTCAGCCAAAGACTTGTTTTCACATGATTCACTCCACATATATATATATTTCTTAATTTGGTACTCCGATCCGTATTACTCCGTAATTTAATTTTGTAATACAATATTATGTGTAGATGAGTTGAATAGATGTTACTATATTATTTCATGTATTTTTTTTTTCACTTTAAGCTTTTTATATTTAGCTGTAAGGGATACATGTGTATTTTTCCAAAAAAAGTCAAATATTTACAGAAGTTAATTTGTTAGAGATAAGATATTTGCTCTTACTTGACACTAAAGAATTGAAATAACTTTACTTACTTAAGCTGAAAGATTTTGTTGAAAAAAATATTGACGAAATAACTATTTATTAGAGATCAGATATATTTCAACACTTAATTAAGGATATAATATGCTGCTGTAAAAATAACTTAACTTAATTAAGAAAATAAGATTTTCTTCCAAAAAAAAAACATTTAGGAAAATATGATTCTTTCTAAAAAAAAATAGAAATAAAAAGATATGGAGTATCTTATATTTACTGGTATACTTGCTTTAGTTATCAACTAACTCTTTCCCCGATACTTTAACTTGTGCAAAGAACAAACCTATGCAATTCCCCTAAAATACCCTATTAATATTAGAGTAACTAAAAAACTTCTCATCAATTCATAACTTGTTACCTTTGTTAAAATTAGTTAGTAAAAGTTTTGTGTAGAACGGACACGTGAGTCCGGTCATACAAACAAGAAAAAAAAATTGAAGAATAAAAATCTTAATGCTCAGAATTTAGATAATAATAGTCAGATAATTAATTATAATGGTCAGAAATTAGATTGTAATGGTCATAAATTAGATAATAATGGTTAGATATTAAATTATAATGGTCAGAAATTAGATAATAATAGTCCGACATTACATTACAATGGTCAGAAATTAGATTATAAAAATCAGATTTTAGATAATATTGATAGGTATTAGATAATATTGGTCAGGTATTAAATTATATTGGTCAGGTAAAAAAAAAAACCAAACACCCATCCTATCAACTCCTCCCATGTAGTACCGTCCACCACTCACTGAAGAAATCAAAGAAGAAGGAACTGGCACTGTTAGATTAGGTACTGAAATTGCTTGGAGTAAGATAAAAGTATTACCAGGAAAAGAAGAGTCTTGGAAAATCTTGAGGAATTATGTGTAGAAGCTAGACTATTGAAGTCGTTAGACCATGAAAACATTACGAAGGCTTCCATTATTGGATTGACGATGACCAGAAAGTCGTCAACATGATTATTGAGTATTGTTCTTCCGTAAATCTGACAGACTACAGCAGAGATAATCTTGTAAGAAATACAACGATAAAAAATTGGTGTAGACAGATTTTAATCGCGTTACATTATTTTCATAGTCATAAACCGGACTCACGTGAGTCCGTTCTACACAAAACCTTCTAAATTAGTTAATACTCCGTATTCAACAACCGAACCACCACATTACAATTTCTTACCCACAGTTCCTCAGGGGAACACAAGAAGAAGAGTTCCTCGGGGAAACATAAAAAGAAGAGTTCCTCAGGGGAACACAAAGAGAAGAGTTCCTTAAGGGAACATAAAGAGAAGAAGAGTTCCTCGGGGAAACACAAAAAGAAGAGTTCCTCGAGGGAACACAAAGAGAAGAAGTCTAAATGTTCAAACGTTCTTTTAGACTTTATATGCAGCTCCTAAGAAGCACTATAAGTTGGTTCTTCGAGGAAGGGAACAAGAAGCAGTTCCTCAATGGAACAAACAAAGAGAAGTTCCTTTGAAGGAACTAGAAGCTTTGGAGTAGAAGCTTCATCAGAAAAACATGAAAACGACAGAAAAATAAGAGTATATTTTTCTAAGAATCATGTAAGTATGTTGGACAAGAGAAATTGTTTGGAACAAGCCTAAGGAACTAAATTGGAGCTTTAGTCTAGAAGGAACTAAGTCTGACAGCTTGGAAGGAACTAAGTGACCAGTCAGTTCCTTATGGGTCAGTTAAAGAAAAATAAGTAACGTTCTTTTAATGAATGAGTTTATATTTAGTTATTTTTCTTTAAAAAGTTAAAGTTTTTAAATGTGATAAAATTAGTCTTCGAAAAAGATTTTTACTGTTTTTGGAAAATAAATCTTTGATATTATTTTACAAATAAGATTTTATTTTGTTTTTGGAAAATAAATATCTTAAATATTATTTTACAAAAATATCTTTTTCATCAAATAAGATTTTAACTGCTTACTTTATCTTCTCTCCAAGAAATCAGTTTTCCTGATTTTACTCCACGTTCAACGTTGTGTATAAGACTTTGACTACCACGTTATCACGTTTCTCTACTGCCCAAGTAATTGGCAGTTACCTAAAAATAAGGGAACTGATTGTTAGTGGAGGATTTAGTGGGATTAGTGGTCAAGTCTTATGCATGCTATAAAAGGAGAGTTAATTTTTAGTTTCAATTTGTCTGACTTTAGTGAGTCATTCCAAATTAGCGTATGTCTCAAGTGGAAGAGCAGTAGAAAAGAATTATATTTTCTCTCCACGTTTTTGAGTTAGTTCCTTTAGGTTCCAAGTTCCTTACAAGTCTCAAAGTGTCCAACATATTAGTTTTATATAGTACATCTTTCATATGTATTTGAGAGTTGTTAAAGGGTTTTAGTGAACTCTTGTAATGGGGAATTTATGAGGGTTGAGTGAACTCTTAAATTGGGGTGAGAACTTGAGTGAGTTCTTTGTATTGAGAGAAAGAGAAAGCTTTGAGTGAAGTTTGAGAGAAAGAGAAATATTGAGTTAGGCTTTGAGTGAAGTCTTAAGTTAGAGAGAGAGTTAAAGTGATCAACTGATTGAGGGATTAGTTGATTGGGGAACTCAGGTTCATTGAGGAACTCGATAGAGGCTTAAGTTCCTTATAGGTTGTAACAGAGTCATCAGCCTATTTTAGTGGAATGTTTTGAGTCAAAATCCCTTGGGGTCGAGGTTTTTCACTTCCTATTTGGCCTAGGAAGTTTTCCTCGTAAAATCTCTCTTGCACTATGTAGGGAATAATTTCAAGCGTTAATCCCCTTGCTTGAACCCCACTGTGATCATACACTAAAGTACGGTGGCGTCCAAAGGGAAGGAAGATAGAGCAAAAGGGTCGCCAACAAGTTTTAGGACCTTGTAAACCGTTCACAGGGTGAAGGTTACACCCCTTAACGATCCAAGAGATCGTCAACTCCATAAGGTCTTGAACCAAATAAGGGTTCGGGGATGAAGGTACAAATCTAACCTAAAAGAGATTGAACCTACCCTAATAATAGGCCTCTACTTTATTCTGATCGTATTCATGTGCGCTTTTTGACTAACATACAATCAATAGGATTAACCCTAAACCTGTTTAACTATGTTGGTTGAATATTAATGCACAAATAAAACTATTATTGGCGATCACTTGAATTATAATCAAATTATCCCTAACAAGTTTATCAATTATCTTATTAAGCGTGATTACAAGTACGAATTCCCTTTAAACATGCATAAAAGGCGTGATCAAGCAATAACAATAAAAATATATCAAGCAACATAATAATAAATAATCATAATAAAATTATAATCATGAAATTATAATCATAATCAAAACAATTATAAAAATAATCATGAATCATGTTAAAGCATAATAATAGCAAGATCCTAGGCATGATACTAACAAGATTAATAACAAACCCTAGCATGTCACTAAACAATAAAAATCAAAGCTTTAACCCTAACATGATACTAAAAATCATAAATATTAGGAAGAAGATAGGAAGCATCGTAACAATCATATTTGATATTAAAGTTACCCTAGACATGATACTAGGAATCATAATAACAATCTAAGCATGATTTCTATATCATAATATCAATTAAACCATTAAAGCACTTACTTTGATGCCTCGTACCTCTTTCTAATAACAAATACACGCGTTAGTAACTTCAAGGAAAATAATAAAACAAAAAAATTAAATTTAATAATGAAAATAGAGATTTGGGACCAAACCCTCAGAAATTAAAACCTTTCACGTCTAGGGCGAAGGCAACTTCGAATATGGCTAGGTGTATCTAGATCTAATGAATGCGGAATTTTGTATGTAAAAGCTAGTTTAGAAAAAGAGAGAGAGAGTAATAAAGAAAATCTTGATGAGAATTGGTGAAAACTGTTTAAAACTGGTTTTAAAATGAGAATTGATGAAAACTGGTTTTTGTTGATTAAAACTGGTTATCGAAAACGGAGTTTTTAGCAAGTTATTTATAAAGAATATTAGCCAAAAAGATAAAATATCAAAACAGAGTTCTGGCGCACAAAAAACTGAACCAGAGCCAACGCTGGCTGTTGGCGCCAAGCGCCAACATCAGCGCCAGGCGCTACAGCTGGCGTTTGGCGCTGATTTAGAAAATCACGCGTTTTCTTAAAATCAGATAAAAATTACCGTATAGGAGGATAAAATCGTATTTTCCTCAAAAATGTTCTTTGATTTTAATTAAAACTCTGAAAAGTCAACAAAAGTCAATTTATCAATGCTAATTGAATTAGGAATGAAAAGAACCTTCTAGAAGAATCTAGAAAACTTAAACCATTCCTAATTGCATTAGGAATGATAAATATATATTAGGCCCTCCCCTAGATCATTGGGCCGCATATAAGGCTCAAACCGGGCCCAGTTCAGTAAATTGGCCATAACTTCCTCAATATTCATCGGAATTGGGCTTATAATATATCGTTGGAAAACTCTTGTCAAGCTTCATCCAACTACACTACTATTGGACCCATATCATGGACCAACCAAACTGGATTGACTGTTTTCTTAAAAATAAGTTTTCAAAAACAGAGAGAAGAGAAAAAAAATTAAAACTTTCCGCAATACTAAACTTTCCACACTTTCACTTCATTCAATTATGATTCGACGTGAAAGGTACTCATCACTGGGTTTGGTTTTGGGGAGACACAAATGGGTGTCTACACACTATTTCTCTACTTTCGTTTAGTTTCTTTTATTTCCACAAAAAGTGACTAGAAACCTCCATACTACAATTCACCCCCACTCTTGTAGTATTTCATCTAAATAACACTTCGAGAAAATGTTACCTTTGATGATGATCTACCATGGTTTATGTACGAGTTGACGGGTATGGTTGATGTCTCTACCATCGTCGAGGTTGGCCAATTATGATCTATGATGGAGAATCGTGAATCTTGACAATGATTAGGGTTTAGTTGGAGACTTGTAGGAGAAAAGAAATTATAATAATGTAACGCTACAAAGTTTTAATTAATATCAGTCCCAGTAGTATGTACATGCATGTAGCAACAAGTTATTAGGGTTTACCATCGTCAATAAAAATAATCGTTTTACCTTGAACTATCTCCAATTCGTATTGAGTTTAACAGAAAAGTCCTCTAAACCTTAATCCTCCTCCAATGTTGTCGCTTTTGTGAAGTCTTGGTCTATTTTGCGCCATTCAATATACAATTTGGAATTTGCTTTTTTTTTTTTTTTTAACATAATTAGGAGGGTGAGAATAGGAAAAGTGAGACGTCAAAGGTGAATTGAATTTGTGGAAGAATTTAAGTGGGTGAGCTTGATTAATTGACATTAAGGTCCAGTTTGGCAAAAGTAGTGGCAGCGGTAGCGGGTAGCTTTTAGCGGCCGAGTAGCGGGTAGCTGTTAAGGTAGCGAGTAGCTGTCAGTTAGTAGTGAGTAGAGGTTACCTGTCAAAGCAACGGTTGATAGTATGAGTATTTGGCAAAAGTAGCGGTTGCAATACTAAAATATATCAAAATTTATATAAATATTGTTTAAAAAGTAATAAAAGCTGTCAAACTCTACCCGCTACTTTCAAATGCTACTATTTTTAACGTTTGAGAAAAGCTACCTAAACGCTACCTCTACCGCTAACCGCTACTAGAACCGTTACCTTGCCAAACACTCTCAAATTTTTTCTGGTAACGTTTTGACTAGTCAAAACGCTAACCACTACCACCAAACAGAGCCTAAGGATGAAAGAAAATGCGAAGTAGAAGACATCAAGGAACTGATTGAGAGAAGAGGAAAGAAAAGGAGGAAAAAGGGAAGGATGGTAGTTATTAGTGGGCCCACAATGACGTCATACATGAGTGAATAGTCAATATGGTGGGAAGTTTTAAAGTTTAGGAAAATAGTAGGTGGTAAAATTAAAAAAAATTATGTTGGTGGTAATTACTAAAACACCAACAATAGTTGGCGGTGATTGTTGAAAAATCCAAACTATTATTATTAATCCTTTTTTCTATAAACAATGTCTTGTGAATTCTATAATAGTCGTTTGAAAAATGACTTACACAAGTTTAAAAATATACCATGATAAACGGGTCTGGGCCACACCCGTCACAAGTGTCCACTTTACACGACCCGTCATAAGTTATAATAATAATTTTTTTTTTATTTTTGGAAAAAAAATAAGGATAATTGGAATATTTGTAAATAAAAAATACTAACTATGAACATTGGCACAGCTGTATAGCCTGTATTCGTGAAGTTTGAGTGGGGATCTTACAACTAATGGTAGGGCCTTGGTTTCGAATCCTACCCCAACCCATTATTTTTTTTCCTTTATTCTTATAATGTGAAATTTTTGATATGGTTATATATGTTTTGATGTAACTGCCATATAAAATCTTTTAACATCACTTCTTAAATTATGGCATCGGCTTAATATTTTCCATATGGATACGCCACTACAACCAAGGATGTTCCACCTCAAAACCATACGACAATGAGGGGAGTAGTCCCTTAGCCTTATAAAGTGAATACGACTTTCTCTTTTCTTTAATATGGGATACACATCTCAATATTTCTCTTCACTTTTATACTCTTTCAATGTGGGACAATACTTTCACTCACATAAAATGTGGTGCGTTAAACTTAACTTCCGTAAATGTAATACTCTGTATAACATTGGTATGAATTAGAGGGAGTTGTTTTGACCTTATAGTGAAAATTGAAAAGACATTATTGTTGAATAATTTTGAGAATTAGAGACAAAATTTCAAGTTAATAATTAATTTACTTAGGCAATGGTGTTGTAAATTAATTAATCAAGATTATTAAAGCTAATAACCCATTGAAGAAAAAATAAGGGATTCTCGGTAAAGAGAAGCTCAAATATCGGTTTAGAGAAGCCAAAGTTGATGTCCTCTTGCTGCCCGGTCTGCCGCCCGGTCTGGGTGATGCTCGCCTGACCGGGCGTGAGAGCCGTCAGAAATCTTCACCCTGACCCGCCTGGTCGGGCGGCCGCAGCCCGATCGGGCGCGTGTATAGGCTGTTTGGTGTTTGACGGATTTTTTTCTTCAATATTGTTGGAGGTTTCTTCATGTCGGTTGGTTGCCTTTTGCTTTAATATAATTATGTTCAATGAACATAGGTGGTCAGAAGGTTTTTCAAGTAAGAAAAGGTGCGGTTCCTTATTTTCTTCGTGGGAGCTTAAGGAAAATAATTAGTTCCTTCATTTTTCTTGAAACCATTTTGCAAGTTTAATTATCATCATCATAGATGCACAGACTTATCTACATTGTATTGTAATCATCCTACTTGTGATTACAATTGTTCTTAGTTATATCTCCTGAGTAAATTTCCGTGATACCCGGTTGTAGTATAGGGTCGGCATTATACTTTTGGAAAAGTGATCCCGTTCACGCCTCGAAGAATTTTTACCGTTAATTTTGTTTGCTTTTCTATGTGACCCTTGTTTAAACACAAAATCCTCAACAATCCAAAAGTATAAACTCTACAAAGATGGCAAATGTGAAGGGTATGATGACGAATTTCCAGAAATTAAACAAGTTTAAGGGTGTAGATCTTGGTATGAAGATGGAAACGAAGATGGTGATGTTACTTTTGGGATTACAAGGAAAAGGTTTGATAGAAGGTTTTCTATGATCAAAGTCACTCCATTCAAGTAAGAGGTTTCTTATTTGTGATTAATATATCACTAGTACAAAACTAACCTAAGGTAACACCCAAAAAGTGTTACATAATGTGGTAAAAGTGTTATTATAGACAATAGGTAACACTTTAGTGGGTGATACTTCCGTTCATGTTCCCTAAGGTCTTATGTAATACTTTGGGTAACATATAGTAACACTTTTAAAAGTGCTCCTTTAAACCCCCTTATGTAACACTTTTTTATATTTTTAGTATCATTTTTAAAGTGATACATTTTATTTCTCAAGTAACACTTACTCATCTTTAGTAACATTTTTGGATCATTTAGGAACACTTTATCTAACATTACGTATCACTTTTTCGACCAAATGTATCACCTAGTTGATTATTAGGTAACATTTTTCAATCATCTAGTGACATATTGTAGCACTTTATTCGACATTATGTATCACTTTTTCCATACTACTGTAACACCTTATTAATTAATAGGTAACATTTATTTATTATTATTATTATTATTATTATTATTATTATTACTATTACTATTACTATTACTATTATTACATGTTCAACAACAACGATAGTGAATTTAACATATACGATAAACAATTATTTGAATGTATGTAATTTCATAGTTTGTTTACAAAAATCCATAAACACCAATTTTTTGTTTGAATCGGATAAGTAAAAAAAAAATAAAAATAAAAAAAATAAAATAAAAAAAAACAGAAATAAGTCAGCTTTGGCCTTTAAATTAGACCACCAAATTCTTCCCACTTCTTTGTTTCAAAACTTATTAAAAAAAAAAGAATGGCAATAATGACATTAGCAGGCAGCGCAGCAGTTGACATTGTCCGGACAGAGAAAGCATAAGCAGCAGCTACAAGGAAATATAGCAGTACCAAGGCAGCAAATAGCAGTAACAGCAGACAACGATAGTAGTAGATAGCAGTGACAACAGCATGCATCAACAACATCAGGAAGAAAACAGCAGCATGCCTCAGCAACATTGGGCAGAAAACATGAGCAGAAAGTAGTAACAACTAGCAGCAGAAAGCAGTAACAGGTAGCAGCAGAAAGCAGTAACAGGCGAAGAGCAAAAACAGCAGCAGAAAGCGGAAACAACAACGATGGTAACAACATCAACTACTAGTACTATGTACTTGTATGCAATCACGCTCATGTCATCTGACTTGCTACTCCAATTCTTCATCTTCAACCATTTGATCCTATGTATTTATAAAAGCAACATATATCAGACAACCAGAACAAAAAATAATAATCACATTTAGTGCTTTCTAAAAGTGAATATTTAACCATTACCTCATTTTGTTGTTGTTCAATAGACTGTAAATTAGGAACATGATCTCTAAGTTCTGGAATGGATGACACATTTTCAAGTGATCGAGTCAACGTATCCACCACTTTAGGATCAATTTGCTTGAGCGTCTTCATTAATTCTGCTACTGTTTCTTTCACAATTTTGTCTTTATAAGGCTTTAACAACTCATCGGGAATTATTGGTCTGTTGCTCTTTCCCCTTAGTGAACATATCCCTAGATACTTTTTTTTTTTTTTTTTTTTTTTTTTTTTTTTTTTTTATGGCCAAAGTTATTTGGTTTATTATTCATTACTTCATAGTATGCAAAATCTCCATCAATTTCACTTTGCATTTGGACCTCCTCCATCTTGTCCTATAATGGAAATATAACAAATAAATAACTAGCTAATTTAAAACAAATAATCATATTCCAAAAAGAAAAATGGAGACAACGGGACTTACAATGTTACTTTGGGTGGGCTCATAAGAAGTTTTGTATTGTTTGTCTGCTTTCCTTTTACGACTTTCTTTGTACACGTGTGCTAAGGATGGTGGCTTCTTTTCAACATCTAGTTGTTGCTAAAATAAAAAAAAATACATCCAAATAAGAATTCAATTAAGATTGTTAAATGATAATAGTGAGAACAATAAAAAAAAGGAATAACGGTATAAAAATATACCAATTTATGTTGTTTCCTCGCGAAAGTCATCGGACCCATAGTGTACCTATATATTTGATCTTTACTTATTTCACTTTTATTTGATCTTTACATGCAGGCATAGCACACAGTTCATAGTTTAACATCTTTTATTTTGAGAAGGTAATAAGCAATTGTAATATATATAGCAGATACAAACATTAAACTTTACCTGAACTTGTTCCAAATTAAATTCTAGCAACTCTTTGAAATGCGCTTCTCGAATTGTATTAGGTGGATCGGCCAACCTATCACCGTCATTTTTGTATGGAGTAAAGTTTATTGCCTTTACACTACATTTATATTTACGCCAAAGCCTTCCCACGTATGACAATACACTGCCTTTACCTTCTTCAGGGATAATGAATTTCTTCTGCATTAAGCAAAACATTAAACATTAAAATTAGGGAGCACCAAAAGAAGCACATCTTAACCAAGAAAACTACATTATGCTTTTTATAATAATCTATTTCGAATTGTACTTGTATCAGAATGTATCAGAATTGTACTTGTATTAGAATGTAACATTATTTATCACGCTGACAAGGTAAAGTCGTATCCCCAAATCAAAAGTAATACCTAAATCCTCTAACTAATGCAAATAGTGAAGTAGGGTCGAATCCACAGAGAAACGGGTCTTTCTATTCCTAATTAACTAATATAATCTAGATTATGAAGTAACCAATATTTATATTTGAATAATAAACTAAACTACGGAGATTATGAATAAGGAGAAAATAATATATAAAAGGATCTAGGGCATAGGTTCACCAATAAATAATATTCCAGGGTAGAATATAATAATCATTCATCAATGCATACATCAATCAGATTATAAAGGGCTTTCGCTACGTATTATAATCACACAATTAATTTACCGGTATTAAATCTCATCTTTCGAATCTCGACCTAACCATTTATAAATTAACCTGCCTATTGAAACTAGACCTAAACATCAATTCTCATTTGTCGAATCTCGAATCAATATTGTCAAACTCATGCATAAAAGATCAGGCCTAATCTAGTCACAGAGCATTAAATCAATCAATAGGAAATTAATCTAGCATTGATAATTAACAACAATAAATTACCCCTTCATATTATTTATGGATCCCCATAAGCCTTAGAAAGAAAACTACTCACACATAATAGAAACTAAACCAATCAAAGAAATAAAGCAAGGCATGATCAAAGGAATAAAATAAACAACTAAGATTAAGAGAAGAGAAATAGTTACCCAACAAATCTGGAATTAAGAATGGATTAAGAACAAAAGTATAAGAGAGAAAATCTAAGAAAACAATTAAGAGAGTAAAGAAAGAGTAAAGAGTGAGAGAGAGAGAGAGAGAGAGAGAGAGAAAGAGAGAGAGACCCTAAAATCGTATTACGGAGGAGTATTTATACTCTGTACAAATCCTAAACTGAAACAAACTAAAACAATGAAATCGTCTCCTAACAATTACACGCGCCCGGTTGGGCGAGGCACCGCCCGATCAGGCGCGCCTTTTTGCTCTTCAGGTAAACTCTCGCGCCCAGCCGGGTGCGTCACCGGGCGCCGACCTTAGCTTCTCCCGCCCGGCCGGGTGCGCCTCCGGGCGCCAGCCTCTTTGGCCGGGCGGCTCTCTTGGGCCACTAATTAGACTACGATTGGGCTTCAATTCTTCGGGTCAATCTGGGTTTCCTCTTCGGGTCTTGAATACTCGGTCCAAATGCCTCGGTATCACCTATACCGAGCCCTTAATCACCGGTTCGATGGCTCTAACCAGTCCTGGGCTATAAAATCTGGTCGTACTTCTCCAGTGTTCGTGATTGCTCCAAAATATCTCGGGAAAATACTCCAAAAGTGTAAATCCCTGCAAAAGTCAACCAAATCTACGAAAACACTAGAAAACACCAATTAGTAATAAAATTGGCTCTAAAGAGCCAAAAACACTATTAATTATGACCAAGGGACGGGGGTAAAATACTATATAAAATAGACACATCAAACTCCCCCAAGCCAAACCTTTGCTTGTCCCTAAGCAAAGATCTCATCAATGAATCAATAAATATGCTTCACCCCAAAAAATAAAAATCAAGCACAAACGATTCAGGATAAATCAAATAAACATGCTTCAAAATCAACCAATCAAATCCATCCAATTACCTATCTTCCCTAACAATTGTCAAATAGAGCAAACCACAAGAGCATATAGAATTCAAGACTAGTGCTCACACACTCAACTCTCATTTATGTGGCGAGTAAAAGTTGTACTCGATCGCTCTCCATCCAACCCCTTTATGTGAACAATGCCCTCCCACTCACACTCCCGTGTGTATAAAACAATGAACGCTCAACCTACTAGTCGACTCGAAATATGTCAAATCATAACTTGCATTGATAAACAACACTTTCACATTCATACAATTCTATGCACAAAGGTCGGAAGGTCTTTAAAGCTTGTAATGTAAGGCTAGGGTAAAGGGTAGGAATCATTTGGGAACAAGTGAGAGAAAAGCTATGCTTAAGGGAGAAAATCCTAATAAAACCCATGATCAAAATAAATAACGATCAACATATCCTACATAACCAACTCTAACAAAAATCCACCAAACATACTCCAATCATAATAAACAATCCCAACACTTACAATTTCACTCATAAAAATATAATAATGAAGAAGTGGAGTGAATAAACAAACTTTATTTTCAAACTTGAATTTTTCATTGAATCTCTATTATTTTTCCTTTTGAATCAACCTCCAACTAGAACATTTGAACATTGAACATTTTTTTCTTTTTTTTCTCTGTTGAAGTTCACTTATTTTTTTCTTTTTCTTTTTTTTTTCCTTGAATTTCTCTTTTTTCATAACATCATGATTTTTTTTCCAAGAAAATATAACTCTCAAACTCATCAAAAATAAACATGGTAAAAAACAAAACAACTTCTCAAAAACCCACCCAGATTGTGCAAATAATAAGCACACTACAAACTCCCTCACCTCACTCACTAATAGTTCCTCCAAGCCAAGCTTGGGACTAGTAACCAATGGGGCAAAATAGGCTTGTAATGTGGCTAATAAAACAACAAAAATTCAAGGCAACAACATCGGTATCAAGAAGGGAACAAATGTATCTACAATCATCTGGAGGCTACCTAAAAGAATGAACGCCTTCGTCCTCCTCAATGTGCATAATAATGAATCATATAAATATTACTTATAGTAGCAAACCAATACTCAAATTCATTGACATACCAGGAACTAACACACATTCCTAATCAAATCAACTAGTCAAGCACTATATTCACAAGTAGTTGGACAAATTGACGCATGTTAAGATTTCAAGGCAATCAAACATCAAATCATGATCAACTAATCCACAATGCTTATCATCATATACCAAGAATCAAAATAATTTTCTTAAGTAAGGGGCACAGGGAAGCATGATTTACAATTTATTGGAACGTATTTTTGGATTTTTTTTTTAATTTTTTTTTTGTATTTTTCATATATAAGAAAGCAATAAAACTAACCTAGAAAGCAATAAATATATCCTAAGAAAACACACCAAAAATAAAAGAAAAGAGAAAAAGAAAGATACCAAATCCAAAATCAACCCCAAGACAGAATCAGACAATGTCCTCATTGGATCAGGAACTAGCCCAACATAGCTAGTCCTGATCATCCTCATCCATCGAGCCAAAACTTGCACCTCCACTGCCACCTGTACCACCTAGAAGAGCTACACCAAAATAATCAGCATGAAAACTCCCCCCCCCCCCCGCCGGTCCCCCGAAAGGAATGTCCTGGCCATACCCATGGAAGGAAGAATAGTCAGTGTAAATACCATGGGCAGTGGGATCCCTATCGTATCCCTGGGGTGGAGGCTGAAACCAGTCAGGGTGAATAGCGTCGTCGGGAATGTTGCCCTGACGAGCATAATCATCGTACATAGGGTAGAGAGCTCTACCCTGGTTCCTCTCCAGGTACCCTAACCTCTGGTCTATAGAGCCTACCATCCTCCTAAGGTCAGTATGGGAATGCTCGATACGTCCTAAGGCCTGACCTATACTCTGAAGGTCCCAAACTGGGTCAGAGTCAACATGAGGGACGGAGTGGGACATGCGAGGTGGAGAGAATGCCACCTCGGGCTAAGGCTGGGGTGGTGGTACTAGTGGTGGTGGTGCTCGCCCCCTAGCGTTGGCAACTAAAACATCATATGTGTAGGATGATTGCCCTGGGGAAAGGCGGTCAAGTCAGGACTGGGTAAGTGAAAGATGGGCAAAGGTTGCCCGCTCCCAGTCCTAATACACCAAAAGGGTGTCTGCTCGCTATCCGGTCGTACCCACCCCAACTCCTCAAAATACCTAGCAATCATATAGGTATCTGGGCCACAATTGGTCAGTTGGTGGGGTCCATCCACTACAAAACCGACCTTTTTCACTACTATTCGAGTGATAAGGCCTCCTAAACGGATGGGGGTGCGAGATGTGGTGCTGGCCGTGGCATGCCTACTCAGATGGTGAATAATAAACCTACCTATGTTCAATTTCCCGAACTCATACACATAGTGTCCTATGACAGCTAGTTCGTTAGTTTGGGCATTATGGGGCTCGTTCCTACCTAAAAAACACAAACCCGCAAATCTTTGCCAGATTTTTGGGACAGGGTGATGAATAGGTTTGGTACTAGCATGTTGGGGGTCGGGAATAGACAAACCAGTCAAAGCATGATATATATCACCCATTTTATAGTCCGCATGCCATTGATGAGGTAACTTAGAATTTAATTCAAATAATTTACAAAATTCTACATAAGTTAAACTAATATTCCTATTGTTCAACCTAAAAATTAAATTCGGCCCATTTCTACTACTAACAACTTGTAAAGAAGGAAAGAATTCACAAGTTAGTTCTCGGTATGTAGGATAGTGCATATCAACAAATTTTCTCATGCCAATGTCTTTTAAAAATCGTTTTACAAAATCATACAAACCAAATGATTCTAAAGTAGGGCGGTGTAACCACTGAGAAGGAATTACCTCACGCCCGATTAAGTGTTCTAGCCGCTCCTTTTGCTCTTGGCTAACAATACAGATCGTCGGCTAGTACGAGAGTTGCAAATCCGGGTCGTATTCCTCCCTCGAACTGGAGCTCCTACCGAAAATAGACCGAGCCCTCTTTGAAGCCATGGTAGAAATGGGTATGAAAATTTATTTGAATAAAATCTGAAATTTTTTATATGGAAATGTAGAGGATGAAGAGGGGATTACAAATATGTAAAACGTTTTGAATTTGGTTGAGGAATGAAGGAGAAATCTTAGAGAGAAGGTAGAGAGAATTTGAGTTTTAGAAAGAGAAAGCTATGGAGGTAGTAGAATGAAATGAGAAAAAGGGACGAAGAAAGAAGAAGAAAGAGAAGTCAGGGCATCGCGCCCGGTCGGGCGATCTGATAAGTGAATTTTGTTGTGCTCTCGCGCCCGGTCGGGAAGCATTCGCCCGATCGGGTGATCTAAACACCCGATTTCCTTCAACTCTCGCACCCGGTCGGGCGCCCTTCGCCCGATCGGGCGATCTTACGCTCGAATTTTTGCCTCTTCTCGCGCCCGGTCGGGCGAGGCTTTCCCGATCGAGCGGACAAAGTTGTCCGTTTACGACGAGTTTCGCGCCCGGTCGGGCGCCCATCACCTGGTCGGGCGCCCATCGCCCGGTCGGGCGAAAATACTCACGTTTTGGGCCAATTGTCGAGTTTCTCACTTTCTTCTTTTCTTAAAATTTGGCTTACTATTTTCCTTCAAAACTGTATACAAAAACTCATAGAAACTCATTAAACTCCCTCATCCCTCCCCTTATAAGAAAAAGAAAGAAAAACTAGTCTATAAAGCACGGTAAAAATACGGGTTGCCTCCCGCAAAGCGCTGGTTTATCTAGGTTCCGCACGACCTTCTTACCAAGTATAATAACTAGTACCCTTAGCCTAACGCTTGATCGGGTGGTTTCTCACCCGGTCTAGCGGTGTTTAGGCTACGACGCGGCTTCCTGACATACCCTGTGGGACGCCAATTCACTTTGTGTGGTGGATCCTCCTTGACTTGGACTGGGAGGTCTTCAATACTGCGCACCAAAGGTCCCTCTTTGATCGAGGATTGCTTCATATTGTTATTGCATTC
Organism: Chenopodium quinoa; assembly: GCF_001683475.1. Lineage (NCBI taxonomy): Eukaryota > Viridiplantae > Streptophyta > Magnoliopsida > Caryophyllales > Amaranthaceae > Chenopodium > Chenopodium quinoa. Next base: position 4,714,281 of record NW_018745024.1, read on the forward strand.
AACACTTGCAACTCGATCTGGCGGAACACTTACCGTAGGCTTAATTTGTATAACTTGCTTGATCGGTTCCACCTTTTCATCCTCGAAACCAAGACCAACGGTGTAAAGTGCTCTTTCTATTGCATCGGCTTCAATCTGCCATTTGTCTATCTTATTTGAAAGGGATGCAACACAAGATACCGCCTCCAAGGGATCCTTTTCAAGATCTTGGGGATTATTAGAATATTTCTCAACCACAATGACACTAATTCATTTCTCCTCAGTCATGGAGCTTTTAGGGGTATTATTAAGATTAAAAATAACTTTATCATCCCCTATTGATAGTGTTAACTTACCACTTCTCACATCTATGATTGCTCCTGCAGTGTTGAGGAATGGTCTACCCAAAATAATTAGGGTTTGCATGTCCTCAGCCATATCAAGAACAACAAAATCAACGGGTATATAAAATTTACCTACTCTAACGGGGACATCCTCTAAAACACCTAAAGGGTATTTGAAAGAACGGTCGGCCATTTGTAGAGTAATATTAGTAGCTTTTAATTTACCCATATTCAACTTGGAACACACAGATAATGGCATGACACTAACGCTAGCACCCAAGTCACACAATGCATTATCAACCATTAGATTGCCTAAATGACAAGGGATAGAAAAACTACCCGGATCTTTTAATTTAGGTGGATACTTAGTTTGAAGTACGACACTACACTCCGCAGTGAAAGCTACTGTCTCTACCTCACTAATAGACCTTTTCCTTGTCAATATTTCTTTCATAAATTTTGCATATGAAGGAATTTGTGTGATTAATTCAGTGAAGGGAACTGTTACCTTCAAATCTTTTACCATCTCCAGGAACTTACCAAACTGCTTATCCAAATTTGTCTTCAAGTGGCGATTGGGGAATGGAAGTTTGATAATTGGCTTTGGAGCATTGTTGCTCTTGTCTGGAGTAGCCACCTTCTCTGGAGTCGTATCCTGCAATGTAGAATTAGATGTGTTAGTATTATCCTTTAGCCCTGCAGGGCTATTAACTACATCGTCAGGTTTAATGGAATCAAGATTAGCATTATTTAATAAAACAGGTTCATCAACTCTGGGCATAGGGGGCCCTTCATAGTTTGAACCACTCCTTAGAGTAATTGCATAGGCTTGATCCGAAGGCCTGGTTGGCTGTGCCGGCAGAGCTCCCTGTTGGCGGGCTTGTAGAGTAGCAAAGAGTTACGCAATTTGATTATCTACAATTTTATTATGTGCTAGAATTTGATCAATTGTCGCATCTCTACTCTCCATGTGCTTTTGCATATTAACCAACATTGCTCTAATTTCCACCAAAGAAGGGTCGGAAGATGAGGAGGTTTGTTGTGGTTAGTTCTTCTGGTCAGCATTGGGATGGTAATATTTCTGCTGGTGTTGCTGTGGCGCCTATGGTTCTTGTGGTGGTGGATTTTGAACATTGGTACTCCGGTAGGAAAGGTATGGATGATTTCGATACACAGGATTCTAGGTGTTGGAGTATGGGTTATTCTGCCTATAGGCTTGGAAGACATTAACTTGCTCCACGGAACTCCTGCAATCTTGTTCCCAATGACCTATAATACCACAATTTTCACAGAAAGCCTCATTAGAATTATTATTAATTGCAGAAACATTAGCTACATTAGCAGTACTAAGATTATCTAATTTTTGGCATATAGAGGTCAGTTGAGCTTGCAAAAAGGATACAGAGTCAACACTATGCTTCCCCTTGTTAGAAAATCCTCTAGGATTCCCATATTGGGAATTATGTATCGCCATATCTTCAATAACCTGACCTGCATCATCAACATTTAGATTCATAAATCTCCCACTAGCTGCAGAATCTAAAATTATTCCTGAAGAATTTCCAATGCCATTGTAAAAGGCTTGGATTAACTGCCATTGTGCTAAATTATGGTGAGGGCATTCTCTTTGTAGGTCCTTAAACCTCTCCCAAGCCTCATATAAAGATTCATCGGCTTCTTGGGCAAAGTTCTGAATCGCACTCCGTAGTACGACTGTTCTCTCTGCAGGATAATACTTGTTATAAAAATTCAAAACAAGAGTTTCCCAGTCAGTTATACCATGTGCAGTTCTATTTAAGCCATTAAACCACAATTTAGCTTTTCCAGTTAAAGAAAAGGGAAAGAGAATCTCCCTGATTTGGTCTTGAGTGACCCCGGCTTGCCTGATGGTATTGCAATATTGACAATAGTCTGCAATGTGAAGATTTGGGTCTTCACCCTTAGCTCCACTGAATTTCTTCCTCTCTATCATCGTTATAAATTGAGGTTTAATTTTAAATTATACCCTATCAAGAGCCGGAATGGGGGTGAGATGTGGAAAATCTGTAAGCTTGGGTTGTGAGTAATCATTAAGCTTCTTTGGAACCGCCATCTCTGATTATGCGTCTGATGATACCTATGAATCGCTAGAACCAGTTGGAGGATCGCGGTGATTATTATTATTATCACCAGAATCCGCCAAGATTTGCTTGTAGAGATTTTTCTGTCTATGAAAGGAACGTTCGATCTCAGGATCGAATGGGATGTACCCTGATCTGGAACACCTGGGCATAAACAAAAAAAAAAAAGCAAATATGAGATTTGCCTCAAAGAACTAACGTTCTCTGAGACAAAAAAGAGAAAATAACCTAGACTACAAAAATAATTAGAAATAAAAATTAAACTGTTTCCCCGGGAACGGCGCAAAATTTTGACAGGGTAAAGTCGTATCCCCAAATAAAAAGTAATACCTAAATTCCTCTAACTAATGGAGATAGGGAAGTAGGGTCGAATCCACAAAGAAACGAGTCTATCTATTCCTAATTAACTAATATAATCTAGATTATGAAGTAACCAATATTTATATTTGAATAATAAACTAAACTACGGAGATTAAGAATAAGGAGAAAATAATATATAAAAGGATCTAGGGCATAGGTTCACCAATAAATAATATTGCAGGGTAGAATATAATAATCATTCATCAATGCATACATCAATAAGATTATAAAGGGCTTTCGCTTCGTATTATAATCACACAATTAATTTACAGGTATTAAATCTCATCTTTCGAATCTCGACCTAACCATTTATAAATTAACCTGCCTATTGAAACTAGACCTAAACATCAATTCTCATCTGTCGAATCTCGAATCAATATTGTCAAACTCATGCATAAAAGATCAGGCCTAATCTCGAATCAATTCTCATCTGCCGACCTTAACTTCTCCCGCCCGGACGGGCGCGCCTCCGGGCGCCAGCCTCTTTGGCCGGGCGGCTCTCTTGGGCCACTAATTGGACTACGATTGGGCTCCAATTCTTCGGGTCAATCTGGGTTTCCTTTTCGGGTATTGAATACTCGGTCCAAATGCCCCGATATCACCTATACCGAGCCCTTAATCACTGGTTCGATGGCTCTAACCAGTCCTGGGCTATAAAATCTGGTCGTGCTTCTCCAGTGTTCGTGATTGCTCCAAAATATCTCGGAAAAATACTCCAAAAGTGTAAATCCTTGCAAAAGTCAACCAAATCTACGAAAACACTAGAAAACACCAATTAGGAATAAAAGTGGCTCTAAAGAGCCAAAAACACTACTAATTATGACCAAGAGACGGGGGTAAAATACTATATAAAATAGACACATCACACGCTACATTATTTTTTATATCAGAAATTTTTTGCTATGCAGGGTGCTGGATGTGTGAAAAAAAAATTACAAGGGGGATCTAGTTAAGATAGCTACTTGGCAGAGGCCTACTTGTTTGCTATTGTGAAGGTCAGGTCTTTTGCAAGTAGGTTAATTATGTGGCTGCTAGATAAAGTCAAGTGTATGTTGTATCTTCTCACAATAAAAAACATTGAGCTCTATGAAAATTACAGTAGCTATGTAACTCATACTCTGTATAAAAGACACAAAACACTGGCCTTTGAATACATAATAAAAGGTACATACCTTCACATAACTCCATATTTCTTCCTTGTCTTTAACATGATGCCAATTAATCTTGTTCAACGACGCTAGAGAAGCATTACGAGCTATTGTCCCTAAGAATCTTGTAAATGTATCTACGATCTTATCGTCAGGACCAATAGGCTTTCCAATTTCATTAAGAACAATAAGCTTACGCTCTTCTAATGTCCATTCATGAACATCCTTACACATAGTTGGTCCTCTGATACGCTTCTTTTTTGGAAGTGCTACATCAACATTAACTGAATAAAGTCATTAAAATCATGTATTGCTCTTAACATATCTATCTTAAAATATTTAGAACGGAATGATAGTGATCATTACCTATTTTTTCACTTTCGTGATCTTGATTCATTAACGGTTCAACTTGCATTCCTAGCTCCTCGGGGGTAAGAGTACTCAAGTCTTCACTTTACTCATCTTCTTCATCCGCATATTGTTCCAAATTGCATTCATTTGAACCCATATGATTCTCATAATCTTCATGTAAGTCAGGTTCAATTCTTTGTGGTTGTGAAAAACTGTGTGCTTGCGAACCCCCTAAAAGCACCTGTGAACTAGCCCTGTTAACAGGTTGTAGTTGTCGTTGTAATAAATAAGTTTGTTTTCCTCTTTTCTCTTTTTCTATCAATTGTGTTTTCATTTGCCTGAAAGCACTGAGTGAACCAGGAGCAACCATTGCCTTACTCTGCGCTATCTTAGCTTGGACACCATTCCCAATCTCAACCCCTTTCTCTTGCTGACTATAGGACGATAGATTTTTCTGTGCAGTAGACTTGCCTAATTGGATTTTTCTTTGCGTTGAATCTCTCCCTTGCAACCCTTGCCCTACTTGTTGTTTTTCGTTGTTTTGATGACGCATCTTAACAAGATTAGCCATTGGTACCGAAGAGACACTTGTCGTGTCTTTAATGTTTGTGGGATTCTTCCCTCTCAATGCCACAACCTGCAATAATGTATTTGTGAAAAACATTAAAAGTATTACATGAGTTTTTATCAATTCTGATTCACATAATTAAGTTGTCAGAAAAGGAAAAAAAAGAAACACCTTTTTCGAACGAGACCTCAAGTTTAAACTGTTTTTCCTTATCTGATTTTCATCCTCTTCACTTGAGTGGTTCAATTCACCCTCTTCATCAGGTGTGTACTCGTCAGTATCTTTAGTCACCTTCTTGCTTTTTTTCGTTTGTTTCGATCCCTTCATAGATTGTTTCAATTGATAAGCCATGGACGTAACCCCCAAATCCTTCATTCTGCTTCTATTTTGTTTTATCCTTGCTTGTCTAGCTTTCTCATAATCTGTCATCACTTCCTACAGGAAAACTCATACCAAAAACATCAGATTAGTCCTGCAGTGATTAGTCCTTGAAACACGAAGAAGAGGGAATGGAAGAGTGTACTTGCAGTGATGAGTCATGGAAATATATATGTATTGCTGGCATTCAGTTTGGTTCAAATAGCATTCAAAACTCTGCCTTTTATGACAATAATAATATAGATATGGATTCAGCCTTTTATGACACTAAGCCACTATGACATCCCTTAAGAACTCAGCATTAGCTTTGAATTTGATGCACACACACACACATACACACGCACACACAAATTTAAGCTCTGATTTCATATCTGATTATCAGTTCTGAACTTCAGATCTGAAATTCAGGTCTGAATTCAGGTCTAAATTTCAGGTCTGATTTCAGTTGTGAAATTCAGTTCTGATTTCAGTTCTGAAATTCAGGTCTGATTTCAGTTCTGAAATTCAGGTCTGATTTCAGTTCTGAAATTCTGGTATAATTTCAGTTCTGAAATTCAGGTATAATTTCAGTTATGAAATTCAGGTTTGATTTTAGTTCTGATTTTGTCTAAAGTGAGAGTAGTGAGGGAACAGGTTGCTTCTAGGGGTGAGCAATGCATAAAACTTTGTCAAAATTCCCAAAATTGGAAAATTAGAACCAATGGGTACATGTTCTAGTTTAGGGAACCCTGCCGTTATCTTGACTTGATAACATAGTGCAGCTATAGAGTTATGACTTTCAGCATGTTTATGTGTTTTTTTTAATAAATTATGCAGTAGTTCATTCAAAACACCTGACTGCACATAAAACAAAGTCTAGATTAATTTACATATTCTGAGTAGAAAGGATATTTCAACAGTTGGCTAAATGAAATTTGGGTCCTTGTGAAAATAAGAATGACCCTTTGAATATTCAATTGCCACTATAATATCAAACCTCAAATCAAATCAACTAGCAACATAGAGTGCTCTGTTGCACAACACTTAATTTAACCACTGACTTAAAAACAAAAAAATAACACAAGAAGTTAAGATAGAAAAATAAAACAGTACAATGATAGTTTGTCAAATCCACAAAATAGGTTTAAATCTATGATAATAATAATTCTAATTAAATTCTCCAGACACGTCACTTTGATGGTTCCATCCAATCCTAATCTGTGTCATCTATATTGGAACTTTCTTTTCGATTATCATCCAAAATTTCATTGTTCACAAGAACCTCAACTCTGTCATTGTGGGGAATAATTTCAAGCGTTAACCCCTAGCTTGAACCCCACAGTGATCATACACTAAAGTACGGTGGCGTTCAAAAGGGAAGAAGATAGAGCAAAATAGTCGCCAACAAGTTTTAGGAACTTGTGAACCGTTCACGAGGTGAAGGTTACACCCCTTAACGATCCAAGAGATCGTCAACTCCATAAGGTCTTGAACCAAATAAGGGTTCGGGGATGAATGTACAAATCCAACCTAAAAGAGATTGAACCTGCCCTAATAATAGGACTCTACTTTATTTTGATCGTATTCATGTGCGCTTTTTGACTAACATACAATCAATAGGATTAAACCTAAACCTGTTTATCTATGTTTGTTGAATTTAATGCACAAATAAAACTATTATTGGCGATCACTTGAATTATAATCATATTAACCCTAACAAGATTATTAATTATCTTATTAAGCGTGATTAAAAGTACTAATTTCCTTTAAACATGCATAAAAGGGTGTGATCAAGCAATAACAATAAATATCAAGTAACATAATAATAATCATAATAATAATAATCAAAATAATAATTATAATAACAATCATATTAATCATAATAATAATCATGTTAAAGCATAGCAAGATCCTAGGCATGATACTAACAAGATTAATAACAAACTCTAGCATGTCACTAAGCAATAAAAATCAAATCTTTAACCCTAACATGATACTAACGATCATAAATATTAGGAAAAACATAGGAAGCATCATACTTGGTATTAAATTACCCTAGACATGATACTAGGAATCATAATAAAAATCTAAGCATGAACTCTATATCATAACATCAATAAAACCATTAAAGTACTTACTTTGATGCCTCGTACCTCTTTCTAATAACAAAATACACACGTTAGTAACTTCAAGGAAAATAATAATCAAACGATTAAATTAAATAATTATTGAAAGAGAGATTTGGGACCAAACCCTCAGAAATTAAACCTTTCACGTCTAGGGCGAAGGCAACTTCGAATATGGCTAGGTGTATCTAGATCTAATGAATGCATAATTTTGTATGTAAAAGCTAGTTTAGAAGAGAGAGAGAGAGAGAGAGTAATCAAGGAAAACTTGATGAGAGTTGGTGAATTTTAGATGAAAACTGGTTGAAAACCGGTTACCGAAAACGGATTTTTTAATACGTTATTTGTAGAGAAAATCAGCCAAAAAGATAAAATATCAAAACAGAGTCTGGCGCACATAAAACTGAACCAGCGCCAACGCTGGCTGTTGGCGCTAGGCGCCAGGCGCTACAGCTGGCGTTTGGCGCTGATCTGGAAAATTACGCGTTTTCTTAAAATCAGATAAAATTTGCCGTACATGAGGATAAAATCGTATTTTCCTCAAAAATGCTCTTTGATTTTAATTAAAACTCTAAAAAGTCAACAAAAGTCAATTTATCAATGCTATTTAAATTAGGAATGAAAAGAACCTTCTAGAAGAATCTAGAAAACTAAAACCATTCCTAATTGCATTAGGAATGATAAATCATATTAGACCCTTCTCTAGATCATTGGGCCGCATATAAGGCTTAAATCAGGCCCAATTCAGTAAATTGGCCATAACTTCCTTAATATTCATCGGAATTGGGCTTATAATATATCGTTGGAAAGCTCATGTCAAGCCTCATCCAACTAAACTACTATTGGACCCATATCATGGACCAACCAAACTTGATTGGCTTTTTTCTTAAAATAAGTTTTCAAAAACAGAGAGAAGAGAAAAGAAATTAAAACTATCCGCAACACTAAACTTTCCACACTTTCGCTTCATTCGATTATGATTCGACGCGAAAGGTACTCATCACCGGGTTTGGTTTTGGGGAGACACAAATGGGTTTCTACAGTCATAAGCAGCTTCTTTGCACCAATTATGATGTTCAACATCACCTGTAGCAGAAATTACATCCTCTGCGGGTTCACGAACTTCACTCATAAACGTTTGTTCAGATTGCCCCTCGACATAAAAAAATTCTCTTGGCAAATTTTAGTTCACATAGTACCAATCTTCTTCATGGCCATCTTGAGTACAGAACACTTGATGCACTTGTGATGCCAAGACAAAAGGATCATCTTTAGAGCACAATTTCTTGAAGTTAACACGAGTGAGTCCATAATCGTCTCCTTCCATATGGAAACAATCACACTTGAATAACACAACACTGAAAGCACTCCAATAATCTATCTCTATTATAGACCTTATAATCCCATAGTATGTGACATCACCAAGAACGGGATTGTGATCCTTGCTACTCGCAAAGTTTAGAGTCAAAGATGTCAAAGAGACTCCACTATTTTGCGTTTTACACTCTTCATCATGATCTCTTGTGTAGAACTTACATCCATTAAAAAAATATCCGGTGTAGCTCCGCGCAACACTAGAAGGACCTTTGGATAGCCACTTGATATGATCCGGGACATTATCCACCTCAACGTTTCCTCTAAACCAAACCATGAATTCATTGCTATGCTCTTGTGCCTCTTTCCACCTTCTTTTTCGTTTATCTCTAGACTTCTTCTTTACAAACTCTTCATGTTCCCTTCATGGTATTAAACAACCATATAAGTAAGATAATAAAACAATATAAATTCAAACACAAAGTAATAAGATAATCGAAAAATTACTCACTTGATGTAATTCTCAACTTGGTCATCTTCACAATTAAACAACACATAACGAAGTGCTAGAGTCATTGTGTTTGAATCAAGAGTGTATGACTTCCCTTTCTTCTTCCCTTTCTTTTTCCTCCCAAGAGGATAACCTACCTTAGGGAACAAAGGTGATTCTTCATCAATTTCATTACTTTTCTCTTGACTTTTGTTAAACCACTTAGATCGCTTCTTTACACTTGGATTTAAATACCTAGAGCAGAATATCAAGCACTCTTTAGCCAAATAACCTTCAGTTATAGAAGCCTCGGGGCGACATCGATTTTTAACATATGATTTTAACTTTCCAAGGTACTTTTCTATAGGGTACATCCACCAATCACAAACTGGTCCACTACGCTTTATTTCATGAATTAAATGAATCGGTAAGTGGACCATTATGTCAAAAAAAGATGGTGGAAATATTCTTTCTAGTTCACAAAGAGTCTCAACAATTGGTGCTTGAAGGCGATCCAAATCTTTTGGATTGATGACTCTCTTGCATATTTCTCTAAAAAATCCACTAAATCTTATAAGAGGTAAAGCAACATGCTTTTTGGTAAAGTTTTTCTAATATCTGACGGAAGCAAGTGTTGCATTATTATATGAGCATCATGACTCTTGTTTCCCGATATTTTCCCCTCCTTCACTTGCACAAACCTTGCAATATTCGATGCACAACCTTGGGGCAGCTTTTCCTTCTTCAAAACACTACAAAATATGCTTTTCTCTTCCTTCGTCATTGAGAATGATGCTTTGGGCAGCAAAACATACCGCCCGTCACCTGCATCTATAGGGTGTAGTTGTTCCCTTATACTCATTTCTTGCAGATCTAATCGAGCCTTATGATGATCTTTTGACTTTCCAGGTATGTCTAACAAAGTCTCTAGCACATTATCACATATGTTTTTTCAATGTGCATGACATCCAAATGATGACGACACCCACAATCTTTCCAATAAGGCAAAGTGTGGAAGATAGAGGACTTTTTCCATGGACAATCTACATATTTCTTCTTTGGTTGTAAATTTCCAAACTTGTTTTCCCAGTTTTCCAACAAGCTTAAAATTTGATCCTTTGTTAAAGGATCTTCAGATGTCCTCTCTTCCTTTTCCCCGCTAAAAGACTCCATATCATACCGCCAAGGATGATTTTCATCTAACCATCGACGATGAGCCCAATAGCAGGATTTGTTGCTATTATTCAAGTGATGATGATCATTCTCATAGTGTCAATAGGGGCATTCAAACTTCCCTTTGGTGCTCCAACCAGATAGCATAGCATAACCTGGAAAGTCGTTGGTCGTTGATTGTAAGGCTGCACGCATCTTAAATGTTTGACGCTTCTACGCATCATATGTGTCCAACCAATACTCCCACAAATCTTTAAGTTCTTAAACCAATTGTTAAAGGTAGACATCAATGTCATTTCCAGGAGAGGTGGGCCTAAGAATAAGGAGAGATAACATTAAGAATTCTGGTTTCATACACATCCATGGTGGTAAGTTGTAATTAATTATAACAACAGGCCATGTACTATGTTGTGTGCTCATAGTTGGAAATGGATTAAATCCGTCACTTGCAAGCCCTAAACGAACATTACGTGTTTCATTAGCGAAATCTGGGTACTTTTGGTCAAACTCTTTCCACGCCTCACCGTCAGCAGGATGCCTCAATAACTCATCTTTCTTTCTTTCTTCATCATGCCACCTCATTAGCTTTGCTGTTTCTAAACACATGTATAACCTTTGAAGCCTTGGTTTAAGAGGAAAATGCCAAAGAACTTTTGTGGGGACTTGATGCACTTTCTTAGATGGCTGATTGGTAATATCTTCTTGGTTTTCAGTCCGCGTTTCTTTCCACCTTGGAGCATGACAAACATGGCAAGACGTGGAAACTTCATGATCCTTCCAATATAGCATACAATCATTACGACATGCATTAATCTTGTCATAATGAAGTCCTAGATCTTTTATCAATTTCCTTGCCTCATTAAAAGAGTTAGGCAAATTGGATGCATCTGGTAACACTTCTTGAAAAAGCTCCAAAAAATCTGAAATTGCTATATTAATTAACCCATGAGTACACTTCAAAAGGTAAAAACGAATAAGAAATGATAGCTTTGAAAATTTTTTGCACCCAGGATATAGCTCTTGTTTTCCATCTTCAACTAACTTATAAAACTTCTTAGCCTCATTATTTGGCTCATCTCCAACCCCTTCACACCTTTCTGCCACATCTCTGTGAACATCATATATCAGACGTTCAATATCATCATGCATGTCTTCAACATCCCTCTCGGTATTTGATGTTGATGACAAACCCTTTTCATAACAATGCTAACCTTCAGTGCCAGGCTCGATCCCGTTTGCAATCAAATGATTGAAAATTGTCTCTCTATGATGCCAAAAGCGATGATAGCACACCTTACACGGGCAAGAAATTTGGTCTCCAATTTCTTGTGTTGAAAACACTTTATCTAAATAATCCTCTACACCTTTCTCATACTCATGACTAGATTGTAAGAAGTTGGTCCAACTACTCATTTTGTCTCCTTTACCAAAATATAAACATAAGTGAATTTAAAGAAAAGAAGACTGCTATACGTAAGAGAAGAAAATTACTTAATGTTTGGGGACTGTTTTTGTGTCTTTAGGTTACTACCATCTCATCTTCATTACAGAATAACTACAAGTATCTTAGCATGCTACTTTTAACAGATCAAACTAATAATTAGCTACTTTTTTCGTCAAATTTACCTTAGCATGCTACTTTGCTTGGTTAATAAAAATATGAATAAATACTATTAACTTATTGTTAACATTCTGACATCACACCACAACCAAAATAGCTACAACCTATGCCCTCTCAAACTCGTACCACGAACTTACAAATTAATGATATCCACAATAAAGTGGACCGCCCCGAATATATGAATGAACCTAAAAAAGACTCTGCCAAAGGTTGTAAGCCAAACCACAAAGCGAGAAGCCAAGAACACATGACTACCTATGTCAATTATCACCCCTATAAAAACACAAGCAACTAAATACAGATACGGCCTCTGGATAAATAGGTTCCAAAAGGCATAGAATTCTGTTAAATTAGCTGCTAGCACAATTACTATCAGATTTTAGGACCAATTACCCCGAGCTAATTTGACTAATTACATCTTCAGTTTTTATATTCATTCGATTGCACATCACACCAAGCAAAGCAGATATACATGCATACATATAAAATGAAAACTGCAATTTTGATCTTAAGATCCAAACCTCTGAAATTGCAATATGCCTCACGAAAACCCCAATAAGCAGAAATCCAAGCAAGGACTATAACTAATAACACTAACATATATAATTATATCTTCAAAATTCAGTAAATCAGGTCAAATTGACATCATAATTCAATTTACAATCTCTACCCGAATTTGCATGTAATCTACATAAAACAACTTATGTTCAAAATTCAATTATAAAAAAATATTAAACGATTAATTTGCACAAGTTCTTGAAAATTAATGAATAAAAAACCAAATAAATTAAGATTAAAAAAAATCAGCACATACCTTGAATCGGAGGAACAATTTCGATAATACCCAATTTTACGCTCAAGGAGATTTTCGAAAGGCTCTAGGAGGATGAAATTCACGCTCAGCGAACTGGTATAATAAAGTTAGGTCAAAAATTTTCTAGGAGGATGAAATCAGAACCAATGTTGTGTGTGTGTGTGTGTTTTTTTTTTTTTATAAATTTTGGCGGTTTCAAAATTCATGATTCAGCACACAATTTCGAAATAAACTTTGCTCTTAATTTTTTCATGTTTTTCAATTTTCCTTTAGCGGCATTAATAATAAACCTAGCTGCTAGCTACTAAATGAATTGTTAAAATTAGGAATTAATTTTTTTTAAAACCAAAATTGGGAATTAATTAACACATTTACTTTTTGAAACAATTAACACATTTACTTATTTTTATTAAAAGTTTAATTTATTTTTTCCTCATAAATAAGTAACACCTTTTAATGTTATCACAAAAATGTTACCTATTTTAAAGTGGTACAATCAAGTGTTACTTAATATCAAAGTGTTACAATCAAGTGTTACTTAATATCAAGGTGTTACAAAGAAGTGTTATATAATGTCAAAGTGTTACAATAGTGTTACTTATAAATTAGTTGTGTACTAGCATTTGAAAGTGATACCATGTGGTGTTACCTTTGGTTAGTTTTGTACTAGTGTATATTTATATGTCCGATTATTTATCTCTATGGTTAATTCTTGACATGTTTAATTAATCTAAGTTTATTGATTGTGTCTTGATTATTATTAGAGATATGTTACCTTATAATTACGCCCATTAAAGATGATTGGTAAAATCCTGATAGTTGGTTAAAACCACGTAATTTAACATTGTTAATGGATGAACTAAGTATTTTTATAGTTCATGAGATGGGTGTGAATCACTGTTTGTTTTACATTGATAACAAGATACTTAAGATGTTTTTCTGGGTATTGTTAATACATTTGCTAGACGGTTAATGCTTGCTATGTATGGACGGTTTAATAGCCATGATTGTTTGTTATACAAAGTATGTATTATTTCATCTTGTTACATGGGTTGTCAGTTGATGGTTTGTACTTTGTATGGCCTAAATGATGTCGTTTCATTTATGGCAGTTATTTATAGCGGTTACTCATGTATGATGAATTATGTATGGTCTAATAATGTATTATTCCATGGTAATTATGAATGACCTTGTTTTGGTTTATTAGTGATTGTAAGTTTACATGTATGAATTAAATCAAGTAGTCATTTAATCATTGACAAAGGTATATGTGCATGTATGCCGAAAGTTGTAATATGTCACTTTGTGGTGTAGTGGTATTGTATATCATGGCAAGTATAATCTTGTGATTAATATGTTATAATTATTAGGTTTATTAATGCTTTGTTGTCTTGATATAAAAGTAATAATGACATATGTTAATTTAAATTAATGATTAATTTGATTCAAGTTATTATTCTATGGTATAATAGAATAATGAAACTACAATGATAAATTATGTTGTAGTTATAGTGAATTAATCATGAATATATAATTCCTTGGTTTAGAGGGTTATGAGTTACATGTCAAGAATTGTTGATTAATTAACTATAATGAATATTCTATGGTTAAATAGAATAAAGGTATACAATGAGTGTCATGGTCTATGGCATGAGGATTTTGTATTGAAATTATTGTAATTGATTAAATCAACGTTTAAACTAATTTTTGATGCTATTTTATGCCTCTATGGTATAGTGTTATAATGGAGTGTTTGTTAATATTATTTGTGAAAATTATTCAAGTTATATGGATAATGATAGTGATTATGAGTTTATACTCTTGGTTACAAAAGGGTATATATGCATATATCAGAGAAAAGCTATGTAAGTAGACAGATATTGCTTATGCAGTTGGTCAAGTAAGTAGGCACACTAGCAATCCTGGTATGCTACATTGGCAAGCGGTTCGATGCTTGCTGAAGTACTTGATGAAAATCATGGATTATGGTTTGTCTTATAGTGGATACCATTCGGTTGTAAAAGGGTATTCAGATGCAAGTTGGATCTCAAATAGAGATCATTCGTCCATAAATAGTGGGTGGGTTATCCCATATGGGGGAGGTGCCAGTTCATGAGCATCTAAGAACCTAATTAACTTGCATTGTAGATTCTATAAGACATTGGAGTTTTCTTGCATTTCATTCCGCTAGTAAAGAAGCAGAATGGTTAAGGATTTTAATGCAGGATGAGATTTCTTTGTTGCAAAAGCCAATATCACTAATAGTGATGAATTGGGATAACAATGTAATTTTTGGCTAAGGCATATAGCCAAGTGTATAATGGTGAGTTAAGGTATATTGGTGTAAGGTATAGTTACATCCAAGGACTTAACAATGAATCTAAAAGAATGATTGGAATGAATCAAGAGACTTATATTGATAAGGTTCTTCACAAGTTCAAGATGTAAGATTCTAAGATAGGATGTCTTCCCATGTCTCATGGTATTACACTCAGTAAAACTCAGTGCCTTCAAAATCTAATGGAGTTGAGTTGTAAAAGTAATGTACCTTATTGTAGGGAATAATTTCAAGCGTTAACCCCTAGCTTGAACCCCACTGTGATCATACAGTAAAGTACGGTGGCGTCCAAAAGGGAAGAAGATAGAGCAAAAGAGTCGCCAACAAGTTTTAGGAACTTGTAAACCGTTCACAGGGTGAAGGTTACAACCCTTAACGATCCAAGAGATCGTCAACTCCATAAGGTCTAGAACCAAATAAGGGTTCGGGGATGAAGGTACAAATCCAACCTAAAAGAGATTGAACCTGCCCTAAAAATAGGCCTCTACTTTATTCTGATCGTATTCATGTGCGCTTTCTAATTAACATACAATCAATAGGATTAAACCTAAACCTGGTTATCTATGTTGGTTGAATATAATGCACAAATAAACCATTATTGGCAATCACTTGAAATTATAATCACATTAACCCTAACAAAATTATTAATTATCTCATTAAGCGTGATTACAAGTATAGATTCCCTTTAAACATGCATAAAAGGTGTGATCAAGCAATAACAATAAATATCATCAAGCAACATAATAAATAATAAAATAATCATGTAACAAAATTATAATCATCATCATAAAATTATAATCATGATAAAAATAAATTATAATTAAAACAATCATAATACTCTTAATAATAATCATATTAAAATAACAATTATAATCATAAACGTGTTCATGTTAATATTAAAGCATAATAATAGCAAGATCCTAGGCATGATACTAACAAGATTAACAACAAACCCTAGCATGTCACTAAGCAGTAAAAATCAAATCTTTAGCCCTAACATGATACTAACAATCATAAATATTAGGAAGAACATAGGAAGCATCATAACAATCATATTTAGTATTAAAATTACCCTAGACATGATACTAGGAATATCATAATAACAATTTAAACATGATCATAACATCAATTAAAAATCATTAAAGTACTTACTTTGATGCCTTGTACCTCTTTCCTCTGAAATTAAAACCTTTCACGTCTAGGGCGAAGGCAACTTCGAATATGGCTAGGTGTTTCTAGATCTTGTGAATGCGGAATTTTGTATGTAAAAGCAAGTTTTGAGAAAGAAAGAGAGAAAGATGAATTAATTAAGGAAATCTTGATGAGAATTAGCGAATGAAAACTGATTGTAGGTAATTATAATTGAAAACTGGTTGTTGATGAATATTAAATAAAACTGATTGTTGATAAATGAAAACGGAGTTTTTAATATGTTATTTATAGAGAAAATCAGCGAAAAAGATAAATTTACAAAACAGAGCATTGGCGCACGTGAAAAAGAGCTGGCATAGCTAAAGTTGAGCTGGCGCCAACTCCAGCTGATTGGCGCCAGGCACCAACGTTAGCGCCAGGCGCCAATGCCAGCGCTAGGCGCCAGGTCCTAGTGCCAGGCGCCAATGCCTGGCGTCAGGCGCTAGTCCTGTTTTTGACGCGTTTTCGAAAATCAGGTAAATTTTTCCGTACAGGAGGATAAAATCGTATCTTTCCTCAAAAAATGTTCTTTGATCTTAACTAAAACTATGAAAAGTCAACAAAAGTCAATTTATCAATGTTAATTGAATTAGAAATGAAAAGAACCTTCTAGAAGAATGTAGAAGACTAAAACCATTCCTAATTGCATTAGGAATGATAAATCATATTAGGCCCTCCCCTAGATCATTGGGCCGTATATAAAGCTCAAACCGGACCCAGTCTAGTAAATTGGCCATAACTTCCTCAATATTCATCGGAATTGGGCTTAGAATATATCGTTGGAAAGGTCTTGTCAAGCCCCATCCAACTACACCACTATTGGACCCATATCATGGACCAACCAAACTGTATTGGCTGTTTTCTTAAAATAAGTTTACAAAAACAGAGAGAAGAGAAAAGAAATTAAAACTTTCCGCAATACTAGACTTTCCACACTTTTGCTTCATTTGATTATGATTCGACGTGAAAGGTACTCATCACCGGGTTTGGTTTTTGGGGAGACACAAATGGGTGTCTATAGAAGCCCCCACTTTGACTGAATTTGGAGAAACGCAAGTTTTGAAAACAAAAGTCGAAGTAGGGATAGGGACGGAGAATGATTCAGAACGTTCTGCGATCCGAAATCATTCTTGTAACGCCAATATCTGCAAAACTAGCGTTAGTTAAACAGATAAAAGAGTTAAGAAACGCGTATCTTGCACCGTCGAGCACACGTCTCTGAAAGTAACCGATTATTGTCGTTTTACTGGTTTTTTGATGACCTTCTGCAAGCTAGAGAACGTCATCCCGCTTGAAAACCGCTACGCCTGTAACTGCTTCCAAATTAGAAGATTGCTTCGCCTGAAACGATCCTCCTCCGCATTGATAATATTCCACGTCCAAGGGAATACCATCAAAGATTATTTCTCTTGAAACAATCCTCAGTTGTTTGTGACAACTCTCCACAATCTAGGGAACACCACCTTGCTATTTTGATGTTCACTCGTCTCTGAACAAAGAGCTTCTTTTTGATATGTTCACGCGCCTCTGAACAAAGAGCTTCCTTTTGATATGATCTTCTAACTGATGTGTCCACGCGTCTCTGAACGAAGAGCTTGATAATAGGATGCCCACGCGTCTCTGAGCGAAAGAGCTTGAATATAGGATATCTTTTATGATATGTCCACGAGTCTCTGAACAAAAGAGCTTTTGAATGATATGCCCACGCGTCTTTGGAGCAAAAGAGCTTGATGGAAATGTTCACGCGTCTCTGAACAAAGAGCTTTGATGATATGCCCACGCGTCTCTGGAGCAAAGAGCTTTGATGGAGATGTTCACGCGTCTCTGAACAAAAGAGCTTGAATAATATGCCTACGCGTCTCTGAAGCAAAGAGCTTGAATGAAATGTCCATGCGTCTCTGAGCAAAAGAGCTTTGATTGATGTGCCCACGCGTCTCTGGAGCAATAGAGCTTGAAAAGGAGATGTTCAAGAGTCTCTCAACAATAGAGCTTCGGTACTTGAACGTTTGTTGCGATAATATTCCGAAGAAAAATTTCCGAAGACCAACGTTTGTCGATCTCTAAAGCTCACCTGAACTTTGCTTCAGCTAAAACCAGTATGTCGGTGTCTCCGTGATTAAGCGCTTTAAGCTAAGTGAGACGATTTTTCATCAGGTCGATCACTTATTGTAATTGTAATCAAACTGAATACTTATTCATGTCAAATTGCTTATAGGGGCTAACTGGCATACCAAGGAACCCGAAATTGTTGTATGAGGTCGAAATCACCTTTCTGAGAGGCTTCGAGCTCTGTCGTTGCTGAGATATCTCTGGCGCCAAGAATTGACTCTGTCGCCGAACGCTGTGATAGGGTCTTCCCTATTCTGCTGCACCTGTATTTATTTTGACTATAGAACTTTTCCAATCTCTTTAATCATCTTAGGGTTGACCTAAGGTTTAGCATTGCTTGAATCATTGACTTGACATGACTCAAGGCATAAACTTGACTCGCTGTGATCGACTGACTCGAGGTTGACTTGACTCGAAGTGTTTGACACATGTGTTAGACTCAAATCAAAGTGATATGACACGACATGACTCAATGTGTACATGACTCGTGTGTGCATCGTAATGTGATCATGCGACTCGAAAATGCCAAAAAGCAAAATTTTTTCGTCATTTTTGTGGAGGGTACTGACTTTCTCCCGAAAAAGAAAGACGCAAAAAAGAAAGAAGCGAAGTTTTGAAGATGCATGCTGAATGGGCTTAGACAAATGTTGTTTCTCACAGGACAAGGATTGTAACATCTTAGACTATCCTAGTGGACTCGATAATGAAAGTATTTAGGTAACTTAAGCACGGAGGCTAAGCACTTCATACTTCAATATGCAATAAAGATTATGAGTGATGTTTGGTATTTTGACATGACAAGGCATGCTTCAACGTTGTGTTAAGATTTCATGACAAAGGGTTCCTAAGGGAAAGTATATATGGTCATGTATTTGTGCAATGTGTGAAAGTGATTCTAAAGTTAGGCCGCAAGGGATAAGTGTGTGGGAAAATATATTGAAAAGAGTCAAATGGTGGTGACTCTTAGGCTAGGTAAGCTAATGATGTAGGAATCAAGCCCCCAAGTCTAGCTCTACATGAATAGGGATGAGCATAGGAAATCCCTTGATATGATCATGGTATAAGTGTGTGAATTTGGATATGAATGCATTTTTATTACGGCCGCACCTCGATGTGAGGTTGCCTACGTATTCGTTAGGAATCAGGCCGAACGTAGCTCTAGCCGAACCTCGCACAAGTGTGTATACCTCAAAAAGGTCTTTTAAGGGTTGTAACTTGGTTAGGCTAAAGGTTATAGAATAAGGGGATAAAGGCTCAAGACCCTAGATAAGCCCCCAAGGTGTGCAACCTTGCTTTTGAATCTTTGTATTTTTATGCTTGAGTTTCTACTCTTTTTTTTAGCTCTTTCTTTTGCTTTAGCATTTATTTTATTTTTATAAGTGTGGGCAATCCCGATCATGCGGTCTATCACTCACTTGGCATTCATGTTTCTCAAGCACGGTACCGAGCACTCGATAAGAGACGCGATCTGAGACGTGTTCTTATCGAAGACATGTCCATGTCAAAGACATTGGAACACTTACCTTTTTGTACACTTTTATTAATTTTTTTGCTTTTATTTTTTGCTATTTATTTTGATCTTTTGAAATCACTCAAGCTTTTTAGAATTTCATAAGTTACACACCATCCCATCCCAAGGTTAGGTAGATGTAGGTTGAAAAAATGAAGGGTCTATCGTTAGACGAGGCTCAAAGTGGTTTATGAAGAAAGGATTGCATATTTGAAGGATGAAATGAGATATGATGTGGCTACAAGGGGTGCCTCAAATCATTGGTATACCTTGTGCTTAATTCGACATGGATTTATTATTATTATTATTATTATTATTATTATTATTATAATTATTATTATTATTATTATTATTATTATTATTATTATTATTATTATTTGTTTTATGCAATGCAATGTGATGATCATATGTAAGAGAATAAATGCTCATTTTATTAAAAGAAAAAAAAAATATAAGGATCCTACAAAATAAATCTAAGGAGAATAAAAAGGTGCCTATGCTAGACTTATTGGGGAAAGGGTAAATAAGAAAGAAATAGAAAAAAGAGGTCACGAAATCTTGTCGTTGAAGCTCGCCTCTTGTCTTGTGTTGTTTCCTTTATCATCACTCGCTCTTCTTGTTAATTGAAGGCATGGGAAGCTTGTTATTATCAATCAAATGTTGGATATCCTCCTTTAGCCTCTAATAGCTCTCAGTAGCATGACCCCTACCTTGATGGTACTTGCAGTGTTCGTTTGGATTCCAACTAGGCAATCTTTTCTTAAGTGGGGGATCTTGAATAGGTCCAATGAGAGTAATGATTCCCTTGGCATGAAGTCGATCAAAAGCATCATCGTAGCTAATTCCAATAGGGGTAAATTCCCTTTTCGGTTGCTATCGATTATCCATGGCTAGGATCTCACTAAGGTCGAAAGTACCAACACTATTACTAGAGTAGGTGTATCTGGAAGAAGAAGGATAGTCGTTCTTCTTCCCTTTACAGCCACTGTTACTATCGTTACTAATCTTGGCCTTCTTGTTGCGCGGAGGAACATGAAGGAAATTTGAATCAATGAGATCTTGAACACGATCTTTGAGGGCGAGACATACTTCGGTGGTGTGACCACGACCTCTATGGTATCAGCAATAAGAATTTGGATCCCAATTGGGAAACCGTTTTTCATGCGGAGGGTCTTGACTGGGACCAATGGGGTGGATAAGACCTTGATCGTGAAGACAGTCGAAAGCTTCATTGCAAGTCATTTTTATTGGTGTGTATTCTTCAATGGTCCATTTTGCCTATGGCTTAGGAGCATTGAGTTCTTCATTAAACTCTTGGCGAGAATTTTGTTCAATGGCCATCACCCGATTTGCTAATCCTTCTACCACATTTAAGAGCATGGCAATGACATCTTGCAGTTTTCGAACGTCCTCTTTTAGACTTGACGAGTCTTCCTTGGTATTATCTAAGAAAAGACTTTAATCCTCCTCAATTATGGCCACTTCATCGAGAGAGGTCATATAAGCTGTCTCAATCATGGGCTCTCCTACAGGTGTGATAAGAAGTGATGGATCGAAGGATGCTTGGTCATCTTCGATGGCTAGAATCTCGGAAGTTTCATTATTATCGATCAGGTCTTGAATAGCTTCTTTGATTTTCCAACACTCCTCAGTGTCGTGACCCTTTCCTTGGTGATATTTGCAGTGCTTATTAGGGTCCCACTTAGGTGGCCTGGCTTCTGGAACTGGATCTTTGATGGGCCCTATGGGCATGACTAGTCCTTTGTGATGTAGCTTCTCGAAAGTCGTTTCATAACTCATACCAAGTGGAGTGAACACTCTCTTTGATCTTTGGATTCGTGGTTTAGAGGCGTTTGTGGCATGTACTTCATTAATAGGAGAGGAAGAAGAAGGATGGTCGTTCTTCTTTCCTCTCGCACTATTATCTATCAGAAGGTCATCTTCAATGTCAATGCCTATATTATAGATAGCGTTGAAAGTATTTAAACTGTGTTGGTACTTTAAGTGCCTTGAATACTTCCCTTGGAGATTCCCTATAAACATCCTCACAGATTCTTTTTCGGTAGGAGCCTTGACCATATTAGCGGAAGTTTCCCTCCATTTATTGAAGAAAGACGTGAACCCTTCGTTTTCCTTTTGTTTTAACATCTCAAGTTGTCTGTGGTCTGTTTCGTCTTGGATGTTGCACTTATATCTATCTATGAAAGCATTTGTTATCGACTCCCAAGAAGAGGTTTTTTCTTTCTTGAGAGAAAAGAACCATTATTGACAAACGGTTTCGAGAGATAGTGGGAGCAGAGAGGGGAAAACCTTCTTATCGATACCTTTAATGCTCATTATAGTTTCGAAAGCTCTTAGATGGAAGTAAGGGTTATCTGTTGCCTTGAATTTAGGGATTTCAGTGGCGTTGAACTTATGTGGAAGAAGTTCCTTGTCCAGCGAGACCCCTTGTGAACTCATGCCCTGAATTTTATAGTCACTAGATAGCTTGCTCAAACTTTCTTGCATGAGGTTCATTTGTTGTTGCTTCACGGGATCATTGATCTTGAGTGTGAGTAGCTTCAGCGTCTCAGTCACGGTAACCAATTGGTTCCTAAGCTCATTGACTTCTTCTTGAGTTGCCATTATCTTATTAGCCTTCCTCTTTTGACGAATCGGTTTATCAAAAAGCGAGACCTAAATAAAGAGGTTGTCCTTGATTAACCGCCCTTCTCTCCTCGACCAAGTATTGTGGAAAAGGAATTTGGGGATATTCATTGTTAATTATTTGACTCAAGCTTTATTCAACATGCAATGGATGGAGGAAGTGAAGAAAGATGGAAGAATGTGAAGGAAAATGATGTAGATGGAGGGATGTGAAGAATTAGGAGTAGAATGTACCCCCCAACTCAAATGACGAAAAAGACTGACTCATGCATGGACCTAAGACATGGTCATGGTGATATATACTCAAAGTGTGTGCTAAGACTAGTGAGTGTAAGTGGTACGTTAAGACTCGTTTCATGACCATGTGGCTAGACTATGTGACTAGACTCACTTAATGACTAGACGAGGTGCTATTGACAGCAAAAATTAACCGACTTAATTAACAAACTGGTTAATTAGACACTATGTGAAGACTCGACCAATAATCTGAACCGTCGGCCAAGCGACAGGACTGGCGTCACACTGTGTAGCTTGGCGCCAGACGACAGAGCTGTCGCCAGGCACCACACTCCATAGGGTGGCGCTACAGCTCAGACTTTGGCGCCAATATTGGAGCTTCAATCTGGGACTGTTTTCAGTGTTATTAATCAACTGGGGTATGCCTAAAGTCGTACTAGGTCAATTTTGATTAAAATATTACTTTATTTACTCAAATGAATTAATTAATTAATTAATTAGGCAAAGTTCTTTAAGTCATTAATTTATTTAATCTCAACACAAGTCAAACAAACGGTTAAGAGAGATATAGAATATATGCACGACAAATAATGCACAATTAGTCAAGTAGGCACGATATGATGCAATGAGTTTGCAACCTAACCATGGCTCTAGTTCTCTAAAGTTCGGGATATGGTTTAGTCAATAGAGGGTCCATGGTTAATTCTCCGAATGCACCGCGCGGAAGCTTAACCGTGAGGGGTTGGCGCGAGTGGATGGGACAACGCGAGTTTTAGAAAAAACTCGCTTCCATGGTTTGGTGAATTCAACATCTCGGATGTACCCTTTGTTGCACAGAGCGTTCGATCAGGTAGATGGAGCATGAATTCCCAGAGGGTTATGTCCATACGTAGAACACATATGGGTTTCAGAAAAGTGAGAAAAAATTGAATCAGGAAGTAGGATCGAGCAAACAATACGAAAAACCGGTCGAAATTAGAACGCATATTTCTGGCTCGATATTGGAGGAAGTTGGCACCAGCAATCAGAGACTGGCGCCAGCTTTTAACTATAGCGCCTGGCGCCAATGCTGGCGTCTGGCGCTACGGTTAAAATGCTGGCGCCAATGCTCTGGCCCCTGGCGCTACTTCCCACATGCCTCAGCAGCTTTCTGTGCTCGATAACATTTTCCAGTTTCGCGCGGTGTTATTTCGATCCTAGTTGTGAAAGACATTTCTCAAATTTCCTACGTGTAAAATCCTATGTTTTTAATTCATTACGGATGGTCTTTCCAATGAGATCTTTTTTATGCATATGACAATAATGTTAATAAAAATTATGCACATGAAATACTTAGAACGTTTCGAGTCTCATCAACTCATTCTAAATCATTTCTGAAACAAATTCAGGAGTTAAAATAGAAATCCTCCCCAGTGGAGTCGCCAAAAACTGTAGGGAATAATTTCAAGCGTTAACCCCTAGCTTGAACCCCACTGTGATCATACAGTAAAGTACGGTGGCGTCCAAAAGGGAAGAAGATAGAGCAAAAGAGTCGCCAACAAGTTTTAGGAACTTGTAAACCGTTCACAGGGTGAAGGTTACACCCCTTAACGATCCAAGAGATCGTCAACTCCATAAGGTCTAGAACCAAATAAGGGTTCGGGGATGAAGGTAAAAATCCAACCTAAAAGAGATTGAACCTTTCCCTAATAATAGGCCTCTACTTTATTCTGATCGTATTCATGTGCGCTTTCTAATTAACATACAATGAATAGGATTAACCCTAAACCTGGTTATCTATGTTGGTTGAATATAATGCACAAATAAACCATTATTGGCGATCACTTGAAATTATAATCACATTAACCCTAACAAAATTATTAATTATCTCATTAAGCGTGATTACAAGTATAGATTCCCTTTAAACATGCATAAAAGGTGTGATCAAGCAATAACAATAAATATCATCAAGCAACATAATAAATAATAAAATAATCATGAGAACAAAATTATAATCATCATCATAAAATTATAATCATGATAAAAATAAATTATAATTAAAACAATCATAATACTCATAATAATAATCATATTAAAATAACAATTATAATCATAATCGTGTTCATGTTAATATTAAAGCATAATAATAGCAAGATCCTAGGCATGATACTAACAAGATTAACAACAAACCCTAGCATGTCACTAAGCAATAAAAATCAAATCTTTAGCCCTAACATGATACTAACAATCATAAATATTAGGAAGAACATAGGAAGCATCGTAACAATCATATTTAGTATTAAAATTACCCTAGACATGATACTAGGAATATCATAATAACAATTTAAACATGATCATAACATCAATTAAAAATCATTAAATTACTTACTTTGATGCCTCGTACCTCTTTCCTCAGAAATTAAAACCTTTCACGTCTAGGGCGAAGGCAACTTCGAATATGGCTAGGTGTTTCTAGATCTTGTGAATGCGGAATTTTGTATGTAAAAGCAAGTTTTGAGAAAGAAAGAGAGAAAGATAAATTGATTAAGGAAATCTTGATGAGAATTAGCAAATGAAAACTGATTGTTGGTAATTATAATTGAAAACTGGTTGTTGATGAATATTAATTAAAACTGATTGTTGATGAATGAAAACAGAGTTTTTAATATGTTATTTATAGAGAAAATCAGCCAAAAAGATAAATTTACAAAACAAAGCATTGGCGCACGTGAAACAGAGCTGGCGCAGCTAAAACAGAGCTGGCGCCAACTCCAGATGATTGGCGCCAGGCGCCAACGTTAGCGCCGGGCGCCAATGCCAGCGCCAGGCGCCAGGTCCTAGTGCCAGGCGCCAATGCCTGACGTTAGGCGCTAGTCCTGTTTTTTAGCATTTTCGAAAATCAGATAAATTTTGCCGTATAGGAGGATAAAATCGTATCTTTCCTCAAAAAATGCTCTTTGATCTTAACTAAAACTCTGAAAAGTCAACAAAAGTCAATTTATCAATGCTAATTGAATTAGGAATGAAAAGAACCTTCTAGAAGAATGTAGAAGACTAAAACCATTCCTAATTGCATTAGGAATGATAAATCATATT
Organism: Chenopodium quinoa; assembly: GCF_001683475.1. Taxonomy (NCBI): domain Eukaryota; kingdom Viridiplantae; phylum Streptophyta; class Magnoliopsida; order Caryophyllales; family Amaranthaceae; genus Chenopodium; species Chenopodium quinoa. The sequence continues at coordinate 4,740,152 of NW_018745024.1, forward strand.
AGGCCCTCCCCTAGATCATTGGGCCGTATATAAAGCTCAAATCGGGCCCAGTCTGGTAAATTGGCCATAACTTCCTCAATATTCATCGGAATTGGGCTTATAATATATCGTTGGAAAGGTCTTGTCAAGCCCCATCCAACTACACCACTATTGGACCCATATCATGAACCAACCAAACTGGATTGACTGTTTTCTTAAAATAAGTTTTTAAAAACAGAGAGAAGAGAAAAGAAATTAAAATTTTCCGCAATACTAGACTTTCCACACTTTCGCTTCATTCGATTATGATTCGACGTGAAAGGTACTCCTCACCGGGTTTGGTTTTTGGGGAGACACAAATGGGTGTCTACACTTATGCTTCTGCAAAAGGAATCATTACATGTGCTATGAAATGTACAAAGCAAGATGTTGCATATGTCTTGTGCATGTGTAGGAGGTTTTAAGCAAACTCAGAATAGCATACAGAGAATTACCAAGAACAGATCCTTGAGTACTTGAGAAGCACTAAAAGGAATTCTTCTAGCTATAGTGTTTAAAGGTAATTTGAGCAAGTTGTCAAAAGGTTACATGAATGCAAGTTTTTCAAACAGGCAAGATGATTCTAGATGGTGATCTAAATGCATATTTGTGTTTGGATGGAGAAGGAAAGTGAGCTTAAAGAGTTCAAAGCAGAGGACTGTTGCATACTCAATGTCAGAATATGTGTATTAAACTATAGTTAGATAGTTAGAGAGGAAGTTCGGATTAAAATGTCATGTGACTAACAGGTCACCTTTTCCCAAGAACAAAAGAGCAGGGTCACATCCATTGTTATTAAAATCCCGATTTAAATCTTAAAATCTTACGATTTTACGATTCATGTATGTCTTACGATTCGATTTACGATTCTATTCAATTTTACATATTTTTCCAACTAGCGAAATCCTTACAAGTAAAAAATATATTTATATACGTTTTTATAAATATATATTGTCAAGTATTGATTGTTTAATGGTTAAATAACTATTATCTATCAATAATTAGGTTTCAAACTCATAATTTCAATATATTTAATTAAATTTATATTTGACGATTTGATTATTTATGTCGATAGAATCTTACGATTCTACGATTCGATTTTACGATTCGATTCTGATAGCCCCTTTCGATTCAAAGTAGAATCCCGATTTTAATAAATTTGGTCACATCACAAACCAAACTTATAGATATGAGATATCACCTCAATTATGAGATCATTGACCAGCGGAAGGTCATGTTCTGCAAAGTTTTATTATGAGTGAGAAATCACTAAACCCCTTCCATGGACTAAGGTATGAGAGTCATATTAAAGTCTTAGGATTGAAGCAAGTTATGTCATTTAAGTTGTATATGTTTTGAGAAAACATATTACATGAGAAATTCATCGATTTGCAGAATTATGTTTAAGATAGAAATTATTATTTCTCTTATTTAATTATGATTTTGGAAATTAAATAAAATGTCCAAAATAATTATGAATTAATGGGATCATCAAGTTGATGACCTGGTGAATTAAAACCCCACAGGTGAACAAAATTCATATATTATTTAAGTTCCTAGTTCGAGATCATTAAAGTAGACATAAATGATTTAAATAAATGGACTAGCATGTAAGATTTATTGGATAGTGTTGTTTCATGGGCTATAGGGGCATGGTGATGCTCGGTCAATCACTTGGATATGCATGAATGATGCATGATCGAACTATTGACTTACTTTGAAGTTCTAGTATAGAGCTTCCGTATATATTAGTGGATTCCTTTGACATGAATGGAACATTGATTTCATTCAATGGATGTTGTGACTGTGGTACACTCAAACGTCTAGCCGTAACTGGAGATTATAAAGGGTGTTTTCAGGTTATTTCAGAAGTTGAGTGGGAGGCTTGTTGCCACAAGATTGGATAGAGTCTACCTATTAAATTAGGAAATGTGTCATGGCCGCTTGAAGAGGGAGAATTTAGAAAATACGTGGCCGCGTTCAAATGCATTACACAGTAATCATTTGGTTTTGTAATTTTAACTCAGATTTCAAGAAACGATTTGTAGATTAATATGAACTCGACATGTGATGCAATCACATTATCAGATCGACACATATATTGACTTAAGGAATTTGAATATTGCACCCTTGTCTCAGACAAGTGGGAGATTGAAGGAGTTATGTCTTCGCCGTGTGCAATTACTAGATCTATAAATGGATCAAATTATGGAGATAATTAAGTTCGTACATTTGGTTCGTTGTTTTGCCATAGCTAGAGGTACTAAAGATCTTCGGACTAGTAAAATAGGCCAAAGCCCGATTGGACGAATCCTATAAGGTCACACAAAGGGTCTAGATTGAGCACGAGAGGACGAGGCCCATCATGGGCCTCACCCTTTATAGTGGCCGGCCATATGGAGTGGATAAGGGAGTTTTGGGCTTCGTGCCCTAGTCTAATTATAATAGGATTATAAATAGACTAGGTGCCTAGGGTTTGCAAGAATGCAATTAACTGATCAGTGTGATCAAACCCTAATTAGCAAACACGAGACCTAGCCCTCGGAAACTCTGATATCCCCTCACTCTCACGGCTCTCTCCTTCCCGGCGCCTCCTGTGGTGTTTCGTGGTGGTGGTGATTCGTGGTGGTCGACCCTTGTCCCTAAAAGGTGGTGATCGCGGTTTTCCTCAATCACTCGACCAATCTAGTATTGGTGGACGGCTCGTTCGAAGCTCGTGGACTAAGTAGAGGAGCAACACTTGGGGATATATTCTCTCCTTGATTTGCCTGTCGAATAGCTTTGTGGAATTCACGCATCAAAGATGTGATTATGTGACTTGTGTGTTATGCATGCGATTCTTGGGATTAGGTGCTTAATTGAATATGATTCATATTATTTCCGTTGCGTAGTACCTAGAAACTCCTACAAATAAAAGGATGGAAATCATTTTAGATTGGAGCCCCATTGTAATCACAATTAGGAGAATCTCAACTTAACTCCCAATAAGACGTTGGGTCTTACGTTCAATGAGATCAATTCTCTTATTTGATGATTGAGAACTTGTAAAATCATCCAATGTTAAGTTCCGATTTTTCTGTGATGAAAAGAGGTTGTTTTAACTTAATAGAATTCCTGATATACTACTCGGTCACAGGAGCATGTTTTGGAAGTCTACCTACATAAGTACGAAGTTTAGCCGCTTCAAGAAGCTATTGGGGCATAGTTTTGATTACTTATGAATAGATATGGACACATGACTTATAATGTCAGGTTAATATGTATTTAAGTAATTAATCTTGTGTGTGTAACATCTTCAAGTTTCCAATATGTGTTGCTTTTGGTTCAAACGTTTTACGATACCAAATGGATACGGATTCTTGAATTGTATGCTGCACTAAGTGGAAGTTCAAGTCTGTGTATACTTTCATTTATGCACGAGATTGTTTTGTGATGATGATGTTTTTTGCAATGAGTCTAGTTTAATTCTCAAAATGGGGGAGGATTGTTGAAATTTTTTTAGAATTGGAGACAAAATTTCAAGTTAATAATTAATTTACTTAGGCAATGGTGTTGTAAATTAATTAATCAAGATTATTAAAGCTAATAACCCATTGAAGAAAAAATAAGGGATTCTCGGTAAAGAGAAGCTCAAATATCGGTTTAGAGAAGCCAAAGTTGTTATCCTCTTGCTGATCGGTCTGCCGCCCGGTTTGGGTGGTGCTCACCCGTCTGGGCGCGAGAGTTGTCAGAAATTTTCACCCTGACCCGCCCGGTCGGGCGGCCACAGCCCAATCGGGTGCGTGTATAGGCTGTTTGGTGTTTGACGATTTTTTTTTCTTCGATATTGTTGGAGGTTTCTTCATGTCGGTTGGTTGCCTTTTGCTTTAATATAACAAGGGTAAGAACGTAATTTAGATTATTAATGCGGGCATTGACTGGAGATTCGAGGGCGACGTTTAGCGTTGATTTAAAATCTTTTCCTATATTTTTAGCGTTGATTTAATATAGCGTTGATTTAATTGAAGATTTTTCTTTTCCTATATTTTTTTGGATTTCTTATTCTTGTAGTATTGATTTAATAAATTTATCTTTTCATATATTTTCACTTTATTTTTTTCATCAAAATAATTTAATTCGTGGATTATAATCTACGTGGCATTAAAATTTTAAATGTACGAAATTTAATTCGTCGCTTTTATCTAGATGGCGATATAAATTTTTAATTCAAAAAAAAAATACAGATTTTTTTCCTTATTGGTTGAAATAAATATATTTCTTACATGGCGCTCCGAATGCTCTCCAAATCTACGTGGCATTAAAATTTTAAATGTATCAAATGAAATTCGTTGTTTTTAATCTGGGTGTCGATATAAATTTTTAATTAAAAAATATAATACAAATCTTTTTTCTTTTTGGTTGAAATAAGTATATTTCTTATGTGGCACTCCTAATGCTCTCCAAACATGTCTACTTTATTCTTTATAAAAGCTAAGAAACGCACGAAAATTCGTGCGTGTGAATACAAGTAATTTATCAAGCCCGATTCGCTAATTTTTTATTTTTTTATATTGAAGGGGGGTTTTTTTTTTCAAATGGCAGTTTTTTTATTTTAGGTGGTAAGTTTTTTTTAATGGTAGTTTTTTTTTAAAAAAAAAAGACAAAAAAAAGAAGGGTATTTTAGGAGAGTGAATTTTATCACCCAAAATCCCCTTTCACTTTAAAAAGAAAGACAAAAATAAGAAGGGTATTTTGGAAAAGTGAAATTTATCACCCAAAACCCCCTTTATATATAGGAAATTTATTATTTTACTCATAATATTGTTATTGTGAATTTTTTCGAAAATCAAAACTTACATAAACTTTAAATTTAAGAACGAATTTTTTTTTTGTCAATAGGACATCTACTCCACTTCGTGTACCTCAGTTAATCTGAAAAAATATTGTTGATCGTTGAGTTTTTATATAAAAGATTGAAAACTACAAAGTAACATCTACGGTAACAATACATATATAGATTAGATAGAGTTATAATTTTTCCTTTTATTTTTTAAAATAAATTTTAAGGTTTTTTTTCTTTGTAACGTAGATTTTTTTGAGGAACTATATTGGTATTAATTTTCCTTTTTTTTAATAATTAAATCATGATATAGTTATCTTTCAACAAAGTTTAACGTGGTTTTTTTTAATAATAAAAAAAAAAAGTAAAAATGTGGTTTGTGGTTATTTATATTTTTTTATTTATGAAAATTATAATTTTTGTTTGTTTTTAGTGATAATAATTAGTGGGTAGTTAGTTTTTAGTTTTTTTTTTTATTTGAAAGAACAGAGGTTTTTCAGTGTGGCGGGCCACATGGTGCGGCAGGGGTTACTTGTATGGTGTTACTGGTTTTGTCAAAGGTTACTTGTAGGTGTTACTTGTATTTTGAGGTTACTTGTATGGGTTACTAGTAGGTGTTACTTGTATTCAGAGTAACCGCTACAAGTAACCCCTGACTAGAGCCACATACCAAACAAGTAACACCTGACCAAAACCAGTACGACCATACAAGTAACCTCAAAATACACTATACAAGTAACACCTACAAGTAACACCATGACCAAAATCATTAACAACCTACAAGTAACCCCAGAATACAAGTAACACCCTACAAGTAACCCCTGCTGCACCATGTGTGACTTGTAGGTGTTGTTTGTATTTTGGGGTTACTTGTATGGGTTACTTCACTTACTTGTAGATGTTACTTGTATTCTGAGTAACCCCTACAAGTAAACCCACACCAAACCCTCATACCAAACCATGAAACCAGTAACACCTGAACATAACCAATAATACCATACAACTAACCATAGAATACAAGTAACACCCTGACTAAAACCAGTAACACCCTGACCAAAACCGGTAACACCCTACAAGTAACACCAGAATACAAGTAACACCCTACAAGTAGCCCATGCCACACCGTGTGGCCAGCCACATACAAAAATTTGTATTGAAAGAATAGATTTTTTTTTGAGCAGTTATGAATGAATTCTTTTTCATTTTTTTTAAAATATTAATTAATGAATAAATAATTTTGTAAATTGAGAAGGGCATTTTGGGAAAAGACAAATTTATCACCCAAAAAGCCCTTTCTCTTTATATTATAGTATATAGATTATGATCAATGAACATAGGTGGTCAGAAGGTTTTTCAAGTAAGAAAAGGTGCGGTTCCTTATTTTCTTCGTGGGAACTTGAGGAAAATAATTAGTTCCTTCATTTTTCTTGAAACCATTTTGCAAGTTTAATTATCATCATCATAAATCTAAAGACTTATCTACATTGTATTGTAATCATCCTACTTGTGATTACAATTGTTCTTCGTTGTATCTCCTAAGTAAATTTCCGTGATATCCGGTGGTAGTATAGGGTCGGCATATTACTTTTGGAAAAGTGATCCCGTTCACGCCTCGAAGAATTTTTACCGTAATTTTGTTTGCTTTCTTTTTGACCCTTATTTAAACACAAAATCCCCAACAATTGCTAATAAAATTGATTATACATATTTAAAAGATTACTTTCCTCAAAAAAAAAAAAAAAAAAAAAAAAAAAATGGAGCCTGATGCCCTGATGAACTCTTAATAGACCGGGCCCTAGGATCAAATTGTTTGTCAAATTTTACAGCTAAAGAAAACACTAAGTAGATAATGTATTAAAAATTACATGGATATTTTTGTAATCATTTTACTCCGTGCATACATAATCATGGCTTTGTCCTATACAAGTAATTTTTTTTTTTTTTTTTTTAAATTTGGATTTTTCTAAGCTATGTCCCCCAATTTCTTCGATTTTTAAGTTGTAACCATACATTTCCAAAGTAATAAGTTGTACCCTCCACCTCACGACATTTTATCAACAATATCCTTTGACAGTCATATCTGTTAACGAAAGATAAATTATTTAATCAACAATCGTGTCGTGGAGTTATTAATTTGACATGTGTCCTGTTCTAACTGGTTTAACTCTTTAAAAAAAAAAATTTAAATTCAGAAAATAAAATAATTAAATAAGGTTATTGTTAACGTAAAAAGTTATTGTTAATAAAAATTAGCGAGGTTGAGGGCACAGCTGCACAGTTTAGACGTTTGAAAAGACATGTGCACAGCTTAGAAAATAAAGAAGTTTGGGGCATAATTTAGAAAAACTTTTTTTTTTTAAATCACGGATTAATAGTTTATTGACTCTCCCAATATTCTCCCGGGTATGATTGGCTGACAATCAGCATTGGCCCGACCCTCTTTTGGCTCTATTAAAATGTGGCCCTCTTTGACCCTGGCCCAATGCACGGTTAAACTATTATCCTACATGGGCTAGCTTTTGCTCGTCCTACTGTAAAGATATCATTTTTTTTTTTTTTTTTTTTGAAGAAGTCAACTTGTTGGTCTAATTAATCTCATTAATGTTTACTGTTGCACTTTCTCATGGGTTGCTTAAACAATAACTTGTCTAACCCTATCATATATTCATATTCACAGACATTATATAAACAGTGAAGGTGTATATACATTTCCAACCAAGCAATTCAACCTATTTTCTAAGTAAAGTATCTTCCAAAAAAAAAAAAACAGGCAGATTCAATTTGCTAGAAATCTGTTGATAATAATCATGAGAATGGCTTCTAATTCAATAAAATATTTGAAGCCAATTGTCCTAGGATTACTACTAATCCTAATGGCATCAGGTTAGCTTACATACATACATACATACATACTCGAAGTATTAATCAATCTCATAATTATGTAAACATAACTAGTATATAGTTAGTTATTAGAAACATTGTTATATATCTAATTAGTGTTGGTTGTTATTTTGCAGATATTACGGTATCAGGGGACTGCACCTTGAGAGGTTATGAATGCATAGCTGATAGTGACTGTTGCAATGACTTGGTTTGTTCGTATAATCTTTCGATTGAGCCCCCGACTACGTTTTACTGTTGCTCCACTCATGTGTTTGGTTTATGGTACGATTGTAACCACTAGACCATTGGATCGAGCATTGGCGTGCCAGTGCTCAACACTGGCTCGAGGCAAAGGATCGAGGCTTGGTTGTTTGATTAGTTCGGCGATCTTGCAGCATCTCCATTTGAATTTATGTTTAAAGTGAATTTTAAGTTTCTTCCATGTTGTGCTTTATTTAAAAAAATAAAAATAAAATAAACAAATAAATAAATTCTTATGACTATATTGTTGTAATATTGTTATATGCATATGTTACTCTTATACGAGTACGTACGTATATGCCGTTACTTTTGTCATGGAATGTTGTTTAGAATAATATTGGAGGTGATTCCTTGAAACTTATGTTTTTCTAGTCATTTATTCATGGTGAACGCCGAGTTGCCGCCCCTATGGAGTGTTTACATGAGTGCACAATGTTCACTTTCAATCGGAAAGATCGAACTATAGCACTTATGAAAAATAAGTGAAGTTATTTCACCAAATTATTGATAGAGTATAAAACATATTCCTGGACCTCAACCATCAGGTTAAGCTATTGGTTGAGTTGATCCTTTAACATGGTATCGGAACCAACGTGATATAGAGGTCATGGGTTCGAATCTCATCCATCCCTACTTCAAAATAGAATTAATTCGTGTCGGGTATGAGAGGGCCTGTGTTGAACAATCTATCAGATTATCAGCCTAATTAATCAAAAGCTAGCTAGGACCGTTGGCGTCAATTTCTATTTTAAAAAAGTGGTCTTTCATTTCGATCACTTTTTCACATTCTTTAATTTCCAGTAAAAACAATAAAATTACTAAGGAATAGGCAAATTAAAATCTATGAATGCCTAAGGGGCATTTGACTAATAGATGTGTGGTTTTGGCATTTAAAAAGGTAAAATGTTCTACACATTCTTAACAGCTATGTATAAAGTATAATTAAGAAGCTAAAAAATGAATGTTTTAATGAACAGTGTTTATTAATTATATTGGTTTGCACGTGTCTTAGTCATACATTCCTAAACTATGCTTCATTCCTCCTTAAGTATAGTTATCATTTGACTTTGAAAAGTTTGACCCTAAATTTCCGTGAATTTATAAAAGATTATATAATCTTGTAGGATCTTATTGAATTCGTCACATTGTATATTTCATTAATATCATTTTTTTAATAATTTTTACACGCATGAAAATAGAGATATACACGTTTAATTTGAAGATACGTCTTGTTGATCGTGAAAAGTCAAACGAGAATTATATTTAGAGACAAATGAAGTATCAAATAAGGAAAAGATAATTAATTCTTATTTGTTTCCCTGAAGGGCTACAATACCTTCAAATTAAAAAATGTACAATATAAAACTGTATTCTAAGAGGGAATAGTTAGCAATTAAGATACTCCATCCGTCTCTAAATTACATTCCTACTTCTAGCATTTATTTCTCACATAATAGAGAAGTAGGAATGTAATTTAAGGAAAGAGGGAATACTTACTAATATTAGAAAATAAAATAGTTAAGGATTTTTTGACAATTACTACCTACTATTGTTGTTGTTTTAGTAATTACCACTTACAATTCCTTTTTTTTTTCTTTTTTTTTGTATTTTACCACCTACTATTTTAAAAACATGAAAGTTTCCTACCTGATTGCCTATATGACGTCATTGTGGGCCCCATCGACGGATTTTGTTCAATTTCATTCCTATTTCTAACCTTGTTCGTCGATTTTTCTGAATTGCAAATCTAAATTAATCAAACAAACCACTAAATTAGGTACCTAATTTACAAAATTGGGGGTAACTAAAGATGGTGTTCATCATTTAGGATTTTGAAATGAAATTAAGAGTTTGTTATTTGTTCAATTTATAAAATTGGGACTATTTTGCATCGATTTAGCGTATTATGTCTTCAATTAGTACCGAAATTGATATTATTGTTAAGAAATTATTACTTATTTTTTATATAAAAAATTAGGGTTCATATGTATTTTAGGGATATTTTAAAATAAACCGTTTTTCTAAATTATGATTTACAATCCTAAATCAAGCATATATATTAGTTCTATGTGAAAAAGTGATCGAAATGAGAGACCACTTTTAATCCTAAATCAATGTAAATAATGTTTAATTTGAAAAATTATCTCTGTTTGAAAAATTTCCCAAATTGGAATAAACCCTAAATGAAGAACAACAAATTATAATTGACACATATTAGTGACTTAATTATATTCGTGTGAGCTTGAATTATGTTAAATTGACTACTAAATGTTTTTCCCTAATCTAATTATAACTAGATAAAATCCCGTGCGATGCACGGGTTTTTCATATATAAATCTCAAAAAAAGATATTTTTGTATAGATTTTAAGTTTTTTTTAATAATTATTTAATTTATATTTACTATTTAATATTTTCAGACAAAAAAAACATAATAATTTAATTAAATTGTTATTGCCTATTACAAAAGTATATATTTTTTTTTCTAATGTAATTTATAATGCGACTTTATTTATTTACTGTTGTTTTGTATTTTATTTGTGGTTTTTCATTATATGACAATTAGATTTAAAAATATGAATAAATTGAAATATGATATCTTTCAAAAAAACATTGTAAATATAATATTTTATTGGTTACATATTAGGATTAAATCTCTAATGTGAAAAGATAATTTTCTTATTTTCTAAATAATTTAATCCTGAATCATTATTTTTTTTAAAAGAAATAAAAATATTATAAACATGTATACTATTTGTTATTTATTTTGATAGAATCATCAACTTCGTTCACACCCATATCTCTTCCATCTAATCAAAATGGATAAATAAAACATGTTAGCAAAAATAGATTTATATAAAATTAATCTTTATAGTCTTAAAAAATAAATCAATATATTTACCATGAAGTGAAAAATTGTTGTGAAATTGATCTAAAAATTGTAATTGTACAAAATCAAATCTATGTATTGGAATTTTTTCATCGTCCCCAATTGTCTGAACAATAGTATTTTGAAAATTAAATCATTATTTTGTTGTCACTAACAATGCATGCGATATTGCTTCTTATTGGTAATGATTGAAAAGTATCTAATGGAGTAAACTTTTCTTTCAATTAATTTTGGATGAAATTGTATAAAGTTGGCTTTAGCTGAGGCATGAACGTAATCACCCTGTAATTAAAATTAAAAATTAAGTTAATTTGATGACTTGATTAAGCTATCTAATTAAATCACAAAAAAAATTGTTTTAATCATAAAATAAATTAATAAAAACTAAAAAAGGTTTATAAAAAAACTTAATAATTGTAAACGATTAATAAAGATACAATACCTCTTCCTACTTTGATTTTCCAATCATTTTTGCTTGAATTTAATTTTCTGATTAAATTAGATCTACATGTAAAAACAAAATTCAGTAAATTTCAAATAAACACAATGTAAGCAATAATCACAAATATACATTTAAACATGGATTTCCAAAATTAAACTAAGAATTACGCAGCCATTGATGACCTAAACTGACAAAAAATTCGTTTGATTTGGTTTTGTATTGATACGAAATTTTATTGGTGTTATAGGATGCGTCAATTTATAGTGGCAGGCATCACAAATTTTAATTTAATTATAATAAAGGAATGATTTTTATTTCTTATTATAAACACTATCAAGATTAAATCCTGTATCTAAAGATGATTTTTTCTTAAAGATAATTTTTAGTTTTTAATTATATTAAATCATGATAAATTACTATTCGTTGTTTTTATTTACGTGGCAAAATTCTTAAATCTCATTCGTCACTTTTGTTTAGGTGGCAAGTGAATTTTTTAATTCTAAAATAAAATAGAAATCTAATTTTTAATTGGTCGAAAATATGCCTTTGCTTATGTGGTGCGCCAAATGCTCCCGAAAATTGCCTACTTTATTTATAGATATTAGGTTTATATTGAAAAAAAGGATTTTTTGTGAAAAACTACCTTATACCAGTCATTTTTTGTGAAAAACTACCTTATTAAAAAAAATGTTGTAAGAAACTACATTTTAAAGAATACTAGGGTAGCTAACGCGCGCGGAGTGGGTTGCCCTTTCTTAATGTTTATATTGGATTGTGTTTAAACACTACACGACATTGGGTTTTAGAGTAAATAGTTTGATAAATTAATGGAATGTGTATATTGGGTTGTGTTTAAACTTTTCATTTTTCATGCACGGCTTTTTCAGTTGTTTACAACTTTTTTTTTTAGGAAACATCTATGCAATTATTCAACAATGCAATATCGTAATATAGGTGAACTTTAAATTTACCTATAATATATTTACCTATAATATAAATAAATAATATAAAAGTGCATAAATATAATGAGAGGAAAAGCTCAACACTCATTATTACATCTGTACACGTGGAAGGACATAAATGTAAGCAATTATATATGGGGATAAGAACGTAAACAAACATTTTGAAGGGCATATACGTCCGTGCACTATTCATAAGCGCATACTCCTACTTTTTATAAGGTAAGGAAATGTTGTAAGAAACTACCTTATAAAACAATTAATGTTGTAAAAAGCTACTTTTTGTCGAATTATTGCATTGAAAAAAAAGACGTTTAATGACCCATTTTCAATCATTTTTTTCTCCTTCTACCACCCAATTTCTCCATAGCCCCCTTATAACCCCTAATTCCCTTCTATTTCATTGTTAAATTAAGCACATGGTAGCAACTTACAACATTTAGTTTTTATAACGTAGTTTCTTACAACAATTTCTTTATAAGGTAGTTTTTCACAAAAATTTATGTATATAAGGTAGTTTTTCACAAAAAATTATGTATATAAGGTAGTTTTTCATAAAAAGTCCAAAAAAAATCATTGAACATGAGAATCGATAAAGAGTAAGAAGGCATGACGACATCATGTATGAGAGCTTGGGGAATCTAGTGGGAAATTTTCATGTTTTTAAAGATAGCGGGTGATAAAAAAAATAAAAAGAAAATAAAAAAAATAAAAAAAATAAAATTGTAGTTGGTAATTACTAAAACGACAACAATAGTAGGTAATTTTTCCAAAAATTTCAATAATTAATGCTTATTTAGAGCATCCACATTAGTGGGGAAATGGATTCCCTATATTGACAAAATAATGGAAATGGGAACCTTCCTACCAATGTACAGAGTAATTGTTTTTCCATTTACTGATTTTTGTTAGGAAGATTAATGTGAATGGAATTCTCCTATAAGGGGGTGGGGGGGGGGGGGGGTATCAATACTTATTCGGGGGGGTATATCAATACTTATTCCGTAATTTACAAAGGCGCCATTAAAAATAAACTACTTGCAATAAACTACTCTGTAGTACTTCGTATAATAAGACTTCAACATTAAAAATAATTCAGGTATGTAATTAGTGCCCACTTGCAATAATGATCATTAATTACTCCGTATTTTTTAAGTAGAACAAGAAATTGACCTAGATTAAAATATACTCCGTATTAGGATTACGAAAACACAATTTTTATAATAATAACGAAACCTCATATGAGTCATATCAGTTTGTCAAAAAAATAAAATATAAGTCATATCAGTTGAAGCTAAATATTGGATGCCAATCTTATCATCATGGAAAGAGTTGACTTAATCATAGAAAGCATGATACAGAGTAATTGGAAAAAGGGTTGTGGATGCATTTGTCTAACAACGCATTGAATCTATAAATCAATAATGGATCAATAATATTCCCTCTGATTGATAGTCACTTTTGAAGAAAAATCACGAGAATTAAGGAGAATTAAAGAAATTACATTGAAAAAGTAAATTTACATTGGGTATGTAAAAAAGTAGAGAGAGAGAGTAATTAAAGTACATTAGAAAGTAAAATTTACATGCGAAAGTTAAATTTACACAAATATTTTTGCAAATATTATAGAATTTCGGTAAAAAAATAATATTAATGGTACTTGAAAAAAACAAATGTAACTAACATTTTGAGTCACAAAAAATGGCAAAAGTGACTATCAATCAGGGATAGAGAGAGTAATAATTAATATTTAAATAACAACCGCTAATATCATTTTTTTAAAATTGTACTCATATCATCTTCTCCTTAAATTTTTTCCCGCCTAAACTTTTTTTTTCTCTTCTAATTTTCTTTATTTATTTTATTTTTTATTTTTTTTATTTATTTTGGAAAAGCTAAATATTGTCTGCAAAATATTTGTATTTAAGTTACATATAGTTAATCTTAAGGAAAACATATATTAACCCTGTATATATGTGATTACTCCGTTTAATCTTAAATTCCACTGAATTTTGTTGTAAACATGATTTTTATTTTTCATTATACAAAGTACTATTTTAATATTTGTAGTTTGGTGTTGATTAATACAAAGGTTTTACACATTTTAAGTGATAATATGACTTGAAAATGCATGTATACAATTATAAATTCTTTTTATTATTTTTGTGCATCACACGGGAGCTAACCTACTTTATACTAAAAACAAATAACAAATGACAAGTGTTAATTTCTTGATAAAAAATTCTCACCAAAAAAATCGTGTTTTTTTTTTTTGTGTGTGAACTTTCATAATCGATCGGTGAACAATAACTCTATTGTGCACCTAAATATCTATTCTATCATTCGAAATGTTATCATACGAAAAGTGATTATAACAACATTCTAAAGGTCTAAGGGCTTGTTCACATTTACTTAATTTCAGTTCAGTTCAATTCAGCTCTAATCAATTCAGTTCAGTTCAGCTCCAATCAGTTCAGTTCCTAATTTTCCTCTCTCATAAAGTATTCATTTCAGCTCAGTTCAGCTCCAATCCATTCAGTTCAGTTCAGTTAACTCCAATCAGTTCAGTTCAATTCAGTTTAGTAAATGTGAGCAGACCTTAAGTACATCATCCGGAAACTCATTATTTTTTTTTAAACAACCAGTAGTCGAATATATTAAGAAGAAGAGGACATGGAGTCCATCAAAACATACGGGGCAATCTCACAAGGACAATGATTAACCCACACTTGTTCAAGACTGAAAGGAATAACTCTAGCAAGGTGATGGGTAACAAAATTAGCCTCCCTCTTTACATGAGAATAAAAAGCATAATCAAAATTATGGGAGAGAGTTTGAATGTCTTCAAGGATCGAGTCAAGGTCAGTCAAGTGGATAGATGCTTTGGATAGCCTCGAGATAGTGGTAGAGTTATCAGTGTCCAAAATCACTTTCTTCAAGCCAAAATCATTATATTCTATTATTTGCAATGTAAATGTATAGCTAAAAATAGTAACTGTATCATTAAAAAAAGTATTTAATAAAACTTATATCATCTAACTAAAAGATTTAAAATACGACTATTTTATTTAAAATATGACTTGTAGGCTCGCAACAAGATAATTATATCATCTAGAATGTGATTATATTACTTAGGCACAAAGTTTTATATGGAGCTGGCCGCACTGTACGGCCAACCACAATTTTTTTTCAAATTAATTTTATTTTTTCCTCTCTCTCCTCTCTTCTATCTCCTCTCCTCCATTTACTCATCCTTGAAGCACCGACTTCCTGCTCCAATGATTGTCGTCGACTTCCTTCTCCAACCTAGATTGTTGTCGACTTCCTTGAAGCCCCAACCTAGCTCGTGGTCGTCGTGAAGCTCCTCGTACTCCGTCGTCGAAAAACAATTTAGAGGTTTTAAGGACGAATTCAGCCATGAAAACTCTAGATCTAGTGTTTTCATGGCCGAATTTGGCCCTTTTAGCCTATTTGAAGTAAAATTTGAAGCCATTGTTAATAATTAAGGTATTTGTTAGATTTAATTTTTTTTTTTTTCCGGTTTGGTTGTGTTTTGGTTGGTTTGGGTTTGTTTGTGGCAGCGGGTACGGGAGGTGGTAGGTTGCTGGGCGTGGTGTGTGTTGTTGGGCGTGGTTGGTGTGGGAAGTTTTGGAATTAGAGTTGCTGGTGGTTAGGGTGGGTTTTGGGATCGGAGTTGGTGTGGGTTGGTGGGCGTGGTTTGTGGGGGTTGTTGGTAGTTGGTTGTGGGTTGCTGAGCGTGGTTGGTGTGGGTTGCTAGTGGTTGGTGGTGTGGGTTGCTGGTGGTTAGGGTGGTTTTTGGGATCGGAGTTGGTGGCAGCATTGTTGTTGCGCGTGGTTGCTGGTGGCGTGGGGTAGTGAGTACAAGAGGTGGTGGTGGTGGTGTGGTGGAGTTTAAGGCTTTGAGGTGGTGTAGGATTAGGGGTTACTTACTTCGTTAGGGGTTACTAAGGGGGTTAGGATTAGGAGTTTGCCAAGCAGTCTCTCCCACGGGTTGGTCGCGGGCAATGGCCTCTTGCAGCTGGCTGGCTGCGGGCGATCTGCCAACCCTTCATCAATTCTCTCGTCTCTCACACACCTCTCTTCATCCTCCTAACACCACTCATCATCACTCACACCGTCTTCTATGCAAGGTACAGGTTTCTCATTCACACTAAGGGTGATGAGAGGAAATTCATTCTCATGAAAAATCACATCACTAAAAAAAAAAAAATCTCCCGGGTCTCCAAATCATACACCTTCCACCCCTTTTTCCCGAAAGGATATTCGAGGAACACACATTATCTACTTTGACTTGCAAACTTATCACCCTTACTTATTTGATTGTAAGCTTAACATAAGCACCCAAACACTCAAATATACTCATATGAAGGTTATTTGTCAAATAAAATATCACAAGGGGTTTTATAATCAAGTATACGAGATGACGTTCCATTAATCAAATGACAAGCAGTTTGGACACACTCCCCCTAAAATTTGAGAGGCAAATTTGCTTGATGAAATCGCAAAGCTCCAGCAATATTCAAGATATGTTGATGTTTTCTCTCAACACGCCCATTTTGTTGGGGCGTGCTACACATGAAGTCTCAAAATATACCCCATTTGTAAAAAATAATACTCCTTTAAAGAATTAAACTCCGTACCATTATCACTACGAACAACTTTAATTTCTTGAGAAAATTGACGTTTCACAATAGCCACAAAATTATAAAACATGTACTCAACTTCCGTCTTATTCCTTATTAAATAAGTCCACACACCCCTAAAATAATCATCGACACTGGTTAAAAAATAATGAGCACCACACGACGATGTAGTCTTATAAGGACCCCACAAATCTAAATGTACTAGTTCAAAAATCCAACTAGCTTTATTTTGACTCAAAGGAAAACTACTCCTATGTTGTTTTGCCCGAGGACATACATCACATGATTTAAATTTATTACTACTACGACTCACAAATGGAAGTTGTTGTAGTACTTTTACCGAAGGATGCCCCAAACGTTTATGCCACAACTCTGTCGAATGATCCTAATCTATCTTCAAAGACTTCACCGTAGGGAAACCTTGGAAATAATAAAGTCCATCTACTCGTTCACCTGCTCCAATCACCTTCCTCGTCGTTTGGTCCTGTAGGGAATATTTCAAGCATTACCCCAAACTTGAACCCACTGGGATCATACACTTAAGCCTGGTGGCGTCCAAAGGGAAAGAAGCTAGAGAAAAAGAGTCGCCAACAAGTTTTAGGAACTTGTAAACCATTCATGAGGTGAAGGTTACACCCCTTAACGATCCAAGAGATCGTCAACTCCAATAGGTCTGGAACCATGACTGGTAGTTCGGGGATGAAGGTACAAATCTAACCTAAAAGAGATTGAACCTGCCCTAATAATAAGCCTCTATTTTATTCTGATCGTATTCATGTGCGCTTTCTGACTAACATGCAATCAATAGGATTAACCCTAAACCTGTCTATCTATGTTGGTTGAATATTAATGCACAAATAAATCTATTATTGGCGATCACTTAAATTATAATCATATTAACCCTAAACAAGATTATTAATTATTTTATTAAGCATGATTACAAGTACCAAATTCCCTTTAAACATGCATAAAAGGCGTGATCAAGCAATAACAATAAATATATCAAGCAACATAATAATCATAATATAAAAATTATAATCATAATCATAACAATTATAATAATCATAATAATAATAATTAAAAAAATAATCATAATCATGTTAAAGCATAATAATAGAAAGATCTTAGGCATGATACTAACAAGATTAATAACAAACCCTAGCATGTCACTAAACATTAAAGATCAAATATTTCGCCCTAACATGATACTAACAATCATAAATATTAGGAAGAACATTAAAGGCATCATACTTTTAATCATACTTGATATTAAAATTACCCTAGACATGATGCTAGGAAGATCAAAACGCCCTAACATAACACTAGGAAGCATAATAACAACCTAAGCATGATTTCTATATCATAATATCAATGTAAACAATAAAACCATTAAAGCACTTACTTGGATGCCTCGTACCTCTTTCTAATAACAAAATACACACGTTAGTAAATTCAAGGAAAATAATAATCAAACAATTAAATTAAATAATTTAAATAGAGATTTGGGACCAAACCCTCAGAAATATCAAACCTTTCACGTCTAGGGCGAAGGCAACTTCGAATTATGCTAGGTATTTCTTGGTCTTGTGAATGCGGAATTTTGTATGAAGGGTGGTTTAGAAGAGAGAGAGATAGAAGCTTCTAGCTTTAAGAGAGAAGAGTTAGAAAACTAAGAAATTGATGATTGGAGATGAGAATTGGTTATTGAAAACGGAGTTTTTAGGAGGCTATTTATAGAGAAAATCATTCAAAAAGATAGATTATCGAACCAGAGTTCTGACGCGAAAAAACGAAGTTAGGCGCCAAGCGCTAAGCTTAGCGCCAGGCGCTAATGCTGGCGTTAGGCGCTAATCAGGACTTTGACGCATTTTCTAAAATCAGACAGAATTTAACCGTACAGGAGGATAAAACCGTATTTTCCTCAAAAACATTCTTTTATTCTGATTAAAACTCTAAAAAGTCAACAAAAGTCAATTTATCAATGCTAATTGAATTAGGAATGAAAAGAACCTTCTAGAAGAATCTAGAAAACTAAAACCATTCCTAATTGACTTAGGAATGGTAAATCCATATTAGGCCCTCCTCTAGATCATTGGGCCGCATATAAAGTTCAAACCGGGCCTAGTTTAGTAATTTGGCCATAACTTTCTCATTATTCATCGGAATTGGGCTTATAATATATCGTTGGAAAGCTCTTTTCAGGCCCCATCCAACTACACTATTAATGGACCCATATAATGGACCAAACAAATTGGATTGGATGTTTTCTGAAAATATGTTTTCAAAAACAGAGAGAAGAGAAAAGAAATTAAAACTATATTAAAACTATCCGCAACACTAGGCTTTCCACACTTTCACTTCATTCGATTATGATTCGACCTGAGAGGTAATCATCACCGGGTTTGGTTTTGGGGAGACACAAATGGGTGTCTACAGAATCCCCCACTTTGACTGAGTTTGGAAAAACGCAAGTCTCGAAAACAAAAGTCAAATTATCGATAGGGACGGAGAATGATTCAGAACGTTCTGCGATTCTAAATCATTCTTGTAACGCCGGTAACTGCAAACTAGCGTTATTTAAACAGATAAAAGAGTTAAGAAACGCGTATCTTGCACCGTCGAGCACACGTCTCTGAAGGTAACCGATTTGCTCTTGTATTCTTGTAATTTTTGATGACCTCCAGCAAGCTAGAGAATGCCGCCTGAAGACTACTACGCTTGTAACTACCTCGAATTCCGCCATGATAGACTTTTGCAAGCTAGAGAACCCCATCGAAGATTGCTTCGCTTGAAACGACCTTCTAACATTTCGTGACCATCATCCGCAAGCCAGGGAACACGATCGAAGACAACTTCGCTTGAAATCACCCTCAGTTGTTTGTGATAACTCTCCGCAAGCTAGGGAATGCTGCCGAAGATATCCTCGCCTGAAGCTATCCTTATTTGTTGTGATAATATTCTAAAGAAAAATTACCGAAGATCCATGCTTGTCGATCTTTAAAAGCTCGCTTGAACTTTTGTTTTCGCTATGCCTGTGCGTCGGCGCTTCTGCTGTTTTTGAACCTGTATGCCGGTGCCTTTTGCTCAATGAACCAATATGTCGGTGCCTTGTTGAATGAACCAGTATATCGGTGCTTTGCAATGAGCTAATGCTTAGGCGCTTTAAGCTAAGTGAGACGATCTTTCGTCAGGTCGATCACTTTATGTAATTGTATCCAAGCCGATTACTAAAATCATGTTTAATTTCTTAGAGAGGCTAACTGGCGTACCAAGGAACCCAAAATATATTGCACGAGGTTGGAACAACCGTGCCAAGTGGATGAACACTCTGGCGCCACTAAAATATTTCTAGCGCAGCATATTTGGCTGTAGCGCCAGACGCTGGTACTAGCGCCAGGCTCTAAGCCTTATCGACTGACGCCAATATCTGTCGCTTAGCGCTAGAGTCGGGTTTTCCATAAATACCCTTCTCTTCTTCATTTCTGCTGCTGCTGCTTGCGTTTTTGCTCGAGAATTGCTCAGAATTTCAATTTGCTCGTTCTTGTTCGTTTCTCAACCGAATTCGCTCAAATTTGTTGCAAATCAAAGCTTATTCCATCCATTTTCCCGATCTATGTAATTTTTCTTCAAACTCACGCCGGTTTTAATGAACTTCGCATGTATTTGTTCACGAATTTCTTGAAAATTCGAAATTTAAATTGCTAAATTCTCTTTGTTCATCAAATTTTATGCCATGAAATTGCATCATTATGTTTATATATTTCTTTAGGAGTTATTTGAGACTTTTTTAACTCAATTTGGTGAAGATACGAACAAATCACCATTGTTGGACCTCTTAAAGTCGGGAAGACAATGTGGCTTGTTCTTGATGTTTTTGCTAGCAATTCTTGTCCAATTTGTCACAATAATTACTATAGTATTACAAGAAAGTGTTTGAATGCTTGAAAAATGCCGTATATGCTCAATTTGAATTTGTGCTCTGTTTTTGTACTACGTATTCTGTTTTATGCGAACATAGTATCATGCGGCTAGGCGAACTTTAGATACTATAGAACCTTAATTTATGAAGATTTTCACAATATATCATGGTTAGACAGCGAGGTTCGGGTTCGCGGTCCCGAGACGTTTGACGGGAGCATGAGCCCGTAGAGGACGACGCTGATCCGTCCACTTCACTCGGCCGACTCCCTGAGTGGGATGAGCGGATTTGTACTTCTCTCCCATCCACCACAACTCTGAGAGGGTGAGATGGGGCATCACAGTTGGGAGGACGCGCTGCCATGGTTCTGGTTGCGACACCTTGGGCGACTTGTACAAGACGTACATCGCCACTGACGAAGAAGCAAGACTTTTATGGGAGTCTTGCGGACTGACTGCACTCTTTGAGACCTAAGAGGCCATGATAGCCTCTAGCGGGGGTCACCATGTAGTTCGTGCTCTAGTGGAGTTCTTTTGGGACACCACTAACACTTTCCCCTTCCCTTGGGGTGAGATGATGGTCACCCCGACTAACTTCAGTCTCATTACGGGACTAGAGTTTAGCTCTGTGGTGCTGCCGTTTGACAACGAGATCAGCGTCTTTTCTCCGGAGGTCGATGAGCTGTTGGGTCCAATTGTTGTTTAGGCTTGAGTTGAGGTGGAGTCGACTCATTTCAGCGCTAGGGGGATTCGCCGCTCGACTCTAGCAGCGGCTTTTGATGATGGTGTGACTACTCAAGAGCAGCGGGTGCACATCTTCGTACTTATCTTACTGTCAGGGACGTTTTCCCCTAACAAGGGTAGTAGGGCGCTGCTTTACTAGCTTCTCGCCGTCCATGATCTCCACCGGATCGGGACTTACGACTGGGCCAGCTTGGCCTATGCTGACTTTATCCGAGCGTTACGGGACTCGTGTCGACATCGATCCTTCACGGGGAACGTTGCTCTATCTAGATTTTGGAGGGTCGTAGAGGTATACTTTATTTTCTGTAAAGTATACCTCTACGAGTACTTTTGAAGCTTTAAGCATTAGTTAGAACTCGCTGATAATTTTTGCCTTTTGTAGATCTGGTTCTACGAGTACTTTCCCTCAGCTACGCCGGCGAGAGCGTCGCCGCGCAGGTTTCCAATGAGTGCTTCCTGGGGAAGCCGCCGTGTTGGGATGTCCACTGCTTATGTCTGAGGTTGGATCATCTCAGTATGGTTCTTTACATATTTGAACATTTCGTAACACCTTCAATAGATTATTGTCTAATAGGCGTTCTTTGCAGAAGCCCGACGTGCTGTACCGACCGTGGGTCGACTTGGCTGTCCCTGGGCTAGCCGCGCAGTATTATGCTGAGCGTTGCTATTTCTTTGGGACATATAGAGAGATTGCGTATCTTGGAGAGAGGGTTGCTATTCAGCATTCCTCGGACACTTTTATCGTTCCTGCTCCTCCACCGCGTCACATTGATGTGTCTATTTTATATAGTATTTTACCCTCGCCCCTTGGTCATAATTAGTAGTGTTATTGGCTCTTTAGAGCCACTTTTATTACTAATTGGTGTTTTCTAGTGTTTTCGTAGATTTGGTTGACTTTTTCATGGATTTATGCTTTCAGAGTATTTTCCCGAGTTATTTTGGAGAAATCACGAACATTGGAGAAGCTCGACCAAATTCTATAGCCCAGGGCCGGTTAGAGCCATCGAACCGGTGATTAAAGGGGTCGGTATAGGTGATACCGGGGCATTTGGACCGAGTATTCAGGACCGGAAGAGGAAACCCAGATTGGCCCGAAGGAGCCCAATCGTAGTCCAAATAGTGGCCCAAATGAGCCGCCCGGCCAAAGAGGTTGGCGCCCGGAGGCGCGCCCGGCCGGGTGGGAGAAGCTTAGGCTGACGCTCGGTGACGCGCCCGGCCGGGCGCGAGATTAGTAGTAAGGATAAAAGGCGCGCCCGATCGGGCGCGTGTATTTCTTAGGAGACGTTTAACGTCGTTTTAATTTGTCTTAGTTTAGGATTTTGTACGAAGTATAAATACTCCTCCGTAATACGATTTTAGTATCTCTTCTTCCCTTTTTTTTACTCTTTCTTTACACTCTTAATTGTTCTCTTAGATTTCTTTGTCTAAAACCTTTGTTCTTAATTCTACTCTTAATTCCAGATTTATTTTGGTAACGATTTCTCTTCTCTCAATCCTAATTATTTACTTTATTCCTTTTATTATGTCTTGCTTTATTGCTTTGATTAGTTTAATTTCTATGATGTGTGAGTAGTTTTATTTCTAGGGTTTGTGGGGATCCATAAATAATATGAAGGGGTAATTTATTTTGTTAATTATCAATGCTAGATTAATTTCCTATTGATTGAATTAATGCTCTGTGACTAGATTAGGCCTGATCATTTATGCATGAGTTTGACAATATTAATTCGAGATTCGACAGATGAGAATTAATGTTTAGGTCTAGTTTCAATAGGCAGGTTAATTTATAAATGGTTAATTTGAGATTCGAAAGATGAGATTTAATACCGGTAACTTAATTGTGTGATTATAATACGTAGCGAAAGCCCTTTATAATCTGATTGATGTATGCATTGATGAATGGTTATTATATTCTACCTTGGAATATTATTTATTGGTGAACTTATGCCCTAGATCCTTTTATATATTGTTTTCTCCCTATTCTCAATCTTAGTAGTTTAGTTTCTTATTCAATTATAAATATTGGTTACTTCATAATCTAGATTATTCTAATTAATTAGGAATAGAAAGATCCGTTTCTCTGTGGATTCGACCCTACTTCCCTATCTACATTAGTTAGAGGATTTAGGTAATACTTTTGATTTGGGGATACGACTTTACCATGTCAAAATTTGGCGCCGTTGCCGGGGAGGCGGTTTTATTTTTTTTTTTATTGTTTTTGTAGTCTAGATTATTTCCCTTTTGTCTCAGAGAGCATTAGTTCTCTGAGGCAAATCTCATATTTGCTTCTAGTTTTTGTTTATGCCCAGGTGTTCCAGATCAGGTTACATCCCATTCGATTATGAGATCGAACGTTCCTTCCATAGACTGAAAAATCTCTACAAGCAAATCCTGGCGGATTCTGGTGATAATTACAATAATCACCGCGATCCTCCGACTGGTTCTAGCAATTCAGAGACATCATCAAACACAGAATCAGAGATGACGACTCCAAAGAAGATTAGTGATTATTCACAACCAAAGCTTACGGATTTTCCAAATCTCACCCCTACTCCGGCTCTTGATGGGGTTCAATTTGAAATTAAACCTCAATTTATAACGATGATAGAAAGGAAGCAATTCAGTGGAGCCAAGGGTGAAGACCCGAATCTTCACATTGCCGACTATTGTCAATATTGTAACACTATCAGGCAAGCCGGGGTCACTCAAGACCAAATCTGGGAGATTCTCTTTCCCTTCTCTTTAATTGGAAAAGCTAAATTGTGGTTTAATGGCTTGAACAGAACTACACTTGGTATAACTGACTGGGAAACTCTTGTTTTGAATTTCTATAACAAGTATTACCCTGCAGAGAGAACAGCCGTACTACGGAGTGCAACCCAGAATTTTGCCCAAGAATCTGATGAATCTTTATATGAGGCTTTGGAGAGGTTCAAGGATTTACAAAGAGATTTCCCCCACCATAATTTAGCGCAATGGCAGTTAATCCAAGCCTTTTATAATGGCCTTGGAAATTCTTCTCGAATAATTTTAGACTCTACAGCTAGTGGGAGGTTTATGAATCTTGACGTTGAAGATGCAGGTCAGGTTATTGAAGACATGGCGATACAAAATTCCCAATATGGGAACCCTAGAGGGTTTGCTAACAAGGGGAAGCATAGTGTCGACTCTGTATCCTTTTTGCAAGTTCAACTGACCTCTATTTGCCAAAAATTAGATAATCTGAGCACTGTTAATGTAGCTAATGTGTCTACGATTAATAATACACTACTACAAAAAACCCCTAATAAGTCAGACTTTTAGAGTCACCTGTACATAAGGTGCGACTTATAAACCTATTGAGTCGTCTCATATTTATTAGGCGACTTGTTAAGTTGGAGTTAAAATCAACAAAGCACCTAACGAGTCGCCTAATATATATGAGGTGACTTGATAAGTTAACAAGTCGCCTCATATATGCATGCAACTCAATAATCCGACTTATTTGGTGGTTTAAATTAGATTTTCAATTCACTTGTACATAAGGTGCGACATGAAACCCTGTCGAGTTGCCTTGTAAATATTAGGTGACTCAATAGGTGAGTTTTCTTATCTACGACTCTCACCTAATGAGTCGCCTAATATTTATAAGGCGACTCGATAGGTTAAAAAGTCGCACCTTATATACATGTGACTTTAAAAATCTAATTTAAGCCACCTAATAAGTCAGGTTATAGAGTCACATGCATATATGGTGCGACTTGTAAACCTATCAAGTCACCTCATGTATATAAGACGACTCATTAGGTGCTTTGTTGAATTTAACCCCAACATAACAAGTCGCCTAATAAGTATGAGGCGACTCGATATGTTTACAAGTCGCACCTTATATATAGGAGACTCTAAAAGTCTGACTTGTTAGGTGCTTTATTATATGACCACTAATAAGTCGCCTAATACATAAGACACGACTCGATAGGTTAATTCTAAAAATGTATATAAAATAGTTACAATATCATATATATATATATGAAAAGTAACTTTGGCATAATGGCAAGAACTTCAACCTTCCATGCAAAGAACCAGAGATCAAGCATGTTGAGTGTCATAAACACTGATATGAGCTAATAAAAATAGTTGGAGAAAATGTTGATTTTATACGTGTCACCTCTTTCAACACAAACGACACAATAGATTAACCTATAGATTCTCCTCTTTCAACACAAGCGACATAATAGCTTAACAAATAGAGTCACCTAACAACTAATAGGCGACTTATATCAAAAGCTATCAAGTCGCCTCAGAGGCGACTCCTAAAGTTGGAAGCTACTGTGTCGGTTGCTGTGGAGTCGCCTTTAAAGTGACTCGTTAGGTCATTTACAAGCGATTCATAGGGGTTTTTTGTAGTAGTGATAATTCTAATGAGGCTTTCTGTAAAAATTATGGTATTGTAGGTAATTGGGAGCAAGATTGCAGGAGTTCCGTGGAGCAAGTTAATGCCTTCCAAGCTTATAGGCAGAATAACCCATACTCCAACACCTACAATCCTGGGTATCGGAATCATCCGTACCTTTCCTACCGGAGCACTAATGTTCAAAATCCACTACCACAAGAACCACAGGCGCCACAACAACAGCAGCAGAAATATTATCATCCCAATGCTAGCCAGAAGAACCAACCACAACAACCCTCCTCATCTTTTAACCCTTCTCTGGTGGAAATTAGAGCAATGATGGCTAATATGCAAAAGCACATGGAGAGTAGAGATGCGACAATTGATCAAATTCTAGCGCATAATAAAATTGTAGATAATCAAATTGCGCAACTCTCCGCTACTCTACAAGCCCGCCAACAGGGTGTCCTGCCGGCGCAGCCAACCCGGCCTATGGATCAAGCATTTGCAATTACTCTAAGGAGTGGTTCAAACTACGAAGGGCCCTCTATGCCCAGATTTGATGAGCCTGTTTTATTAAATAATGCTAATATTGATTCAGTTAAACCAAACAATGTAGTTGATAGCCCTGCAGGGCTAACGGATAATACTAACATATCTAATTCTACATTGCAGGGTACAACTCCAGAGAAGGTGGCTACTCAAGACAAGAGTAATAATGCTCCAAAGCAAATTATCAAACTTCCATTCCCCAATCGTCAATTGAAGACAAACTTAGATAAGTAGTTTGGTAAGTTCCTGGAGGTGGTAAAAGATTTGAAGGTAACAGTTCCCTTTACTGAATTGATCACACAAATCCCCTCGTATGCAAAATTTATGAAAGCAATATTGACGAGAAAAAAGGTCTATTAGTGAGGTAGAGACGGTAGCTTTCACTGCAGAGTGTAGTGCCGTACTTCAAAATAAGTCTCCACCTAAATTAAAAGATCCGGGTAGTTTTTCTATCCCTTGTCATATTGGCAATCTCTTGATTGATAATGCATTATGTGATTTGGGTGCTAGTGTTAGCGTCATGCCATTATATGTGTGTTCTAAGTTGAATATGGGTAAATTAAAAGCTACCAATATAACACTACAAATGGCCGACCTTCTTTCAAATACCCCTTAGGTGTTTTAGAGGATGTCCCCATTAGAGTAGGTAAATTTTATATACCTGTAGATTTTGTTGTTCTTGATATGGTTGAGGATATGCAAACCCCAATTATTTTGGGTAGACCATTCCTTAACACTGCAGGAGCAGTCATAGATGTAAGAAGTGGTAAGTTAACATTATCTGTAGGGGATGATAAAGTTTTTTTTTAATCTGAATAATGCCCCTAAAAGCTCCATGACTGAGGAGAAATGTTTCAGTGTTAATGTGGTTGAAAATTATTCTAACAAGCCCCAAGCTCTTAAAAAAGATCCCTTAGAGGCGGTATCTTGTGTTTTATCCTTTTCAGATGAGATAGAAAAATGGAAGAAGGAAGTCGATGCAATAGAAAGAGCACTCTACAATGTTGGTCTTGGTTTTGAGGATGAACAGGTGGAACCGATCGAGCAAGTTGTGCGAATTGAGCCTACGGTAAGTGTTCTGTCAGATCAATTTGCAAGTGTTGCATGTAAGGAAAATTTGATGCAGTCCTCGATCAAAGAAAGATCTTTAGTGCGTAGCATTGAAGATCCACCATTCCAAGTCAAGGAGGATCCACCAAATAAGGTAATTTGGCGTCCCACAGGGTATGTCAGGAAGCCGCATTGCAGCCTGAACACCGCTAGACCGGGTGAGAAACCACCCGATCAAGCGTTAGGCCAAGGGTCCTAGATATTGTACTTGGTAAGAAGGTCGTGCGGGACCTAGATAAACCAGCGCTTTGCGGGAGGCAACCCGTATTTTTAATGTTTTTTTTTAGACTAGTTTTCCTTTCTTTTTTCTTATGAGATGAGAGATGAGGGAATTTAATGAGCTTTATGAGTGTTTGTACAGGTTTGAAGGAAAAGAGTTAGCCAAATTTTGGAAAAAAGAGGAAAAATAATATTTCGCCGATTTAGTCTCGGGCCTGACCAGCAAAGGGCGCCCGATCGGGCGCGAGAGCAAGGGTCTAAAAACAAGTAATTTTGCCTGACCGGGCGCGAAATTCATCGTATACGGACTAATTTGTCCGCCCGATCGGGCAAGCCTCGCCCGACCGGGCGCGAGAAGGGCGGACTTTTTGGACCTACAGATCACCCGATCAGGCGAACGGCGCCCGACCGGGCGCGAGACAAAGAGGAAATCGGATCATTCGATCGCCCGATCGGGCAAACGGCGCCCGACCGAGCGCGAAAGAATGCGAAATCAGGTACTATAGATCGCCCGACCGGGCGACCCACCGCCTGACCGGGCGCGAGCGTTTAGCCAAAATTAAAAATAGATTGCCTGACCGGGCGACCCACCGCCCGACCGGGCGCGAGCGGCGTCCACCCCCTTTCTTCTTCTTTCTTTTCTTCTTTCTTCCTCCATTTCTTCTTTCTCCATTACTTTCTCTTTCTAAAACTCAAATTATCTCTACCTTCTCTCTAAGATTTCTCCTCCATTTCTTACCCAAATTCAAAACTCTTTACATATTTGTGATCCTCTCTTTATCCTCTACACTTTCATATAAAAATTGTTTAGGTTTAATTCAATAAATTTTCAAACCCATTTCCTAACATGGCTTCAAAGAGGGCTAGGTCCATTTTCGGTAGGAGCTCTAGTTCGAGGGAGGAATACAAACCAGACTTGCAACTTCCGTACTGGCCGACGATCCGGATTGTGAGCAGAGAGCAAAAGGAGCGGCTAGAGCACTTAATCGGTCGTGAGGTAATTCCTTCTCAGTGGTTACACCGCCCTACCCTAGAATCATTTGGTTTGTATGATTTTGTAAAACGATTTTTGAATGACATTGGCATGAGAAAATTTGTTGATATGCACTATCCTACATACCGAGAACTTACTTGTGAATTCCTGTCCACTTTCCATGTTGTTAGTAGTAGAAATGGGCCAAATTTATTTTTCAGATTAAACAATAGAAATATTAGTTTAACTTTTGTAGAATTTTGTAAAATTTTTGAATTAAATTCTGAATTATCTCACTAATGGCATGCGGACTATAAAATGAGTGACATATATTATGCTTTGACTGGTTTGCCTACCCCTGACCCCCAACATGCTAGTACCAAACCTATTCACCACCCTGTCCCAAAAATCTGGCAAAGATTTGCGGGTTTGTGTTTTTTAGGTAGGGCCGAGCCCCATAACGCTCAATCTAACGAACTAGCTGTCATAGGACACTATGTATATGGATATGGGAAATTGAACATAGGTAGGTTTATAGTTCACCATTTGAGTAGGCATGCCACAGCCAGCACCACTTCCAAGACCCCTATCCGTTTAGGTGGCCTTAGCACTCGAATAGCAGTGAAAAAGGCCGGTTTTTGTAGTAGACGGACCCCACTAGCAAACCAACTGTGGACCAGATACCTATATGACTGCTAGGTATTTTGAGGATGTGGGGTGGGTTAGACCGGATAGCGAGCAGACACCCTTTTGGTGTATTCGGACTGGGAGCGAGCAACCTTTGCCCATTTTTCCCCTACCCAGTCCTGACTTGGCCGCCTTTCCCCCAGGGCAACCTTCTTACACTTATGATGTTTTAGTTGCCAACGCTAGGGGGAAGGCACCACCACCACCAGTTCTACTACCCCAGTCTCAGCCCGAGGTGGCTTTCTCTCCACCTCGTATGTCCCACTCCGTCCCTCATGTTGACTCTGACCCAGTTTGGGATCTTCAGAGTATAGGTCAGGCCTTAGGACGTATCGAGCATTCCCATAATGACCTTAGGAGGATGGTAGGCTCCTTAGACCAGAGGTTAGGGTACCTAGAGAGGAACCAGGGTAGAGCTCTCTACCCTATGTACGATGATTATGCTCGTCATGGAAACATTCCCGACGACGCTATTCACCTTGACTGGTTTCAGCCTCCACCCCAAGGATACGATAGGGATCCCACTGCCCGTGGTATTTACACTGACTATTCTTCTTTCTTCGGGTACGGCCAGGACATTCCTTTCGGGGGACCGGCGGGGGGGGGGGGGAGTTTTCACGCTGATTATTTTGGTGGTAGCTCTTCTGGTGCAGGTGGCAGTGGAGGTGCAGGTTTTGGCTCGATGGATGAGGATGATCAGGACTAGCTATGCTGGGCTAGTTCCCGAGCCAATGAGGACAATGTCTGATTCTGGCTTGGGGGAGATTTTGGTTTGGTATATTTCTCTTTCTCTTTTCTTTTATTTTTGGTGTGTTTTCTTAGGTTAGATTTCTTGCTTTCTAGGTTAGTTTTATTTCTTTCTTATATATTGAAAAATACAAAAAAATTGAAAAATAAAAAAAAAATTCAAAAATACGTTCCAATGAATTATAAATTATGCTTCCATGTGCCCCTTACTTGAGAAAATTGTTTTGATTCTTGGTATTTGATGATAAGCATTGTGGATTAGTTGATCATGATTTGATGTTTGATTGCCTTGAAACCTTAGCATGCGTCAATTTTGTCCAACTACTTGTAAATATAGTGCTTGACTAGTTGATTTGGTAAGGAATGTGTGATAGTTCCATAGTTCCTGGTATGGCAAAGAATTTGAGTATTGGTTTGCAACTATTAGTAATATTTATATGATTCATTATTATGCACATTGAGGAGGACGAAGGCATTTGTTCTTTTAGGTAGCCTCCAAATATTGTAGATACATTTGTTCCCTTCTTGCTACCCATGTTGTTGCCTTGACTTTTTGTTGTTTATTAGCCGCATTACAAGCCTATTTTGCCCCATTGGTTACTAGTCCAAAGCTTTTCTTGGGGGAGCTATTAGTGAGAGAGGTGAGGGAGCTTGTAGTGTGCTTATTAGTTCCACAACTTGGGTAGGATTTTGAGAAGTTATGTTGTTGTTATTCATGTTTATTTTTGATGAGTTTAAGAGTTATATTTTCTTGAAAAAATAAAGCATGATATTATGAAAAAAAAGAGAAGTTCAAGAAAAAAAAAAATGTGAGAAAAAAATTAGTGAATTTCGAAAGAAAAAAAAATGTTCAAATGTTCTAGTTGGAGGTTGATCAAAAGAAAAATAATAGAGCTTCAATGAAAAAAATATTCAAGTTTGGAAAATAAGTTTTCTTTCTCACTCTACTTCTTTATTATTATATCTTATGAGTGAAATTATAAGAGTTGGGTTTATTTATTATGATTGGAGTATATTTGGTTGTTGTTAGAGTTGGTTATGTAGGAGATGTATGATCATTATTTATTTTGATCATGGGTTTTATTAAGATATGGCTCCTTTAAGCATAGCTTTTCTCCCACTTATTCCCAAATTTATCCTACCCTTTACCCTAGCCTTACATTACAAGATTTAAAGACCTTCCGACCTTTGTGCGTAGAATTGTATGAATGTGAAAGTGTTGTTTATCAATGCAAGTTATGATTTGACATACTTTGAGTCGGCTAGTAGGATTGAGCGTTTATTGTTTTATACACACGAGAGTGTGAGTTGGGAGGGCATTGTTCACATAAAGGGGTTGGATGGAGAACGATCGAGTACATCTTTTACTCGCCACAAAAATGAGAGTTGAGTGCGTGAGCACTAGTCTTGAATTCTATATGCTCTTGTGGTTTGCTCTAATTGACGATTGTTAGGGAAGAAAGGTAATTGGATGGATTTGATTGGTTGATTTTGAAGCATGTTTATTTGATTTACCCTGGATCATTTGTGCTTGATATTTTTACTTTTAGGGTGAAGCATTTTTGCTGATTCATTGATGAGATCTTTGCTTAGGGACAAGAAAAGGTTTGGCTTGGGGGAGTTTGATGTGTCTATTTTATATAGTATTTTACCCCCGTCCCTTGGTCATAATTAGTAGTGTTTTTGTCTCTTTAGAGCCACTTTTATTACTAATTGGTGTTTTCTAGTGTTTTCGTAGATTTGGTTGACTTTTGCAGGGATTTATGCTTTCGGAGTATTTTCCCGAGTTATTTTGGAGAAATCACGAACATTGGAGAAGCACGACCAGATTCTATAGCCCAGGGCCGGTTAGAGCCATCGAACCGGTGATTAAGGGCTCGGTATAGGTGATATCGGGGCATTTGGACCGAGTATTCAGGACCGGAAGAGGAAACCTAGATTGGCCCGAAGAATTGGAGCCCAATCGTAGTCCAAATAGTAGCCCAAATGAGCCGCCCGGCCGGGCGGGAGAAGCTTAGGCTGGCGCCCGGTGACGCGCCCGGCCGGGCGCGAGATTAGTAGTAAGGATAAAAAGGCGCGCCCGATCGGGCGGTGCCTTGCCCGATCGGGCGCGTGTATTTCTTAGGAGACGTTTAACGTCGTTTTAATTTGTCTTAGTTTAGGATTTTGTACGGAGCATAAATACTCCTCTGTAATACGATTTTTGTATCTCTTCTTCCTTTTTTTTTACTCTTTCTTTACTCTCTTAATTGTTCTCTTAGATTTTTTTCTCTAAAACCTTTGTTCTTAATTCTACTCTTAATTCCAGATTTATTTTGCTAACGATTTCTCTTCTCTTAATCCTAGTTATTTACTTTATTCCTTTTATCATGTCTTGCTTTATTGCTTTGATTAGTTTAATTTCTATTATGTGTGAGTAGTTTTATTTCTAGGGTTTGTGGGGATCCATAAATAATATGAAGGGGTAATTTATTGTTGTTAATTATCATAGCTAGATTAATTTCCTATTGATTGAATTAATTCTTTGTGACTAGATTAGGCCAGATCTTTTATGCATGAGTTTGACAATATTAATTCGAGATTCGACAAATGAGAATTAATGTTTAGGTCTAGTTTCAATAGGCAGGTTAATTTATAAATGGTTAATTCGAGATTTGAAAGATGAGATTTAATATTGGTAAAATAATTGTGTGATTGTAATACGTAGCGAAAGCCCTTTATAATCTGATTGATGTATGCATTGATGAATGGTTATTATATTCTACCTTGGAATATTAAATATTGGTGAACCTATGCCCTAGATCCTTTTATATATTGTTTTCTCCCTATTCTCAATCTTAGTAGTTTAGTTTCTTATTCAAATATAAATATTGGTTACTTCATAATCTAGATTATTCTAATTAATTAGGAATAGAAAGATCCGTTTCTCTGTGGATTCGACCCTACTTTTCTATCTACATTAGTTAGAGGATTTAGGTAATATTTTTTATTTGGGGATACGACTTTACCCTGTCACACATGTTTAACGCTGCGAGGTTGGTGAGCATGTCAGAGGGAGCTGGTACCCCTTGGCGATCTTAAAAGATCCATGGGCGGTGCTATAAGGAGGAGCTACTGTCGTTGTTAGCTCTAGTCCCTGTACCGGCTAAGGAGGTGACAGTATGATTTTCAGTTTTTTACTTTTCGTTAAGTAGCCCCCAAGTCATGCTTTACTGATTTTGACTTGCTTCGTCAGGGTGGGCCTGCTGATTTCATGCCACCTCGTATGTCCATCCACTATCAGGGGACATACGACCCGATTGAGGAGATAATTCCTCCGGCTCCTGAGGACGAGCGCTTTGTGGAGCGGTCGATTCCTCGTCACCAAACTCGGGTAAGCTTATTTATTTGCGGCTTTTGTCCATATATGTTATGTATGTTTACTGATTTTATTTTCCTGACAATTTTCGCGCGAGGTGGTCACGACGATGGCACGATGCATAGATGCCTTTCAGAGTAAGATCGTCCGGATGAGGAACGTGGCTACATGTTGTCGTGACGACGCCGTTCAAAAGGTAGCTTCCCTTCTTATGTTTTTTGCATTACCGCGTCTATTTTGCGTATTTCTGATCTTGGTTTCTTTTGCAGGGTCATCTCAAGACGTCGCCGCACTGGTTCGGGTGGTCGGGGCGATTGTTCTGAAGCTGCCCGTGCCGAGGCGGTAGAGGGCTCAGGCTCTTCATCTGAAGGTGCACATGCTGCGCTGGTAGGCCAGGGAGAGGCTACCACGGCTCTTAGAGGTGGTGGGATGTACGAGATTGGCTCGTCATCGCAGCAGCCTCCGCAGCCTCAGCCTTAGGTTGATCTTGGGTGGACGGGTCCTGTGCTGAGTTTTCCACCTCCCGAGGAGACCGGAGCCGGAGCTGGAGCTGGTGGGGAGGTTACTCCTCGTACGGCGCAGTTTTATAAGATGATGGGTGTACGTCCCCGGCGCCGTAGTTTGTTCCTGTGTTTTTTATTATTTTATTTTGACTTTGTATAGAACTTTGCCTTTATTTAGACTCATTATTTAGACATGTTTGTATATACATACTATTATGAGTTTATTCATCATTTATTGTTTTTTTTTTATTATTTTTTATTTTTATATGCATATTTGTGTGTGCAAAGAATTGTGAAAATTAATTTTACGCGAAAATTCCGTCATTTTATTATTGATGGAGGGTATCTGACTTTCTCCCCCAAAAGAAAAAAAGAAAAAATAAAAAAATTATCAAAAAATATTGGAGTTGTAAAAACTTGGAAATGAAAATCCGAAAAATAATATAATTATATAATAGTTATATTAATGAAATTTAGAAAAAGATATAAAAGAAGAATAAAAAGACCGTAAAGTCATTGGTCAGACTCGAATCAGGACAAAAAACGCGGTTTTGGAAAGCTCGTATAATAAGACACTTTAGCGCCACCTGGCGCTACGCGCTACACTTAGCGTTTGGTGCTATGCCTTGGCGTCAGGCGCCAATGTTTGGCGTCAGGCGCCAATGTTTGGCGTCTGGCGCTGATGAGCGCTGACTTTGCCTCCTTTCTGGAATAAAACTGCTCCGATTTTGTGTATAAATAGCCCCCTGCCCAGCCGATTTTCTTCATAATTTCAGCAAATAAAATATATGCTTAGCTATTAGAAAAAATAACAACATGTATGTAGTCTCTAAAAGTTTTACCAACTTCACTCATGAATTGTGTCGGTCTCTTAATGCCAAGGAGAAAAAAAAGTTAGATGTGTTTAACCTGGGGGGTATTTATGGTGTCAAAGGGGTATATCTTGATTAAGATTTTATTCATACCGTTCTAGAATATTGGGATGTAGATACTCATTCCTTTAAATTAGGGTATGATGAAATTTGCCCTTTGCCGGAAGAATTCAGTGCTATTTTAGGCTTCCCTGCATTAGATCTTGTAGTAATCCTTAAAATAAACGAATATTATTATAAGGATTTTGAGCGCTTCTTCAACTTAAAAGACAAGGATCTAACAAAAATAGTAGATGGTAGCATAGTTAATTTGAAGGAATTTGCTCGCCATTATTTTGATAGACCTTATTTTGAGTCTTTTCATGTTTATAGAAGAAGAGCTTTTCTCTTTTGCGTGCTTAATCAATATTTTTTCACTAGTGGTAAAAATAATGAGGGTCAAGCAATTATATTTACTGTTTTAGAGCAGATTGAATCTGGGAGAAATCCAATTCCATTAATAGTTGGAGAGACTATGCTTAGTCTTGATGAATTAAAGAAGAATCCAAAAGCACCTTTCCGGGGCTCTCCAATTTTATGACAGGTAGAAAAATAATATTTTTAATTACAGTAATCAAAAATATATTTTTGTATAGTAATAATAATTTATTTGTATTGAAATTTTTTACAGATGTGGCTAATGGAAAGGATGGAATTAATTATCCCTCAAGACAATATTGAGAAGTATACTCCAAATTGCTTCGTGAGAAGGAAGAAACGCTTCTCTAAGATGGGGCGTCACGAATGGAAGAAGGTCTTCGAGTCTTACAATTTTGCCATCAAGTGGGTCATTCCTAGGTGGAAAATAGAAAAGATGGTTGGTGTAAACAAGAAGCCTTTCTGCCGTCTTCCAAGCTTGTTCCGAATGACTTTTTATTATCCCTGCAAGGTAAAAAGTCAGTACGGCCTACTTCAAACAATTCCTTCCGGTGATCTTCGTCGTCCCTATGAGTTCCCTATCTCCTAGGAAGTAGAAAAATTTGATGCTTATTGGAGCGCTAGACCTTTATGGGAAGTGATTACCCAAAAGGTTCTTCCTTCCTTGCCCAATAATGTGAAAAAGTGGATTATGAAGAAACCTTCAAAGGACGTGAAGAAAAATCAGAGTAAAACTGATGTGAAGAGCCGTCTAGGTGATAAAGTGATTCCTGTTAAGGAACGCTTGGGTGAAAGAGTTGAGTTCAAAACACCTACAATGCCTAAGAAGAAAATAAGTGTTGCGAAAGATAAAGGAAAAAGGAAAGCTGACACCACAGAGAAGAAGGCTTGGGTAGAAAAGAAGCATGGGCTCCTAGCTACGGGAGAAACTGTTTACTCCAAGATTGAATGTAGGTCCTCTAGAGGATGCCTACTAGCTAAGGTTATGGATGAGGAAGAAGACGCAGATAAGAATTGGAAGAGGGCAAAGAAAGAGAAAGATGATTAGAGCATTGCTTATCTTTCAATTATTAGACTTAGTTTTTTAAATTCAAAGTTAATTTATTTAAGCTTTATTTAAATTCCGTCAATAATGTAATTTATTTTATTAATGAAATTCCAGCTTTTTAATTAAATTGTTTACTTTAAATTTAATTTATTAAAGCAATGGAAACCGAAAAACTAATTTTCCATAATTTTTTTCGAGTACGGAAGTCGAAAATTTCCAAAAAACACCGAAATATTACTAGATATTTTACTATAAATTGGCGCTACGATTCTGCGACTGGCGCTAATGTTCATCGGTTGGCGCCAGGATAATTTCTTTGACGCCAATGTGTCGTCGATCTTCTGTTGAATTTTTTATTAAGTCTGGGATGCGAGGTTTGAAAAAAATGAAGTGGCCGCACCAGTAAAGGGTTGCCTATGTATCCTTTCTTAAGGAATCAGGCCAAACGTAGCTCTCTTGAGTGTCCTACTCAAGTAATTATGGGTAGTATTTTTTAAGTTGGTCAAGGTTTGTCATGTTCAAGAACTCATTGCCATCCATGTTAGTTAATTTTGCTGCACCTCCTAACAGGATTGTTTTGACAATGTAGGGTCCAGACCAATTAGGTCTGAATTTTCCTCTTGGATCTAAAACATTTTTCCTTAATGCTTTTAACACCAAGTCTCCTACTTTGATGTTTCTTGTCTTTACCTTCTTATCAAAATGTCTATCCATACGAGTTTGGTAGCATTGAGTGTGATGTAGAGCTTCTAGTCGTTTTTCATCAAGTAGAATTAGCTCCTCATATCTTGCCCTAGTCCATTCAACTTTATCGAGTTTGCTCTCTAATGCGGTGCGTAGAGATGGAATCTCTAGCTCGACAGGTTGTACGACATCCATTCCATAAACCAAGGAAAATGGCATATTTCCTGTTGATGTGCGAATTGACGTGCGATAACCCCACAATGCGAAGTGAATTTTGTAAGGCCAATCCTTGTAATTTTCTGTCATTTTCTCGATGATAGTCTTTAGATTTTTATTAGCTGCTTCGACTGCTCCATTTGCCTGAGGTCTATAAGGAGAAGAATGATGATGTTGAATACCATATTTCTATAGCAATTCTTCACATTCGGCTTGAAAGTGAGTTCCATTGTCACTTATCATTTCATGTGGGACTCCATATCGACAAATAATATTTCTTTCGATAAAGAGTGCTACATGTTTTGCAGTGATTTAGCGTATGATTGTTCTTCGACCCACTTCGTGAAGTAATCAATTGCCACTAAGATATATTCGTGACCTCCTGTTCCTGGGGGAGTGATTTTGTCGATGATGTAAATTCCCCATCTAGAGAATGGCCATGGCGACGTGTAGGTGTAGAGCAAAGATGGAGGGACATGTTGTAAATTAGCGTAGATTTGACACTTAGGGAATCTTTTTACGTATTGATGGCAATCCCTATTCATTGTAGTCCAATAGTATCCTTCTCGCATTATCTTTTGGACTAACATTTTGCCATTTACGTGAGTTCCACAAATTCCTTCGTGAACTATCCTCATTGCTCTTTGGGCATCCTTTTTTCCTACACATAAGAGAGCTCGACCCTTAGGTACCCTTTTGTGTAGTTCGTTGTCTATGAGTACGTATTGGGCATAGCTTGAATAGTATCCTTCTCGCATTATCTTCTTCTTTATCCTGGATTACTTCATCGTCTTCTATAGCTTGAATATAGGCTGGTTTGTGCCTTTTTTCTATAGTTAGAGGCATTTGCTCGATTTCCGTAGGAATCCTAACCATTGAGGCTAGTCTTGCCAAGGCATCAGCAAATTGATTTTCTTCTCTAGGTAGATATGTGTATTCTACCTTTTGTAATTGATTAGTAAGGGTTTCTAGATAAGTTTGGTAAGGGGCTAGACTTTCACTCCTTACTTTCCACCTCGTGGAGATTTGGTTGATGATCAATGAAGAGTCTCCGAATATCCGTAAATTTTTTACTCCCAATGCTAAAGTTGTTTCAAGGCCTACCACGCATGCTTCGTATTCAGCAGCGTTGTTGGTAACGTCGAAATCAAGCTTTATGGAGATTGGAACATGCTCTTCTTTAGGTGTTACTAGTAGTACTCCAACACCACATCCCTTTTGATTTGAGGCTCCGTCGAAGTACAAGGTCCAAGTATCATCTTCAATGACCATCAAGTCTTCGTCTGGAAATTCATTGTCGTGTATTGGCGTTGAGTCTTCTATTGGAAAGTCTGCTAGAAAATCGGACACCACATATCCTTTGATAGCTTTTTATGGCATGAACCTTACATTGAACTAGGCTAAGTTGACTATCCATCTCGATATGCGCCCATTGAGTGTAGATTTCTCGAATAAATATTTGAGTGGATCTAATCGAGAAACTACAAAGACTGTGTGCATGAGCATGTAATGTCTTAACTTGGTTGTGGCCCACACCAAAGCGAGGCACAATTTCTCAAGTGGTGTATAGCGTGCTTCATCCTCGAGCATCTTTTTGCTTAGATAGTAGATCACATTTTCTTTGCCTTCTACTTCTTGCGCTCGCATGGCTCCTATTGTCTCTTTGGTAATTGTTAAGTATAGCCTAAAAGGTATACCCGGGAGTGCTGGTGCTAATACGGGAGGATTTGCGAGATAGGCTTTTGATCTTTTCAAAGGCCTTTTGACACTCGTCATCCCATATCAGTGGTACATTCTTTTTAAGCTTTTTGAATATTGTTTCACATATTGTTGTTAATT